>NC_057863.1:280181160-280781160 GCF_019393635.1 Dromiciops gliroides | reverse complement strand
CAGTTTCCTTATCTGTAAGATTAAGTGGAAAAGAAAATAGTAAAGCACTCTAGTATCTTTCCCCCCAAACCCCAAATGAGGTCACAAAGAGTCGGACATGACCAAAATGACTAAACAACAATAACATGACACTGATGATGACAGGGAGAGTTCAGAGGGGACACAGGTATCATCTCCCCATATTTGACTATAAAGAGTTTATAATAGTTTAATTCCAAATGCTCATGTTTATCTTTTTATGTTTCTCTTAACTCCTTAATTAAAACTTCAAAGTTTCTACACAACTCTGGTTTTATCATCAGGAATGCTTAGAAATCCTCTATTTCATTATTTTTCCCCCATAGGACTATATATGGTTTTGCTGGATAAGATAATGGATAAGCCTATATCCATTACCTTTTGGAATATCATATTCCAAGATCTCTGTTCCTTTATAGTGGTAGCTACTAAATCATGTATGATCCTGACTGTGGCTCCTCAGTACATTTTTTTTTTCCTTTCTGGCTATTTGTAGCATTTTTTATTATAATGTGCCTAGGAGTTTTCATTTTGGAATTTCTTTCAGAAAATGATTGGTGAATTCTTGCCATTTCTACTTTGCCCTCTGATTCTAAGAGATCTAGACATTTTCTTTTAAGTTCTCTTGAAATGTTATGTTTGATCATGGCATTCTGATCCAATGAGTCTTAATTTTTTTTCTCCTCAATCTGTTTTCCAGGTCTGTTGTTTTGGTTATGAGATACTTTACATTTTCTTCTGGTTTTTTTTTTCAGTCTTTTTGTGCAGTGTTTATATATATATATATATATATATATGTGTCTCATGCAGTCATTAGCTTCTATTTAATCCATTTTAATTTTCAGGAAGTTTGTTGCTTGGGCAAGGTTTATACCTCTTGTGCCAAGCTGTTAATTACCTTTCCAATTCCTTCTTCCATAGCTCTCACTTCTTTTCCATTTCCCTCTTCTACTGCTCTCATTTCATTTATTTTTTAAAAGTACAGACTTTTAAAACTCTTGCTTCATTTCTTCTAGGAATTCTAATTGAATTTGTGCCTATACTATGTTTTTCTTTATGATTTTGCTTGTAGATGGTTTGGAGTAATTTTCCTCTTCTGGGTTGCTGTCTTGAGTATCCCTGTCATGATAATAACTTTTTATTATGGTGAGATGGTTATTTTCTTTAATTATTCTTCCAGATTACTGCCTACCTTCCAATTTTATGTTAGGGGCTGGCTTTGCCCACTTCTGGAGGTAAGGTCTTGGGCTGGTCTTATTTCTGCTTTTGGGGGGAGGGTATTGAGTGTTATATTATTTCAGAATCTCAAGGATGAATATGAGGTTTTACACAAATTCAAAATTTTCTTTATGAGTATAGGATGGGGAGGTATGACTAAACTAAAATTAATTTCAAAGATTTAATTATTTAAATGGTTTGTAAGCTTCCTAAGAGTCAAGATGGGAGGGGGGAAAGCTAGTGTCCTGGGTGTATGTGATACATAGTGACAATAAGTAAATGAAAGTCCTTCTCTCCTCTGACCAAGTAAGACCACATTAGCAGTATTCTATTTACTTCTAGGTGCCACATTTTAGTAAGAAAATTAATAAGATGGATCAGGTCTAGAAGAACCCTACTAAGATGGTAAAAGAACCAAAGAATAGGTAAGATGAGAGTACATTGAAGAAACTAGGGATGTCTACCCAAAATCTTAGAGGAGAAGAGAAACTATCTTCCTGTATTGAAGTAAAATTACTATCATTTGGAAGAGAGATTAAACTTGTCCTTTGGGCCCAAAGGCAGAAGTAAGAACAATATGTCTTCATTGCAAAGAAACACATTTTGGTTTGATTTTAAGAAAACCTTCTCATTGACTAGAGCTGTCAAAAAATGCAATGGGTTACTCTGGGGGGTTGTGGGTTCCCTCTCATTGGATATTTTTAAGTGAAGGCCTGTTCATCATTTTTTGTTTAAAGGATTGATTAAAGAATTCATTCAATAACACTGACAGAAGGTATGGACTAATGTGAAAGATGTAATATCAATGGAATGACCAATCAGGATTCCAGAGGACTAATAAAGTATGCTGTCTACCTCCTGAGAGAGAAGTGATGGACTCAAAGTGCAGAATGATTTATATGTATGTGTATATATGTGTATATACACATATGCATGCATGGTGCTGAGTATATACATATCTGTATACATACACACGTATGTATATGTACACACGTGTGTATGTATGCATATATCTATCTATGCATCCACCCATCCATCATCTCTCTCTCTCTCTCTCTCTCTCTCAAGCATGGCCAATGTGAGAATTTGTTTTGTTTGACTATGCATATTTGTCAGAAGAATTTTGTATCCCCTGGCCTCCCTTTTTGTGTCAGGTTGAGTGGAGAGGTGAAAGGGAGAGAAATAGATGATTAATTATTGAAAAAAATAAAAATCAATCAAATGCTCCTCTTCCCCCCAAAATGGGAGTATGGGTTGAACTCCATGACCCCGCAGGCCCTTTTTCTTCTCTTCACTCTTCTGTTCCAATGAGTCTAGCCATTTTATTGAAACTGTTCTCTCTGGGATAATTAATGGTCTCCAATTATTGAATTTGATACCTTTTCCCTCCTGTCTCCATTTTCCTTCATTTTCCTGAAGTCAACAATGGTTGACCACCCCTTCCCACTAGTGATCCCTTTCAGCTTCAGAGACAAAACACTTTAATGTTTCTCTTCCTTCCTTTCTAACTTCTGCTTCTTTCTCCTTTGCTGGTTCCACATCTTCTTTCTAACTCTTTAAATATGTGTGCCCCCCCAAGGGTTTGTTCTTGACCTTCTTTCTCTTCCTTTTCTATACTTGGTCTTTTGACAATCTCATTCATTTCCACTGTTTCAAATACCACCTCTATTCAATTAGATCCAAACACTCTATTCCTAAAAATGACTTCCTTTCTATATTCCAGGCCCATATATCTAGCTCTCTGTCAGACATCTTTGCTAATTTCTAATCCAGACCTGCATTTTGTTGGTATGGGGAGCTTTTTTTGAGGTAACTTGGTCTATGAATGCAGGCTGGAATCAGTTCAATATCTCATAGTCTTAGAGAGTTGACTGGACCACTGAGAAATTTAGTGACTTACCCACATTCAACACACACACACACACACACACACACACACACATCAAAGATAGGATTTGAACATAAGTCTTCCTGACTCTGAGGCCAACTCTTTATCCAGTAATCAGTACATCATGTTGACTCTCCACCTATCTATCCCTTCAATACCTATAACTTAACAGATGCAAAATTCAGTTCTATCTTCACCCCCTAAAACTGCTTCTCCTCTGACTTCACTCTTTCTAAAGCATTATCATTCAACTGGTTTTTCATGTTTATGAACTTGGGTTTATCTTTCACTTTCCTTTGCTTTTAGCTCTCATGTGCAGTTGCTTACCAGATCCTGTAAACGCCATCTCCATAATATTGTACAATCCCCCCTACCTCTTTATAGTTTCACCATTGCAAATTTTTTTTTCACACTCAATCCCACATCTGGCTGCCTTGCTCACAACAAATGGCTTTTCCTTCCTTCCACTTTATAAAGAGCAAGTCTGGCCATATAAACTTTGCTCCATTTCCCTCCAGCCCACTTCAAAGTGCATTTCTATCTTTCCTTATTCCCTCTTCCTTCCCTCCTGTCTCATAGAAATAAGCATCCCTTTTAGAAGGTCAAGACCTAGATATGTGTGTTCTTGGTATCATCCCTTTTACCTCCCTCATGACTTTGCTTCATCAATTATCTTGCATTTTTCTTGCATCTTAATTGTCTTCCTTTCCATTAACTCCTTCCTCTTGGTATACAACCATGCACAGATTTCACCCATCTTAAGAATAAAATAAGCTACTTCTTGACTCTTCAAGTTATTAATCTCTCTCCTTTCTTTTCATCACCAAACTTCTGGAAAGACTTGTCTACATACACTGCTTTCCTCTTGATTCCTTTCACTCCTTAACTCCTGGCTTATGCCTCTTGATTCTGTGAAAAATCCTTCATGCATCAGAACTCTGATCAATGTAGTGATCAATAGTGACTTTGGAAGGCAAGGATATTTTCATTCTCTTGGCATATATTATACTATAAGAAATAATGAGCTCAATGATTTTAGAAAAACATCAAAAGATTTGCATGAAATGATGAAAAGCAAAATGAGCAGAACCAAGAGAACATTGTATACAGTAACAGCAATATTATTTTAAGAATGACTTTGAACAAATAAGTTATTTTGTCTATTATAAATGCCCAAATTGACTATAAAGGGTATATGAAGAAAGATGCTATCTATATCCAGAGAAAAATGATAAAATGTATAGAATAATTATATCTATATATAGATATTTGTGTCTAATGGTAGCCATCTCTAGGGTGGGGGGGGGACGAAGGGAAGAAAAAAGGAAAAAAATTTGCATGATAGTTTTGTTGTATATTTGAAAGGAATAGCAAGTTGTGTATAGTGTATTTGCAGTTTCATGTGTTATCATCTTTGTTTATTGTGCTATGTTATGGAAATTCTTGTTTCATTCCATAAATTAAAAAAATTTAAAATAAAGTTCTTGGCCATAGTTTTCTTGGGGAAGCTATGGAGGCACGAGGAAGGCCACATTTCTGACATGAAAAATATCTTGATTTGTTTTGCTTAATTATACTTCTTTAGGAGAGAGGGCACTCTAGGGGTGTGGAAGGGTAGTGGGCTATAGAAGGTCAGTGGGGAACTGACAGCCATATAAAAGAAAACTAGTTATCAATAAAATATTGATTTAAAAACACTTAAAATATTTATTTATTTAAAAACACAAAAGGGGACAGCTAGGTGATACAGTGGATAAAGCACCAGCCCTGGATTCAGCAGGACCTGAGTTCAAATCCAGCCTCAGATACTTGACACTAGCTGTGTGTGACCCTGGGCAAGTCACTTAACCCTCATTGCCCCGCCAAAAAAACCAAAACCAAAAAAAAAAAACCATTAAAAACTTTTCTCTTGAGTTGAAGATCACTGGTAACATCCTAATGGCCAGATCCCATGAACTATTCTCAATCCCAATTATCTTTGTCTTCTCTGGGACATAGTTGACCATCCTTTCCTTCTTGCAGTTCTAACTTTCCTTTGGCTGCTGTGAAACAGCACTAAACTTAGTCTATCCCTGTCTTGTTAACCAGCCTCTTTATCTTTTCCTTATTGTTTTCATTTCTTCCCTTCCTTCTCCAATTGTAGATGTTCCATCAAGATTCTTTCCTTGTCTCTCTTCTCCATGTGTTTTAACCCCTGGAGATGTCAATGCCTACAACTTCAGCTCTCTTCTCTCAGATCTTAAAGCTAAAGCTGACCTCTTTTGTGCTCCAGAACTGCCCTTCTCATTTCCTTCTGAACGCTTCCACCTGAATGAGAGGCAGTGGTGAAGCAAAGAAAGAAATGGTATTTAGAGCCACAGAGACAGCCTGGGTTTAAATTTTATCTGGGCTGCTTATTTACCTACATGACTTTGGACAGATCCTTTAAATTCTTTAGGCCCCTCTTTCCTCAACCATAAAATGAGGGATTTGGAGGAAATGACCTCCAAGTCCCCTTTCAGCTTTAAACTCTATGATCCTCTATCTTGTTACTACCTGAAACCCAAAATACCTAATGCTGAACTTATTACTTCCCTGCTTCTCACTAAACCATGTCCTCCTCCAGATTTCCTTATTTCTATTAGCTGGCAGGACTATTCTCCCTGTCACTCAGGCTCAAAACATGAGTCATCTTTGATTTCTTTCTCTTGCCCCCGCAGCCAATCAGTCATCAAGTCTTGTCAATTCTACCTCCACAACTTTTCTGGTCCCCTCCTTTCCATTCCCATTGCTACCACCCAAGCTGACCTCCTTTAAAAAGCCTTCCTAATCCCAGTAACTCAAAGTAATTGCTCCATCTCCCTCTGGCTTCCCATAGCATGTTATTTGTACTTTTTCTCTGTCACTTACCATATATTTCCTTGTATTTGTGCACATTTTATTTCCTCTCCTGTATTTGTTATAACAAAAATTTGTATTTGATTAGGGGTGTCTGAACTCTTTATCAGAAATTTTCGCTAAACTAATTCTCCATATTCTTCAGAATAACCCACTGATCTTTTGACTTTGTAAGTAGCACATGTAGTGGGTGTGACCTTAGGACTTACTTATACACAATGCCAGGGGCTAAGAACACATTCTTCATTGGGAAAAATTCATTAGACTCTATCTCCCACAATGCAACACAATGTCACCCCTTAAGCACTCCAATGGGGGCAGTGGAGGAAGGGGGGGTGGGAGAAGTGAGTACTAAAAAATGTACATAAGAAAGATGAACTGTGGGAGGATTAAATAGGAGCCATGGAGAGTGGTATTGCAGTGATATCCCTGAATTCAGTAATCCTAGAAAAATCCTGACAACTTCAGAGTCAAGGCAAGAGGCTCCCCAGATTTCTGGAAGCTCCACTTACTCCAGCTCCAGACACTTCTACTATTTGTCCCAGGTTCAGTTTGTTATGTGATTGACAACTTGAGTCAGTCCCCATGCAATTCATTCTCTGTTAGTAGAGTATATAGAAAACACATAAATCCAACAGCAAAATAGTTTAATTGACACATGAAATAAAGGGGGAGGCAGAGAGAGAGAGAGAGAGAGAGAGAGAGAGAGAGAGAGAGAGAGAGAGAGAGAGAGAGATTGAGAGAGATTGAGAGAATCAATCAGTTCACTGTAGGAGAAGTATAATTCCATCACTCTTGATTTCCCTGACTCTCTAGCACTAGGTTGAATGGGACACAATCACTTCAGAACTTATGGCTTTAGTCTGTCTGTCCATTAATAAATATTTGTTAAGCACTTGCTATGTGCCAGGCCCTGTGCTAAGCACCAGGACATTAAAAAAAGAATAAAAAGACAATCCCTACCCTCAAGAAGCTCACAAATGAATGGAGAAAATAACATGCAAACAACTATGCACAAAAATATATATATGCAGAACAAATAGGATATAATTAAAAGAAGAAAGACACTAGAATTAAGAGGGGTTGGGAAGGGTTTCCTGTAGAAGATGGGATTTTAGCTGGGATTTGGTGGAAGGCAGGAAGGCAGTAGGTGGAGATTAGGAAAGAGAACATTCCAGGTGGGGGGTGGGGGGGCAACCAGAGAAAATGCCTGGAGCCAAGAGATCTGGTGTCTCGTTTGTGTAATAGCGAGGAGGGGCAAGTTTCATTAGATAGAAGCATATGTGTCAGGAAATAAGGTGTTCATAAGACTGAAAAGGCAGATAGGGGCTAGGTTATGAAGGCCTTTGAATGCTAACAAGAGTATTTCATACGTGATCCTGGAGGCAAGTGAGAGCTACTGAAGTTTTTAATTGGGGAGGGGGGTTGGGGGTATGTGTGTGGTGGAAAAGGGATGACATGATCAGATCTGTGTTTTAGGAAAATCCCTTTAGGAAAGTCACTTTAGTGTCTGAATGGAGGATACGTTGGTGTGGGGAGAGACTAGGGGAAGGCAGACCCATTGACAGGCTATTATTATAGTCCAGGCATGAGGGTGATGAGGGTTTATGATAGAGTGGTAGCAGTGTCAGAAGGGGGCATATATGCAAATAGTGAAATTTACAGGCTTTGACAACAGGTTGATATAGGGGGAGGGGATAAAGACAATGCTAATAATCGATAATAATAACTAATATTATATAGCATTTACTATGTACCAGGCACTGTATAATTATTATTGCATTTGATCCTCACAACAATCATGGGGAATAGGTGTTTTCCATTTTCAGATGAGGAACTAAGACAAATGGGTTAAGGGACTTGCCCAGGGTGACCCAGCTAGTAAATATCTGAGGCATAGTTTGGAGGCAGGTTTCCCTCACTGCAGGCCCAGCATCCTATCCACTGTTCCACCCAGCTGACCAGTGAAGAGTTGGGGATGACACCTGGGTTGTAAGTCTGAGGGACTGGGAAGATAGTGTTGACCTCTCTAGTAACAGAGAAGTTAGAAGGGAGAATTTAGAGGCAAAGATAATGAGTTTGGTTTTGAATATGTTGATTTTAAGATGTTTACCACTCATCCACTCCCAAGTGTCTGAAAGACAGATGGAGAAGTGAGATTGGAGGTCAGCAGGATAGGGGCAGCAGGGGCAGGATGGGTAGATTTAAGAGTCATCAGCATAGAGATGGTAATTGTTGTTGTTGCTGTTAAATCCATGGGTGCTGATGGATCATCAAGTAAAGTAGTACATAGAGAGAAGAGAAGAGAGCCCACAGCAGTGGCAAATGCTTAGGATGCAGTGTTATCTGCCTCCTTGAGTCCTTTACAGAGTGTCCTACATCAGGCTGGAGACTGAGAAGTCTCTCACCTGAGTTCTAGAGTCATCCGAATCCTGCTAGGTTTCCTGAGAGTCATGGACAGTATGGCTGAACTGCTTACTGCAACACCTCTTCCTCGTCCTTGCTCCCCCCTAGCCCACAACTTGCCTTTCCCTTTTATATCGTCCATTCTGGATCCAGAAACACGGTTTTCTAAATGTGCTGGCTTGTGGAGTACGCCTTATTCCTCAGGGTCATTATCTGGTGATATCACCATGCGTGGGCCAACCCAAGCCCTGGGAGAGACACAGAACAGTGAATTTCTCCCAATGTGTCAAGTACCTGCTCAGACCCAGGCATTGTGGAAAAAATGATGCAGGTGACAGACTTGCTCTGCCATCATAGATCAGCACCTTCTTTGCTGAGGAAGCAGTTTGTATCAAAGAGAATTGATCACTGAACCAAGTCATCAATTCAATACATCTTGAAAGGAGTAACTCTCTCCTCTGGCTCTCTCTCTCTCTCTCTCTCTCTCTTCCATCAACCAAACATGGCAAGATCTTTTGAATGTTCTCTTAAAGCATGTGTGTGTGTGTGTGTGTGTGTGTGAGAGAGAGAGAGAGAGAGAGAGAGAGAGAGAGAGAGAGAGAGAGAGAGAGAGAGAGCGAGAGCTTTCTACACAAGGAGCTATGACAGTGAGAGCATATGATTGTGATCCTGAATTTGTATCTCAGGTTCCTGGCTGTCTATTTTCCATTTTGTGTTTCCTTACTTGAGCAGTGATTCTAAGATGAAGATTTACAACATCAGTGTGCTGGAGTGAGTTCTTACTGACTTGGCTCATGAAAGCCAATTGTTACATTTTCATTGTGAGAATTTATACCTCAGAAATTAGCAAACACTACAAATCAAGGTCTTGATTTGTTGTTTTGTTGACGGTCTAGATGCATTATGCACATTAAATTTAAAAGAGTGGAGAGCTAGTGGTTAAACATTTTACTAACAGTTTCCAGCCTCATAGGAAACCATGTGAATTAAAATGTCAGGAGCTCCTGGGCTCACCACTTAGTGATGGCTACACTAGAAGAAATGCACCCTAACATTACTACAGTGCTTCTTGGAAAAGAATATCTCCCCAGGGGACTTGGGTCAAGCAATTCCTCTGAAGCTATATACCATAAGAAAGATGTTCATACACTGAAAGTCTGAAATAAAGGTGAAATGATTGTTCAGCAATTCCACAAATTGTTTCATGCTTTAATGTTTTGAGTATCAACCTCTTGGGAGAGTATAATAGGAGTTATGAGTTACTGTTTTGTGTTTTAAGTCTTTGTCAATAAGCACTTAGGAGTCTTTTGTGTTTTAAACATTTCTGTCTTTTTTTGTGTGGAAGAAATAAATAACTGTCCTATACCTTATCTATTTTTTTTTTTAACATTGAGTATCTTTCTATAATGGAACCTATTCATCCCTCTTGAGGAGACTTCAGGCATGAGGAAAATCTCTGGGGTTCTGAGGTTGGGGCATGAAGTGCCAAAGACAAAAAGAAACCTGTTCTATCTCTTTAAAGGTCAGGCCCCCAAGGGATGAACTCCGTGTGTGTGAGTCCAGAGCTCAGGCCTCTTAGTGGAAGAGAGCAACCCAGATCCCCTGGGTCAGCAGCTCTTACTGCATAGGCTATTGGCTAACTCTTTATTTTGTTACTCTCTGGCTTCTCCTTAAAGTTAGAGTGCTTATGTCCATCTGGGTTTGGGGGTTTATTTTTCCTTCTCAAAACAGAAGGCTAGGGACACCAAATACATTTTCCCATTTCTCCCAGAAAGCCCCGCTCCCTTTCTTTCCAGCCAAACAAATGCCCTTAAACACTTCTATATTGAGACTTTTCCTCTCACTTAGTCTGTCTCTAATGGGTGCCCTTCTAAGCTGTTAGAATACACCAAAATAAAAACTAATTCATTCCTGATCATTCTAGAGATCTACAAAGCAGGTTGCCAACTTCTTGAAGGCAGGGATTATCTTGCCTATATTTTTCCTATATCTGTGTTCCCCATAATGCCTAGCATAGTCCTTTAAACAACTCAGTAAATATTGATTCATTGAACCAGATGGAATTTGAGGTAGACCTTGAAAAATGACTAGGAATTTTATAATAAAAGATGGTCAGAAGGAGAGAATTCCAAACAGAAACAAAGGTGTGTGGGCAGGGGAAAGCAGAGGATATGTTCAGGGCTTCTGGCTGGAATAGTGAGCCAAAAAACCAAAGAAACAAACAAAAAGTAAGTTGAAGCTAGACTTATGGGAGGCCTTGAATATTCTGGTGAGTAGTTTGGACTTTATTTGATAGGTAATGGTGAGCCAAAGAAGTATTTTGAGCAGAGAATGACATGATCAAGGAATACTTTGGTAATGGTGTTTAAAATGCTCTGGAAAGGGAAGGATTGAAGGCAGCAAAACCAATTATAACATATAATCCAGAAAATTAAGAGCTGAATTTACAATGGAAATGCAAACAAAAAGATAGATTGGAGAGATATTTCTCAATCCATGTAGTGGCAAAAGGGCCCCCTGCAACTCTTTCATAGGAGCCATTGACAAAGGTCACCTGCTTCTCCCTCATCTTTCTCACAGGTTGTATTTTCTGGGTATGACTTTCCTTTTTTATGGAAGTACACGACAATGAATGAGAAAAGCCTTCAAAGGAACAAGCACTAGGCTGTCAGGGTTAGGAAGATTAACATAAGGTTTTGACCCAGTACTTCAGTGGAAGTGAAGTGGGCAAGGAGGACAAAGACAGGAAGGAAGGGTGCATAATATCAATAACTTCGGTTTTTTTGTGGAAGCAAAGAACTAGAAACAAACAAAAAATTATGCTATAGGTGTAAATAGTGTAGGCACACCTGGCCCATGTGCTAGGTACATCTATGGTGGATAGGATGGCTGACCAAACAATGGTCCATTAATGTAACAGGATGTTATATTTAACATAGGAATTTAACATGAGGAATTCATAGAAATGTGAAAATGCCTATGAATATATACAAAGCAAAGCAGCCAAAACAAGGAAACTAATTTCCACTATGACTACAATAATCTAAATTAAGACAATGCTAAGGGGCAGCTAGGTGACAAAGTGGCTAGAGCACTGGCCCTGGATTCAGGAGGACCTGAGTTCAAATACGACCTCAGACACTTGACACTTACTAGCTGTGTGACCCTGCGCAAGTCACTTAACCCCAACTGCCTCACCAAAAAACAAAACAAAACAAAATGCTAAAAGGCAAGGGAATATAGATGAAAGGTGATGACCAATATCATTTCTAGGGACAGATGATAAAACATACTTTCCTTTTCCTGGTGGAGATGTTGGATACCAATTCTGAGCAATGCTGTCTGTCTGCTCTATCAGATGTGGCCATGGGGGTTGCTGCTTTTACCTTCCTGTTTTTCTTCACAACAATAAAGGGCTATATGGGGGGAGAGGAGAAGAGAGTTGAAAAGCATCAGAAAAATGTGTTTTTTTTAAAACAACAAAAGTAAAAAATACAACTTTTTTTTAAAAGGAAAATAATCATTATAAGGCCTTTGAGGAATAATATAATAGAGGAAATAAGCATACTAGGGGAGGGGGGAAATGAAGAATGCTTGGGCACTGCAGAAAAGATAATCTAAGAATTGTTCTAGGATGGATTAAACTGACAAATAATGGATTTTAAAGGAAGATGAATCAGAGGGGAAAGGGCTCCTCAGGCACCCCAGCATTTTGTGAATTTAAACAACAATGGTGGCTCTCAGTCACACTGTGTATAAGGTTCATGACGTGGCATCATATTATACATGAACTACCTTGTAAATATGAGGTCTTTGGCTCTGCCCTTTTGCTATTTCTGATAATTAAACCTTTTGGGACAATGTTCAAAATAACGTCCATTATATTGTATCTCAGGCTATAAAGAAATAAGGCTTCAGTGTACAGGGCTTAGAAATAAGGCTGAAGGAGGAAAGAGGGAGGGAGGAAGGAACGAACAAACGAACAAATATGAACAAATGAAGGAAGGAAGAAAGGAACGAATGAATGAATGAACAAATGAACAAACAAAGGAAGGAAGGAAGGCAGGAAGGAAGGAAGAAAAAACTATAGGGGATGATTTTAAGGTCTTAGAATTTGATACAGATGCTATTTCTCTCAACTCTAGACTTACTAGGTTCAGTGTTGGATAATTTTGGAAATAACTATACATACCTCCGTTGATTCAGGCCCTTATACTAGACTAACTGGGAACCTCAAAAAGTCATTCATCTGAACTCAATTTGTGCCTTTCTGACAGACAAGGCAAGGCATTTAAGAAGTAAAACATTTAATCAGGACTAAAAAATGAATAAAGGAATAGAAAAACACATCCCAACACTTGTTCCTGAAGAAGTGCAATCTCCTCCCAAATTCCCACCAGATTAACCTCAGTGCCTCTGGGATTTACACTTCTGAAACAAGGGAAAGCTCTCTGTCTTTGTCTGTCTTTCTCTGTAATGAAATGTGTTTGGTCTTCATTGCACATATCCTTGAACATTGCTACAGAGACCTCCACAATACTATTGGGGAAACCTAGAAAATAACCCCCCTCAAAGACTCATGCTTCATACAGGGCATGGGTCTGGCAAAGTCTATTCTAGCATGGTCAAACTGAGTCTGACTACAGAACCCAAGTATCTTCTCAGAGGATCCTTCAGTACTATTGGCTCTTTGTTCCACAGAAGTCTCAGCTTGTTCTCATGCTGTTGCTGCCCCTCTTTCCGGGGTGGACACAGCTGTGTTTGCTTCTCTGTATGATTTTCCTCTTCCTCCTCCTCCTCCTCCTCCTCCTCCTCCTTCTCCTCCTCTTCCTCCTGCTGCTGCTCCTCCTCCTACTACTACTCCTCTTCCTCCTCCTGCTCCTCCTCCACTTCCTCCTCCTCCTCCTCCTCTTCCTCTTTTTCTTTTTCTTCCTTGTCCCTAGTTTGCAAGTTGAGATAGCTAGGTGTCATGGTCAATAGAGCACTGGGCCTGGAATGGGGAAGACCTAAGTTCAAATCTAGCCTCAGACACTTACTAGCTGTGCGACCCTGGCCAAGTCACTTAACCTTTGTCTGCCTCAGTTTCTTCATCTGTAAAATGGGGATAATAAGAACACCTTGTTCTCACAGTTGTGAGGATCAAACAAGATGATATTTCTAAAGTGCTTTTCAAACCTTAAAGTGCTATATAAATGCTAGTTATCATTAATATTATGAACCCAAACCTATACAAACTTTGCAAATATTTAGCTTCTGGGGAAAGTCCCCCATGTTATATATTTAGAGTGGTACCCAAGGGGTAGGTATCATTCTATACCTTATAGCATCATCAGAATCTAAACCTTGGAGAGGGCTATCATGACCGTCTCTGTGGCTTGGCTATTCTGTTTCTATACCCTGTCTAAACATTCCCCAGACCCAGGGGATAAGGATGACATCAGTTTGCTCGGCTACGTCTTCCCTCCTGCCTGGATGCCCTTCATAATCTTCAGAATAAGCAGAACAGGGAAGAGCTTTCCCCTGGAGTGTCCTGGAGCATTTAAGAGAGATTCCTTTTCCTAATGCAATTTGAGAGAAGACTAATTAAAGTCTGCTGTATCCAGAATGCAGCATTATTCAGCAAAAGAAGCAGCAAGGTCTTTTTACCAGTCAGTTACCCACCACAGCGGCCCTAAGCTGTCTGCATTTGCCAGTAGATTGGACTGCCCAAACCTCAGGCCATGTGATTTTTTTTTAAAGGAGGGGTGGAATGGTGTTGGGTCTGATAAGGTGGATGTACACATTATTCTGGGTCCTCCAAGGAAAGAAGAGAAAGGAAGAATTAAAAAGACAGGATTAAAAATGGGGAAAAATAGAAGATAGGAAAGGGTGGAGGGTGGAAGAGGAAAATCTTTAAATCCCCATGATTCCTCCATCCAGTGATGTCTCTGTGGTCTGTTTGTGAATGATTAATATAATAAGGGCATCAGAAGAAGGCTGCTAATAATGAACACTGATTGGGAGCGAGCCACAGCTGTTCTGATGGATTTCTGAACAGCAGTCTCTTGCTGAATGAGCCTCGTGATTATTTATCTACAGCCCAGGGTCTTCATTGTGTAGGCTCTGCTGTCTCAGCCTGTGTGCTGACTGGTGTGCCAAAGCCATAGAAATCTCTGATGATGATGGATTCTAGATGAGCTGCTTTCTGTCTTCTGTGCAGTGTGGTACAATCCTAAATCAGGACACAGGAAAAAAAAATCAGACAGCCCTTTTCAGGTCCACGAGGAGGGAAGCCTGAAGCTGGGATATCCATCTCTGCAGGACCAGACCCAGGGAAACACACATGGAGATAGAAGATGATCTTGATACTATTGACATGCACATACAAAGGTAGACCGCAGAGTCACAGAGTATCAGAGCTGGAAGGAACCACAGGAATTATCTAATCTAAAAATCTTCCCTCCCCTCATTTTACAGATGAGGAAACTGAGGGCCTAACAAGTGAAGGACTTTTCCAGGGTAGCACAGCTAGTTAAGTGGCATGTTCAGGATTTGAACCCAGATCTTCAGATATTAAGCCCAGTGCCTTTTCATGACAACTAAGTGAATGATCTATACAACTTAATCAATCACCAAGCATTTATTAAGCACCTCCATCCATTGTGCTCAACAAAGGAAAATTATTCCAATTTTCAGGATGATTCAGGCTGAGAAATCTTCTCTTTCCTAAATTTCCCCACAGAATCTGCCAGCATTTTGGGTTACAGTAGTCAAATCTCATTTTTAAAAACTGTTGGAAGAAACATTGCAGCATCGCAAAAGCATTCTCCAGGTTCCAATAACAGCCCATTGGTTTTGGGCAATACCTGATTCAATTAGATCTCAGTACAATGGTGTTATTTGAACCATCACATGAAGTACATTGTAACAGGACTTGACCTGTGTTTACCAGTCCCATGTAAATCAAAGAACAGTGGGTTTCTGGTTTCAAATAGCTGGATAATTATGTTATTTCATTATGCCTGTGGGGACCTGGACTTGTCCAGTGACTTGGGACTCTGAGAAACAGGAAAATACTATTTCCTCATTTAGTAATTCACCTTTCGATTTGATTAGGTTAGTTTTTCTAGTCATCCAATTGGAATTAAAAGACACTTAAAAAAAATGAATCTATTCAAGAAGTTATAAGGTTGTTCCCAAGAGATGTGTGGTGAATGACCTAACAAACAGTCCCTCTGAGAAAAGTAACATTTGCCCTTCCAAACCTCACCCCTGACCCTCCTGGGATTTTTCCTTCTTTCATTCCTTAATTCATTCATTCATTTGTTCCTTTGTTAGTTCCTTCCTTTCTTCCTTCCTCCCTCTGTCCCTCCCTCCCTTCCTTTCTTCCTTCCTCCCTTCTTCCCTTCCTTCTTTCTTCCCTTCCTACCTTCTTTCCCTCTTTCTCCCTTTCTTCTTTCCTTCCTTCATCCCTCCTCCTTCTTTCTTTCTTTCTTTCTTTCTTTCTTTCTTTCTTTCTTTCTTTCTTTCTTTCTTTCTTTCTTTCTTTCTTTCTTTCTTTCTTCCTTCCTTCCTTCCTTCCTTCCTTTCTTCCTTCCTTTCTTCCTTTCTTTCTTTCTTTCTTTCTTTCTTTCTTTCTTTCTTTCTTTCTTTCTTTCTTTCTTTCTTTCTTTCTTTCTTTCTTTCTTTTTCTTCCCAGTTAACATTTATACAGAACCCACTATGTATCAGGCACTAGGCTAAGCACTTTATAAATATTATCTCATTAGATGCACACAACAACTCTGAGAGGTAGGTGCTATTATTATCCCCATTTTACAGATCAGGAAACTGAGGCAAATAGAGATTAAATGACTTGCCTAGGATCTCACAACTAGTAAGTGTTTGAGATTGGCTTTGAACTCAGGTCTTCCTGACTCCAGATCCAGTGCTCCATCCACTTCTCCACCTAGTTTCCTCTTCAATGCCCCAGCAATCTCTTCACCCTGCAGGCTTGCTTTACCTCTGGACTTCATACATTCAAAGTATTTTTCTTCTGATTGAGTGGTTCCATTTAGAACCTTCATTTTAAGGAGGATGATCAAGCTAGTCATGTCTAGCTCTATGAAGAGACCAGAGGAAAATTCCAAAATACTTAAGAGTAATATCTTGAGCACTTTGGCAAAAGGACTTCTAGGAGCCACATCCACTATCTAAACTTGAGCCCACTTTCTCCTGGACTTTGTAATTATGGAAAAGTGTATCACAGTGTTTAGTGGATGGAGGGGAGATGCAGAATGTTTTATACTAATCATTCATTCCAACCTGCTCAGCCTAATATTCTTTTCTAAAAGCTAATTGTATAGCTGACTAATAGCCATCAATTGACAATAATGATGAGAAGCACAGTTGTGGGGGCTTATGAGCTATAGCATTAGAAAAGATACTCCCTACCCCCTAGAGTATTTAGGATAGTACGGTAGCCTTACTCTAGGGACCCAGCTTGTAAGTGAGTAGGAGAGATTGGAGATGTAATGATTGTTCCTCAAGAAACAAAATGTTTCCTTGACGGAACAGTAAAAACAATATAATAACTATTGCTAACTAATAATATGTGAACAACAATATAGAAAAGGAAGAGAGGAAAGTTTTGTCCAGAGGGGCGATTTTTTTTGTCCTCATGAACCGACGCTTTGACATTAGTCTTGCAAAGGGAGGGCCTCTGCAGAGAATACATGTTACAGATGGTGTATATTATAACAGAAAGAGAAAAAAAAAACAAAAACAACAAATCAAAACTGTTCATTTAAAGTCTCTGAAAGTCTTTTCTCAGATGTCCTCTAGGTGTAGTTGTGGAATGGAAGTCTTTTTAGGGGTTGATGTGTGGATGCTGGTAATCAGCCAGGAAAATTTCCTACAAAATTGAGCTTAACACAACTTTAAAATAGCTTTGTCAATAATCAAATCAAACAATGAAAGTTCTCAAAAACATGTCTAAGGGAATACAGAATCTTAGTTGTTAACACGTGAAACATACAATAAAACAAAAATTGAACCATTCTTTAAAATTATATTATTATTATAGTCCCCCCTCATGGAGAGTAATTGAGAAGACAATTGCTGCGATATTAATTTTTAAAAATAATTTTTATCTTTGTTTCATCACTTTTTTGCATCATCTGCCTAATTATCCTCATGCCATTATGAGAAATTAGAAAATCTAATATAATTGGTAACAGGTGTCAAGGCCAAATTCAACACTGTATTTATCATGACACCTGAGATAATTATGGGGGTTACCATAAAAGAACAGAGAAATGATGGGATATGAGCATTCCCACACTTGAGCAATATGTACTGCCCATGCAGTATGCTAGGCTTAAAATAGGTGGATGGAATATATGTCCATGCCACCGAACATATTGGAGGAAACTGAGTCAGACTTAATCAGATGCATGGGATTAAGATGTCCATGGCATCAGGCATATAGGAGGGAGCATAGAAGCCAGGTGTAGAAGTGAGATGGGTGGGATGAATACTTCCAGCCATCTGTACAATATTGTGGGGAAAAATAAAATAAAATATTAAACCAAGAGAATCCAACCTCAACATTTGTCAAAAGCCGTTCTCTCGGCCATACCTTGACTTCATGCATGTCTCCCCTCATGTGACAGTTCAGTGTCTGCTCTTGCATGTATTCCTCTTGTGATTGGATGGCACCTTGGCCAACTGGCATCTGATAACTCAGAATAAAGGTAATTAGTGTCTTAAATGATAAGTTCCCATAATCCAAGTCTCATATGGATTTAAAAATTGAGGATAATAAATGATTGCAAAAAATGTGAATACATCTTGACTCAGAACACAATATATAATTATGCAACAATTTCAAATAATACCCCTTTTTTTTAACTTAGTATACAATTACTTTTTTGAAAAATCTGAACATATTTAAATACAAGTTAAAGCACAACACAATCTCAAAGAAAACTTTTACAAATGTTCCCCTCTTTTTTTTTTTTTTTTTTTGGAATATGCTTATCAAAAATAATACTTCAAGAATCAATTTACACTTGCCATGGCAAACAATTTGCCAGGGAAATGCTTTAAAGAGTTTGATCAAATAATCAGTTGAGAAAAAATAACAAAAACAAACAACTCAGAATATGGGAGCACAATACTCCTAGAATTAACATTGTATAATAAAATCAAAACCATGTTTCAAAATTAGATAGATGAATGAATAGAAGAAAATACACATGGAACAATAAAATACAGTGAAATTCAAACTAAGGAAATCTAAATGAATATGAACTTAATATCAATAAGAGTATTATAAAATATAAACTTGATCACATGACTATAAAAAGCTTTTACAAATATTCTCCTTGTTTTAGAAACTAAGTATGACACAATCTCAAAAGCATGAAAATCTCTATGAAAATAAACCTATACCATTAATTTCAAAATGTATATGTAATAGCATAGAAATCCTATGTAACCTCTGAACTGACATTAATACTCTGAATGAATTCAGAACACTTTTGATTCCGATATCTAAAATCCCCAATACTCATATCAATACCTTGCTGCTTACTTCTACATTTCTGTAAAATATATACCCTTCCATGGCAAAAGCAGAGTCTTGAACTATGTTGATGATTGTCATTCTTATTCAGCTTAAGTTTTTCTTCTTTAACCCCTCTATATTGTCTGTCAGTCTTTTCACCATACAAATGCTTTATAAGATTACTAATTAAAGACAAAAGCAGGTTAGCAAAATTATGAACAAAACGAGCATATCTGGAATTTAAAGGGTTTTCTAAGGTTGTCTCAGAAGCACAGCCAGGCTGGGGAAGGGCTGAGCCTGAAGCTGCAAATGCAGGTAGAAAAAGTTGAGCATGTGCACCAGATCTCTGGACTTCCCAGGCAGGGGAAGCTATGGGCTTGGCCATAGGAGGAGTAGAGGGTGGGGTCTGGAGAGGAGGGGAGGGACCAGAGCAATTTGAATCAGACTTGATTTTGAACTCAGGCCTGGATTCCTCTTCCCCCACTTTGCCTCCAGGTGCTAGGGGATTAAAAGCTTCTAGAGGGTGGGTCATTGCCTCCAGGCATGCAAAATTAAAGCAACAATTACTGTTAGAACTGGGAAAAGCTGCGGGAATCTTTTCAGGTTTCTCTGAAAAAGCATGGTTGGGAGAGGGAGAGATATTTCCTTGTGTGAGTAAGTTGCTGGCTCTTTTAACAAAAAGAAAAAGAAAAATAGAAAATCCACAAAAACAAAGCATTAACATGATCTTATCTCCCATTTGTCTGGTTAAACAGACTAAAATCAAAAATGGGGTAATTAGGGAGTTTAAAAGGTCCATTCGAAAAAATTTAAAGGAAAACACAGCCAGTGCGCCAGTACTTAGCAGTTAAAGGGAGAGGGAGGGGAAATTTCTTACCCAACCAGAAGATCAGAAGACTGAGGGTTAGCTTTCCTCTTCGTGGTCAGCCATCTGTTAAGGGCTAAAATTCTAGCTAAACTGTCTAAAATATCTAATGAGTGGTCGCCAATAAATTATAAGCTTTAGCAAGAGTTAGACTTTTAAGCATTTATTAAGGAGAATAAGAATTTGGTAAAGAGAGAGAAAAAGGCCTAGATTCCTATCTATTAAAGGGAGAGCACATTTCTAGCTCCCTTCTCCGCCAGAGTCCAGAGGAAAAAGAGAGTGAGACCGAGCGCCAGTCTCTTCCTTCCTCCTCCCACTAGTCCGCGTCACTTCCTGAAGCCTGGTCTTGCCCTCAAAGACCTTTGCTTCATGGGCAGAACTCTTCTACAGTAAGTATCCAGCAGGTGGCGTCATTCCAATCATTACAGAGAGGAAGCAAGAAGATCAACTGGGAGGCTATTGCAGTAGTCCAAGTGAGAAGTGATGAGAACCCAGACTAGGCCCCTTGAGTGGAAAGAAGCAAACACATGTGAGACATGTTATGAGCATAGAGCTGATAAGATTTCAAGATTGTAAGGTTGTTGTTGCCCTCAAATGACACTGGGAAGTTTGTAGAACTTGATGAACAATTTATAAAATAACTACAGCATTGTAAAGATAAACAGCTTTGAACGACTTAAGAACTCTGATCACTGCAATGCCCAATCAAAATTCTAGAGGACAATTGTAAAGCATTTTATCCTCCTGACAGAGAGCTGATGGGCTCAAGGTCCAGAATTCATACATGGCCAATATGGAATATTTTTCTTTACTGACTATGATTATGAATATATGTTACAAGGATATTCCTTCCTTCCTTCCTTCCATCTTTCTTCCTTTCTTCCTTCCTTCTTTCATTCCTTTCTTTTTTAAATTTGTTTCTTATAATCTGGGACATCTTCCCCAAAACTGTCAAATTGAAATTTCCAAACACAGATCTAATGTCCTTCCCTTGCTGATAATTTTAGTGGCTCTCTATTTCCTATATGTTAAAATCCCAAATCCTAAATCTAGCATATATAGCTCCCATCCATACCTTTCCAATCTTATTTTTATTACTCCCTTTCACATACCCCAATATTAAGGTTGTCTAGTGAGAACCCTAATGTCATTTAAGCATTAGAAGGTCTTGTAGAAGACCTGTAGGACCTCACTACCAGGGGACTGGGTAGAGTAAGAACCACAGCTTAAGCCCCCAATCCATGTAAACTAGGCTAATTTTTCCTTTAAAAAGTATTGAAAGGGGGCAGCTAGGTGGTGCAGTGGGTAAAGTACCGACCCTGGATTCAGGAGGACCTGAGTTCAAATCTGACCTCAGACACTTGACACTTACTAGCTGTGTGACCCTGACCAAGTCACAACCCTCATTGCCCCACAAAAAACAAAACAAAAAAAAGTATTGAAACTATTTTTAAGACTTAGCAAGCCCAGGTGAGTAAGGCTGGGACCATTAATGTAGTCTCCTAGTGGATCAAACACAGAAGTCAGGAGATAAGCAATCAGGTGCTGAGGCTTCTGACTAAAGAACCAACCTGACCAACACAGAGTAAGAAAAACTGCGGGTATCCAATCTATGTATCTATGCTTACTCAATATACTTTCCCAAATATGACTAAGTAAAAACTTTTGTCAACTGTTGAATGGTCTCCATTCTGAGGCTTTAGTGTGAGACCAGCCTGAATTGGACCTGGCTTATACCAATGACCTTACCTTTCCTGTGTCTGCCCAAGATGCTCTATACCTCAGCCTAACAGAGCTCCTTCCTTCCTTCCTTCCTTCCTTCCTTCCTTCCTTCCTTCCTTCCTTCCTTCCTTCCTTCCTTCCTTTCTTCTTCCCTCCCTCCCTCCCTCTCTCTCTCCATTCCTCCCTCCTTCCTTCCAACTAGAATTCTATTCCTTCCTTTCAAGTAGAAATGCTACCTACCATGGGAGACTTTGCCTGAGCCTTATAATTACTAATAGTGCTTTCTGCCCCTTGAAATTACATTGTATTACTGTGCATACATTTTAAAATTTACTTACTTGTGTATAAGTTGTATCCATGTCTCCTCCCTGATACTTGTAACTCTAGGTTTCTAGCATACCATTCTCTTTCTCTCCTGATTTTCCTCCTACTCATCTGATGGCTCTTTCTCTGGCTCCTTTGCTGGAACCTCCTCCAGATCTTGCCTTCTAACCATAGGTGCCTCCCCCTCCCCCCCCTCCTGTCCTGCCCTGGGCCTCCTTCTCTCCTCCCTCTATAGTACTTCTCTTGCTGGTCTCATCAGCTCCCATGGATCTAATTACCATCTCTATGCCCGATGATTTATTTATTTATTTATTTGTTCATTTATTTATTTATTTGTTTGTTTATTTATTTTTGGTGGGGCAATTGGGGTTAAGTGACTTGCCCAGGGTCACACAGCTAGTAAGTGTTATGTATCTGAGGCCAGATTTGAACTCAGGTACTCCTGAATCCAGGGCCACTGCTTTATCCACTGCGCCACCTAGCTGCCCCCAACAATGATTTTTAAATTGACCTTTCCTGCCCCAATTTCTCTGCTGATCTCTAATCTCATAGATGATTAAACTCAACAGCTATTCATATCAACCTCTCCTATCCTCACCTCTCTGCTGATCTCCAATCTCACATCTCTAATTACCTTTCAGACGTCTTAAACCAAATGTCCAGTAGACATCTTGAATTTGACATGTCTAAAACAAACTCATCTTTCCCCCTAAACTGTCTTTCTACCCACCTACCTTTCCTGTTACTGTAGAGGGCAAAGGCATCCTCCTAATCCTTCATGCTTGCAACCTAGGGATTATCCTAGATACCTCACTGTCTCCGCCCCCACCCCCACATCTCATCTGATGCCAAGGCCTGTTGAAAACCTTTGCAACATCTCTCTAATGTGCCCCCTTCTCTCCTCTGACTTTGCCTGCCCTCTGGTTCAGGCCCTCATCACCTCACATCTGCATTGCTGCAATAGCCTGCTGGTGGGTCTGCCTGCCTTAGCTCCCTCCCCACTCCAATACACCCTCTATTTGGCCACCACAGTGAATTTACAGGTCCTAAAACACCCCCCCCCCCCCCCCGCCAATTAAACTCTAGTGGCTCCCCATTGCCTTCAGAATCAAATATAAAATCCTGTTTGTCGTTCAAAGCCCTTCATAACCTAGATTCACTATACCTTTTCAATCTTCTTATATCTTGCTCCTCACCAGGTACTCTTTGATTCAGTGACACTGACCTCTCAGCTATTCCATGAACAGGATACTCCATCTCTCAGCTTCAACGCTGGCTTCTTGACTGTTTTATGAATAAGACACTCCATCTCTTGGCTTCATTTCAGGTTGTCCCTCATGCTTAGAATGTTCTGCCTCTTCATCTCTTCCTACTACCTTCCCTAGGGGCAGCTAGGTGGTACAGTGGATAGAGCACTGACCCTGAAGTTAGGAGGACCTGTGTTCAAATCTCACCTCACACTCTTACTAGCTGTGTGACCCTGGGCAAGTCACTTAACCCCAATTCCCTTAAACATACTGAACTATCTCCTGTCATCTTGATGTATATCATGTCACTGGACCCAGATGACTCTGGAGGAGAGAGGTTGTTGACCTTGCACAACCCTCTCTCACTTAAATCCAATTCACTGCAAGTCATGACATCACCGTAATGTCATTGTTCTCTTCAAGAACAAAGGACAAACAACTGCCTTCCCTGACTTCCTTCAATTCCCAACTAAAATCTCCCTCTTAATTCTTAATTCTTTTTTCCCCTGAGCCACTCTTAATTCTAATGACTTTCCCTCTCTTAATTATTTTCTAGTTACCCTGTATATATTATGTTTGCACATATTTGTTTGCTTGCTGTCTTCCCCATTAGATTGTGAGCTCTTTGAGGGAAGGGACTGTGTTTTGTCTCTTTTTGTATCCCCAGCATTTAACACAGTGCCTGACACATTTTAGGTGCTTAATAAATGTTTATTGACCAGTGATTCTTGACCTTAAGTAGAGATCAGTTTCCTTGAGGGCAGAGACAGTTTCATCTTTGTCCCTGTATCCTCAGCACATAGTAGGGACTAGAACTCAACTGCTGAAGTTTGTTGAGCTGAATTGAATTGAAGATGGGATAATGAGGAAGGAAATGTGCTTTCTCGCCCTTTTCACAGGCCAAACATCTCTAAATATATTTATAATCCTGAGCTCATTTGAGGGAGCTTGGCAGCTTGCAATAACTCACATACACTGGGGAGTATTACACTAGCTATGCAGAAGGGGAAAAAAAGAAAAGAAAATTATAAATGTTCAGGAAGGAAAAGCCCATTGAACTCAGAACTGCCGCCCCCAAAGAGAATCAGCAGCTATACAAGTCACCCTTTTGATTCACACCTGCTGTGTAAGATCCCACATGAATTTCAGGATACAAAATTATCAGTCCTAGGAACTAGAGAGTGAACCCCCTAGAGATAACTGGCTCAGTGCAAGTGAGGAACCTGTCAGGAGATGACAATCAACTAGCTCCCTTTGGAAAGCAGACACATTGGAAACTACCCGAGCCCTTCAAGCATGCCTAGGAGAGATGTTGATGTATTTCTTTCCTAATTGTTCATTCCTCGCTTTATGTATTTTTTTTCTTTTTCTTTTTCCCCCATGGCTGAGGCCATTGACCCTGCAAAGTACCTCTGTCATCTTAAAATGCAGAGAGAAAAACAACAAATAAAAGTCTCTCAGATATATCTTCCCTGGGCTGACAGCTCCAAACCAGGCTGCCTATCTGACCCCTAATGTTTCCACTCACCCGCCCTCATTCCCAAACTAGACACACTGATAGTTTATAGGAAGCTGAAATCAGATTGGCATGATCCATTGAAAACCAGTCATAGGTCTGCCTTATGGGAAATTCTCAATTATTAGACAGAAACAGTGGCTTTCAGGAGGAAATATTTCACTTGGCAGAACAGCTCCCTACACCTAGTTTCACACTTAACTCTTCCCCCCAATTTTTCCTGGCTGCCACATGGACTCAGTGGAAACAGTGACAATGCCGGCTCCCTCTGTGTTAAACCTGTGTCCGAAATAATATAATCACGGGTTTCGAACTGGAAGGGAAACTGGAGAATATCTAGAGTTTAAACCCCTCATCTTATGAAGCCCAGGAGGTGAAGTGATTTGCCTAAAGTCATGAGCATCAGAGGCAAGATTTAAATTCAGGTCCTTGGATTCTAGAGATAGTGTTCTTTCCACTGCAGCACTCTCCCTCTAAAAGGATAACAACTCATAATTAAAGAGTGCCCTCAGGTTTACAAAGCACTTGTCTTACAACAAGCTTTTGAGGTATGCAGGGAATATAAGCATTATTATGATTATTATTCCTATTTTACATCTGAGGAAACTGAGGCACAGCAATCAAATGACTTCCCTACATGGGAAATGGCAAAGGTCAGAGTTCACTGTTCTTCCTACTAAATTGAACTGGTCAGTCTAAATGAGTCATTGATGGTTCCACCCTTTGAAGCTGTGTTTCAAAAAAGGCTTGAGACCCAGACAGCAAGAGGGATTCTTAGCCAGAAGGGTTCTTAGCTCAGACACTCACTGAGGATAGTCCTGTACTAGATAAGCCCTTGCTGAGGAGCCAGGGGTCTTCCACACAGGAAGGCAGCTGTCAGTTTATTTCTAACCATTTTTAGGTTCAGAGAGGAAGAAAATATTTTTGATTTGCTCCCTCTGACCAAAAAAATAAAGACAAGTTATGGCCTAAGAAATTTTTAAATTTAAAGAACTTTTTGGTTTAAAAAAAATTAGACCCAAGGAAGAAAGCGGTAATGAAAGGTAAGGAGATCAAAAAGGAGTTGAGGTAATCATTCTGGCATCTATGAGATAAGTGGATTGGAGTGGAGAGAGTTTTGAGCTAGGGAGTCTAAATTAACCTTGTATTTGATCTCCTTACCCCAAAAGCCTCTGTTAATTCCAAGCCATCCTTCTCCCAACTGCCAAAAAGGTTCTCCTAAAGTATAGGTCTGATCATGTCATTCAATTACTCAATAAACACCTGTGGCTCCTTAGTACCCTACCATAAATTCCTCTGTTAAGCATTTAAATCTCTTTATAATCTGGACCCTTCCTACTATTTCAATCTTCTTGCACATTACTTCTCTCCATATAGGCTGTGATCCATTCAGTCATACTGGCCTATTTCCTGTTCCCTTACTGCCCGCAATGTGTATAATACCCTCCTTCACCTCTGCCACGTGGAACCCCTGGTTTCCTTCAGCAAGCTTCCTTCTACTTGAAGGTAGATGCCACCCCTCACCAACCTCAGCTGCTACTGCACTCTCTTGCAAAATGTTCTTATATTATATATACTATATAATCATGTAGAATATAAGGGAGAGTTCCACATATAAAGAACTCACAGGGAGCTACAAATGGTCTCCATTTATAGCATTTAGGGAATGTATTTTCCTTTAACAAGTGTCCTACCAGTAACCTGGATCCTTGGATTGGGGTGGGGGTGACAATCAAGAGTAGGGTTGATTTCCAGAGTCCCTATTCTAGGTTCAGGACCATTCTCCCTCCCTGCTCTGCTCCCTCCCTGGCAAGGCACATAAGCAATTTTTAGGAATGTTTCCCTCACAGTAGCAGTTTTGGTGGGTGGATGGGTATCACACAGGAAACGCAAATCTCCATTGTCCCAGGCTCTGCTTGCTTTTGCCTCAAGGGATTATTTCTACTAGATCTAGGCATATACATGTATTATACATGTATGCATGCATATCCCTAGATGCAGTAAAAAAGGGGTGTGTGGATATATACACATATAAATATATGTGTATACACGGGTATATACATATATGTGTGATGTGCATACTGAATTCTATTTATATATTCCTTTGGAGATGATATAGATATTGCTATAGATATATATGCATATATATGTATTTATGTATGTATGCTTATTCCTCTGGAGAGACAGATAGATCTATATCTAGGTAGGTCTAATATAGATCTAAATCTCTATCTATATAGATACAGAGCTATAAATCTATAGATCTCTCTTCCCATACAGAAATGTAAACACAAACATATGTGCATATACATCTGCACACATAGTTTCTACTCAATCTAGGCACATATATACATATGGCTAGATCTAGAAGAAATAATTATATATGTATGTATATAGATGTATCTCCAAGGGAAATATAAGTGCCTACCAGTCAGAATTGTACATTGTGTGTGTGTGTGTGTGTGTGTGTTTCTGTGGACAAAGAGTATATACATGTATCTATATTCAAACATACATTTATATTTACAATACATATGTGTATTGTATGTATATATGGGGAAGGGGAAGGGAAGGGGAAGGGAAGGGGAAGGGAAGGGGAAGGGAAGGGGAAGGGAAGGGGAAGGGAAGGGGAAGGGAAGGGGAAGGGAAGGGGAAGGGAAGGGGAAGGGAAGGGGAAGGGAAGGGAAGGGAAGGGAAGGGAAGGGAAGGGAAGGGAAGGGAAGGGAAGGGAAGGGAAGGGAAGGGAAGGGAAGGGAAGGGAAGGGAAGGGAAGGGAAGGGAAGGGAAGGGAAGGGAAGGGAAGGGAAG
Organism: Dromiciops gliroides; assembly: GCF_019393635.1. Taxonomy (NCBI): domain Eukaryota; kingdom Metazoa; phylum Chordata; class Mammalia; order Microbiotheria; family Microbiotheriidae; genus Dromiciops; species Dromiciops gliroides. The sequence goes on along the minus strand of NC_057863.1, from coordinate 280,753,743 downwards.
GGAAGGGAAGGGAAGGGAAGGGAAGGGAAGGGAAGGGAAGGGAAGGGAAGGGAAGGGAAGGGAAGGGAAGGGAAGGGAAGGGAAGGGAAGGGAAGGGAAGGGAAGGGAAGGGAAGGGAAGGGAAGGGAAGGGAAGGGAAGGGAAGGGAAGGGAAGGGAAGGGAAGGGAAGGGAAGGGAAGGGAAGGGAAGGGAAGGGAAGGGAAGGAAGGGAAGGGAAGGGAAGGGAAGGGAAGGGAAGGGAAGGGAAGGGAAGGGAAGGGAAGGGAAGGGAAGGGAAGGGAAGGGAAGGGAAGGGAAGGGAAGGGAAGGGAAGGGAAGGGAAGGGAAGGGATCTATGATTTCCTTTGTAGAGGGAACTTCCATATGAGGAAACTCCCTCTACCAGTACAAGCACTAACTTAGAATTATAAGGTACAGGCTTAGAGAGTTGCCTAGAGCACTTTCTAAGTGCATGCATGCATATGAATATTTATAAATGCATATGTAAAAATAATTCTCTCTGTTTATAGACTCTCCTGTTTATGGAAACTTGTGCTCGCCTAGGGGTACAATTCAGTGTGACTCCATTGCAGTTGGAGCTTCCAAATGGAGTCAGTTTCAGCTCTTCCTCCCCTTATCCCTCAGCATCACTGAAGTGGGAACATTCCCTGGACTTCCACACCAGGACCTCTAAATCTCTCCCCTAATCATTAGTTGTGCCATCACTAATACTATCAGATGAGGATTTGTCAGCCACCAATTTTTCTTTTTTATAAAAGATAGGAGTAAAATAATAGCAAAGAAAGGGAGCAATGGCAGGGGAGGGGGATAGTTCATTGGGACAGGAAGAAGTTTCTGGCTGCCACCACAGAAGCAGCTCCTCCTACTTAGTTAATCTCTCTCCCAAAGGAAGAAGACATTTTTCACCATCTTAATGAAGATACAAGCTTTGAGCTAATCTTGAAGGAGGAAAAATGCAAAGTTCCCTCTGGCTTCTCCCAAGTCTCACCAGCTTCCCCATCATTTCCCTTCAGGGGCAGGCAGAAAGGCCACCCCTCAGCTTTGATTCCGATTGTCTGCACCTGAAGTTCACTGGATCACAGACAAAGGGGCCCGGAGCTGGGATGCAGGAACTGTGTCCTCTGCTTCTTCCACATCCTCCCATGTGGTTGATAAACAGGAAGGATGCTTATTCAAGCTTCATGATTTTCTCTTTCAGAAGCCTCCAAAAACACAGTCTCACACACCAAACACATCACCCACTGGTGAACATTGAGACAGAATCTCCTTGAATTTCTTGTTCTCAAAGAAGTGCTCTTCTGGTGAGGAGTCTAGGAAAACAGGGCTATGTATACACTTGTATCTACATATATATATATATATATAAACAAACACACATACACATGTACACATATATATACAGCACACATATGTATGTATGTATATAGGTATGTATGTGGTGTTTCCCCAATTCCTCTTGAGGCAAGGGAACATTTCACTTTTGTCTTGTATCCACGATGCTTATTATAGTATGTGGCATATAATAAGGGTTTTTTAAAAATACGTTTGATTAATTAATTGATTGATATAATACATCTTGATCTTGGCTATAGGAATGGCAGACATTTTTCATATCCCTCGGAATTCTATGGTATGATAACAACTGACACTTACATAGCTCTAAATAGTCTGAGATGCATAAGCATAATTATACCCATTTTATAAATAAGGAAATTGAGGCAAAGAGAGAAGAAAGTGACTTTTTTCTGCTTTGGGTTTTTATGGGAAAAGGTTGTGGGAGGAGTAGGAGAATAGAAAAGGACATGAGTTCAATAAAAAGGAGAAAATTGTGAAGGTGGTTTGAAACTATTTGAACTTGTATAAGAAGGACAGAGATTGAATTAAGGGAAAATAAATTTGGAAGGAATGAATGGAAATTTGAAGGAGATTAATCTCCCAGGCCACATTTTATTTCTGGCTTCTGAGAAAAAGAGCTACAAAAGGAGCAGGATTAAGGAGTAAGAACTTGAAGAGAAGGACTCAAGGAGAAAGAAAAGGAGAAGGTAGTTGTCCAGAAAAGAGTTATATAAGAAAAGATAAGTAAAAGTGACTAATTAAATTAGTGAGTACAAAAATCTGGTGAAACAAGTAGTGAGAAAAAGGCAAGAAATTAGGATATGGCTATAAAGTTTTGAGGCAATCAATCAATAAATCAGTAAACATTTATTAAGCATCTACTATGTGCCAGACACTGTGCTAAATGCTGGAATACAAAAAGAGGCAAAAGACAGTCCTTGCCCTCCAAGAGCTTCTAGTCTAAAGGATGTAAGGTACATCAGGCAAATTGTTCGTTGTTGATGTGATAAAAGGCTATAAGATCTTAAGGAGGTACCTATAGGTTAAGTATTCACATACTTAAATAGTTCAAAGACAAGGTTGAGAATCTCCAACAGTATGGAGAGTTGGTGAAATTTTATAGTGATTTAGATTTTTTTTTAATTTTCTTGTCAGCCAAATGACTGCCATCTATGTTCCCAGTATACCCTGGGCTACCTTTTAAAAGGGAATTTGAAGGTAGCTGAGGAATGTCTCCTTATCAGGTTATAGGGGACAATGAAATGTTCCTTTAAGAAAAAAGGGCAGACAGAAGTGAGGCTTTAATGGAGGGGGGTGTGGATTTGAAGTGGCAAAGTAGAAATTTGATTCTTGTCAAGAGCTTGGAGAGTGGAAAAATTTCCAAGAGAAAGAAAGGAAGGAAAAGAACAACTGTACACTTTTACTTTAATAAAGTAAGTTTGAGCCTCTTTCTTAAGAGTAGTGAGGTGGCTCTGAAGCCAGTGCACATTACCTAAGAAATTATCAATTAAATGCATGGGTACATTTGGTGGAGAGATCATCCAACAAAGAACAGAAGAAGGAAAGTGGTGGTTTTGACTCCCTGCTCGAAGGTACTGAGGCAGTTATTTTTCAACTTGATAACAACAATAGAATGGTCTATTGTCTATTGTCTTATTGGCATAAGTCCAAGTCATGGCTGAGAACTTCTACTGGCTCATGTATGTATAAATAATATTGCCAGAAGGAACCTAAAAGTTGTGCCAAAGTGTATGGTCTTAGGAAAGAAATCGAAGATCATAGAGGCACAGATTATATTGTTCTCACTCCTTCCCATCAAATCAAAGGATGGGGGGCAGCTAGATGATGCAGTGGAAAAAGCACCAACCCTGGATTCAGGAGGACCTGAGTTCAAATCTAGCCTCAGACACTTGACACTTACTAGCTGTGTGTCCCTGGGCAAGTCACTTAACCCTCATTGCCCCACCCCCCCAGAAAAAAGTCAAAGGATGCAGGGGGGGAAGAGAGGAATGATTTGGGAATTGAAAATCTGCTTAAGAAGGATAACTAAAAATGAGACTTGAATTTCTGGAACTCAGTTTCAAATATGAGTATTACAGACTCCTGGCCAAGAATGGAGTTCACTGAGGATGGAGTTCACCTAATAAAAGACAGTAAGAATGTATTTGAAGTGTCTTGTAAATTTAATTAAAAGGACTTTTTTTGTGGGGCAATGAGGGTTAAGTGACTTGCCAGGGTCACACAGCTAGTAAGTGTCAAGTGTCTGAGGCTGAATTTGAACTCAGGTCCTCCTTAATCCAGGGCTGGTGCTTTATCCACCGTGCCACCTAGCTGCCCCCTAAAAGGACTTTTAACTAAAAAGGATGGAGGAGACAGGTAAGTCTGTCTGTCTATGTATCTTCAAATATCTAGATACTATAGAGAGTAGCCTGTAATTAAGAAAAACAATTGAGAAACACAGATAGTCATAGGAACTGTGGAATCTGGATGCAGACTGAATCATGCTGTTTCTACCTTTTTTGTTTTTGTTTTTTGTTTTTTGAGGTTTTTCCTTTTGTTCTGATTCTGCTTTCACAACATGACTAATGCAGAATATGTTTAATATGACTGTACATTTATAACCTATATCAGATTGTTTGCTGTCTTGGGGAGGGGGCAGGGAAGGAGGGAGAAAAAATTGGAACTTGAAATATTATAAAAACAAATGTTCACTTAACCCCAGTTGCCTCACTAAAAAAAAAAAAAAAGAATAAAAACAAATGTTATGGGGCAGCTAGGTGGCGCAGTGGATAAAGCATTGGCCCTGGATTCAGGAGGACCTGAGTTCAAGTCCAGCCTCAGACACTTGACACCAGCTGTGTGACACTGGGCAAGTCGTTTAACCCTCATTGCCCCACAAAAAAAAAAAACAATGAAACTCTACCACCATAAACCAATCAACAAGATAACACCAATTCCACATGCCCAGTACTAACAACTCTCCAATTCCCTAGGACTCTAAGTTGGAGAACAGGTGTCTGTTTGCACTGGCAGGTGGAGTTTCTGACCATGCTGGTAAAATCGAAGTTCCAATCCTATATCTAGCTATGTTTCTAAAGAACATATTTTTTTTATTGTAGGCTATGGTGATACCATAAAGCAATTAGGGCACTAGGGTCTATCTCTCATTCCTTCCATTTTACTTTTAGAGGGAAAATGGAAAGGAAGTAGACAGAGAAAGGTGGCGCACACACACACACACACACACACACACACATATCTGTGTGTGTGTGTGTGTGTTTGTGTTTGGGGAATAGCAGCAGCTGTTCAGAGTGAATTACAAAAGGTTAAAAAAAAGATGTTATTTATAAGAGCCAAGCATATGTGGAATGCCAGTGAGACAGAGACTGATAGAGAGACGGGGACAGAGAAAGGAAAAGACAGACAGAGGCAGAGGCAGAGGCAGAGGCAAAGAGAAATGTAACGAGCATTCTCTGGCCCCACTCTCGAAGAGCCAACTAAGCTACATCATTCCCTCTGGATTACAAGGGGTGTCTATTTTTTCTGCCATCAGATTGGACTCCTGCTGGCTGTCTTCCTCCATTTTAGGGGGCCAGTGAATAGCACCTCCAGTTCCATTTAACCACTTAAAATCAATGATGCTTTTTTAAAAGGGATACTTACTTCCAAGATACAGCAAGAACAAACCCGTAAACATTTCAAACCACACCCTCCACTGTCATTCCCAGAATATACTTTCTCCTACACAAATTTTATTTCTCTCTGTGTGTTGGGATGGGAAGTGGGGTGGTGGTGATGGATTTAGTCCCACCAAATTCAAGTCCAGATGCAGCATGACTGACATATGAACCTACATCTTGTCTACGGATGGGCTGGAGTTCTGAAAGTCACTCTCAAAGACTGCTCCTTGCTCCTCAGGGCATCGATATTATTCTCACCACTAACCCAAACTCTGGAATGATGGGATGCTAAGGAGCCCTTTGGACCTTTCTAACTCACAAGGTCATAGGCTCCATTCCCTTTCCTGGTTGCCCAAGTGCCTTGAGATGAAGAGACAGCAGCTAGGGCAGGCAGACCTCTCTGAATGCCTTCATAGCCAAAGAATCTCCTCTTAAAAACATTCTTAAGCACCCAGAAGCAGTTATAGATTGTCTATGCCTGCCCCACAGTCTGTCTCTCTAAGGCATTTCACTTATACATCACCATGATTCTCCTGGAAGCCACATTCTCCACATGTGAATGCCATCTGAGGAACTTTGGTCATGCCCCATTATACCCAGAAGCTTGTGTTCTCTAAATCAGGGGTCATGGAGAAAAGTAGATGAAGATGACTAGAAAACAATGCTATCATTTCCCACAGAAAGTAACATTTATTTTCCTAGAAGGCAGAGACTACTAAAGGGAACAGAAATATAATTCCTATTGGCACTTAGTAACAAATTAATCAAATGAATGAATGAATGATTAAGTAAATAAATAAAAAAATGAACAAATAGATAAATAAATAGATTTATGACTGAATGAATAGATGTGTCTATACATCAAAAGACTGAGATTCGAATATGAGAGTGAGAATATATGGATCACATCGGGCTTAGGAGTGACTGTACCTCTTACTAGATGGCTGACCTTGGGGAAGTTCCTCCACTTCTCACTTTTCTCATTTGAAAAAGGAGTTGGACTAAATAGTGCCTAAAATACCTTTTAATAGTAATAATTTCTGATGATAAATTTAGAATAAATATTCAATTTGAGCTCAATAAACCTCTTCCTTTGCTTCAGAAAAGGGAAAACAAGCATAGGAAGGAAAGCCCCAAAGTTTGAGGTCTCACATTATTGAGAACTCATAATGGTTAAAATTCTGTGTTTCTAGTACTAGTCTTCCACTTTATTAAAAAACAACAACACTTTTCCAGGCTGCTCTAACCTGGGCTGTGTTTCTATGATTCATATGCAATGAAGGGTGAAAAGCGGTGGCCCCTAGAGACTTCTTAAGTCTCTGTTAAAATGTGTGAAAATTGGTTCTGAAGTAGGTGCCTAGACTCATGCCCTGTGTGGTCAGAGAACCCCGGTACAAGGGCTTCACCTCCTGTTTTTCTCTCCCAAAGGTCACAGGCCTAATGCGATGACTGTTTACCTCTCACAGCTCAGGTCAAAAATGTCTCTCAAAAATCCCCATTGCCAAATGGAACGTGGCAGGTGCCAATGGCATTCCACGTGTATTCGGTTTTTGCAGATAGCACGTCTTTTCGTTATTCACACTGAGCAAAGCTGGAGAAAGATCGCTACCCTGCTCCATCACCTCCTTAGCCATACCCATTCCCCTCTGAGGTCAACAGCATTCTCTCCCTGAAGAGATAAGAGAGTCTCCTGACAATGCTGTCAGACCTGATTTTTAGTCAGAGCACGAGAGTTGTTCAGGTGGTCAGCTCTGTTATTTGTTATAGCTCTGTAAGTGACATTAGTAGTTCCAATCACAGTCTGCTCTTCTGTAGTGATCTCCAAATAGGAGAGTATGGCATGATTCTAAAGGATGCACCATCAACCAATCACAGGGCATTCTACCCAATCACTGGACTCGTCTCCAATTCAAACTCCTTGCCCTCTTTACTTGTTATCATCAACTGTTCCATCATTCTTCCCCCTTCCACTATTACCCTTCTCTGTCTATACAAACTCCAATGGTCTCCACTTCTTCACTGGGAATGAGGCTCTCAGAAAAGTATTCCTAACCAAGAGTAGGATACCTACTCCAGCAGTTGCACGGTCATCAGTGCACTTTTCACGGGAGAGCTCTGTTCTTTGGGGCAATTGCTGGTCAGAGGCCTGTCCCCATCCCTCTTTTTATTTTTTCAGTGGGACAGAATAAGTTTTACAAGATGAGTACACAGGGATGACTTGGGATTTACTTTGCAGATTTCATTATGTAATATTTTCCCCCAAAACCATTCCTCTTCCAAACTGCCATTTTTTAAAATTAAAGCTATTACCATCCTTCTAGTCATACAGATTTAGAACCTTAGTGTCATCCTCAACTCCCTATGGTCACTCATCCCATGTATCCAAACAGTTGCCAAATCTTGCCATTTTTCTCTCAACAACAACCTAGCACACACTGTCATCACCTCTCAATTGGACTGTTACAATATTCTTCTAGTTGGTGTCCCTGACTCAAGAGTCTCTCCACTGAAAATCATCCTTCACAATATTGCTAAAGTCATTTTACTAATACAGGCCATTTTCCTATTCAATAAACTCCCATGTCTACCTAATGACTCTAAGAACAAAAATCTCATATTTACCTCATCCTTTTAAAATCTCCATTTTTGTGTAAGTTGTGTTTTGTTTTGGTTTGGGGAGGCAATGAGGGTTAAGTGATTTGCCCAGGGTCACACAGCTAATGAGTGTCAAATGTCTGAGGCCAGATCTAACTCAGGTCCTCCTGAATCCAGGGCTGATGTTTTATCCACTGCACCACCTAGCTGACCTCTTTGTGTAACTTTTATACTGCCTAGAATTATCAGTACAGTGTTACTGGTACATAATTTATAAATAATATGCATAGAGTTGCATATTCCCAATTTTTCTGATAGGGTGCATTCTCAATTTTTTTTCTGATAGGGGTACACCATTAAAAAAAATTGGAGGGACAGCTAGGTGGCACAGTGGATAAAGCACCGGATCTGGATTCAGGAGGACCTGAATTCAAATCTGGCCTCTGACACTTGACATTCACTAGCTGTGTGACCCTGAGCAAGTCACTTAACCCTATTGCCCCACAAAAACAAACAAAAAAAACCCCAAACAAACAAAAAATTGGAGACCAGTGGTATAGACAACTTAAAGAACTGGCCTAGAAATCTGGAACACTTGTATTTCAGTACTGTCTCTGGCATTCACCAGTTGTGGGACTAGGAATGAATCATCTAATATACCTGAACCTTGATAGTCTCATCTGTAAAATGGAAATAACCATGCTAACTCTGAGAGCTGTGCTTAGGGTCCAGAACACCTGGGTTTAAATACTTGCCTCTGCCACATTTTGACTTAATCTTTCAGGGTCCCCAGATGTTCCTTATGACATTCCCATTCTTCTCTCACCACCTCACTGATTTTGCCCTTCCCTTTTTTATTGGTGTGAAAAGTCAACCCTAGAGGGTCACCAAACTATAGCTCTAGAGTTGCAAGGGAATGTAGAAATCATCTGGCCCAATCCCCTCATTTTACAAATGAGGAAACTGAGGCTCAGAGACTTTAAATAACTTGCCCACATCCACAAAGTAACACTCATCAGACACAGAGTGCAGACACAAATCCTCTGACTCCAAATTCATCACTCTTCCCACTGTAGTACCTTGAAAAGGAGGTCGATGTGACCCACAAATGAAGTGCAAGTCAGAACTGGAAATGCAATGTCTACCAGACCAGGCAATCCCATTGCTTCTGGGGGTGGGGTGAGAGGGAGAGCATACACATTAGTGGTACATCATCCATGCAAATGGAAAAGGCAGCTCTCTGGCTAGAGTCCAAGCCCCAAATTCACAAGCTCTGTGATCCGACCACCGGTTGATCAATGACTTATTATAAAGTAACTATTCTCAGATGTAGCTCAGACTACAAATGCTCATTCAATAAGTAAGTACTGTGTAGCCCACCACATAGACAATTGCTTGCCTAAGGTTGATATTTACACAAAGTCTCCAGAATCCTCTGCTTGCTTAGACTCTCTTTGTTGTTGTTGAGTCATGTCTGATTCTTTGTGACCCCATTTGAGGTTTTCTTGGAAAAGATACTGGAGTGGTTTGCCATTTCCTTCTCCAGCTCATTTTCCAGAGGAGGAAACTGAGGCAAATGAGGTTAAGTGACTCGACCAAGGTCACACAGCTAGTATATGTCTGAGGTCAAATTTGAACTCAGGTCCTCCTGACTACAGGGCGAGTGCTCTATCCATTGTACCACCTAGCTGTATGAACTATCCTAGCAATCATTTTATAAGAATTTTCACAAGTGCTTTCCCTTCTGGGAGGTTGGTTTCAGAGTCTTTAAACTGAGCTTGGTTACAAATCATTATCCATCACCATCATCATTAACAAGCACACTGTGGCCTGGTGATAGGGGTGCTTCATTTAAAGTAAGTAGTGATCCCTTATCCCTTTAGGACCAGAGGTGTTAAGAAGACAAGATGGCCCCCATATCTATCTTTATCTCTTTGAGATTTTAAAGTAAATAGAATCTTGTCCAGCAGCTAGGTGGCTCAGGGGGATAGAGTGCCCTGCTTGGAGTCAGGAAGACCTGAGTTCAAATCTAGCCTCAGATACTTACTAGCTGTGTGACCCTGTCCAAGTCACTTAACCTTGTTTGCCTCAGTTTCCTCATCTGTAAAATGAGGTAGAAAAGGAAATGGCAACTACTTCCATATCTTTGTCAAGAAAATGCAAAAGGGATCACAAAGAGTCGGAACTTAACAACAACACCTTGGTCAGGTACTCTAGTTCCTAGCTTCTTAAACTGTGAGTTGTGATACCATATGGGGTGGTGTAACAATGTGGGGGTTACGGAAAAACTTGGCAACAATAAAAGGTCATGTAGACCTATTTTATATACCATATAACCAGGGTTGAGTAAAAATTTCTCTGGGGAAAAGGGGTCAGAGTGGAAAAAGTTTAAGAAGCCCTGCTCTAGTTAAATACCTGAATGATTAACTAATTACTCTAGTCAGCTGCATGAATCCACCTTCTCAGCTTCAAGGACTGATAACAATGACTGAATGATTTAGCCAGCCCACAACATTAGCTGTGGGTATTTACTCCATGCTTCCTCTCCTTCTTCCCTGTATAAACTGAAGCTAATTCAGTCATGCTTCCTCCCTATCTCACAGGTATGTAGTAAAAATAACAATGAAGTAATTGTAATGCCCTATGCCAACACAAAATGCTACTAGCAAATAGCATGTCTTTAGCTTCATTATTTTTTCACTGTTGCTGGCATCATCAGTATCTAAAAGGACTTAAGTCCCTGAACATCCCTACACAGGTAGCCAGCTGGGAATGCTAGGCATCTTTTGCTTGAATGGTTATGGTGACTATTCATAATACACTGTAATAAAAGAAACCAGAAAGACTGATCATGCAGATACAATGGATGATAAATCATTCAGTGATTTCAGGGATTGTGTCATAGAACTTTGCATCCTCCACAATGACCTGCTTAGAAGTGATATGCAATAAATACATAGCATGTCTGTAGTGCTATTTGACTCTGGAATTTCAGACAAGAGAGACAGAGACAGAGACAGAGAGAGACACATAGAGACAGACACAGATACAGACAGAGACAGAGAGAAACAGAGAGACAGAGACAGAGATAAAGAGAAAGAGAGACAGAATCAGAGAGACAGTGAGAGACAGAGACAGAGAGACTCACACATTTGTAGACTTAGATAGTTACACCTTGTCTATCTGCTTACTCTGACCTCTTAGCTCATCTTTATTCCTGATTCTAGATACCTAGTGGAGTAGTCAGGAGGAAGGGGCCCTACTCAATATGAGTAAACGACTAAGTGAATAATACATTAATGGACAATAAGAGTTGACTATATACATATATACACATATGTGTGACATACATGTAAATATCTGTGACTAATCTGTATGTGTGTGTATCAGCTAAGTGGTACAGTAGATGGAGTGTCAGGCCTGAAGTCAGGAAGACTCATCTTTATGAGTTCAAATCCAGCCTCAGAAACTAGCTGACCTGGGCAAGTCACTTAACCCTGTTTGCCTCAGTTTCCTCATCTGTAAAATGAGCTGGAGAAGGAAGTGGCAAACCACTCTAGTATCTTTGCCCAGAAAACCCTAGAATCAGACATGACTGAAATGACTGAATAACACCACAAAATATATGTATGTATGCACATATATACACACATGTGACATACATATATATTTGTATCTGTGTGTATACATTATGAATGTCATAGGGGAAAGGGTGGGGATCCTTAGGTATTCTTCAATAAAGAATTATACTCTTGCACACAGTCTAATTAGAATTAAAGTGGTCTTTTATTTGGCTCTTGGGTAGGTTACCAAGAGGGAAGTCAAGGACTTTGCTTCAAGGGGAGGAAAGATTAGAAATATTTTCCTCCCAGAAGAGAAGGAAGGCAAAACTTTTAGAGAGGATAGATGGGGTGTCCACCTGAAAATAAAAAGTTCCTTTTTGGGGTGGGGAAAGACTGGATACTTATTATATTCCTGAGAGTTGAGGGGGATTTTTTTGAAAGGTTGGTCCTGACCTCTGGGGTTATCTCTGTCTCCTAGCTCTGGTCAGAGAGTAGCCACACCTCACTGACCTCCCTGCTATAGAATTTTATCTCACCTTCCCTCTTAGGTGTGTCTGTCCTGATATCTAGTGGGTCAATCTAAACTTGAATAGTTCCTTGAGTCCTTGATATGTCTGTCCTATTATCTGGTCATCTTTGGTTTTGCTTCTCACAGGAGAAATTTCTTCTGATTTATGCTAAGCCCCATGTCAATGATCATGCAATGCCATTCCAGGAGGCCTATATCACTTTTTTTTTAAGTGGGGCAATGAGGGTTAAGTGACTTGCCCAGGGTCACACAAGTGTCTGAGGTCAGATTTGAACTCAGGTTCTCCTAAATCCAGGGCCAGTTCTTTATCCACTGTGCCACCTAGCTGCCCCACAATAATTTCTTTCTTTCTTTCTTTCTTTTTTTAAGGGGCCTATATCACTTCGAACTGAGCTCACATCAATATCAGTAAATACAAGTGAGATAAAAATGGGATCAGGGCACCCAAAATAGAGTATTCCTCTGATAGGCTACAATTAGTGAGTAAGAGGCAGCTATGTGGTGAAGTGGATAGAACACTGGCCCTGGACTCAGGAGGACCTGAGTTCATGTACTAGTTGTGTGACTCTAGGCAAGTCACTTAACCTCAATTGACTTAAACATCTGGGGCCATCTCCAGTCACCCTGATGTATATCTTGTCACTGGACCCAGATGGCTCTGGAGAAAAGAATGAGGTTGGTGACCTTGCACAGCCCTCCCTCACTTAAAACCAATTCACTGCAAGTCATGACATCACCCAGAAGTCATAGTTCTCCTCAAGATTGAAGGACAAACAACAGTTACTGAGTTTCTGCTGCCACCAAGCAAGGGCTTGGAAGCTCTGGGGACCACAGCTTTTCTTTGCTTATTCTTTCTCTCATGGCTTTCCTTTGTTTACTCAAAGAGAGCAGTATCTCCTCTGGAGAAGCAATAAGAATAAGAAAGATAAGGGGGCAGCTAGGTGGCACAGTGGATAAAGCACCAGCCCTGGATTCAGGCGTACCTGAGTTCAAATCCGGCCTCAGACACTTGACACTTACTTGACACTTGTGTGACCCTGGGCAAGTCACTTAACCCTCATTGCCCAGCAAAAAAAAAAAAAAAAAAAAAAAAAAAAAAGAATAGGACATGGAGGGGGCAGCTAGGTGGCACAGTGGATAGAGTACCAGCCCTGGATTCAGGAGGACCTGAATTCAAATCCAGCCTCAGATACTTGACACTTACTGGATGTGTGACCCTGGGCAAGTCACTTAACACTCATTGCCCTGCAGCAAAAAAAAAAAAAAAAAAAAGAATAAGAAAAATAAGAATCCCAGAGGATGAAAATGGACTAGAATGGTAGTTAGAGGGAGAACCCACATTGATGACGATACTGCTCTTCCAAAATGTCAAAGTGCAAACACAGCAGACCCAAAGTCTCCAAAAACTCTTTTACTTCAGTGTATATTTAGGTACCTCCAAAACTACAGTCATTTAAAAAACAAACAAACAAAAAATTTACTGAGCTCTTGGTGTGCTAATTACTGAGGAGATGCAGGGATGCAGAAGACTGCTCGCATGAATTGAATAGAGGAGATAAGACCTGTACACAAATAACTGTTAAAAAAAAAGGGGGTGGGGTGGGGAAGTTTACAAAAATATGAGAGATAGAGAGGGGAGAGAGATCTCTTCCAGCTGTGGGGATCAAGAGGTTTGTCTCCACAGCTGGAATGATTTCAGCTGACTAGCGAGTGAGTGAATAGATAGCATGCTATTGATAATTAAATGTCTTCTTGATCTTGCTGTGTATGGACAAATATCATCCCTCTTGCCCCCCTCTTGCTCTCTCTCCACCCAGATGCTGTTTGGTATTTATTGCTTATAGACAAAGACTGCTTGCTTGTATCTAACTCCTCTATGAACTGCAGGTCTCTGCCTCTGAGTTGGTTAAGCATGGGGATACTTCGGTCCCCTTTCCAGCATAACCACTGTCCCGGCATGACTTCATCATTGCCCCTTTCGGTCTGCCAGGCTGACTCAAAACTCGACTGCTGATGCCAGTCAGATGCAGCCCCAGTGACTTTGAAGGGGAAACAGTCAAGGTCAGAGAGGGACACAGTGGCCCTTGTCATCCTCCCATCAGCATGAGATTTGTGATCCTCAGGCAGGGTCACAAGGGCATCAGCCTCTGGAGCATTTCAGGCAGGACGAGAAAGTGAGCAGACCTGCGCTCTGAGTTCCAGCACTTATCAGAGTAGAAATCCTGGGACCTCAGAGAGTGGAATACTGTCAGATGGCTCTTGTGTTGCTTGGGTTCAAGGAACTGCCTTTCTTTCCTTTTTCTCTTTTTTATTTCGTTGATACAACCGTGGTAGGCTGAGTGACATTGGTAAGAGAAGATACATTCAGAAAAGGAAGTGTCTCCCTGGCTGTTAATAAAAATACAATACAAATACTGCAAGCTTTTATTTAAAGACTTGCTAATCCTGACACTCCCTCCTGGGGGTATCCAGAGACCCTTCACAGAGGAGATGGCATTTGAGTGGGACCTGGAAGAGGGGGAAGAGGAGGAATCGGACAGGCACAGCTAGAGATACCCTAGGAGGGCAGAAAAAATGCATATACATACACACATATATGTATATCTACAATACACACTTGCACACTTACACGTGTGCATATATATGTTTACCATGTATAGTTGTGTTTACACGTGTATGTTTGTGTGTGTGTATACACACAGGGAGAATTATCACTTGAGTCAGTCTGATATAGCTCAACAACAACAATAACAAAAATCAGGTTTTTACAGATTCTCATTCCCCATTTTAAGTTCTTTAGCTCATATTCTTAGGTCAGCCTTTCATCTGGCCACTTGGGTCCAGGTTCAAACTATTCTCTGAGCCAGCAGAATTGTTTTCCTCTTGCAGTGGATTCCACTCAGCATTTCTTAATCAAGTCTCTCTTTTCTGGGTTCTTTTTGACAGCCTTAACAAAATCCCCCTCGGTGGGTGTTCCTCCAAGTGTTTCTTAACTGGCTGCCCCCCACCGCTTTCCAGCAGGCATGGAATCATCCTGGTTTCAGATCCCCCATTTTTCTAAACAGCTTCTTTTTAAATTCTGTAGCCCCGACTCGCCACTCCACCCATATATGCTCCCTGGTCTCATTGTCCTTTTGCCTCGCAGTCAATCATCACTCAGTTAAAAAAAAAAATTAGCATCTCAAAAGGCCTCCTTTACAGTTGATGACATTATCTACAGAAACAAATAACAAAGCTGTGAGTCTTCCTTTCCACCTAGTAATTCTATTTTTCTTTCTTTCCTAGAGCTGGGAGATTACTTTTCCAGCAACTGCCCCAAAATGGTTTGGGAGTCTTTCTCCCCATTCCCCCTCCTTAAGAGAACTCTTCTTTGTACATAACTCATTATCTTTTCCCGACCCCCAAACTCTAACTCCCATCTTTCTATCGAGGGCACCACCATACTTCTAGTTATCCAGGTTCCCAACATCACTCTACATTCTTCCTCATCTCCCATAACCAATCAGTTGTTAAATGTTACCCATTATTCTATTTTTTACAATGGTTCTCCCATCTATCTCCTTTCTCTACTCAAATGGCCGCTAGCTTACATGTGTATCACTTCTCAACTGGACTATTGCAATAGAGCCTTAATTGATCTCTGTGACTCCAGTTTCTCCCATCTCTAATCCATAAACCGCACTGCTGCCTAAGTGATGTCTGTGCCAAAACACAGATCGGATCACATCACACCATCCTTTCTTAAAGAGTTTCAGTATTTCCCTATCAACTCCAAGGTCAAATACAAACTCCTATGTTTGGTATTTAAAGTCCTTCACAATAGGGATCTGGCTGACTTTTCCATACTTATTACAAAGTATTCTCCTTAATATGAACATCCAGACAGGCCTACTTGCTTTCTCACACAGGGCACTCCAAGCCTCTGAAAGGGATATCCTCTCCCATACATTCTGCCTTAGCTCATCGTCATAAAGTCCCCAGGATCCTTAAAAACTGAGCTCAAAGGGGCAGATAGGTGGCAGAGTGGATAAAGCACCAGCCCTGGAGTCAGGAGGACCTGAATTCAAATTTGACCTCAGATACTTAACACTTACTCTCTGTGTGACCCTGGGCAAGTCACTTAACCCCAATTGCCTCACCAAAAAAAAAACAAAAACAAAAAACTGAGCTCAAGGGGCAGCTAGGTGGCACAGTGGATAAAGCACCCACCCTGGATTCAAGAGGACCTGAGTTCAAATCTGACCTCAGACACTTGACACTTACTAGCTGTGTGACCCTGGGCAAGTCACTTAACCCTCATTGCCCTGCAAAAACAAAAACAAAAACAAAACTGAACTCAAACAGCTTCTCCTACATGAAATCTTTCCTGATTCTCTAATGGTTAATGACTCTTTCACACTGGCATTACCTAGCACTTGTGTTGTATAAATTGTGTATTTACTATTATGTTCACAGGTTGTTTTTTCTGATAGAATGTAAGCTCATTCAGGGCAAGTGATTTTTCCTTTTTCTGAGTAGCACTGGATGGGCACTGTCTCAGACAAACTGAGAGCTGGGAAAGACCTTAGCTTAAAAAGACCGAGATCTCCTACTGCATCCTGAGCCATTGCCAGTCATCCTGACCAGGATCTTGCCACTGAACTTTGATGACTCTGGAGAAGAGAGTGAGGCTTATGACTCTGCACAGCTCTGCCTCACTTAAATGCAATTCACTAGCAAGTCAAGACATCCCCTCCTGATGTCATTGGTCCTTTTCAGAATGAAGGACAAACAAACAATAACAAACAACAGTAGGTACTTAATACCTACTTGGAAACTGAATAATTATCTAGTTGTTCTTTAAAGTGATTCTCAAAAATTTACCCAAAAGGAATAATAACTCATATTTATAAAATACTTCAAATTTTGTAAAGTCCATCCCTCAAAACAAAAAACAAACACCCTCTCCCCTCATTTAAAGGAATTGCTTAAATTTTTTTTTATATAAATAATGGCTGGCCAAGGGGAGTGGGTAGGGGTATGTGTGTATGTATATATGTATGTATGTATATGTATACACACATATACACATACACATAAATATGCATATGCCCATACGTCTACACATATGTATACCTACTGTACAATACACATACATATTCAGAAATGGATGTGTCTCACTGCCTGTTAATACAGGGGTTAATAGAGTTTTGTAGTTCGAACAAACACTTCCACTTTAAAAATGAGGTCTGGAGATTTTAAATAACTTGCTTAGTGCTCCAGGCCATTTCACTGGTTTGGGGTCTTATAGGTAGCTACATACAAGAATCACACCAGTCATTCAATGCTAAAAGACCTTTATTAGGGCACTTTATCTCACACAAGGGAAGGGCATGATGTAGATCAATATACAACAGGTAAGGTGGAAATGCAGAGATGAGTCATCAAGGGGAGGATACTAGGGTAGCTTGGCCCCCATTGCCCAGAAAACCCCAACAACAAACCAAACCTGGGCAGCAGCTGATACCTCCATCTAAGAACCAAAATAAGGAAGGACAGGAAAAAGTCACAACCAAAGACATTGCAAGTGCATAATGATCTTCAGGTCATTCAGAAGGAGGGAGTCCATGCTTGGCTCAACATGACACTGATTTCTTAACTTCTTAAGTCTTCCTACCATATTCACTAGGTGGAACTCCAATTTTCTATATTACTCCATGCACGAAGGCAGCTCATGTATGCAGGATAAAGGGGGCTTCATGAAGAGAGTCCATTCTCACCAGAAGGCCTAACAGGGGCAGAGAGTTTCAGAAAGTTTTAGGCATAGAAGTTTCCAGATTCAGTGAGGAGAGTTTTAGAAGAATCCACTCAAGGGCAGCTAAGTGGCACAGTGGATAAAGCACTGGCCCTGGATTCAGGAGGACCTGAGTTCAAATCTGACCTCAGACACTTGACACTTACTAGCTGTGTGACCCTGGGCAAGTCACTTAACCCTTATTGTCCCACAAAAAAAAAAAAAGAAGTATCCACTCAGTTTGTTTCACTCAGGAGGGGTTTCCAGGCAGGAGAAGGGGTTATGTGGAGGTGGGAGGGGTTGGGGGGGAAGGGTGTGGGGGAGGGGGCAGAAACAGTCACCAAAACAAAAGCTCTGGGTCCAAAATCCCAAGGAGATCTTCTGGACTCCCTTCCATGCCCAGGCTCAAACAAATAGAAAGAGCTGAGACAAGACTCAGATCCAGATATTCTGGCTCCTTTAAGTCCCACATAAAGTCCCTTCTTTTACTGGAAGCCTTCCTTGACCCCTCTTAATTCTAATGCCTTACCTCTGTTGATTATTTCCTATGTATCTTGTAAAAAGCTTGCTTTGTATATATTGTACATATCTGTTTGCACGTTGGCTCTCCCATTAGATTGTAAGCTCCTTGAGGGCAGGAACTGTCTTTTGCCTTTTTTTTTTTTTGTATCCCCAGCACTTAGCATATTTCCTGGGACATAGCAGGTGCTTTAAGAATGTTTATTGAAGTCCAGTGCACTTTCCTTTACACTGTGTTCCAACAAGGAAAGCATCAAATAATCTACAATGAACGCAGGAGGAGGGTGTTCACTACTGCCATTCAACCTTCATGGAAACAGTCTCAAGTTTAATTCCCTAAATAATTCAACACACATTTATTATATGCCTAGTCTCTACCAAGCACTGTGGTAGGCACCAAGGATACAGAGACCAGTGGAACAATTTCTGCCCTTAGGGAGTTTGTATTTTCTGGGTCTGAATTGGTTACAAAAGCATGCCTCAATGACATTCAACATGTTTCCTCACTGACTCACACAGTAGACACTTAATAGGCTGTGTACCCATTTGGTGCTATGCAGATCATAATTGTGGCAAAAAAAAACCCAACAAAAAACACCTGCCAGGAATTTACATCCCATGACATCCTCTCTGGCAGAATCAGGACTCTCGGATGAAATCAAACGCATCGACTTGTGCAAATAAATATATAATGTGTGTACGTTATACATAAAAAACAAAACAAAGCAAAAAAAAATAGTCAGGACTATTGTTTGGGAGATATGAAAAACCTAAGAAAAGCCCATTGCTTAGGGAAGCAAAAAGAACATTTTCATCAACAAGGCCCAGGGTGGGCTAAGATTACCATAGAGTGTTCCATATCTTTTGGTTAATCATCGTAATTTTTATATGTGAAAACAGCTGCCCTGTGTAGCAATAGAAATTGAAGCCCTTCCCCCACCCCTACATTTTGGAACAGTTTGTCTCTGAAAGAGAGAGAATGTAATTTGTTCCCTGGGTATGGAATTTGATGCTGTTTGGTAAACAGCAGGTCCCTGGCACCAGATTCAGAGGAGAGCTTTAAAAATATTGGCGCAGGCTATTTTGCTTGGGTTGGGGGAACTCATATGGAAGGGGTGGATTAGCAACAAGAAGCCCCTGTATTCTCTATAGAACATTTCCCTCTTTCTTCTGCCTGCTGAGACAAATCACTCATATTTATATTCACCTCCAAGCAATTTGGGTAGCTACCTGTGGCCTGTCTCAGTTTTCTTCAGTTTGTCATAGCCAGCCCAAATCAGAGGAGGGAACTGGATGGGAAATATCTGCTTTCCCTGTCACTTTTGGAGTAAATAGCTTTGAGAGCCAGTCATTGGTGGTGAACTCAAAGAATGCAGCGTGTGTGTGTGTGTGTGTGTGTGTGTGTGTGTGTGTGTGTGTGTGTGTGTTATAGGAAGTGTATACCCAGGGGTATGCTGGTCAGTGTTTAACAACTGGCTCTCCAAAAAAAAAAAAATGTACAGGACTCACTTTTAAGTTTAATTTGCACTATTAATATTCAACCTATCTATCACTTTCACAAATCAACAAAACAGTAAATCAAGCTGTATTTTGTAGTGTTTGCCAATTTCAGTGCTTACACAGCTTAACAGCTAGATCTCTTAAGTGGATGACTCCAGTACACTCATCAATTGTATCTATTCTGATTAAACTGATTTTTTTTTCTATTAGGATGTATATGAGGCACAGGATAGAGATGTATCTGATATTTTGCTTTGTAATGTGATATAATGAAAAAAGCATTGGTCAGAAGGTGGGGGTTCAAATCCTTGGTTTTCTTATCTGTAAAGTGGGACTAAAAGTATGCTTCCTACCTTGTAGAATTGTTAGGAAACACTATAGAAATGTGACCTATTCTTGAAGAAAAATGAGAACTCTGGCTATGAGGAAATGGAATCCACAGATATAATTATCTCCACAATGTCTCCTTTGTCTACACTTTTATTTTGTATCTATTACACATAGATATCTATATCTATCCAACCATATCTATATTTAGAAATCTACATATCGATATTTTTATAGATATGTCCACTTACCCTTTTTCATTTATGTACTTATCTCTCTTATTAGAATATATGTTTCCTGAGGGCAGGGACCATATCTTTGTTGTCTTTGTAGTACCAGTGCTGAGTAGAGTACCTAGCACTGCTTGTTGATGGATTGGTCTGTTGATCAACTGCTCGAAATATATCAATGTGGGAAAAAAAAAAAGATGGCTTTTACTTTCAGAAATCAGCTTAAAAAAGTACTTTATAGGGGCAGCTAGATGGCTCAGTGGATAGAGCACTGGCCCTGGAGTCAGGAGTACCTGGGTTCAAATCCAACCTCAGACACTTAACACTTACTAGCTGTGTGACCCTGGGCAAGTTACTTAACCCCCATTGCCTCACTTAAAAAAAAAAAAAGTACTTTGTAGCTTCCCAAAGTCAGGCCCTTTATCATGCCAGTCACAGTCCTCTGGGCTTCCTTCCTCAACTTAATATTGTCCTTCCTAAAAATGTGGTGCCCAGAACTAAATACAACCATCCAATGAGAGCAAGACTACTCCCTTACCCCAGGCCTGGGAACCATGTCTCTCTTAATGCAGCCTAAAATCACAATAGCTTAAAAAATTGCTTCTGTAGCGCTGTTTTCCTTTATGTGAGAGGGAGCATGGCTTGGAGCTAGGAACACCTGGGTTCAAATCCTGCTGTGTGCTTCTGGGAACATGACTTAAACTCAGTGCAATAGGCAACTTTGTAAGATCATAAATTGAAGACAAGATGCCATCCTTTATTGATAGAAGGAGTTTCCCCATCTAGGAATTCTCCTAATCAATGAAATCATAGGTATGGTCTCTATCTGTTTACTCATATTGCATTTGTAGTCCTTTAATACCCGTTTAAAACAGACTGTTATCTCTCCCATCTTGTACTTCTGAAGCTGACTTTTAAGCCAAGTATATCTTTATATTTTTCCTTATTCTATTTCATCTACTTATATTCATCACATTTTAGTGTACTAAGATTTTCTAGGATTCCAACTCTCATTGAATATGTTAACTATCTTTCCTAGCTTTGTATAATCCAAAAAATTGATAATCCCACTATCTATGCCTTTATCTGAGTTAATGGAAATATATATATATATATATATATATATATATATATATATATATATATATATATATATTTGGTGAGGCAATTGGGATTAAGTGACTTGCCTAGGGTCACACAGCTAGTGTTAAATGTCTGAGGCTGGATTTGAACTCAGGTCCTCCTGGATCCAGGGCCAGTGCTCTATCCACTGTGCCACTTAACTGCCCCTGCCACCTAACTGCCCCAAGAAAAAATATTAACCAGCACAGGTTCAACATCAGATCCCTGGAGCACACCACCAAAGACTACTTTTTGGTTTGATAGATGAATAATTTTAGAGTCTACTCATTGGGTGTGAACTTTCAACTCGTTCTTACTCTACTGTGGTCCAGTCCACATCTTTCTATTTTGTCCACAAAAGAAAGGTATTAGAGACTTTGTCAAATGGGTTGCTGAAATCTGGAACTATCTCTGTGGTATTCCCCTGATGTATTTAAAACCGTCAAGAAAAGGAATGAGAAAAGTCTTGATGAAGCTATGCTGTTCTTTGAGGTCATTCTTGTACATGTCCTCTAAACACCCCTTTCATAATAGATTCTGTAATTTTCTCGGGAATCAAAGAGAACCTAGAGCTTGTAGAATTGATTCTCATCTCTATTTTGAAAATTTGCCTTTTTCAAATCCCGAGGCACCTCTCCTATTGTCAATGATCTTTCACGGATCCTTGATGCTGGTTTAGCAATTGCATCTACTGGTTATTTCAATAGCCTGAGATAGAGTTCATCTAGGCCTGATGACTTAAATTCATCAAGGGGAGCTTAAATGCTTTCATATGAACTCCTTTCTGATCTCAGATCTGAAATACATATTCACCATTTTGGTTCTGTCCTTTCTAGTCCAAAGACTATTCTTGCTAGAAGAAGTAAATGACTAATGAGACTTTGTCTACTTTTTCCTTCTCTCTATTGTGAGTTTCTATCATCCCATTCACTCACAACAAAAGTGCTATCCAATATAACTAATTTTAAAAAATATCTACAATCCCTTTTTCTTTTCTTTATCATTTTAGCATTCTTCCTTAATACCAACTCATTCTTAGCTTTCATATTCTTTATACTGTTCTTTTTTGTTTGTTTGTTTGTTTTTTCTTTTTTTGCAACAAACATTTATTTTATTTTCCAGTTACATGTAAGGGTATTTTTCAGCATTCATTTTCATAAGATTTATAGTTCCAAATTTTTCTCCCTCCCTCCATCCCTTTCCTCCCCCCTCCACAAGGCAGCAACCAGGTTATATATGTACAATCCACAAGTGTTCTTTTTATCAGTTCTTTCTATAGGGGTACATAGTAAGCTTCCTCATTAGTTCCTTGGGATTGTCTTGGATCATTGCAATGCTGAGAGTAGTTAAGTCATTCACAATTGCTCATTGAACAATACTGCTGTCACTATGCACAATGTCCTTCCAATTCTGCTCACTTCACTATACATCGATGTTCATTAGTCTTTCCAGGTTTTTCTAGGATCATCCTGTTTGTCATTTCCTGTAGCACAAGACCATTCCACCACAGTCACTTAGCACAGCTTTTTCCATCATTCCTTAATTGATGGACATTCCCTTGATTCTCAATTCTTAGCCTCCACCAAGAGTTCCTTATACTATTCTTATAGGATAGCATCATTTTAAAAAATCATCCTATTACCTACTCTTGTTTCACTTTCTTAAAGAACAAGCAGCTTCTTTCTCTTTGGAATCCATACCCTTTCCCTAACATTTTTTGGATCCAAGTATTCAGTGGTCCTTGTTTACAGTGTCCTTTTTTCCCAATCTCCTGATATAGGGCAGGATTTCCCTCTGTTTCTTCCTATCCCCTTTCTTCTCTGTTTTTCATTGAACTCCTTTTTTTCCATTAAAAAAAAGAGAGAGAACAGAATTCTACCTGATAGCTTGGAGGTGGAGAGGAATTCCATAGTCCTTTTACCTTATCTTCCAGAAGGGAGAACAACCTGAACTTTGAGCATAGACAACAGATGATTCTGTAGATAGGTAATTCTGCTCCTTGGTTACGGCAGAAACACAAGTATTATATACACTCTTTTAAGTTCAGTACCATGCGACTTGTTCTCCAGTCCCTGTTCTCCAATCTTGGTGAAAGTGAGAGCCGTAGGGCTTTATTGTTGGGGACTCAGGTAGAACTGAATAAATACCTATTTAGCCTCAGTTACATTCTTAAATGGTAGTGTTGAAAGGAGAAGTTAGAGATCACCTAGTGTACTTTTATTTTACAAATGAAGAAACTGAGATTTGGAAAAATGAGGTGTTTAGTCCAAAGTCTCACAGCTTCCTCATGACACATAGTGTCAGGGTCAGGATTAGAACTCAGATCTCCTTATTCCCAATCCAAGACTCATTCCAGTACATCATATCATATCATATTGGGTTAACTTTATGTGTTATACAAATAGGTATAAGCATTAAAAAATAATGATGGAGGGGCAGCTAGGTAGCGCAGTGGATAGAGCACCGGCCCTGAATTCAGGAGGACCTGAGTTCAAATCCGGCCTCAGACACTTGACTTACTAGCTGTGTGACCCTGGGCAAGTCACTTAACCCCAATTGCCTCACCAAAAAAAAAATAATAATAATAATGATGGAGTTTGAGTCCATTGCAATATGACATAAGGGGTTAAAATTCAAACACAACATGAAATTCAAAAAAAAGAATCAAGTTCTGATACCCTTAAACAGATTTAATGAGGGCTGGTAATGTCCCTTTAAATAAGATTACTAAATATCCAGACACAAAAGATTGATTTTTATATGGAAGCATTAGCAAAGTTCTAATTCATAGTTTTTATCGTTTGAGATTCCCTACTGGGGAGTTTTAGTGATGAGTGAAACTCACATGTGCCATGTCTCTTTAACAAACAGATTCACACATTTAATAATTGGAGAGGATGCAACAGGAAAATCCGCAACAGAGATTACATAAGATGAAAACAAAATACAAAACAGAACAATGGGTTGCTGGTGCGACATCATAGTCACACCTACCCTTTTCCCATCTCATTCTATACATTCCATAAATGAACAAGTAAATCATTCAGGGTGAGGGTTAGATGTATGCTTGTTTAACAACAAGCTTTGGAGGGGGAGATAAGGACAGGATGCACTGCCTTATTAACATTTCCTTCCTCATTTTCTTAAAGCTAGACAATCAAGAAAACAACAAACCAAGTTGGTTTGTATGGACATCTATTAGTTGACTACCATGTGTCAGACTGTGGGTGAGACTAGGGATACACAGACAAAAGTGAACAAACCCTATCTCCCACAAGTTTTTAGTCTGTCTGGAGACAATCTGCATATATGTGTATGTGTATGTGTGTACGCATATGCATATGTGTATATGTATGTGTGTATATACATGTATATGTGTGTGTATATGTATGCATGTATATGAAAGGGGAAGAAAGGGGGGCTGTAAATACAGAAATTGAGGGTCAAATAACAGAGATAATGAGGTATTGATTGAAATATTAGCAAAGTGAAAAGTGTTACAACACTGTTTTCCCTCAATGAAGTTCCATTTCCATGGTGGAATTTAGAGGAAGCTACAAGGCTTTTTAGACAGAGTGCTGGGCTTAGAGTCAGGAAAATCAGAGTTCACATTCTGCCTCCATATACTAGCTGTGTGACCCTGGGCAAGTTACTTAACATTTCTTAGACTTCATTTCCTCACCTATAAAATGAGTGAGTTGGATTTGATGGCTTCTTGGGTCCCTTGTAGCTTTAAATTTATGATCCTATGAATTAAAGGGGACCCAGGCATCCCTTTACAAAGTGTGAAGGATTTTTCCTTGATTAAGATTATATAAATTATAAACTCAAAGAGTTAGGAAGAAAACAAATTACCTTGCTATTTTTTTGGGGGGGTGAGGCAATTGGGGTTACGTGACTTGCCCAGGGTCACACAGCTAGTAAGTATTAAGTGTCTGAGGCCAAATTTGAACTCAGGTCCTCCTGAATCCAGGGCTGGTGCTCTATCCACTGTGCCACCTAGCTGCCCCGCTAATGTTTTAAAATGGAGGAAATCAACATATACTCTGAATCACTTCTTTGACCATTGTTCTTTTGCAGCAGTGACATCACTAATAGTTCTCAGGTTGCTAATAGCTATGGTACAGTGAGTTGATAGAACATTGGTCCCAGGGTCAGAAAGACCTGAGTTCAAATCCAGCCTCAGACACTTACTATCTATGTGACCTTGGGCAAATCCCTTAACTTCTCTTTACCTCAGTTTCATCAATTGCAAGATGGAAATAATAACAGCACTTATCTCGAAGGGTTGTCGTGAGGACTAAATGACATAATATGTGCAAAAAGCACTTGGCACAGTCCCTGGCACATAGTAGGTGCTATAAAAATACTTATTCCCTTCTCCCTTCCCTTATGACCAAACTCTACAATAATGTTGTTTGACCAATCCCAAGAAACAGATTGAAAATGTGCTATTTGGTTTCCATCCAAAATAGCACTCCAGTTGCAGTGCCACCAATTCCACTGAGTGCTAAGTCTGCTTACCACAGCTATATTGTTTACTGAGAGCCTCTGAGGAACCCATGGAATTAACTGGGCCCTAGAATATGATTTTGACTTTGTTTTTAATCCGTTTACGGTATTAGGCAGAATACCCCAGAACAATCTACCCTTTACTTCTCCAAAGTTTGGGGCCTGTCTCAAACACATTCTATTTAACATTAATACCCATCTCTGTGTTCTTTTCACGTGTGATGTTCTATATGTTTAGGAAGGGACTGTATATGAACTTTCATATTAGTGGAAAGCACACTCCAGCCACCAACATGGAAGAGATATTATTAATTGGGATAAAACCCAAGGTCTCTTGGCACAGTCTTGAGAGATGATAATAATGAATTGTCAGTAGATGTTTGGGCCAGTTCACCCCGGGGCTTCTCCAGTCAGTCAACTAGCATTTATTATATCCAGTCATCTGCTGATTAGAGAAATCAGGTTTGGAAACCAAAGCCGGGATTAACTTTGCTGACGACTTTCTCCTTAGGCCATTCTTTTCCATTAAAGATGTAGAAGAGTAAAGCAGCCCCTGTTTGAAGCATCCACTCTTGCCTTCCCTGATGTGAATGATGCTCTTGCTTTTGACAGCCCCTGTCCACCTCCACCCTCTTAAAAGTTCTGTTCAGTCACAATGACCAAGGACCAAGTTCCAGCTCATTATCAGTCACCTTTTTCTGCTCTTCCTGAGGTGACCATTAACAGTCTTGCCCTCCTCACTCGGGCTGCTCAAGGCAGCAGCTTGTCAGCAATTGGGACCAGGCTGTAAATTGCCTGTTGGATTATGCTTCCAAACCATTAGAGCCTATTTCTGCAGGATGACTGGGGTTTCTGAGATCACAAATGCAATGAAATCCAATGTTCCTGAATTGCTTTGGCCCAGAGTCTGGTGGGGGTGAGTCATGTCTTGACTGAGCAGGATTATTCAAAGAAGGACAGGGGGAAAAAAGGAAAGAAAGAATCAGAAGGAAGAAAGGGAGGCAATGGATGGAGCATCTTTTTTCCCGGATGGGCCAAGCTCCATCTCGGGCCTATAGCCCTGCTCTGTGTGGTGGAGAGCAGTGTGGGGTCAGGTTGCTGAGACATATTTTTTAATCTCTCTTTCTTTTCCTTCTCTGGCCTGCTGTGCTGGGAACAGACAATGCTGTAATAAAAAATGCTAATCAAACTGGTGCCAGACCAGACCCAGACTTCCTCTCCTTCCGTCTCCCTTCCTCCCTCCCTCCCTCCCTCCACTTTTATCCCTTTATTAACCCCAGTCCAGGGATATTTTGCCCTCTGTCCCCTGTTCTGTGTTTCTGTCACCACCTTTCTCAACATCTCAGCGTGCACTCTTGCACACACAGGCTGAGATAAGCTGAGTTGATGTTCACTGGCTGACCTCCAGGAGTCCTACAAAAGAAAGGCAGTTGTGATATAATGGGGACACACACACACTCCCCCCACTGGTAAACCCTGTGTGTTTTGGCATAGAGCTGAGTGGAATGATGGAAGGGGGAGCAATTCCTTTCACCTCTTTTGGTGATTTTTGTCATCTTTAAAAAGGAGAGTCACTGCAGCATTTTTTTTTTTTGGTGGTAGCAAAAAAACAAACAAACTGGAAACAAGGTAAGTGTCCATTGATTGGGAAAGGGCTGAACAGAAAATATAGTATGTGACTATAATATGATAGTGTTGTGTCTGTCATAAGAAGAATGAAATAGGATGAATTCAGAGAGACACAAGGAAGATTATATGAAATGATTAGTAACTTGAAATTAGCAGAAGCAAAAAAATAATATGAACAATGACTATGATAATGTTAATGAATACTGAAAAGATCAGGCTGATCATTGAAATGATTGGAAATGATTGGAATGACCAGTCTTGGTCCTGGAGAAGATAGGAAAAAAAACAAAAACAAAAAAGGAATCTCCCTCCTTTCCTTGGACAGGTGGGGGGGGGTGGTCTATGAAAGCAGAATGTTGCATAAGCTACAGACATGATCACTACTCTAGGTGGTTTTGCTTAAAGGTGTTTTTTTTTCTTTTTTTACACTCCTACTCCTCTCTATACTTCTTTCTTATGTGGGAATACTCATTAGATGGGTTAGGATGCTATTTTAACATAAAAAACAAAATTAAATTAAACTAATTGAGTGAGGAAATGAATGAAACAAAAGAGAATTGGGTGGTTGTAACAGGGAGCTAGCTATCTGGTAGGTAAGTGGCACAGTGGAGAGGATGCTAGACTTGGAGTCAGAAAGTTGTTTTTGTTGTTGTTCTGTCATTTTTCTATCACATCTGACTCTTCTTGGCCCCATTTGGAGTTTTCTTGGCAAAGGATACTGGAGAGGTTTGCCATTTTCTTCTCCAGTTCATTTTATAGATGAGGAACTAAAGTAAATGGGGTGAAGTGACTTGCCCAGAGTCACATAGCTAATAAATATCTGAGGCCAGATTTGAACTCAGGAAAATGTCTTCCTGAATCCAAGCTCCACACTCTATCCATTGTGCTACCTAGCTGTCCCAGAGTCAATAAGACCTGAGTTCAAATCCTACTTTAGACACTAATAAAAGCTGTATGACTCTGGGAAAGTCATTTAATTTTTTTAAAGCCACAATTTACTTCTTTGTAAAATGGAGATAATAGAACCAACTTCACAGCATTGTTATAAAGATCAAATAAGATAAAGCTATGCAAACCTTATTATTACTATCTTCTACTATCATTATTATTATCATGAAAAACAACCGCCAGTTCTGCCCCTCCCTCTCTAAAATTCTTAGAGTTATCTGGAGATAGCATGAAAATTTCTGATCCAATAAACATTGTTCCGATTGGATCCGTTGTTGATCCAACATGCATTATGTTCCAGACATTGTGCTAAGTGATACTCAGGATACAAAGGCAAAATGAAGAAGACTCCCTATGCTTATATTCTTCTGGGGGATACAACCATCAAACTAATTCATCCATATATGATAATTTGAGGAAGGAGAGAGTACTAGAGTGATCAGGAAGGTTTCCTATGGAAGGTGACATTGGAAAGGCAAATAGAAGGGGTCTAATACTTAGCTTCAAAAACGACTCAGTAGGTGGTGCTAACCAAGTTTTTCTTAGGGGGGGACCAGAAACACTGCTAATACCCTAAAGCCAAGAAGAATTGAGTGTAATTAAATTGTCCTACCTTAGCTACAGCAACCTTTGGTTGAAAAAAGCAAGTCAGAGGTCTTCAGGAGGTCATCACAGCAGCCTGAGGAGCTCTTTGGTGTGCCATAAAGGAGAGGCTATAGGAACAACTACTGGAACTGTGTTGACTTGTCCCAAGACATACTGTCCCAGATTGGTCTCTTTCTACAAGAGTTGTAACCCTTTGTTGAGGAAATGCAGTAGCCCTAATGGCAGCAACAGTTGCCATAGCAGTAATGGAGAGAGCACATGTCAGGCAGAGTTGTCAGTGACAGGTGAAGAGTTATGGGATTAAGCAGAAGAGTTCCTGGAACAATCTGAAAAGATGTCGTTTTAAACCCAGATCTGTGGGTACGTTTTGGAGCCTTACAAATATCATCAGAAAGCCTTTAAATGGAAAACAAATAAAGATAGAAAAAACTAAACCACCCCAGAATGTAACTACAATGTAATTACATATAACAGTGGTAGAGATATCCAGAAATTCATAGGAAACAAAAATACATAAAGGAGCCATCTAAAACAACAATAAAACTCATGGCTTCATAAATGTACAAAGTACGGATAACAACCAGCATGAACTAAATATATTAAAATAAAAATGCAAATTTGACTTCAAGAAGCTCATGGTCAACATGCAAAAAAATTATGTACAAACAAAAGCTGTAGTTATGATAACTGAGAAATAATCCACAGGAGGAAAGCACTTGCCTTAAGGAAGATCTGGAAAGGTTCCTGGGATTCTAGCCAGGACTTGAAGGAAGTCAGGAAAACCAGGAAGTAGAGATGAGGAAGTGGATTGAAGGGAATAACATTTATTCCTGGGTGCCAGACATT
Organism: Dromiciops gliroides; assembly: GCF_019393635.1. Lineage (NCBI taxonomy): Eukaryota > Metazoa > Chordata > Mammalia > Microbiotheria > Microbiotheriidae > Dromiciops > Dromiciops gliroides. The sequence goes on along the minus strand of NC_057863.1, from coordinate 280,724,028 downwards.
CAGATAAGTGCTTCACAAATATGATTTCCTGGGGGCAGCTAGGTGGCACAATGGATAAAGCACCGGCCCTGGATTCAGGAGGACCTGAGTTCAAATCCGGCCCAGACACTTGACACTTACTAGCTGTGTGACCCTGGGCAAGTCACTTAAGCCCAATTGCCATGCATATAAAAAGAACAAACAAACAAAAAACAAATATTATTTCCTGATGAGGAAGGAGAGAATTCCAGGCATGGGGAGACAGCCAACATAAGTGGTCAGATGAGTGTCTCAAGTGAGAAATAGCTGGTTAAAATGAACCGAGCCGGGTGATGATCTCTAAGGATAACCAAAGGGTTTCTGTTTTGAATTGTACAGGAATAGGGAATGGATAAGAGAAGGAGAATCACAGCAGGAATAAGAGCATTGCTTCCATCAGATAAGATGGTAACAACATACCTGGAGAAGACTTAGAGGAGGGGAAGGGTAGAGAGCTCTCTTGAAGCATTTGAGAGGTTGTTCTATGGAGTGGGCATTTTTCTTCCTTTTCTTGGATCCAGAGGGCAGTCATTGGTAGAATTTGCACAAAGCAGAACCAGTAACTAGGAATTCTTATAGGTAAGGCAATTATAGTTAAGCAGAAAAGAGGACAGGACAGCACCAAGGACAATGTGAGGGGAGGGGGGCAAGGGAAGAGAAAGGAATCACTAAGGGCCAAGAAAGAGCAGCTTATGCCTCTATGGCATGGTTAGTGGCCCTTGCCACCCCCAACTCTTAGGGAAGGCAGGGTAGCTGGAAGAGGGGATACCCACAGCAATGAGATCCTAGGGGCAAAAGCACAGGGACGGGCAAGGTAATGAGAGAGATTTGTTGTATGGCACAGACTGGCTGTAAGCCAAAGGGATAGTAGGTGTTGGGGCAGGGGAATCACTATCCTTGCCAGAATACTTGTACCCTGGGGGCAAATCCCAGTGCCTCTTTTTCTGGTTATAAATCTAGCAAAGCGGGGGCGGCTAGGTGGCACAGTGGATAAAGCACCTGCCCTTGATTCAGGAGTACCTGAGTTCAAATCCGGCCTCAGACACTTGACACTTACTAGCTGTGTGACCCTGGGCAAGTCACTTAACCTCCATTGCCTCGCCAAAAAAAAAAAAAATCTAGCAAAGAGGCAGTTTCTACTGATACAAGGAAATGTTTCTAACGGTTCAATCCATCCCTAAAGGGAATAGGCTGCCTCAGGATGTGGGGGTTCCTTCTCAAACAAGGTTTACAAGGGGTGACAGGAGGAATACCTCTTAGAAATATTATAGGGGAGATTCTTGTTCAGGTACACCTTAGACTAGATACAGGCTGAGAATCTTTCCAAATATGAGATTCTGAGATTGTGAATACAATGCTGCAGGTATATTTTTGACTAGGACATAGAACAGAAGATTGTACTCTATTAACATCAGATTATTATCATTATTATTATTATTACCCTTCTCCTCACACTGTGGTCTCCCTTAGAGATAAGTATATGATCAATTTTGGAGGCAGCTAGGTGGCTCAGTTGATAGATTGCTGGGTCTGGGGGCAGGGAGACCTGAGTTCAAATTTGGCCACATTCACTAGCTGTGTGACTCTGGGCAAGTCATTTAATCTCAGTTTTCTTTAATTCATTAGAGAAGGAAATGACAAACCACTCCAGTATGTTTGCCAAGAAAACCTCACAGACGGTATGTCCATGGAGCCATGAAGAGTCAGGAATAATTGAACAACAAATATCATAAATTAATTCATACTAAAGTATTCTTATGTATATGTATTATCTTTCCTGGTAGTGTTTGCCTTAGAAAAGAAGATTTTAGGGGAATCAGCCATATTTAACCCAAAGCAGTAGTGGAATTTTAGATACTGGAGCATCTAATGAGGGAGAGAGTTTTTGGTAGTGGGAAATCTTCCCTGAGTTTTCCATGTCTGCTTACTTCTCTGTGTAACCCTACCTCTGATTCCCTGAGAAACTTCACAAAGAGTTTTTCAACTGGGGTGCAGGGATAGGGACAAAGGGCCCTGGATAGATTTCAAGAGGTTGGTGAACTTGGGAGAGGGGGAAATTACATCTTTATTTTAACTACCTTCCAAATGAAATTTAGAAGGGACAGCTAGGTGACACAGTGGATTGAGTACTGGGCTTGGAATCCAGAAGACCTGAGTTCAAATCCAGCCTCAGACACTTAATAGCTGTGGGACTGTGGGCAAGTCACTTTAAACCCATTTGTAAAATGAGGTAGAGAAGGAAACGGCAAATCACTCCAGTATCTTTGCCAAGAAAACCCCAAATGGGGTCATGAAGAGTGATACACGACTGAAATGACTAACTAACAATAATAAAAATGTAATCTAGCATTTCTTTCAATTGTTTAAAAATATTATTCTAAGAATAGATCCATTAGGCTTCACAACACAAACAGCTTAAGAATTCACAGAAAGCAAATTACAGGCACTGGTCAGTGGTTTCCATAACTCAGGGCAGGTACAGTTGGATCTGTAGATAAGAACCAAGGAGATGTGTGCCTGGTTGGCACTGTTGTCCATCTCTGATTACACAGCAGCCCTGGACTGCCATCTATTGTAAGGTAGTTCCTTTCATTTTTTCTTTCTTCTATCATTCTCTCTCTTCCCTTCCTATCGTGATAAGCAAAGTTTTCCCCCTTTATGACTTCATGGGGAAGTATGTCAAAGAAGGCAGCCTTTGAGGTGATCACACAAGTACAGATGCTTTGGGCAGCCCCCCCCCAACCCCCACTCACCCAGTTTGTGATAACTCCTTTTCACTGAAATCCCAATCTGTCTTTCACCACATTCATCATCACCATGGACAATCTAATTACAGCCTTGTCTTAAAAGAACTCAATTACCAGCGAGACTTCTTCCTTATGATAATGTAACATCTTGAACTATGTGTTTGTAACCTTTTTTTAAAAGGGGGGGGATAAATTAATTAATTTTCTTACACACAGGAAGAACTCATGAGGTCTCATCCTCTGTGTTCTGGATGGATCCTCTCTCTGGGCTTCCTACTGTGTGACAGTGAAATGCTAAAATTATTTTGGCAGGAAAATATTCTCAAAGGCTGTTTTTATTTCAGCAGCAGTAGAATATCTCGGAATGCAGCCTGCACCTCTGCCCTGTGGGGTTGTTTCTTAATTGCATGTGGTACGCTGAAAAAAAAAAAACCCTCTTCAAAATGCAGAGTTTGGGAAAGCCCAATGAAACCCAGGGAAGATAATCAAGTCTGCAACACGCCTGGTTTCCTACTTAAAGGAATTAACTTGTTGAAATAATATATTTCTATGGGTGTAGAAACTCTGCATTAGAATAATGAGGCTGACCTCTCACTTACATATCCCAATCACTGGGTTTTGTTTTTCTCAATCTCTAATCGAAACACAGCTATCTTCATTGTAACTCACACCTCTGTAGGCAAAACTGGCAGTGAATACCTTATATTATCACCTTTTTTTTTTTTTTCCATTGTGAGATAATTGCCCAGGGAAGGGATCTGACAAACAAGAATATGGATTTAGAAAGGCAGCATAGCTCTTATTTGAGGGCATTCAATGGAAAAGAGAGGCAGGTCGGTAGCTCATAATAAATACATCTCATATCACTCCTACATCCCTAAACCTATGCCCCTTAAAAAAGGAAAATCAACAATAACAACAAACTTTTTTATTTCTGTAATACACACACACATACATATATAATTCAATCTAAGATTACAGAAATTTTAAAAGTTTGTTGTTGTTTTTCTTTTTTCAAGGGGCATATATGTATATATATATATACACACATGCATACATACATACACACACATATAATTTTAAAATTGCAGTTCGGAGATCTAGACAATCAGACATTTGTATTACATTGATTTCCCCCTTTTCAAAATCAATCAAATAAACAAGCAAAATGGGGAGGTCCTCTCCACCCTCACCCCCAACCCCAGCCCTAATTTGAAAATCTGGCTACTGAAGTTGAGAAGCTGAGCTCTTTCTCCTTTGGGTAATTCAATTGGAAATGATAATAGTGCATAAAGTATTCCAGATATTTCTGTTCATAAAGTACTCAGGAAAAGGGGACTGTGGTAATTACATTCTCCCACCACCTTCCATCAGTGACAATGCCCAGATGCTCTAAAATCAGCCTGTTTATTACCCCCACCCATCCCAACCCAATAAATCTGTTGAGTCTCAGCCCAAGTGTGGCTTCTTCTGGGGAGCAGAGCATAATGGATTTGAGCACCATGCAGCAAGACCACAGGGTGTCCTAAGCAGCATGATTGGTACCGTGTTCAGTCGAAGCTCTTGGAATTTAAGCTGACAGATCATAATTAACCAAGCTGGAATCTGGCCAGGACTCACCTACACTTGGCTAAAATGTCAATGGGAGTTGCAAGAGCCACAGTCAAGCAAGACTGGAAGTTTTGAGTCACTGAGAAAAGTGGTACCCATGGCCATAACACCCAGTCATAGAGCACTGGATAAACACAGGCTCCATAGAGAAAGGGTTCTGACCTCAGCCTTCCTTCCATACTATTCTGCACCCCACAAAACACACACACACACACACACACATCCATATTTTCCCAGCAGACTCCCATCTACTTTCATCCCAATAGTTCATCAATTACCAATCCTTAAAAGCTTTTCATATGGTTATACACTTTGCCAATCCTTTGGATGGACTTTATACCACACACATTCAGAGACTTTGTCTGTCTCTGTCCCTCTGACTTTGTCTGTCTTTTTTTTTTCTTTGTCAATCTGTCTGTTTTTTCTCTTTCCCTTTCTCCCCCTCTCTGTATCTCATCATGGCTAAAGTACATGTCCTGATAATGTAATTATATGACAGACCCAGTGGCTGTGATTATCAGTGGCTGCTTCTACTCAGAGATCAATTATCCTTCATCTCTCTGTGAAATTGATCATCATATGAGGTAGTGCAATGGTAAAGCCAGTCTACTTAAAATCACATTAAGCTACTTATTATGAAACGCATTTTCCTAGGGCTTCCAATTCAGTGGGGGAAAAAATAAAAATCTCAGAAGAGGAAAAAAGATGGCTGGAAGCCAGTTTCCTGATTTGACCTGGTATTTGACCATGTATGGGGAGCAGGATGGGTGGATACTGAAGGTATGGAGGAAGGCTAGAGGACACTGGTTAAAACTTTAAAAAAAAAAAGACTTCTTAGGGGGCAGCTAGGTGGTAGAGTGGATAAAGCACCAGCTCTGGATTCAGGAGGACCTGAATTCAAATCCAGCCTCAGACACTTGACACTTACTAGCTGTGTGACTCTGGGAAAGTCACTTAACCCTCATAGCCCCACCAAAAAAAAAAAAAGACTTCTTGGAGGTAATGAAGTTTTGAAAAGTCAAAGTTTGATGTTTCAGATTTCTTTGATATTCTATCAGCTGGACTTTTAAAGCCGAAGATAATTTTTTTTCCATAAAGCAGTTTTAAAAACTATTTTCATTTCCTGCAAAATAAATACAAATTATCTCATGTATTTTTGGGGGGGTACGGAATCAGGAGATCCTCAGACACAGCATTCATTTCCTCATCCATAAAACCAGAGATAAATTGCAATTAGCCCAGAGGGAAGCGCCTTGCAAAACTTAAAGCATCATCTAAACATGATTTATGATTATTTTTAATGAAGCTAAAATTTCCACAGTGGACAAAGCTTAGAAATAATTATAAATACTATGAATAATGGCTGCAATAATGTTCCTGTCACTTGATCACTGTTTTGTCCTGATATACTCCTCATTGTGCCTGCTCCAAACCACACTGTACCTAATTTCCTCTTTTTCCTATTCTCTTTCCTCTACTAATACCAGCTATGGTTGTATTTCCTACACCTTTCTTCCTTTATTTACCCTATCTTTTCTAACTCTTCTGTCAGGTACACATACTCTTTCTCTTTCCAGTGACACTGTCTTCTCCCAGGACCCAGGAGTATAGGGTGACTAGATTTTCATATGGAAAAGTAGTCATATAATATTGCCACTCTGGCAGAATTGTTTGAGAAACTGAATAAAAATAGTCCTTAAAGGCATAATAAGTCTCATTTCCATAGCATTTTAAGTTTACAGAACATTTTTCTTTCAACAACTTTGTGAAGTTGTGATAGCCCTAAAACCCAAAAACTTTCTCTTTGGGGGGGGGGGTCAGTTCTCTCAGAACCCAAGAAGGCTCACTTGCATGACCCCTGCCTCCTGTCTTTTCTGGAAAATTCCATGCTTTCTGGAAAATTCCACCAGATATCCTATGATTGCTTTCTCAATTTGAATCACTGGCCAATACTAAGGGTGTTCTTGGCTGAGATAACAGGGCTGGAAAACCAACCAAGCATACCTGAACAAGAACATGATCTCCCCACCCCCAAAAAAGCAAGGTCTGCATTTGCTTCAATGATGCTCTGGTGTGGAGGATAAGGACCCAGGCCTCCCACACGTGGACTTGCATAGCCACTAGGTGGCACTGGTGACCAAGGTGGATGGAGCTGTCAATCATACTCGAGCTCCAGGAGCTGATTGTGCACGTCTGGGAAACTCCTCCCCACTCCTTTGTGTGTGGGTGGGGCTTGTCAGTCGGCTCCCTTCCCTGCCTTCTGGGGCTCGGCTTTCCTTTCAAACTCAGCCCACACCCTTGGGCTGCCGCTTTGCTGGATGACTTCTGGAACTGTATCAGCTCTTGTTTTCCAGTTATCTTCCTCCTTCGTGACTCCCCATTTCCCTTTCAAGACATTTATTAAAATACCATAATGATTCTCCTCTTTGCTAAATGTGCACATTGGAATCCCTGACAATTTGCACTGGGATACTGAGATTATAAAACTGCAATAATTTAGATTTCCATCCATTTTCTGTGTTGTGCATAATAGCCAAACAGGTTCGGGATCACTGGGCAGTAAGCATTTATTAAGTACCTACTGTATGTCAGATATAATACTAAGTACTGGGGAGACAGAGAGGCAAAAGACCGTCCTGGCTCTTGAGAACCTCAAAGTCCGGTGAGGGACACAGCATGCAAAACAACTATGTACAAGAGGGAAGGCACAGGTATTAAGAGAGACCAAGAAAGGCTTCTTGTAGAAGATGGGATTTTATCTGGAACTTGAAGGAAGCCAGGGAAATTGGGGCTGAGACAAGAGGGGAAGTGCGCTTTTTTTTGGGGGGGGGGGTAAGGCAATTGGTGTTAAGTGACTTGCCCAGGGTCACACAGCTAGTGTCAAGTGTCTGAGGCTGGATTTGAACTCAGGTTCTCCTGAATCCGGGGCCAGTGCTCTATCCACTGTGCCACCTAGCTGCCCCGGGAAGTGCATTTTTAGGATAGGAAAACTTTAAAAGAAAAAAATAAGGGCACTAAATTCAAAGTAACTGGTAAGGGGGTAAACAAGTAGGTATTATCATGCATAGTTTGAAAGGAGATAAGCGACTTTATCTAAAATGTGGATGGGATTGCTGGTGTCTTGTATTACCAACCTGGGAGAGTAGCTTTTCTCTGGGGAAATAGAGAAGGAGTACCCTTAACCCAGGCAAATGTGTGGAAGCTGCAGATTCCTGACTCTGCTCTTCTTGCCAGAGCCCAGCCAGAACTCAGAATAAACCCCACTTGCACCATTTGCAACCTGGATACCTTCTCCCTCTCCCTGCCTTGGCTCTGTCTCATTCTGGCTTGGTCCTTCCCCAAATCCTCAGGGTTTATCTTTCATCAGCTCCTCCCTTGCCCCCTCTAGGGTTTCTCCCAGCTTAAGATGTCACTTTACTTCTTTCCAACAGTCTCTTTCAGGGCTGAGGATTGAATTTGGGAGTTGGAGTTATTTTCCATCAGTGGGTCAGACCCTAACCCTCAAGTCCCTCTGCCCCTTGTGGGTCTGGCGAAAACTGGGACCAAACTAGGAAAGGAGGCAGAATTCTTGGCAAAACTTGGATGAGCTACGAACAGTCACTGATCCCCATTCTTCTCCCTGACATGACCTTAAGACCATCACAACTAAAGCTTAGGAAATGTCCCCCTTCATTATGTGTGCCTCACTAATATTATGTTCTAATTTTAAGCTTATGGATGCTATTTATATTTGTGGGAAGGCGTAAACCAGGCTTTTAAGAGAAAAATTTGAGTTATCTATCTACCATGTTATCTGAGCAAATGCCTTTGGTGAAAAACAAATTGAAACTATTAGATGACTGACAATGGGCTCTATTGCATTTGACACTCAGGACCTACAGAGGAGAACACAGTCCCTGAGAGTTATCTTTAGTACACCAGGAGTAGCAGTAGTACACCAGGGACCTGACAATTTAAACAAGTTGGAGAATACTGCTCTTCTTCTTCTTCTTCTTCTTCTTCTTCTTCTTCTTCTTCTTCTTCTTCTTCTTCTTCTTCTTCTTCTTCTTCTTCTTCCTCTCCTCCTCCTCCCCACCCTCCTCTTTCCCCTCCCTTTCCTTCTCCTTCTCCTCTTCCTTCTTCCTCCTCTTCTTCCCCACCCTCGTTTTTCTCCTCCTTTTTTCTTCTTCTCCTCCTCCCCACCTTCTTCCTCCTCCTTTTTCTCCTCCTCTTTCTCCTCCCCCCATCCTCCTCCTCTTTCTCCTTCTTCTTCTCCTTCCTTGTCTGAATCCTTTGTGAAAAACCTCTGCTGAGTTAAAAAAAAAACAAAAACAAAAACCTCCTGGAACAGACTGAGAAAGGTAGAGGTAGTGCAAGCATTCTTTATCCCTAATTTCCAGATAAGGAAACTGATACTGAAAGAGTTTGTGTTCTACTTGCTTAGTTGTATATTTATACCTGTATGCAACTAAATTAAAACATTCATTAGGACTTTGTGCAAGACACTTTGTGCTTTCTGTTGAAGGAGATATAAAAATTAATAAAACATGGCACTTGGCATTTAAGAGCTTTCAATGTAGCAAGGGAGATAAGACAAGTATGCAAATAACTACAGTACCAAAAAAAAAAAATCTAAGTGCCTAAGAGAGGAGGGAGATTCACTTCTGGTTTTGAGGATCATATGTTGTTGTTTCCCTAGGAAATTTAGAAGACTTTGTTACCCTCGAATTTTGTGTATAAAAGTCAGGGCGGCTAGGTGGTGGGGGCAGCTAGGTGGTGCAGTGGATAAGCACCGGTCCTGGATTCAGGAGTACCTGAGTTCAAATCCAGCCTCAGACACTTGACACTTACTAGCTGTGTGACCTTGGGCAAGTCACTTAATCCCCATTGCCCTGCCCAAAAAAAAAAAAAAAAGTCAAGGGAGGTTTTTTTTTCCTCTTCATCCCTTTTGTAGTAGACCTACACAATAGAGAAGGAAAGGAGTAAGAAGAGATTCATTTTCCTATAAAGTTATAGACACAGAAACTAATTGAAGCAAAGCTGAAATTTCTGGGAGCATGAAGGAAAGCCAGATAAGTATCCCTGAAGGGACAAACAAGGCTTGTTCAAGGTCAGGGGCTAGCATTGGCAAAGGCAGCAGAATACAGGTAATGCCTGATCCTGAGATGAACCATAAAGCTGACACATGACACTTGGAGCAAGAGAGCCAAAAGAAGACCAGAGATGGGGCATAACCCAAATCCTCTCTCACTGCTGGGACTTACCCAATTAAAGTCATGGTTGTGTTTATGGGAAAAGGGGACTGAACTTCCATTCAAGGAGGAGGAAAATGGCCCTATTCCTTTTCCAACTGAGGCTTAGAGACAAAACCCAGAAATGTTTCTTTATACGCATGTGCTTTTTGTTAATAATAATAATCTCTGAGGGCAGCTAGGTGGCGCAGTGGATAAAGCACTGGCCTTGGATTCAGGAGGACCTGAGTTCAAATTCGGTCTCAGACACTTGACACTTACTAGCTGTGTGACCCTGGGCTAGTCACTTAATCCCCATTGCCTCACCTAATAATAATAATAATAATAATAATAATAATAATAATAATAATAATAATAATAACTTCTTCAAGTTCAACACATTATCCATGCTATTAGAGGTGGGCAATGGCAACCAAGAGAAATAAGGTAAGTCTGAGACCCTGTCATAGTATGTTCTCACATCTTGGTACAATAGTTTGCTCCACAATGTTTTGGCTCACAACAGACCCAACTGGTGGTGTAGGGGTGAGGGGGTTAACTTGAACCACCCCAGTTCCACTATTCCTTGGCCTCTATATGTCACCTTGTCTATTTCTTCAATTATTAAGAATAATTACACTATGTTAAGCAGGATGCTAAAATAATCAGTGGTATATCATCATAGCACAAAGATTTAGTGTTCTTGTTAGGCTTTGTAATTATGGTAGTGATCTTGGAGCACACAGTAGGTCGCATTGGCATTATCTATAACCATAGATAATAGAAGCTGACATTATCTATAACCATAATAAATAAAGGCATTCTCTAACAATATTAGACAGAAAGAGTACAAAATGTTACAGGATTTATGCACACTAGCATATGAGACTGTTCATATATTCCATCCTAAGCTGTGTTGCAACCATATCAAACTGTTGCCTACAATCAATCTCTTGGGCATAATAAGGGAAGGGAAGAGAATAATCATTGGTATAATGCCTACTATGTGCCAATCACTATGCTGAGCACTTTTTAAATTTGAGCCTTATGATAACCCTGTGACATAGGTGCAAAATTTAAAATATTTTAATGATAACATTGATGCATAAACCCCTCAACATTTTAAATAGAGGTAAACAGGCTAAATACTTGGAATTTCCAAGAAAGATGGAGTGAAAAGCTTTCAAAATATAGAACCCCAGTGGAGGAAATCAAAATCATCTTGTTGCCCTTTTGCTCTAGGAGGCTATATTTTTATTCAACTATAAAAAACTGTTATTTTTATCTATCTCCTGAAAAGTTTGTGGAACATTAAAAATAAAAGAATAGCAAGATAGTGACTTGTTCCAGGGCCACTTATCCTTGATACACATAGAAAAAGTTTAAATTGAGATAATAACAGTTAGCATTTGTATAATGTTTTAAGATTTCAAAAACTTTTTTCATAGGTTTTCTCATGTGATCTTCACAACAATCCTGGGAGGTAATATAATATTATATCTATTTTATAAATGAGGAAACTGAGGTAAACAGAGGTTAAGTGACTTGCCCAAGGTCACACAGTAAGTGTCTGAGGCTGAATTTGAACTCAAGTCTTCCTAACCTCAGGCCCAGAGCTCTATTCACTATATCACCTTGCTGCTTCAACATGAGGCAGCTAAGTGGCATGGTAGATAGAGCACTGGCCTTAAAGTTGGGAGGACCTGAGTTCAAATCTTAACTCAAACAACTTATTAGCTGTGTGATCCTGGGCAAGTCACTTAACCCCAATTGCCTTAAACATCTAGGACTATCTCCAGTTGTCCTGATCTATATCTTGCCAGTGGACCCAGATGGCTCTGGAGGAGAGAGTGAGGTTGGTGACCTTGCACAGCCTTCCCTCACTTAAATCCAACTCAGTGCAAGTCATGACATCACTCTAATGTCCTCTTTGAGATCTGAGGGCAAACAACAAACAAACAAACAACCCAGTAAATGCTTCAACATGTATACAACCAAGGACAAACAAGATCTATACAGGATAAGTTGGGGGTAGTCTTAGAGGGAAGGCACTAAGATAATCAAGGCCTAGGAAAGGCTTCTTGCATAAAGTTTTCTTTAGGTGAGACTTGAAGGAAACCACAGAAGTTAGGAAGCATACATGAGGAGGGAGAGAGTTTCTGGCATGGGAGATGGTCAGTAAAGATGCCAGAGTCAAGAGGAGTATGATGTTTGAGGACAAGCAAAGAGCCAGTACTCTATACATTGTTCCACCTAGCTGCCCCAGTGAGAGAGGAGGGATGTTAGAGAGGAGAAAATTTTCTGGAGAATGTGGAATGGGATGAGATTATTTGCATGTAGAAGGGTTTGCCTTGGCAAACCTCTTTGTATGAAATGGGTGAAAGAGAAGAGAGTAGGAAAAGGCATCTGGGTGATGTGAGATGAGGATAGATCAAAGGATCTCTCTGCAAATGGCTTCCATTTTTTTTCAAAAAGGTATATCTCGGGCAGCTAGGTGGTGCAGTGGATAGAGCACCGGCCCCGGAGTCAGGAGTACCTGAGTTCAAATCTGTCCTCTGACACTTAACACTTACTATCTGTGTGACCCTGGGCAAGTCACTTAAAAATTTTTTTTTAAAAGGTATATCTCAGGAGCCTTGTTTACTTGATGTCAAGATGACTAATTATCCAAAGCTAGGGCCAGAAACAACTAGATTCAGATGTACTCACATTGATCTGGTGGAGGCAAAACATGAGCCATATGAGTGTTATTAGAGAGAAGCCCCGTAAAACCAGATTTCTTCCCTCTGAATAGAGCTTTGGTTTTAAGCTGTCAGATGACACTTAGAAAAGAGGGACAAACTAACCCCATCAACATTTTTTGACACATTGAGTTCTCCTGGTGAGAATGGGTACAGTCTTTCCATGGGGAACTTGCTGATTAAACTTTGAATATGTCCAGAGCTTAGCCACAAGAGATATTCATTTGGAGCTATCAGTGTCTAATTACTTTGGACATCCAGAAAATGAGGGGAACTCCATAGTAACTATTGAGAGTGTGTCTGGTGGCGGTGAGCTATGAAAGGCCCTCCTCTTCAAAACTTTTCTTGAAATTTCTGCACCTTGCCTCCCTGTAGCATTCCTCAATGTGAAATCAACACGTATAATTTGTGGGTTTTTTCTTTTATTTATATTTTAGAGGCCCAAATTCCTATCAGAATTTTGCTTTAGGGTTCAAAGGAAGGGCAGAAAGCAGCCATAATGAACAAAACTGACCAGACTTCAAGATGGCTTAGTAGGACTTACTCTCCCAGATATAAACAACCATTCCCCTTGACATATTACCACTTTCTAAGGCTGCATGTATACATGATAACATGGAGTCACATTTATATGTGAGCACTTCCAGGTAGGCAAAGCACTTCACCACAACCCTGTGAGACAGATCATACAAATGACCCTGAGGAGGTACCATCACATGGCCAATAAGAGTCTGAGGTGGGATTCAAACCCAGATTTCTTGATTCCAAGTTGAGCACTATGCCTTATTGTATTTATTTGTGCATGTATGTGTATATATACTTCTCTGTCACTGACAAGCTACTAGAACAACCAGGCTATAACCTGTACAAAGCATATTTCTTTAAATTGTTTTCTTCTCAGCCATGGCAGGGGAAGGGGGAGCAGCAGGAATTGGGGTTTGCTATAATCACAGGTCTCTTTCTAAATCCTACCCCATCTAACTGGGAAGCATGAGAGACCCTGGAAATCATAGCAGAGGAAATGACTATTAATAGAAACACTTGACATTTATATTTTCAGTCTCCTATATCCTCATTAATTAGTCACTCTTTAGTACATCCTATGGGTCATGATGCCTGCCATTTACTGTACAGGAAACTGAGGCATTGAGAGGGAGAATTACTAGACTCTGCCCAGCAGGGATTTTTGAGAGCAACTGTTGAAAAAGACTTATTAATACCAGATCTCAAATTATATTACAAAGTGGTGATCATCAAAACAATCTGATGTTGGATAAGAAATAGAATAGTTGATCAATGGAACAGATTAGGTACATAATAAACAGAAACAAATTATTATAATAACCTAGTATTGATAAACCCAAAGATCCCAGCTATTGGGGCAAGAACTTACTATTTGACAAAAGCTGCTGGGAAAATAGAAAGCATTCTAGCAGAAACTTTGCATAAATCCATATATCTCACTTCGTATACTAAGCTAAGCTCAAAATGGGTTCATGATTTAGACATAAAACGATATACCATAAGCAAATTAAGGGAGTGTGGGGAAAAATACCTTTCTGATCTACAGATAGGAGAGAGTCATGTGAGGTTAGGTCAATAATTTTAATTATATAGTTCAAGTTTTTTTTGCACAAACAAAACCAATGAAATCAAAATTAGTAGTAAACTGGGAGAAATTTTACAGCAAGTTTGACAGAGCTCTCATTTCACAAATATATAGGACTGAGCCAAATTTATAAGAATAAGAGCTATTCCCCAATTAACAAATGGTCAAGAGATATGAACAGGTAGTTTTCAGAGGAAGAAATCAAAACTAACAATAATGATGAAGAAATTATCTAAATTACAAATAGACAAATGCGAATTAAAATAACTCTGATGTACCACCTCACATCCATCTATCTGGTTATCTAAGGTGACAGAAAAGAAAAAATGACAAATGCTATAGGGGATATGGGAAAATAAGTACATTATTGAACTGCTGGTATAGCTATGAAATAGTCCAATCATTCTGAAGAGCAATTTGGAACTACACTCAAAAAGCTATCAAACCGTGTATACCCTTTGACTCAGAAATACCACTACTACATCTATACTTCAAAGAGAGCAAAGAAAAAGGATCCATATGTACAAAAACATTTATAGCAGCTTATTTTGTGTTTGCAAAGAACTGGAAACTGAGGGGATACCCATCAATTAGGGAATGACTGAATAAAATATGGTATATGAATGTGATGTAATATTTTTATGTTGTAAGAAATGATGGATATGGTTTCAGAGAAACCTAGGAAGACTTATATGACTAATACAAAGTGAAACAAAAAGAACCAGGAGAACCATTTGTGCAGTAACAGCAATATTGTAAAGATAAATACCTGTGAAAGACTTAGTAACTGATCAATGCAATGATCCATCATAATTTCATGAGGAAAAATCCTATCCACCTCCAAATAGAGAACTGATGGATTCAGAGAGCAAATCAAGGCATATTTCTCCTCTTTCTTTTTCACAGTTTTTTTCACCCCCCAGACTATGACTAACATGGAAATCCGGTTAGTATGACTTCATGTGTATAATGTGTATTATGTTTCTTGTCTTCTCAAAGGGCAGGGAAGGAGGCAGAGTTGGGGGGGGGAATTTGGAACTGAAAATAAAATAATTTTTTGAATTTTTTTGACAAATTCAAAGAGTAACCAGCAAGCTCCCTTCAGAAGAACTATACCCATGTTCACTAGGAACTCAGGGCTCTGGATTGTCCACCCTGCTTAAACCAAAGTGGGCCAACATCCATAGAGTGTGCTCAGAGAATCTCAGGGTTCTCAAACACTAGGGAGAGGTCCTGGGATAGACAGCTATTGTTGACTCCTTTACAACCCTAGAAAAGTACAAAGGTGCAAGGAGCCATTCAGGTCAAAAGGCAAAGCCTAATTTTCCCTGGAGGCAGGACCTTGAGTCTGATCAGAAAAGAAATTAAGACTGCCATTTCTGGCCAACACCTTGGTCCTAGGGAATCCCAGGGATCAAAGAGTCTTCACGCTGTAAAACAGGCAAACAGCCAAATGCATACTATTAACTTGGGGAAATTTGTAATTTTATATAAATGAATTGATGAAAATATCCATTTAAACAATTTTATGCTCTCGACAAAGTGATAGAATCCATGAACAATTCTTACATCATGTTGAGTCCCTTTCCCTCTTTTCCCTCTCCCTCTCTTACTTCTGCTCCTTCATGATTCATGCTAACATCAGAAAAGAAACCAGAGACAGACCACTGCAAGAAAAGGGACCTGACCTTCTCACCTGAAGGAATCAAACAAAGAATCTTCTCTCTTGGTTACACATCTTGGGGAGTGGGAGGGGGATGATAAGATAGATGCAGAAATCTACCTAGATGCAAGTCAACTAATAAAATAGGTGCAAAGGGTTTTATACACACATCTATTCTCTATCTCTATCCATACTGATAACTTTTAAACTTTTCATATATATTTATATATGTATATGTGTGTGTGTATATATATATATATATATATATATATATGAAGAGAGAGCAGAAGAGTGTGTGTGTGTGTGTGTGTGTATGTGTGTGTGTGTGAGAAAGAAACAGAGACAGAGGGAGGGAGAGAGAGAGAAAAGGAGGGAAGGGGAAAGAAGGGGAGGGGAGAGAGAGAATAGCAAAGTGAAAAGATAACCCACTTTAGTCAAGACACTCAAATTCAAATCTTGCCTCTGACATACAGGGCTGAGAAACCTGGGCAAAACATTTAACCTATTTTAGTGCTCCAGAAATTTCCAAAGATCATAAAGTCCGGAATAGTTGCTGATCTGCTTTGGTAGAGAAATCACTGCTTCCCCTCCCCTGCCACCACACACACACACACACACACACACACACACACACACACACACACACACACACACACATACACACACAAACGTGTAACAGCACCAGCTTCAACAGCCTCTCCCACAGAGACCATAGATATTGTTATTGTACCTTTTAGAAGCTAAAGAATTTTGAGAGATTTACAATTTTTCTGTTATTCTGGAGAGACTTTACAGTGATGATTTGAGAGTCCGAGAGAAGACGAAGATAAAGAGGAGGAAGAAAACTTTTTTCCTGAGAGAACTGACTGAACTCATCTCGTGAAGAAAATTTATAATGAGAATTTTTGATGAGTCTATGAAGAAACTGTTTTAACTGTCATTTTGGAAAATTACCTGTCATGGCTAGAAAGACACTGTGAGAGGACAGAAAGAATTTATTTCCTAAGATAATGGATTCAAACCTACATTGTAAATAAATAAGAAGATGATTCTTGAGAGCCTTTGGCTATAATATTGAGACTGAATGATACTGTTCCAGAAATAAAGATAAATAAAAAATAAAGCTGCTTGTTAGAAGTGAATCTGACCTTCCTCATAGACATTTTCCTCCATAATCTCCTTTTCTCATTCTGGTGTCAGATGAAGAGATGGCTCTTCTTGCCATTTGTTTTGTTTTGGGTTACATTGTTAATAAACTGTATAGCCAGTAACCTTAATTTTTATATAATTCTAGTAGATTAGGCTCTTGATAGATAGCGAGAGACAAACAACTGATTATTGGGAAGGAAGTTTCTTTATTAAATAATATTCAATAAATGAGGTTAGGAGCTCAGAGAAAATGTATTAATGATTGAAGTTGCAGTTTTAGTAATCAATAAGAAAATATTAAAACATATCCTTATATTACCTTAGAACTTGAGGTGATGAGAATTAATATGGAAATGAATCAAATAGCAGGTTGAGAATTGATCACCACCATATAGAATACATATGAATGTAGTCACCCTCCCCAAAAGAAACAGTTCTATATGAATATATGTATGTAGAGGTATATGTGCATATATCTATATGTGTATAGGTACATGTATACACACATAGGTATATAAATATATGTATATCTGTATATAAACACATGTATGCACATGTATGCACATGCATTTATATATCTGTATGTATATGGTTGTATATACAGATGCACTATATAGATATGTTCCTATATATGCATGTATATACATACATTATATGCATATGCATATACATATGTATATCAACATATATAGGTGTATAGAATGACTTGATATTCATATATAAATTATATGTGTATGTATGTGTACATATAAATAAATACACACATACACTCACACAAAGGTTTCAGATCCAAACTGAAGCTTTGTATATAATACTAAAGATGGATCCCAGGGGCATCTTGCTACTATAGAGCATAATCTAATTTACTCTAAATCCTCTTAATCAAGCACTTAATTCTATAACTCTCAAACATGGTGTGGTATAGGGGGAAAGGACCAGATTTGGCATCAAAGAACATGAGTTTGAAGCCTATCTCTGCTGCTTACTCTCTGTGTGATTTTAATTTCTTCACCTTTTTCTGTGTTACTGAATGGAGCTGTAAAAAAAAAAAATCACAAAATGGTAACAACTAGGACCACTACAAATGTACATGAGTTAATCTTAACTGGGCCTTCACTGCAGCAAGGTAAACATTCTGTACTTGTTTCACTCTCCCACTCGCCAAAGCTTTTATTTCAAACCTTTTTTCAAGATTTTTGTGGCATCTCCTCCTCTAACCCTCTCAGCTAAGGACCTCACCTCATATTTCTCTCTGTCTGTCTCTTTGTCTGTCTCTCTCTCTGTCTCTCTCTCTCTCACACACACACACACACACACACACACACACACATACACACACATACACATGACCATTCGCCAAGAGTTCCCCCTTCTTCCTTCATCCTCATCTCACACTCAGACATTTTCCTCCATTATCTCCTTTTCTCATTCTGGTCTCAGATGAAGAGATGGCTCTTCTTCTTGCCAAGACAAATTTATTGTCTATATTCATCCTTCATCTCATTCCCCACCAATTTCTATAGAAAAACTGCCCCCCCCATTTTCCCTATTCTCACTCTTATCATCAGTCTCTCAACCCTTGAGGAACATACCTTCTAATGTGTGAGACAACTTATAATTGTAACAAACAAAATCATTACCAAAATAACAAACAACAACAAAAAAATCCACCCCCCCAAAACTAGGTAAATATAGAGTAAACAAATAGGAAATACAAGACTATAGATTCACGTATGTATATATAATGCTTGTGTTCTGTATGTAGATAAATATCAGATAAACCAATACATCAATAGATTGATAGATGAGAGAGAGAGAGAGAGAGAGAGAGAGAGAGAGAGAGAGAGAGACAGAGAGAGAGAGAGAGAGAGAGAGAGAGAGAGAGAGGGAGGGAGAGAGAGAGAGGGAGAGGCGGTGAGTGAAAGAGAGACGAGTAAATGAGGGTAGTTTGAAAAGGGAAGGCCTGAGCAGTTAGAAGGAACAGGAAAATCCTCCAGCAGAAGGTAAGATTTGAGCTGAGTCTTAGAAGAAGCCTGGGGGAAAAAGACATAGAGGTGAGGGGACAGAGCAGTCTAGGGATGGGGGACAGCCAGTGTAAAGGTATGGAGATGGGAGAGGATTGTGTTTGAAGTATTGCAATTGGGCTGGGGTTGCTGGATTACAGCATGCATGACCAGGAGCAAGATATAAACAGACTGGAAAGGAAGGAAGGAACTGTTTGTCAACTGTAATAATGTTCCTTCCCTATTATCTACAAATACGTTCTTGTCTCTCTCATCCTTAGAAAAAATCAGCACTTGATAAAAACCCCTGCTAGCTCTCATCTTGTGTCTCTTTTCCCTTTTATGACTAGAGTAATTGAGAGAACAGTCTACAGTTGGCATCCAGACTTCCTCTCATCTATCTCTCTTGTAAACCCTTTGTAATCTGGCTTCTGACCTCATCATTCAAATAAAACTACGATTTCCCAAATTACCAGTATTCTCTTAAGTGACAAATACAGTGGCCTTTTCTCATCCCTGATCATCCTTGACCTCTCTGCAGCATTTGACACCCCTGATAACCTTCTCCTTTTGGATCCTCTCTCTGCTCTAGGTTTTCCTAACACTTATCACTCTTGGCTGTTCTCCTAAATAGTGACTGCTCCTTCTCAGTCTCTGTTGCTGATTCTTTTTTTTTTTTTTAATGGTGAGGAAATTGGGGTTAAGTGACTTGCCCAGGGTCACACAGCTAGTGTCAAGTGTCTGAGGCCGAATTTGAACTCAGGTCCTCCTGACTCCAGGGCTGGTGCTCTATCCACTGCGCCACCTAGCTGTCCCTGTTGCTGATTCTTCAGCCATGTCACACACACTCACTGTGGGTGTACCCCATGGTGCTGGCCTGGGCCCCCTTCTCTTTCTATTCCATTTATACTGTCTAGACCAGCGATCTCGTCAGTTTCCATAGGTTCATTTGTTATATCCATGGAGATGATTCACATTCATCTTTTCATTTCTCTTATCTCTCTATCTGTTTAGATCCCTACATATATATACATATATGGTATGTGATATAAATATCTCTAGTCTCTCTGATGAGCTACTGTTATACAAGTCCATAAGCTTCTCAAATTTGACATGTTTAACACAGAGCTTTTTTCTCTTCCCTCCCTTAACCCTCTCTACTTCCAAATCCACAATCAATATTCATCCAGTTCACAGTATTGAAACCTCAATGTCATC
Organism: Dromiciops gliroides; assembly: GCF_019393635.1. NCBI lineage: Eukaryota > Metazoa > Chordata > Mammalia > Microbiotheria > Microbiotheriidae > Dromiciops > Dromiciops gliroides. Next base: position 280,704,059 of record NC_057863.1, on the reverse strand, counting down.
TTCAATTTCTCATACTCACTCACCCTGTAAATCTACAGCCAAATATACACACACCCACACACATACACCCACGTGCTATAAAGGATACACACACACACACACACACACACACACACACACATACAACCACTCATACAACCTTAACCCTAGTTCAGAGCCTTAATGTGTCTAATCCAGTAGTCTCCTAACTGTCCTCATCATCTTAAATATCATCCTGCTTCTCATTCATTCTTCATTCAGCTACCAAGGTGATTTTTCTAAAACATGGGTCTAACCATGTCATCCTGCCCCTACTCGATGAACTCCAGTTACTTTCAGGATCAAATACAGAGATGCAGCTAAGTGGCTGAACCTGGAGTCAGGTGGACCTGAATTCAGATCTAGCCTCAGTTACTTACTAGCTGTAAGACCCTGCGCAAGTCATTTAACCTCTGCTTTCCTCAGTTTCCTCAACTGTAAGGTGGGGATAATAATGGTATCTACCTCCTAGGGTTGTTGTAAGGATCAAATGAACAATTTTTGCAAAGCACATTGCATAATGCCTGGCAATGGTAAGCACTATGGAAATGCAAGTTGTTATTATTATTATTATTATTATTATTAATAGTTTTAATTAGTTTTAATTGTCATTTTCTGTTTCTTACATCAACATAGTATCCAATGTGTCCCTCTCCCTTTTTCTCCCAGAGAACCATTTAATATGACAAATATTATTTTTAGAAGAGGGAAAAAAATCAGGATAACTTATTGATAAATATTAAAAAAGTATGAAAATATAAACAATATATAACACCTGGGCACCTCACACCTTCATGAAGGAGTAGGTTGGGGGTTTCTTCTTATATCCCTCCATTTCAGTACAGCTTGATCTTTATAACTTTGTTATATTTACTTTTGATTTTTTTGGTGTGTCATTCATTGTTCTTTCCATTTACATTGTTGTTGTCATTATTCATGCTGTTTTTTCGGTTCTGCCTGCTTCCTTCTGCATCAGTTTATATAGATCATTCCATGCTTCTCTGTATTCAGTCTCTCTCTCAGTCTCTCTCTCTCTCTCTCACACACACACACACACACACACACACACACATCATTTCTCACAGCACAATAATATTCCACTATATTTGTGTAACATGGTTTGTTTAGCCATTTCCCTTTGGATGGGTATCTACTTTATTGGTGATTCTTAGATGTTAAAAAAGTGCTGCTTGTTATTATTATTAAACAATTAAAGTTATGATTACAGTCTAATAGTGTATGTGACTCAACTATAGGGCTTATTCTTTTCTTCTTTTGAAATTTTCCAGGATTAAAGAAAGAAGCTGGTATGCTGAGTATGACAAAAGTGCTCTTTTAAAAATATAATAGCTGGCTTTCCAAAAAGAAGGCACTGTTAAATTTAATTAATTAGTCACATTTTTTACATTATTTTCTTAGGTCTATACAATCAACAAAAAAAGAACTAAAGCCCCGATTTATATACCTTGATAATTTCCTGAAGTGTAAATGCTCACACTAAAAATTTAACAATTGGCTCTATGGTTGAAGTTGCCTCAAGCACATCCTTGATTATACTTCTTAATGCTGCATATAGGGGCAGTTAAGTGATACAGTGGATAGATAGAGTCCTCCGACTGGAGTCAAGAAGACCTGAGTTCACGTCTGACCTCAGACACTCAGACACTTGGAGCAGGGTCACAAAGCTAGTAAATGTCTTAGGCCAGATTTGAATTCAGGTCTTTCTGACTCCAGGCCTAGTGTTCTATTCACTGTGCCACCTGGCTGTCAGCACCTCAATTTCTTTATTAGTAAAAGGAAGGAAGTGGGTTAGATGACCTCTGAGGTCTGTACCAGCTCTTTTTCAGATCCTATTCATTGCCTTTGGAAATAAATCCAAAATATGCCTTCTCATATCACCTCCTGTCTCAGTTTCCTTAGGAACTAAGATACTTTCATAAGGAAATGACCAGCAATACATAAAGCGATAGGCTTTAATAATGATGTATTTTTCTCATAAGAAAGAAGGCACAGGGGCAGCTAAGTGGCACAGTGGATAAAGCACTGACTCTGGATTCAGGAGGACCTGAGTTCAAATCCGGCCTCAGACACTTGACACTTGCTAGCTGTGTAACCCTGGGCAAGTCACTTAACCCTCATTGCCCCTCAAAAAAAAAAAGAAAGATAGAAAGAAAGAAAGAAAGAAAGAAAGAAAGAAAGAAAGAAAGAAAGAAAGAAAGAAAGAAAGAAAGAAAGAAAGAAGGCACAAAACCTAACTTGAGGCAGGGCAAGTCTTAGTCACCTGGAAGGGCAAGGAATATTCTCAAATCTGTCACTGGGAATAGGGGTGACTACAACAAGGTCTCAGTTCGTAGAGGGGTTAGTGGCTGGTAAGGTCAGGGTTGGAACCTTGAATGTGATGGTCTTCAAGCCCTGGCAGGAGAAGGACGAGGTTTCAGTATGACTGCCTCTAGACGTGGCAGGTCAGGCTTCATTAAGCTCTCTATTACTCTGCCTACTAAATATATGCACCAACTGGATCCCATCATCTCCACAGTCAGGGCACCTAGGCTCATCGAGGTAGTCTTGGCCTTGTATAGAGATGAAGAGTCAATCCAAATTTGTGTCTCACTTCTGGGGGTCAGAAGGAGGGAGAGTTTCCAATAGCTTGATCCAAATAGCTAACAAGGATGACAGAGAATCTGGTTTTGCAAGGTCATGCTCAGGCCACAGAGGTCAAGAAAATGAATAAGAAAAATGGAAGGTACACAGGTGACCCGACTGTTGGGAATATGCAAAACATTCTGCCTACATCTCACCTTCATTTCCTCATAGATTTAAGCAAAAAAGTGAATTGGGCCTCTGTGTATGGTAACATGTGGACACCCCTCTCTCCATCTCACCTAAAGCAAAGGGAGAACAAATTATAAACACCTCAATAGTTGCTGTATAACTTTATCAGTGATGATGCTTGCCATTTAATAAACACTCTCATCGAAAATGGCTACCTTTAAAATGGGGCCTATTTCCACTGGGTCTCCTTGTAGCCTCAAATCATTTCATGTCTATCAGTAAAAGATAGGGCAAGCTGTTAGGAGATTCTTACCAAATCTGGATAGAGAAAAGTCCAGCTGCTGCATCTATTTCCTCTCCACAATTTTACTCTTTAATTTGCTGTATTTGTGATGTCAGCTCATTATTACTGTGATTGTTCCTGATGACATTAATGCATTATACCGTAGGTGCCATCTGCTCACAACTTCCCTGTAGGGTAAGTGGTACGTAATTGCTTCACATTGATAATCCATTTTTCAGATAAAGTAACAGAGATACCAGAATAAATAGTTGCTTTAGGGGACACAATGAGTCCACAGTGTAAGTGGGAACCAGACCATAGCTGCCTCAACTATGACTCAAAAGAGTTGAACTCCCATTAGAATATAAACTCACTGAAGGCAGGAAACTTTTTTTTTCCCTTTTTATTTTCAGAACCTAACACATTCTCAGAACTTAACATGACACTTAGTGTTGTTGTTGTTTAATCCTTTCAGTTGTATCTGACTCTCTGTGACCCTATTTTGGGATTTTCTTGGTAGAGATCCGAGTAGTTTGCCATTTCCTTCTCCAGCATGTTTTACACATGAGGAAACTCAGGCAAACAGGGTTAAGTGACTTGCCCAGGATCACACAGCTAGCAAGTGCCTGAGGCCAGATTTGAACTCAGGAAGATGAGTCTTCTTATTCCAAGCCCAGTGCTCTATCCATGGCACAACCTAGCTGACACTTAGTGGGCCCTTAATAAATGCTTCTTGAATTGGACTTTCTTTTAATTTGATCCAAAGTTCAGTTTAACTCATCTAATTGCTGTATTGTAGGAAGGGAGGAGGCCTGAGGGGAAAGCCCAGGGACAGAAACAATTAAGCATTTTTAGAAGCCAAGAGGGTTCTTCTAATCACCAAAAGAAATTGGTGATTCATCAGAGAAGGCTCATCAGGCCATGGGAATGAAAGATAATGGACCATTTAGTTTCAGCTGTGGTAGATGAAGCTTTGGACTAGAAAACATCAGCTTATTCATTAGCCATGGTGAGGCTGACTCATAAAAATCTGTGGGCTCTGGTTCAGAATTGAAATAGCAGAGCAAGAAACCTGTGAGTAACGAAGGATATAAAGTACCTAGACAGGGTAGAAAGAGCTGAAAATATCTGAGGAAACAGAACTGGTGCTAAGAGGAGATAAGAAACTCCCTCCTATGCTTGTTAGTGTGTTTCTGTTTGCTTGTTTGTTTTTTTTGTTTTGGAACAAAATTTATTTCATATTGAGAAGTCTATAGGCCACCCAATTCAAATTTCATCTATTTTGCCTCAAAGCATTTCAGCATAGCATAATAATCTATATATAATCTTGATTCCACCTACTCCCTGCCTCAATCTCTACCATTTTATTGTTGTTCAGTTATTTCGATGGTATCCAACTCTCTGTGACCCCATTTTGGGGATTTCTTAGCAAAGATACTGGAGTGGTTTGCTATTTTCTTCTCCAGGTTGTTTTCCAGATGAGGAAACCGAGGCAAACAGGGTTAAATGACTTCAGATGACTTCTTCCTAGATCTATATTTGGATGTTTTTTGGAGCGATCGTGTCATGAGTTTGAGAGCTCACTCCTTCGTATATCTATAAACACAGCCCTACCATACAGTTCCCTCAAGATACAAAATAAAGTGTCTTCTCAAGAATCTTCTTCATCCTTTGAAAAATACATTAATCATTTCATAAGGAAAGATGTCCTCTCTATTTTCTTTCTCCTGTTATCTCTCGGTCTCTTTCCAGATATGGCAGGAAATAGATAAAAGTTGACTCTTCATCTATTTATAAGCAGAAGTTAAAACTTTCCATTTCCTCACAAACTCCATCTCGATCTTCATAGATCCAAGATAGATGCTCACTCTCTCCCTGACTCCATAGGGAAAAGCACCTCATTGAATGACAAAGCTATTGCTCCTAGTTTCCTTGTTTCTAGGGAGACAGTAAGAGAAGCTTTTGAAGCAGAGATTATATAAATACACAATCTTGATTTCAAGAGTAGAGAAAGTAACGCTAATGGGGGAACTTGGAAGGCTTTAAGTAGGAGGAGCTAGAGATACCAAGAGGCAGAGTTAAAGTGTATTCCACATATGAGGAATAGCTGGTGATGTAGCTTATAGGGAATGACCAACACACTTGGGATGGAACATAGATTACTGGAAGAGGAGGAGTGATGTGAAATAAGTCTCGTTTAAAATCAGGCTTGAGCCAGATCATGAAGTGCTTTCAATGCCAAGCTGAGGAGTTTCTAGAAATAATAGGAAGTTTCTTAAACAGACAAATAGCATGGTTGGAGCTGTGCTTTAGGAATATCAGTTTGACAGGCAGGTGCATGGAGAATGGTTTGGAGAAAGGGGAGAGACTAATTAGGAGATGATTATTGCAATAGTACAGACAGGAGACAATCAGAGGGTGGTGACTGTGTGAGTAGACAGAGGGGATAAATAGGAAATGTTGTGAAAGTGAAATCAACAATCTTTGACAACTGATTAAATATGGAAAATGAAGGAAAATGAAGAGGGATGACTCTGAGGTTTCTAACCCTGGCAACTTGAAGGACAATGGTGTCATTGCCCAAAATAGAAAAATAAGGAAGAGGGGTAGGTTTAAGGGAAGAGAGAGTGCTCTGTTATGGCTCTATTGAATATAGATGCCTACAAGGCAGACCAATTGAAATTTCTAATACACAGCTGTTGAACAGAGACAAGAGGCTGGGAGAGAGACTAGGCCAGGACATATAAATCATCCACACATTGATGGCCATTGAACCCATGGGAACGGATGTTGTTGTTTGTCTTTCATTCTTAGAGAGGAGAATTGCATCGGGGTGATGTCATAACTTGCACTGAATTGGATTTAAGTGATCAAAGGCTGTGCAAGGTCACCAACCTCACTCTCTTCTCCAGAGGGATTTGGGTCCAATAGCAAGATCGGGAAAACTGGAGATTGCCTTGGATGTTTAAGGCAATTTGGGGTTAAGTGACTTGCCCAGGGTCACACAGCTACTGAGTGACTAAGATGAGATTTGAACTCAGGTCCTCTTGACTCCAGGGCTAGTGCTCTATCCACTATGCCATCTAGCTGCCTCGGAGGAATGGAGGATATCATTAAGAGATATAATATAGATACAAAGAAGAAAGGATCCAGAATAGACAATACCAGAGCATTGGGGTCTGTAGGGTGTTTAGAGAGGACTAGCACCTCTGGTGTGAGGTTTGCCAAACCCCTTTCAGGGCTGCTCATCCACCTTTTCTGGGTCTCATCCAGACCCAGATTGAGTCTTTGGGTGTTGAATAAGTCAAGGGTCTTCACTCTCCCTCACCTCCTGGGCCTGCCCCTGATTTTGTTCTACCTTGGAGGAGGGACTAGTTCTAGTTTCAGGGACTAGATCAAGGAAGTAATCCCCTTCCCAACTAGAACCTCTAGAAAGAAAGGAGAAAAAGCAAGAGCTTCCAGCTCCCTCTCTTTCTCCTCCTTCTCCCTCTCCCTGACACTGACCATTTTGCAGCCTTGAGACTCGTTGAATTGTAGCTGAACAAGGTTAGAACCTACCTGTTGTATATTTCAGGTCCATTGTTTTCCTTACATCAGGTTCGATAAAACCATGGTAAATTGTGCTTAACTTATTTTCTTTAAATTTCATATACTTGTAGTTATAGCTTTTGAAAAGGCATATGCAAATTTATATGAAGCTTAAGCAAATAAAGCATCCCTAGCTTAATTAAGAGGAAAAAATCCCCAGTATCTTGGAATGAACCTTCCCATTGCTGTGCAATGGGAAGTACTGATTGCTTAAATTAGTCCAAAACTAGGGATCCATAAGAAATCTCTGGAATAAAGTCCTGGGCCCATATCCATCAAGAACAACTTGCCCTATAAACACTATTTTTGATTACCAACTGAGCAACCTTGTCCCCCCACCCCCTGCAACCTCCCCACCCAGTAAGTACCTAAAGCCATTGAGTACTAGAAAGGGTGCCACCTTGTTTTTCTCTGTTGGCCCCACTTCTGTATACTTGACAGCCTGAGGCATTGGAAAACCTGAGCAACAATAAACAGCCTCAAGGTGCAGAAAAAATGACTTGCATTCTATCCAGTGACTTCTCTCCCCAAATCCTGTCCCAAGCAGGATCCAAGAGAGTGCAAGACAGAGTCTAGCAATCTAGGGCATGCATATCAAAGGTGGCATGCACATGGAATAATAGGTGTGACATGGCCTGGGTTAACTGAAGCAAAAATGAAGCCAAGTATCATGGAAAGGGTTAGAAACCTTGGCTTTTAATCTTACCTTTGATGCCTATTACCTATGTGACACTGGGTAAATCACTTCACATGCCACAGCCTCAGTTTCCTCATCTGTAAATTGAGAGGGTTGCCCTAGATGGTTACTGTGTTCCCTTTCAATTCTTGATCTATGATCTGAAATGAAGGGAGTCTTTGGTTCCCTATTATTTAATCAGCATTCCTTGTTCCTTTATTCCATCTTTGTCCTAGGAGCATGGGGGCTGAGTCTGAGGGTCAGAATGGTGCTCAGACTCTCCTGCTCAATTCCCAACATTTAGCTTCTAATGCTCTTTAAATAAAGAGTTATATGGTGAACATCAAAAGATGAAGGCAAAACCCAACAGAACCTAAGTGTATTCTAGTGAGATTTATTAAAGAATTGACTTATTCATGGAGTCAGGAGGACCCGAGTTCAAATAGTAGATGTGTGACCCTGAGTAAGTCACTTAACCTGATTGCCTTAAAAAAAGGAAGCAGGGAGGGAGGGAGAAAAGGAGAAAAGAAAGCAAGGAAGGAAAAGTGAGAGAGAGAGAGAGAGAGAGAGAGAGAGAGAGAGAGAGAGAGAGAGAGAGAGAGAGAGAGAGAGAGAAAGGAAGAAAAAGACAACTTATTGCAGAGACTAATCACAGCCAGATGGATCCCAGGTGAATAGCCAATGATCAGAGTGTGAATGCTGTTCTTGATCCCCTTGGGTACTTCTGGGTGAGAGGCACTTTTCTCAAGACTTGTAAATTTTTTTCTGGTTCTACTGTCTTCCCCATGCCTATAGGAGTACTCATGTGCAGGTGAAGTTAGCAGGATGTCTTTGGCAGCACTGCAATCTGAGGTTGGATTTTTCCTGCTTATATGATAAAAAGGCTTTAGTTCTGACATCAGTCCTTATTAGTGAGGTACTCATTCTTGTGAGCACTATTTGGCCAGTCAGAGATAGGGGATAATCTTTTCTGAGAGCTAATTGGGCAAAGTATAGGGGCCTAGCTGATGGACAGTCCTGTCCACGTTAGTGACTGTTTTTTTAACCTTTCTTGGCCTCAAATACAGGGGCCTATTGTCTTGGGGAAAACTATTGAGGGTAAGATTTATATAGTTCACCTAAATATTACATATAATCAAGAATACAGGCAGATAGATTCCCCAGTGGATAGAGTGATGGGCCTAGAGTCAGGAAGTTGTTATTCAGTTGTTACAGTTGTATCCAAACATTTGTTACCCTATTTCAAGTTTTCTTGGCAAAGATATTGGGGTGGTTTGACATTGACTTCTCAAGGTCATTTTATAGATGAGGAAACTGAGGCAACCAGGGTTAAGTGACTTACCCAGGGTCACACAGCTAGCCAGTGTCTGAGGTCAAATTTGAACTCAGATCTTCCTGACTCCAGACCCAGCATTCTATCCACTGTACCACATAGCTGCTCCACAACAGCCAGGAAGACCTCTGTTCAAATCTGGCCTTAGGCACTTAATAGTTGTGTGACCATGGGCAAGTCATTTAACCTGTTTGCCTCAGTTTCCTCAACTGTAAATTGGGGATAATAACCTCCAATGGTTGTTATGAAGATCAAATGAGATAATATTTGCAAAGTGCTTAGCACAGTGCCTGGCACATAGTTAGCATTATGTAAATATTAGTTATTATTATTTTGATAAATGAATTATCTTAGGATTCTGCTTATCTCGTCACATACAAGACCACTTAAAGGGTTATGCTTCTGATTTAAGCATACATTGATGGTTTGGGGTTCCCAGAGGTCAACTGCAACCCTAGAGCCAACCCAGTTGGTAACTAGTTCCATTCCTCTTTCAATGAGCCCCCACTAACTCCTCCCCATTCTTCCCTTTAATAGTCAGCCAGTAGACTCAAATAATGCTTATCAAAGGCATTTTCTCAAGTGGCCTTCCCTCTCTACCCCTTCCCCCCAAACCCCTCCCTCCACAAATGTGAGCTATGTACTAGCACAAATACACAGAAGCCATGGAGGAGAGTAGGCAAAACTTAAGAGTTTTGGCAGTGTTGAATATGTATAGGGGACACAAGGCAATTCACAGCTCTCAAACTGCAGGATTTTGGTGTCTTTTCTCCCTCTGGAAAATCCTCAAGAAGTTCAGTGTGGGTCACAACACTGGTGATAGATGGGTCTTCCTACTGCTAGGCTAAGTTGGCTTCCATAGGGAAGTTCTCACTCAGATAGATTTGTTCTTCACAGGACAAAGAATCTGTAGAGGAGATGGATAAAACTTGAATGCTGTGAGTTTTCTGGTGGGAAGGGAAACATCTTTCTGCCCGGAAAAGATAACCTTAAAGGAAAGGGAGCTTTTTGTTATTGTTGTTCAGTCCTGTTCAGCTCTTCATGACCCCATTTGGAGTTTTCTTGGCAAAGATATCGGAGTGGTTTGCCATTTCCTTCTCCAGATCTTTTTTTGTTTGTTTGTTTTTTTGTGGGGCAATGGGGGTTATGTGACTTGCCCAGGGTCACACAGCTAGTAAGTGTCAAGTGTCTGAGGCCGGATTTGAACTCAGGTACTCCTGACTCCAGGGCCAGTGCTTTATCCACTGTGCCACCTAGCCGCCCCCTCCAGATCATTTTACAGATGGGGAAACTGAGGCAAACAGGGTAAAGTGACTTGCTCAGAGTCACACAGCTAGTAAGTGTCTGAGGCCAGATTTAAACTTAAGAAGATGAGCCTTCTTGATTCCAGTCCCGGCATTCTATCCATTGTGCCACCTAGATGCCCCACAAGGGAACTATAGAATTATATCCTCTTGTATTTTAGTCAACAACAGGATAAATGCACTGATTCTATCAAGAAGGAGACATCTTGATCCAAGTTGCATATTCACATGAGATTGACTACAGACCTCCTATACCTTCACCCCACCAAGGTGAGCAGATGAGAGTAACTATAAGGAAAAGTCCCTGGCAAAACAGAGTTGAACTTTGGCCACTCCTTCAACAACAAAGTTAAGTGACAAAACCAAGATTAAGACATTATCCCCCCACCAAATCACCTAAGATCCTGTGCCAATTACTTAACCTCCCAAATAAAGAAAGTGGCTGAGCCGTCTCAATTGATGAGCTCCTTTTGTGTCCTGTAATGCTGTCCTAAGGCTGTGAAAAAACATCTGTGTGTATGTCTCTCGCTTTGCTCTTTGGAGTAGCTAGCCACCTGGCAACTTCCCATGAGCTGATGCTAATTAAATTTTTTTTTTATCTTCTAGCCTTGTCTCTAGATTTATTGACCTCCAGTCAAACGGACTAAGGTGGGAGGAATTACTCTCCAAGAAATTCTTAGGATGAATTCCCTAACACATCTCTCTGATGCATGTTCAATCTGCCAGATTCCCTACATTTACTCCTTAATAGGCAGCTCTGGTCGCTGCCTCTAGCCACAGACTCAGCTGAGGTGCTACTGTGTCTTTCAATAAAGGGAAGAAGAAACCTTAGCCAATGATTAGCCGAAGTCTAAATCTGTCTTCTACTCAGGAGGTAGGTGAGGATTATAGCTTCTTCCTTCAACAGTTCTTCCAGGCTCAGGGCTGGATTCACAGGGTAGGCCATATTCAGACAAATGACCTCTAGGTCCCATAAAGGGACCTGAAATGAGAGTCCAATCATCAACTAAAAGCATTTATTGTCTGAGAAAAATGACTTGTAGAGGAGAGAATATCCTACAAGGAAGAAGGGAGGGAGAAAGAGTTTTTCAGCTGTATAAAGGGGAGTGAAAAAAAGGGTGAGATACTACAGTTTCTAGAGGTTTTTGCATGGGTTAAGGGAGAGGACATCTGTAGACATAATAAGCCAAACAGTGGGATGTTTAGAAAGTCCTGAGCAAGGCCTTAAGTCTGCAGCTTCAGCTCAAGGTTGCCCTTGAGCTGATCAAGGCTGGTCCTGTGGTTTCTGGCAGCAACAAGGATCTCCAAATTCAGCCGGAGTTGACTCACAAAGGATCAGTGGTACAAGCAGCTTTGGGCTTCAGAAGCCCAATTGGCTGGTTGTTGTTTAACTCCATTGTCCTGCACCCCTGTGAAGAAGGGAATTTCTATAGTATAGTCATTTATAGAGCCCATGTCCACACCAGGAATCATCAAATAGCTCTGGGTGCTCAGTATCCCAATTGTTTAAGAGTCTGGAGTTGGTCTATGCAAATGAGTGGTTAAATAAAGACTGAGGCAGTGGATGTTTTCTGGGCAAATTTGTGGTCTCTACTGGCTGTCTTTCCTGGCTTTTTCCCATATGCAAGAGAGCTACAATTATACCTGAGAGGCCTCTCCCTTACAGCTTTCCTTTGTCTCCTTCCATTGTCTCTTTCCTTGCCCCTTAAAACCTTCAAATCTCTGATTTCTACAAAGGACACACACACACACACAAACACACACACACAACTAATGAATATCTTAAGAATGACATCAGAGCTACTGCTGTTTTGGAGGGAGGAGAGAGGAATAAAGAGAGTAGGATGACTTTTTGCAAAAGTTAAAAGAAAAGGAGGGAAAAAAAGGTGTGTCATTGTTGACACGAAATTTAGCTACTAGAGGCAGTGCTTAAAAAAAAAACCTACTACCTCAATATGCAAGCAAAAAGGACTATAATCCATATAATATGTTCATCAATTGGAAAATGGCTAAACAAGCTGTCAAATATGATTGTAATAGAATATTATTGTGCCATAAGAAATGACAAGCAGGATGATTTCAGAAAAACCTGGAAAGACTCATATGAACTGATATATAGTGAAATGAACAGAACCAGGAGAACATTGTACACAGTAACAGCAATATTGTTCCATGAAGAACTCTGAATGATTTAGCTATTCTCAGAAATAATGATCCAAGACAATCCCAAAGGACTAATGATGAAGCATACTGTCTCCAGAGAAAGAACTGATGTTGTCTGAATACAGACTGAATTATGCTAATTTTTTCTTTCTTTCTTTCATTGTTTTTCTTTTATCTGAGTTTTCTGGTACAAAATGACTAATATGGAAATGTTTTACATGCTTGCGTATACATATGTGCATGTACATATACACACATATACATATGCATGCAGGCAATACAACAAACACGTATATGCATGTATACACACACATACACACACATACACACACACATACACATACACATACACATACACATACACATACACATACACATACACATATACATATACATATACATATACATATACATAAACCCTATATCTGATGGTTTACTGCCTCAGGGAGAGGGGAGGGGAGAACGGAGGGATAGAATTTGGAACTCAAATTTTTAAATAAAAACATATTAAAATAGTTTTAACAGGTAATTGGGGAAAATAAAATATATTAATTTATATGTAGAATAAGTATCAATAATAATTACAACAAATTTCTTCTGCATAGGAAAGGGTTGTTCCTAAAACAGGAGTTATACTTGTAGTCACGGTAAACAATAAGCCACAGTAATGTTAGTAACAGTAAAAAGTTAAAATTGACCATAATTTTAATTCTAAAGGTAGAAATAAATGTACCTCAAAACTAGGGATGACTCACAATAGTCAAAACAAATCACTAGGTAATGAAAGAAAAAAGAAAGAAAAGCAGAACAATCTTGTCCTCCTTTTCTACCACCAGGTACTTATCTACAACATCTGAATTTTTGTACCTTGGTTGGCTCAACTAACTTCTTGTTGTTGTTGTTGTTGTTGTTTTTTGTTTGGGCAATGGGGGTTAAGTGACTTGCCCAAGGTCACACAGCTAGTAAGTGTCAAGTGTCTGAGGCTGGATTTGAACTCAGGTTCTCCTGACTCCAGAGCTGGTACTCTATCCACTGCACCACCTAGCTGCCCCCAACTCAACTACCTTTTGCTAAGATGTTGTTGTTCATCATTCCCCTTCTAAGAGGACCAATGACATCACAAGGTGATGGGTGTTGTCTTGATTCCTATGTGAACTGGATTTCAGTGAGGCAGAATTGCACAAAGTCATCAGCCTCACTCTCTTTTCCAGAGTCATTGAAGTCCAGGGACAAGACAAAAGTCAGGATGACAGGTGGTGGCCCAGGCTGCAGTAGATGACCTTAGTGTCTTCCATGTCCAATCTCTAAGTGCTCCACAGAGCCTGCTTCAGCTGGCTTCATGGCCCTTAGAACAAATTGTTCTCAACCACCCATTCCACCGGGATAAGTCTTCCCATGCTTGGGATAGACATCCCCCTAAGTCACTGACAGGTTTGAGGCCTGTCAGTTACCCTCAACTCAGTTTAGCCTGTCTGCTGAGACATTTTATTGGGGTGTGACCTCTGTGCATGCTACAGCTTCTTGGAACCACAGGTGAGAGTAGGGAGAGAGATGGACACCAAAGATGGATGACCAGCCCTCAATGCAGAAGTGCTAGTTCTCCCTGAGTACCCCATACACACCTAAGGTGTTAAGAGATAATTAAAGTGTGAACTGACAAAGCAGCTATTGTCAAACAGTTGGTTTCTTTCTTTTTTAAAAATTAAATTTAGTGTTTTATTTTCCCGAAATCCATATAAAAACAAAAACCGTTTGTTTCTCAAACTTTTTGGTCTTGGGCCCCTTTTATAGTCTTAAAAATTATAGAGGACCCCCCAAGACCTTTTAAAATATGGGTTATAATATAAATAACATAAATATCAATTGATATCCTGGGGCCTACTGGAGCCAATTGAGAGCAAATTTAGCATGAACATTTTTACACCTCAGAATTGGTAAACACTACAAATGAGAGCTTGATTTGTTATTTTTTTGTAGATTATCAAGCCTTAAGAAAGTGACAGAAAAAATTAATAAAGCATGTTGTATGTATGTATGTATATATGTATGTATATACATATATACATACATACATATATATATATATATATATATACACATTTTTTTCCCTGAAGGTTGATTGTTAAACATTTACTAGCACATCCATGGATATCGATGGATATTTATTATATTACAAATGAAAATATTTTAGTATTTATTATGAAAATATTTTCCCCCTCAAAGACCCCCTGATAGAGTCTTAGAAACCCTCAGTAGTTCCTGGACCACACTTTGAGAACAGCTGGCTAAAAGTGACACCTCTCTTTCCTAGGGGTATTCGCTTTTAAAAGGGTATTCTTAAAACAGCTCCCCACAGCTGCAGGATGCTACCCTTTCCCACTGCTTTCTCTTCCCCTTTTTGAGTATCCTTCCCCTACCACTTACTACTACTCCTATCATTATTACCTAATATTTATATAGTGTGTTAAGGTTTACAAAATGCTTGCTTCCCAGTAACCCAGTAAGGCAGCAATAAAAATGAAAGCTTGACATAAAAACTGAAAGGTTGCTGGTTTGGAAACACAGCTGGGATAAAGTGTCTCACTGACATCTCTGGCAGGCTTCCATTTAATTTGGAAATCAGACAAGGTTTATCAATTGCACATTTGGTCTTACATTGCTTCAGCCTAATATTTCCAATTTCTCTTACCCCTCTGTCAAGCAGGTCCTATTATGTGTAACAGAGGAAACTAGAATGGCACTGGACCTGGAGTCAAGAAGGCCTGAGTTCAAATATGGCCTCAGACACTTACTAGATGCATAACCCTGGGAAAGTAATTTAACCTTGTTTACCTCAGTTTCCTCATCTGTAAAATTAACTGGAGAAGGGAATGACAAGCCTCTCCAGTATCTTTGCCAAAGCAAACCTTAAAAAGATTTGGAGGGGACTTTGGAAAAAGATGCCTAAGCAATAAAAAGTCCCAATTCTCTAATTTTACAGATGAGGACTGACTCAGACTAAAATCTTAATTTCTTGTGCCTTGGTCCTTTTGCCCTATACTAGCTGGGTTTCAGAATATGACCTTCCTCACACATCTTGCTTGTCTCCTCTCATTTCAGAAAGGACAATAAACCTCTCCTGAAGCAGTGGATCAAGATGCTGAAAGAACTAGGGGCCACCACCAAATTAGTTGATAGAGAGCTAGGGACCTTTAGGTTATCTAGAAGACTTGTTGGGGGTGGAGGGAAGGCAGGGCCTGGGTATGAGAATTTCATTTGAAGGACTATCCCAAGCTCCCAAACTAGGAACAATGGGTGGAAACCATTAGAGAAGCAGGCTAGAAGTGAATTCAAAGGAAATTTTCCCCTAAATCAGAACTCCTGGGAATCGGATTGCGCTGCCTTCCGAGGGGATGGGTGCCTTGGGCTCAGGGTTGCCATTGGCCAAGTTCAGCTTCGACTCAATGGTCTTTGACCATGGTCCTTTCCAGGGACCAGAGAACCTCTTAAATTCTATGATTTCCTGTTTTCATTCCTCCAAGGAAAGTTCACACCATTTTAGCAATACAGATAGGAGAGATTTCCCTCAGAGACGGGGAGAAGCCTGGGGCCAATAGTGCCAGGCTTAACCTTCTTCCTTGGATACTCAGCCTTCTCCTCCCTCCCCTCACCAGGCATCTGCCACCAGGAAAACATCGCTGCTCTGCCAGAAGTGAGAGCCAGAGACAGAATTCCCCAGGTGAGCCCCAGTCTGTGACTAATCAGCCTGAGAGCTGATTAGGGAGATAAAAATTGAGAAGAATGTTTTGCATAATTTGGCAAAACTCAGCATCTCCATGTGCGAGTGTTTGTTTATTGGGTCTCCCTTCAGCCTAGTGAGACAGCTCCATTCTTAGGGAAGGAAAAAAAAATCATGCTTTCCGGCAGCCCAGGCTGTTTGCTGTGTGTGTGCCTGCCTGTCTCCTGGGCAGGGGAAGGGTGGGAATAGGGTAGGAGTGCAGGGAGAGGCGGGGCGGAGTTCTGGTGCCAGAGTGTGGTGGGGCTGGGGCCAAATTGGGAGGCAGGTTCCTTGGATCCCATCTCTGTTTTGCCTGTCACACTCGGAAAATTCCAAAGCTCTTCAGCTGCGCGGCTGAAAGCAAGAAGGATGGTGGGGGAGGAAGGAGGATGGAAGAAAAGATGCATTTTAACTGAACTTCTGGGAATAGACTGCTATCAGATAGCCTATGTGCCAGAAAATAGCTAAACAAAGAAAAAAACATGTTAAAGAAGCAATAATTCCATCCTCACCCCCTCCTCTCCTGATAAATCCCATGGCTCAAGACTATTCCATTCAATAGTTAATAAGCAAAAATTATGTGCAAGATATAGTTTTAGGAGCAGGGGATTTTTTAAAAAAATGAAATATGATACATTCCTTGCCCTCATGAGCTTATAGTCTTAGGAGGAGCTACAGCATATATGCAAATAGTATGAGAGGAAGTAAGAATGAATGATTGAATGATTGAATGAATGAATGAGCATTTATTAAGTGTTTATTATGTGGAAATAAAGCATTGTGATAAGAACTAGGGTAAAAACAGAAAAACACAGACAAGTGGTGGCTCTCAAGGAACTTACATTCTAATAGGGAAGGAGAGAACAAATTGTGGAAAATTTCATCTGTGAATCAGGTGAAAAAGTCCCATGATCCTTAGGGTGAAAAAACAAAGCAGTCAGTGATGCATCTTTTAAAAAAAATAATTTTCTGGGGCATCTAGGTGACACAGTGGATAAAGCACTGGCCCTGGATTCAGGAGGACCTGAGTTCAAATCGAACCTCAGACACTTAACACTTATTAGCTGTGTGACCCTGGGCAAGTCACTTAACCCCAATTGCCCAGCAAAATAAATAAATAAATAGTTTTTGTGAGGACCCACATGTACAAAAATATTTATAGCTGCTCTTTTCGTGGTGGCAAAGAATTGGAAATGCCCATCAATTGGGGAATGACTAAACAAGTTGTGGCATATGAATGTAATGGAATACTATTGTGCTGTAAGAAACAATGAGCAGTAAAAAAGAAAGAAAGAAAGAAAGAAAGAAAGAAAGAAAGAAAGAAAGAAAGAAAGAGAGAGAAAGGAAGGAAGGAAGGAAGGAAGAAAGAAAGAAAGAAAGAAAGAAAGAAAGAAAGAAAGAAAGAAAGAAAGAAAGAAAGAAAGAAAGAAAGAAAGAAAGAAAGAAAGAAAAAAAGAAAGAAAGAAAGAAAGAAAGAAAGAAAGGAAGGAAGGAAGGAAGGAAGGAAGGAAGGAAGGAAGGAAGAAAGAAAGAGAAAGAAAGAAAGAAACAATGAACAGGTAGATTTCAGAAAAACCTGGAAAGACTTACATGAACTGATGCTGAGTGAAATGAGCAGAACCAGGAAGAAACTGTACATAGTATCAACAACATTGTGTGATGATCAACTGTGATAGACTTTTCTCTTCTCAGCAATACAGTGATCCAAGATAATTCCCAAGGACTCATGATGGAAAATGCTCTCCTCATCCAGAAAAAAAGAACTGTGGAATCTGGATGCAGATTGAACCATACTGTTTCTATTTTTTGGAGGGTTTTTTGAGGTTTTTCCCTTTTGTTCTGATTCTTCGTTCACAAAATGGCTAATGCAGAAATATATTTAGTGGGATTATACATATATAACCTATATCAGATTGCTTGCTGTCTTGGGGAGGAAGGGAGAAAAATTTGGAACTAGAAATCTTATAAAAACAAATGTTGAAAACTGTCTACATGTAACTAGAAATTAACAAAATACTTTTATGATAAAAAATTTTCATGGATAAAATATATGTTTCTGATATTGAACCCTTTGACAATGCCAAGGACTTTGGTAGAGACCATTGTCCTTTCCAGGTCTTCAGAGGCAGTTGAAGGTAGTGGTCTAGATGGTGCTGGTTTAACTGGCCTGACACATGTTGCCTACTCTAGTTCCCTCACAGTGCTGTGCTGCTTCATGGACACTGGCTTGCCTGCCCTGTAGGGCGAACCTGGTTTGCAGTTGGTGAGGTGGCTGGCTTTCTTTCCACAAGAGTTGTTTCCCTATATAATGATTTTCAGAGCTGGACTGAATGCAGGACCAGGGTTGGGAGGGATGCTATGGTTCACTGAACTTACCAGCCTAGTGAGGGGCAGCTGGCCAGCAGTTGGTATTAGTATGGTGAAGATGCAGCGCTGTTTCCCTGGAGGATGCCTAGGTAGAATGGAATATGTGCAAAGAGCGGGGCAGCTAGGTGGCACAGTGGATAAAGCACTGGCCTTGGACTCAAGGAGTACCTGAGTTCAAATCCAGCCTCAGACACTTGACACTAGCTGTGTGACCCTGGGCAAGTACCTTAATCCTCATTGCCCTGAAAAAAAAAAAAAAAAGGAATATGTGCAAAGAGGAGAGCCAGACAGAGTGCGCACAAAAAAATGTCAAAAGGAAGGTCAGGGTAGGTTTCAATTAACCAATTAATTAACCAATTCAATTAACCAGTAAACAAACATGTATTACATTTATGTGCATCCCAGAGGCTAGAACTGGTGGTACAATGCATAGAATTAAGAAGACCTGAGTTTGAATCCTTCTTCAGACATTTAATAGCTGTGTTATCCTGAGCAAGTCATTCAACCTTTCAGCCTCAGTTTACTAATTTGTAAAATGAGGGGTTGTACTTGGTTGCCTCTGTTGGTACCTTCTTGCTCCAAATCTATGATCCTATGAGTCATTTGAAACAGAAGGAAATCTTATTGTTCTTGTAGTAAAATAGATTTTGTTATACCCAAAACTTGCCACAGAATATATGGCTGAATACAGGAAAGTACATTTCTGTTTGTTTTTGTTTTTGTTTTATGGGGCAATGAAGGTTAAGTGACTTGCCCAGGGTCACACAGCTAGTAAGTGTCAGGTTTCTGAGGCCAGATTTGAAATCAGGTCCTCCTGACTCCAGGGCTGGTGCTTTATATACTTTGCCACCTAGCTGCCCCTGAAAGTACATTTCTGAAACCAAGGCTGCAAGGTGTTTAGAATTCTTGCCTGTCCCTTCACAGTCACTGTGGGCCACAAAGATGGCCATGGAACACTCACCTGTAAATTTAGTTCCACCTCAGGTTCTAGGACTAACCTTACCTTTAAGTAAGTGAATTAGTAGCACCTACTTCACAGGGTTGTTGTGAGGATCAAATGAGATAATACTTGTTATAGTACTTGGCACAGTGCCTGGCGTATAGTAGGTACTTAATAAATAATTGTGATCCTCTTTCCTCCCCCTGGATCTATAGTTCACATGACTCAGCATATGCATTTGTATATGCTTGTGCAGTATATACATATTTATTTATATGTTTACTTTGTGTATTTTGTCTGTGTCTACATGTTGCTTCCTCCCAAATATAAGTTCCTTAAGAATAGGAACAGTTTCATTTTTATCTTTGCATCCTGGAATCCTGACATGTTACCTGATACATAGTAGGAGTTTAATAAATACTTGTTGATTGATGGATTGGTTCAGCCTGGCTTATTGCCCCCAACTCTGACCATCTGCTTTGTTTTCCAGTCTATGGATTCTAACTTTGTTCCTTATAACTAAATCCCTCAGCATTGGGTACCTATCATTCCTTTTCATATTTGATTCCAGTACTTTCTCTCTGTTGTTATTTCCTATTTATCTTGTACACAGCTTGTTTGTATGAATTTGTTTTTATATGCCCCCCCCATTAGACTGTAAGCTCCTTGTGGGCAGGGATTGTTTTTTACTCTTTTTGTATCCCAGAGTGTGCACTGCCTGGTACACAGTAGGTGCTTAATAAATGTTTGTTGACTGATTGAATCCTTGTCCTGGTATCTTACCTCTAGGGCTAGAATCCTACCCTGCCTCTTTTCCTCCTGAACTCCACCCATAGCTAGCTTCCTGCAGTTGCTGCCAGACCGCCCAGATGATGCCGGCTGGCTGCCTGTCTGTTTCCAAATCTGACAATGTCTTTGCCTCACCTGGTTCAATATCCTCCAATCCCAGGTTGTTAAGATGGTCCCTGATTGCCTGTCCCACCCTGGTAGGTTCATCATTCCTGGTCTGGACTGGCCTATCACTGATGAAACTCTGGTTCTGACATGGGATAGTAAAGAAGGGAGGCGAGGAGAAACTGAGTCAATGTGAAATCAATGTGGTTTTATTTTGTTTTGTTGTTTATTTATTTATTTTTTTTTTGGCATGGTACAACGTAAAAACAACCTGGCTCTGCAGTCAGAACACCTGGAATTGAAATCACCACTGTCATTTAAACCTATATGACTTGGGCAGGTCACATCATTACTATAGGCCTCAGATTCCTTGGCTGTAAAATGAGATGATTGGCTTAGATATCTATCCTCTCAATGTGTTCCCCCTCAGATTCTAGGATCCTACCTCTCTGGTGTAGCCCTTTGGCCTGTCTTTATTACTAGCTTTTTCGAGGGCCATTTCTTGAGTAGCTGCAGGCTGATGTGAATTTCTCCTCTGCTCAGTGCTCTGTTCTGGGTTTATTTTTGGAGATCCCTGTGACCCAGTGACACTGGCCTTCTTGCTGTTGGATAAAATAGGAACCTCCCTCTCTCACCTCCAACTGCTTTCACCTGCTATTTCCCAGGCCTGGAATGATCTTCCTCCTCTTCTTCATCTCCATTTCCTGACTTTTAAGTTCCAGGAAAAATCCCACCTTCTACAAGAAACCTTTCCTGGGGGGCAGCTAGGTGGCGCAGTGGATAAAGCACTGGCCCTGGATTCAGGAGTACCTGAGTTCAAATCCGGCCTCAGACACTTGATACTTACTAGCTGTGTGACCCTGGGCAAGTCACTTAACCCCCCTTGCCCCACCAAAAAAAAAAAAAAAAAGACAAAAAAAAAAAAAAAAGAAACCTTTCCTTATTGTCCTGAATTCCAGTTCCTTCCCTCGATTGATTATTTCCTTTTTTTTTGTTTTGTTTGTTTTTGGTTTTGGTTTTTTGTGAGGCAATTGGGGTTAAGTGACTTGCCCAGGGTCATACAGCTATTACGTGTCAAGTGTCTGAGGTCACATTTGAACTCAGGTCCTCCTGAATCCAGGGTGGGTGCTCTATCCACTGCGCCACCTAGCTGCCCCTGATTATTTCCTTTTTATCCTGAATATAACTTGTTTGCACATATTTGTTCACATGTTGTCTCCACATTAGACTGTGAGCTCCCTGGGGGCAGGGACTGTCTTTTGCCTTTCTTTGTATCCCCACTGCTTAATACAGTTTCCTGGTACATGGTAGTCACTTAGTAAATGTTTATTTTATTTTATTTTTTTGGCGGGGCAATGAGGGTTAAGTGACTTGCCCAGGGTCACACAGCTAGTAAGTGTCAAGTGTCTGAGGCTGGATTTGAACTCAGGTCCTCCTGAATCCAGGGCTGGTGCTTTATCCACTGTACCACCTAGCTGCCCCTTAATAAATGTTTCTTGACTGACTGAAACCATCTGTCCCCTATTTATGTACATATGAGTGTAATCAGGAGGCTCCAGCACTGTGTCCCTAAATAACTATTTTATTTCCCAATCTATTCTCAGCTTTCTCTACCACTGGGCATGTAGATATGTAACTCATCATCATTGCCAACTCCTTCTACTGCCACAACTCCTGCTAGTTTAGAGAACTGGGAAAGACATGTTAATCAGGGTTTTAATAGTAAAACTGGGGTGCCAGGTCCCACTCTGGCAAATTCCATTCCTTTAAAAAATACCATATAAAAATTTTAAGTTAAAAAATTAAAAAACAAAAACAAAACAAAACAAAAAAACACCATATAACGTTCCCACTGTGTTCTAGGAGATGTTGTAGGTGCTGGGGACAGAAACAAATAGTTTCTCCCTACAAGAAGCTTACCTTCTACTAGGGGCATACAATCTACAATTAGCCCTTCCACATCGACTGTCCTCATTGCAGTTTTGATGTATCATTGATCAGCATTTTGTGAAGTTTTGTGGAAACTATAGACAACACTAGAAGGCCAGCATATGACACAGAGAAAGTTTAGAAACTTGGAAATGCATAAAAATATGTTTAGTATTGTATAATATCAACATATTTTATATTTTAATACCATAATAATTCAGACTTCTCTGGTACAAAGGGAGGCCAAAATAATTGACATGAACTTTCCAGATCATAGTGGAAGAGTTGGGGAGAACCACACCCAGAACACTCCTCCATGTGAAAGGGCTAACTGTAGTCACAAGTAAGTTTAGGAAGGCTCTGATGGTGTCTTCCCCACAAGGAGTGAAGGGAAGCCTGCTTCTGGGAGTGTCCTGATGACGTGCAATACACAAGTCCTGAAGAGATATCAGCGCATGTGTCAACGTTCTGTGAATGGTTTCGATCTGCTCACCACAGGGTTAGGAGAAGCCTTTATGCCTATCTCTGTAACTGCAATGGGAGTTGCCTTTTGTCTGCTCTTGGCAAGGTTTGGCTCCTTCCATAATGAGAGAGACAATGATGTCATTTGAGAGAGCTTGGGCCCTGCCCATTGAGGTTGCCATGTGGCCCTCTAAATACAAGGTCAGTTTCTTTACTTGCCTTCACAGTTGTTCTTTCCCCTTTTAGATAAAGGAAGAATGATATTCCACCATCCCATTATATAAGATTTGTTGCCAGTTCAACATCAATGCCCTGAGGATCAAATAGTGATCGTCAAGACCTAGTCCAGTGTGCCTGATATGAGGACTCATTTGGTAGCAATTGTGTATCCTCATGTTGACTTGGAAGGACCAATGTGATATATATATATATATATATATATATATATAAACATATATATGAACCCACTCTCCCCAGTGACTCTGGTGGGATCTGAAGGAGTGTGCCCTTGAGGTGTAGGGGAGATATGTTTTTACTTTTGCTCTTTTATCTTTTAAGTAAATACTTTGTAAAAGCTAATCGATATTAAGTATTAATATTAAGTGGATCCAGTTACTGGTTTCTAACTAGCATCTAACACAGCTGGTAGGGGATCAAGCTGATGGCATTAGGGAAGAGATGGGGCCATCACCAGTTGTCCTAATCTATGTCTTGCCACTGGACTCCAATGACCCCTGAGGAGAGAGTGAGGCTGATGGCTTTGCCCAGCTCTGCCCCACTGAAATCTAATTCACTTCCAGTAGTCCAATGATTTTTAAATTATCTCTCCTGAATCTATTTTCCAGGTCAGCTGTTTTTCCAGGGAGATATT
Source organism: Dromiciops gliroides (assembly GCF_019393635.1). Taxonomy (NCBI): domain Eukaryota; kingdom Metazoa; phylum Chordata; class Mammalia; order Microbiotheria; family Microbiotheriidae; genus Dromiciops; species Dromiciops gliroides. The sequence goes on along the minus strand of NC_057863.1, from coordinate 280,680,702 downwards.
TCACATTGCCCTCTATTTTTTTATTCATCTGGATTTGCTTTATTGTGTCTTGTTTTCTCATAAAGTCACTAGCTTCCATTTGTTCAATCCTAGTTCTTAGGCAATAATTTTCATCAGACAGCTTTTTTTATCTCCTTTTCCATTTGGCTTTTCAAAATGTTGACTTTATCTCATAGCTCTCCTGCATTGCTCTCATTTCTCTTTCCATTCTTTCCTCCACCTCTCTAAATCTTCCTTCTATCTCTCCTTCTTTCTCTTCAAAGTCCCTTTTGAGCACTTCCATGGCGTGAGACCAATTCATATTTTTCTTGGAAGCTTTGGATGTAGGTGCTCTGAGGTTGTTATCCTCTTCTGAGAGTGCACCTCAATCTTCCTTGTTGATAAAGAAACTTTCTATTGTTCTCAACTTTCTTTGCTTGTTCATCTTGCTGTTTTCTACTTGACTTTTAGCTCCCTCTTTCAGTGGGACCCTACTTCCAAGCTAAACTGTCCCAAGCTTTAGAGGGTCCCAGGTGTTTTGGTTTGAGGAAAGGCAGGTTTTTCTCTCACCTGGCCTGTTCTCTGGTCTGAAGGTAACCTCAAACCAACGTGCTACTTAACCAGCCAGCAGAGTGCTGTGGTGGGTTTTTTTTTTTTAGTTTCGACAAGCCTGAGCCCCTCCCCCATCTGGGCCTCCCATCACTTAGAATTTCTTCCTGGTTGGGGCAGCTAGGCGGCACAGTGGATAGAACACTGGCCCTGGAGTCAGGAGGACTGGAGTTCAAATCCAGCCTCAGACACTTAATACCTACCAGCTGTGTGACCCTGGGCAAGTCACTTAACCCCAATTGCCTCACCAAAAAAAAAAAAAAAGAAAGGATTTCTTCCTGGTTCCCTGCTGGAGTGGGATAGATGAATTCCTCCTTAGGTCCCACAGACACCCCTGTATTTTCCACCCCCCAGGCCAGCCGTTCAGCCCTCTCAACCAATAGTAAGCTTAGTTCCAGAAGACATCAGTGCTGCAGCTGATTCAGAGGCTGGGCTTGTGCAACATTTTGGGGGTCTGTGTCAGCACAATCATGGTGTTGGATTCTGCTCGCAGCCCAATACAGCCCCCTCTAATCTGGAAAATAATCTCAAGCCATCTTTTTGTGGGTTTTGCCACTCCAGGGCTTGTTTTATTGCTGTTTTAGGGGGGTAATTGCGTCAGGAGCTCTGTGTGTTGTGCCATCTTGGCTCTGCCCCCAATTCACTTCCAAGTCAAGACACCACCCTCCTGATGTCATTGGTCCTCTTGAAGAACGAAGGACAAACAACAACAATTAGAGAAGAGATACCCAACTCCCTGAGGGTACCCTAGCATCCTGAGTAGCAGTTGGAATCTAATTGACTATGGGAGAGTGAATAAGAGGTTATTTGCCACCTAAGGAATATTGAGAAAGGACAGGACAATAAATGCCAGGCGAAGGAATGGGAGGCAAGGAGAAATCAGAATAAATTTCCTGTAGGAGTTAGTACCTGAGTTGAATATGGAAGAAAAGACACAGATTCCAAAAGGCGGTAGTGAAAAGTAAAGGCATTCCAGGATATTAGGTGTGATTCTGCTCCTCTCTTAAGCTCTCTCAGTTCCCTCACCCAAAATGCATTCCTACAGCTAGATCGTTTACTCTAGCTTCTGAGTCCCCACTGGTGGGCTTCTCATTTAACAAACCCTATTAATTCTTCATCAAAATATTTTCTAAAGGGGCAGCTAGGTGGCGCAGTGAATAGAGCACCAAACCTGGAGTCAGGAAGGCCTGAGTTCAAATCTGGCCTTGGACACTTAACACTTACTAGCTGTGTGACCCTGGGCAAGTCACTTAACCCCAATTGCCTCACCAAAAAAAAATTACTAAAAAGAAAGCAGAACAAAAAATAATTATAATATAAATTTCAACCTGTAAACATGGGATACTATTATAGGTCATGGCTGATTGACCTGACCCATGTTTGACCAGGGTGGTCTCAGACTTCAGGTTCAGAATTGGAATGAAATGAGAAATTCGTAATCTCTTATGTAATAGTTAACAAAAGGAGGTTTACTTAGCATAGACTAGATGTACAGACTAGATGATCATGAAGGATATCATTGATTCAACTGAAAGCTGCTTTTTTTATGCCTCTGATGGTCCTGGTCGTGGCCTGCAATCTTAAGTCTAAAGGAAGAGATTTACATTCTCATGCCCGGTTTTTAAATATTCTGGTGACCAGAAAAGCTTCATTGGTGTCACAAGCCTTTGTCCTCTAAAACAATAAAACTTTGAGGACAGTTTCAGTATTTTTTAAGAAAAAAAATGGAATGAACCATCTGGGGTGGGGTTTCCCCACTTCTTGTTCCCAACATGACAAGGGCCTAGGAACTTCTGCCATTTAAAGGGCTTCAGGACTATATTGGGACAACCCTGACCACAGAGGTTCAAGAAGCCTGACTAGGCAGCACTAAAGGAAGACTAAAAATAGAAAGAGAACAAAACCCAAACAAAAGCAAATGAAAATGACAACCAGCAATGTGACAGCGTCCTTCAGAGGGAAACAAACGACAAGGCTTTGCCTTCTCCCTTTGGAAGTACTGGGTCCCAGATCTAAATGATGTGATCTCATGTGGTGGAGGATGCCGAATGTTTGCAGTTCCTCATGAGTCTCCCAATAAGGAGTGATAATGAGTAGGATAAGTACCAGGAAGATCAGGTCCACAACTGAAGTCATTGGTCATCATGGGTCGGGGCCATAGGTAGCAAGGTAGACGAAGAATCATGAGTCTCTTACATAAACTGTCCCAGTACCAGGATGGACAGCAAGAATTGTCCCAGACTGTCACAAAGTATTCCCTGTTCCACTAGACAGGATATCCTTGTGCTTGGGAGTTCCACGGGGGTAGGAGAACATATAAAATCTTTTCCCCATTAGGAGTTTCTTCCAAACCACTCTCATTCTTCCATAGGGACTGGGTAAACGGTTTCAAAATCTTCCCAGTTTTGCCAGAAAGAAGGCCTCCTTCCAACAATTTCACCCCTTGGTCCTTGTAAGCCCTTCCAGGGGAGCAGCTGACCACTGACCACTGGCTACTGTAATGGCAGCCATGTGGAGCATCCCCATCAGTTTCAGTAAATGAAGGAATACACTGAGTTTGTTTTTGCCACTGTTTATGCCAGTGTTTACTCTTCTGGGATCCATATCTCTGCCAGAGATAGCAACCCATGCCTCTATCAATTGCCATTATTATTAGGGAGTTTTACCACTTCCTACTGCCCCAGCTACTGGAGCATGCCCCATTGGCCACCCTTCCATCTGTTATTGCCAGAGCCTAGCAATGCTTCCTCACACTGGAAGCTAGCCGTGCTGTCCTCTGCCAGAGAAGGAGGGCTGTCCAGGGGCTGCTTCTTCTGGGGCTTGGCTCTGTCCCCATTTGGGGGTTGCCCTCTTATGCCAGGGTCTAATTTTTCCTTACTACACCAAGGACATGGGGATGAGGGCTATCACAATGTCACTACCCACCTTATTTCAGGACAGGTGTCGTGCGGCAGGCTCTACAGTTGTTGCAGCCTGACTCTACCTCCCCTTGCCACCCCACCCACCATGCAAGGGCACAGTGTGTGCCATCCGTCAGAGGCAAAGGCTGACCATACTGGTCAGGTACCTCAGGTCCATAATTGTAATGAAACAAGTCTGTTTAACCTTTAACAGAAGGAGGTTTATTTAATCATAACAGAAGGACGTTCAGAAAAGGAGAGATTTTCTTTGAAGACACTATTGATTAAGTTGAACACAGTTTTCTGGGTGCTGCTGTTGATTAGTCATGCTGCTGGTCTGCAGCACAAAGCCTTAGGGAAAGCTACAGTTGTTTTCATTCTCAGGTGACCAGGAAACTGTGTCAGTGGTAGACATCTTAGCCTGGGTTTTCTATTTTGGTTCCCTTGGTTGGGTGCTGAGGAGTTTCCACTTCCCAGGCAGCAAGTACCAGTGCATCATCAATCAGCTCTTCTAGGCAACAGGTAATAAATAGCACAGGACAAAAATGAACCCTTTTCCCCCCACTGGGCTCTGGAGTATTTTCTTAGACACTGTCCTGGTGCAAAGCAGTGAAAGAATTCACTTCGTGATGATTAACCAAATCCCCATTTCTGCTGGCTAAGCCATAATCAGGCAAGTTACATTATCCCAATTAACACAAAACATATTGAGGATCCTCGGTTTCCCAGCTAATAATTCCAAAGTTCCCTTGTGAGTTATATGCCAAATAGGTGCAGGTAAACCAGGCAATCTTGCCATATTTATCTATTTACTCTTAAGTACCCTGACTCTGTAGGTTTCTTTCTTAGTATTTTTTTTTAATCTGCAAATTTCATATTTGTCTTTGTCCCTTTCAAAGAGCAAAACTGAAATACATACACTCAAAAATGCATATCCCTTTACACCTGGAGTGGGATTATATATCACACAAATACACAAAAGTGGTAGAGGGAATATCAAGTTTGGGGGAATGATTAGTAGCTCTGTTTTACCAGAACATAGAATTTGTGATGAGAGTATGATTAAATTAGTCTAGGAAAATAGGTAGAATCTAGATTGTGGTGGGTTTTAAAGGCCAGGCTCAAGAGTTTAGATTTTGTGTTTGTCTCGGAGGCATTAGGAAATCACTGAAAGTTTTTGAGCAGAAGAGTGGTACTCCGATCTCAAGTTGATTATTTTGACAGCTGAGTGGAGGATGGATTGCAGAGGGGTGAGACTGGAAGCAAGGGAAATGATCTTAGTAGTTCTGGGGAGCAAGTAATGATACCTGAACTAGGGTGGTGCCCATTGGAGGGAAAAGAAGAATAGAAATGTGAGAAATATCATACTCATAAAAAAAGTCCAATAGCTAACACCTCAGAGCCCCTCTGGGTTTTGTTTTGTTTTGTTTTGTTTTGTGAGGCAATTGGGGTTAAGTGACTTGCCCAGGGTCACACAGCTAGTAAGTGTTAAGTGTCTGAGGCCAGATTTGAACTCAGGTACTCCTGACTCCAGGGCCGGTGCTCTATCCACTGCGCCACCTAGCTGCCCCAGAGACCCTCTGTTTTACTGATGATGGTTGAGGGAGAAGAGAAACTTTAATTCTATACCCTCATTTTGGCCTAGTACTAAAAACACTCTCGATCACTCCCTCCCACTTGATTTTTCTCCCTAATTTTTCTTGCTTCTTTATTTTTCTTCTCAGATTTCCCCAAACTACTTTTCTTTCCCACCTCAAGCTCCAACTGTGTCCATCAAGGAGCAAGGTTATATAGCAGAAAGAGACTCACCCGGTAGTCAGGATTTGGCTGGTCTTAGTTTTGCCACTGTTGCTCATTCTCCATTTCTGAGAGAACCAATGACGTCACGAGGGGGATGTCTTGACTTGCACATGAATTGGATTTCAATTGAGACAGAGCTGGGCAGAGTCATCAGTCTCACTATCTCTTCCACAGTCATCGACATACAGTGACAAGACAAAAGTCAGGATGGTGGGTGATAGCCTGGGATAAAGTAGATCACCTTAACAGCTTCAATGTAATGGATAACCAAGCTCGAAGTGCTCCACAGCACCTCCTTCAGCTGCCTTCATGGCCGTTGGATCCAATTATTCTCATCCGCCCATTCCACTGGAGAAGACTTCACATGCTTGGGGTGGATATCCCCCTAACTTATGTAATGATTGGAATGACGCCACCTGCTGGAGAGTTACTATAGGAAAGCTCCACCATGAGGAGAAGGTGTCTGAGGGCAAGCCATGCGGCTTTCCTTGGCGTCAGGAAGTGCCGTTTGCTCGTGGGTACTGTCTATAAAAGAGGCGAGGCTTGCTCTCTTTCTCTCTTTTCTGGAGGACCTCAGAGGGGAGAGGAGCTGGAGACATGGGCTCCCTGAGATAGACAGATGAATCTAGGACTCTTTCCCTCTCTTCACCAAATTCTTATTCTCCTTAATAAATGCTTAAAAGTCTAAACGCTTGCTAAAGCTTCTAAGTTATTGGCGACCGCTCATTAGAGATTTTAGACAGACCAGCTAGAATTTTAGCCCTTACACTTACCAACACATTCGAGGTTCAAAGCTTACTCTCAACTTGGTTTAGCCTGACTATGGAGATGATTTTACGCGGATGTGGCCACTGTGCATGCTACAGCTTCTTGAAGCCACAGATGAGAGCTGCTGAACAACAAAGGTGGATGAGCAGCCATCACACCAGAAGTCCTAGTCTTCCCTGAATACCCCTTACATCGTGCTTTGGCACTAACAAGTAGTACAACCTGGGGAAAAACAAAATAAACAAAAAAACCCAATCATTTAATTTCCGTTGGCCTCAGTTTCCTCCTGTGTCAAAAAAGAGGTTTGGATTAGATGGCCTCTATTTTCTCTTATTGGGCAGCTAGGTGACACAGTTGACAGAGTGCCAGGCCTGGAGGCAGGAAGACTCCTCTTCCTGAGTTCAAATATGGCCTCTACCACTTACTAGCTATGTGACCCTGGGCAAGTCATTTAATCTTGTTTGCCTCAGTTTCCTCATTGGTAAAATGAGCTGGAGAAGGAAACGCAAACCGTTCCAGCAAAAACCTCAAATGGGTTCATAAAGAGTTGGACACAACTAAAAAATGACTAAATGACCAGAAATGTTCCTCATTGCTCTAATTTTCTCTAACTCTAGAATAGAATCAAAATTTGAAATGAGCAGAATTATGGGGTGAAGGGCAGGTACGCATGTTGAGACACAGAACAGGGCAGGACAGGGAAGGTGATTGGGAGAACAAAGAATTCAGAAAGCACAGAAGACTTTTAAGATCCAAAGGGAAGCTGCCCTGGTCTTTCCTTCAAGGATATTTCTTCCACTATAAATAAATGCTTAATGTTGGAGCCAAGACAAGAAGACTGGCCAAACAAAATGTCTGAACTACTGCTAGTTTCACAGGACTGTCTGATTCCTTCCCAACATTCATAAAACAAAACACTGTTTACAGCTCAAGAGCAAGAGAGAAGGAATGAGGGGATCCCAAAGGAAGGTTTGAGGCAGGAAAGAATATAAAGAAGGAATCCAGAAAGGGTAATTAAGATCTATAGGAACTTCCTTTGCTTTGGGGAAAGGAAAAAAAGGAGATTGAATGACTATTAGAAATCAGTTGAGAAATGGCTGAAAAAGTTGGGGCACATGGTTGTGATGGAATACTGTGCTCTAAGAAAAGATTAGCTCAATGATCTTAGAAAGGCATGGAAAGACTTGCACAAAATGATGAAGAGCAAAGTGAGCAGAACCGAGAGAAAACTGTACACAGTACAGCAATATTGTTTTGAGAATGGCAAAACTAAGTCATTTTGACTATTATAAATATCCAAATTAAAAATAAAGGGGCAGCTAGGGGGGCAGTGGATAAAGCACCGGCCTTGGATTCAAGAGGACCTGAGTTCAAATCCGGTCTCAGACACTTGACATTTACTAGCTGTGTGACCCTGGGCAAGTTGCTTAACTCTCCTTGCCCTGGAAAAAAAATAAAAATAAAAATAAAGGACATATGAAGAAAGATGCTATCTGTATCCAGAGAAAGAACTGATAAATAGAAGTATGTATAGAATAATTTTACATATACATACATGTATGTATGTATATGTATATATATGTACACACACACACACACACATATATATATATATATATATATATATATATATATAAACCTATTTGTGTCTAGTGGTGGCCGTCTCTAGGGCAGGGCAGGGAAAGAGAGAAGAAAAAACTGAAAAAAAGAAATTTACATGATAACTTTATCATATATTTAAAAGGAATAGCAAGTTGTACATAATAGATGTGCAGTTTCATGTGCAATCATCTTTTTATTACACTATGTAATGAAAATTCTTGTTTTATTCCATAAATTAAAAATAAAATAAATTTTTAAAAAATTAAGTAAATAAAAAAACATTCTAAGGCCAGAAGATCCTTTCAAGGTCACGAAGTGGGGGCTGGGGAGTGAGCCAAGAATGATGAGGATGGGAGTAAAGAGAGGCCAGTGTGAAATCTAAACCAGGATTCTGGTTCTGAAGGCTTTTTAAAGTCCTCTCTTTGTCATTTCGTCCCAGAGCTTCCTAGCCCTTGAACATTCCAGCTCTTTGGTATATTGACACACAGTGTGAAAAAGGAGGGGGGGGAGGCTGCATGTTATCCCAAAAGGACAAGGCTTTAAAAAGTCGCAGTCTCCCAAAGCCGTGTGAAGTATGTCTCTGAGTCACCCAGCCTCGGTGCCAGCTTACACTTTACAGACCTGGGCCAGGCCTAGAAGGGACCTTGTCACAGGCTTCAATTCACATCATGAACAGATGCTGTTTGTTGGCCCTGTGATGAAAGGAATTCTTCTCCTCCCGGAGCTCTGAGAAATTAGATAGAGGGGTGGCCCAATCCATTTCCTTGCACACTGGTGACTTAGCAGGAGGCGGGCAGTTCTGGTAGGTGACCCACCAGTAAATGACTGGTAGAAACAGAGTGTAGCTGGTCATTTGTCTTTGGGATGGAGTTCAAATTCACTGGTCCTGTGGTTATGCTTCGTGAAGGCTTAGCCCATCCTATAATTTCTCATTGTCTCTAGGAGGTTTGATTCTCTCTTTCTTCATCCTCCTGCTCCCTGCTAAAGTGATAAAAACTCACATTTAATACAAGACTAATATTTACAAAATGTTTTTCCTCACAACAGCCCTGTGACTTAGGTAGTCAGTGCAAACATCATTATTTCAATTCTACAATGAGTAAGCAGAGGATCAGAGAAGGGGGAAGTAACTTAAACAAAGACACACAATTACTAAGAGGGAGAACTGACTCCAAACCCAGGGTACTTTTCATAACATTCCAGTGCAAAGCTGGAACAATTGTGGGGGCTGGTTGCATGCATTCTGTGTATGCTGATGTTGGGGGAGAAGGGGGCAGGGGAACGAGTAGTGGATGGAGCACTGAAGTTGGTTTCAGGAAGACTTGAGTTCAAATTCTGTCCCAGACATTGAGTTAACCTGAGCATCTTGCTTAACCTTTCTATGCCTCAGTTGCTTCATCTGTAAAATGAGAGATTGAACTTGATGGATTTTAAGATTCCTTCCAGCTCGACTTCAATGATTCCTTCATTCTGTACTTAAGATGACTGATCTTTCTCTTACTGGGTGCATTTCAAGACCTCTCTCCAGCTGGGTCCCAGCCGAGTTTCTGTGAGCCGGGAGTGGTTCCTGGTGCCTTTGTCCCACCCACATCTGACTTGTGCTGGCTTGACTTTCCAGAAGACCAACTCTCCTTACTGAGGTGGTACCTCCCTTTTCCTATTAACAGGAAGGCTGAGGGATGCATTGGAGTTCTAAATGAGAGGAAACACTCACTATCTCTGTGAGGTCTCTCCTTGTCTGGGACATTGTGACCCAGAGACATGAGTCAGACTTGAGAAGTTCCCTCACCCCAACCCCCATCTTGTTTATTACTTCTCTCTTTGACTTTTCAGGTCATTTTAAAATCTTACTTGTGAAATTAAAAGAACATAGACACAATCTCCAGTAAATAAGGCAGTCGCTATTCTATCTCTTTTCTAAGGGAGGGTGGAAAACATATAGTGACCTCCAAGATTTGAAAAATAAAATAAAATAAAACAAACAGGCTAAACAATATTTATCCACAACATTTTGGAGATGCAGGCTTATGTGGAGACTAAGAGACAGTTGAGATAACCTACTGAGCCTATAAAAAAACAAAACCAGAAACAGGAATGAAGTGAGAGGGGTTTGACCTCAGATGTCATCCCCAGAAAGCGAAGGGAGGAGGTTTGGTTTCTAGGATGTCAGGATAACTGACTATAACCTATTTGCTCCTTGTTCCCCTCAGTTATATGAGATAGATAGATAGATAGATAGATAGATAGATAGATGTAGATACAGATGTACATGTACATATACATGTACATATACATATACATATACATATACATATACATATACATATACATATACATATACATATATACCTTTGCCCCATTCCCAGTCTGTGTAAACCTGTCCCTCCCCCACCTAGGGAAGTGTGTATGTGTGCATGTTTGAACATCTATGGATACACATATATGCATACATACAAATTTGTACATTTATGTGTGCGCATGTGTGTGTATGTGTACATGCAGGCACATCTATATGTATATATAGAGTACACATGTATACACATGGGTGTGCATATATATGTATACACACATATCCCCAAAGCATCCTGGATAAATGATGCTTAGTCTGTTTCTACAAAAATACTTGGAAGTTACTATATGTACACAGACTCAAAAGAAACTCTTTTCCAGCTTACCCACTTCTGCTTTTCACCCCATCCCAAGGCCCTATTCCATTGTCCATTTTTTTAGACCAAGAGGCTGTGAAGAAGGAAAGGTGGTAGTGTTTCTCTGTTAGCATTTTCTTAAGCATGGAGATGTTTTGTTATTCTGCCTCCTCATTTTCTATACAACTCGGGGCCTTTCATGTGGTTCTCTGCTCGGCTAACCTGGAGGAACAGGAACATAGAGGCTGAATGGTTCCCCAGGAAGGGAGTCAGGGTCACAATCCCCGTGGAACCTGATTCAGGCATGACTCAAAGCCGTGCTATGCAGTGTGCAGCCCACAGACAGCGAGGGGTTTGTATGCAGGCTGTGTGCAGAGTGCTGCTCCCCCCTCACCGCCTGCAAGCTGATCTGCATGCAGGAGAGATATAGACCTGCTGGAAATCTGGCCTCAAAAGCGGTGGAATTCCAGCAAGGTGGCATTTCCATATTCTCTGGCAAGAACTAATTAGTGATTATAAAGCTCTTTGAAAATATGAAGAACTGAATGATAATATCTATAATGAGCCTTATTTCTCTCCTGCTCCCCCCCCTTCCCTAGGTGGGGGAGGGACAGGTTTACACAGACCAGGGATGGGGCAGAGAGAAGCCAGCTCTCTTCTTCTGACTCATTAGTATAGAGAGGACCGCAGATTGGAGCCGCAGGGGACCACAAAGGCCGGCTGCTCTGTCCCACTCGTTTTATAAACGAGGAAACTGAGGCCTGGAGAGATTAAACAACTTGTCCAAGGCCAGCACAGGTATTCAGTGGCAGATTGGTCCCACGGTGTCTACAAATGGCCACAGTTTGGGTGCAGAGCCCTAGCCCGAGAGTTTCAGGAAAGAGAGTGGCCTGGATATATTATTATAAAAAGATGTTGTGATTCTGGTGATCACTAGGGGACCAGATCAGCCCTGGCAATGACTACTGCATTCCCAGGTGACCTGCTCTCCCGTCGGTGGCCGGTACCATCTCCTCACGAGCTGCCCTTTCCTTCCCCTCTCCTACCAGGGCACCTCACCCTCCTGCTTCTTTACAGCTCACTTTTATGTGTTGTCTTCCCTGTTATAATGCAAGCACCTTGGAATTGTTTTGTTTGCTTTTACTTTTGAATCGGGGCTTAGCAGAGAGCCTGACATAAAGTAAGCACTAAATAAATACTCTCTCTGTCTCTCTGTCTCTGTCTCTCTCCCTCTTTATCCCCTTCTATCCTTTCTCCTCCTCTCTTTCTCCTTTCCTCTCTCTCTCTCTCTCTCTCTCTCTCTCTCTCTCTCTCTCTCTCTCTCTCTCTCTCTCTCTCTCTCTCCCTCCCTCTTTATCCTCTTCTATCCTCTCTCCTCCTCTCTTTCTCTCTCCTTTCCTCTTTATCTCTCCCCCCTCTCCTCCCCTCTCCTCCCCTCCTCTCCTCCTTCTCTCTCCTATGTTTCTCTCTCTGTGTCTCTCTGTCTCTGTCTGTCTCTGTCTCTGACTCCCTGTCTCTCTCCCTCTTTATCCCCTTCTATCCTTTCTCCTCCTCTCTTTCTCCTTTCCTCTCTCTTTCCCCCCTCTCCTCTCTCTCTCTCTCTCTCTCTCTCTCTCTCTCTCTCTCTCTCTCTCTCTCTCTCTCTCTCTCCCTCCCTCCCTCTTTATCCTCTTCTATCCTCTCTCCTCCTCTCTTTCTCTCTCCTTTCCTCTTTATCTCTCCCCCCTCTCCTCCCCTCTCCTCCCCTCCTCTCCTCCTTCTCTCTCCTATGTTTCTCTCTCTGTGTCTCTCTGTCTCTGTCTGTCTCTGTCTCTGACTCCCTGTCTCTCTCCCTCTTTATCCCCTTCTATCCTTTCTCCTCCTCTCTTTCTCCTTTCCTCTCTCTTTCCCCCCTCTCCTCTCTCTCTCTCTCTCTCTCTCTCTCTCTCTCTCTCTCTCTCTCTCTCTCTCCTCTTCTATCCTCTCTCCTCCTCTCTTTCTCTCTCCTTTCCTCTCTATCTCTCCCCCCTCTCCTCCCCTCTCCTCCTCTTCCTCCTTCTCTCTCCTATGTTTTTCTCTGTCTCTGTCTCTATCTCTGTCTCTATATGTCTCTCTGTCTCTGTCTGTCTCTGTCTCTGTCTCTCTCCTGTTTCTCTCTCTCTCTCCTTCCCCCTCCTTCTCTCTCCCCACTGTCTCTCTCTCTCTCTCCTGTTTCTCTCTCTCTCCTTCCCCTTCCTTCTCTCTCCCCACTGTCTGTCTCTGTTTCTCTCTCTCTCTGTCTCTCTCTCCTTACTCACCTGTCTCAGATAGCATGTGTGAAACATTTTGCAACTTTAAAAGTGATACATAAATGTGAACTACTATTATTAGTAGCAGCCAGAATTTTCTGTTATTATTATCATATATTTAATAAAAACATAGCAGGGCCCTAACTCTGGGTGTTTGGTGCTTTGCCCTGGAGCAGAAAATGTAGAGGATACAGAAATGTGCATTAGCAAAGAAGAAGGAGGTGAGGGGAGTTTGAGCTCAGACACTGGCCTCAGGAGGTGAGAAGAGGTGGGTTGAATTTGAAACTGCGGGGACAATAGACTGCACCCTGTTAATTCTCTGACTCTCATTCTCATAAATTCCCAACCCACCCTTACCCAATCGGGTGGGCAGAAGTTCCCCAGAACTTCCCTTTCCCTTCTTCCTTTCCAGACAGACCAGTGTATCTCCCCTCCCTGCAAGACTTCCCCATATTGAGGGAACTACATGTAGATGCATAAACTGAGACACAGGGGGAAGGCTTCGCTTGCTTGGGGGCAAGAGACTTCATTTTTTTGTATCCTCAGAGTCTAGCACAGAGCCTAACATAATGTGGTCACTTAATAAATGTTTATTGAATTGAATTGAATTGAATTAAATTGAACGGGTCATCTAGGGATAACCTGAGGAAAGGGGTGGAGCTTTTAAACTGAATCAGGAAAGGAGAAAACCTTGATCAAAGCTAGAGGTCTCCCACAGACTAGAAATTAATTTAGTAGGGGTAGAGGACCCAATAGGGAGTACAGGTTTTTGAATCAGTATAAGAAGGCCTTATGGCTCTGGCAGGGAAAGGAACTGATATAATATTCCAATTAGGAGAGCAACCTGCCACCTGGCAGTAGGAAAGCCTGGGCCTAAATTCTAGTCTAGAAAAATAGGTGAAGAAGCCACACTTCATGGGCAGGCATTTTGCTGCCGTGGCAAAGGCCATAGCTCTTTGGAACAGGAGGATCTGAGCTCAGATCGACTCTGTGTTACCTGTGTGACCTCAGACAAACTTGTTAGCCCTTCTGAGCCTCGGTTTCCTCATCTGAAAAAGGCAGGCTTGGCTTTGATGAACTCTGTGATTCCGTTAGCTCTAAATCTATGATTTGAGAGTAGACATTTTCAAGAAAGGTTGAGGCTTAGAACAGGAACAGGATATGGTTCCCTAAAGCTGTGCTCTCCAAAGCAGCCTGCAGTTCAATTGTAGTTATGTTGTGAATAGAAATAGATGCTTTATATATTCATCAGTTTTCTGCTTTTAAAGAAAGATCCATTTGAAAAGTCTCAGTCTTGCCTCAATTAACGCAAGGAATGAGAAATGGGAGGTTAAGAGTATGGAAGGTGTGGAAGGTGCCAGATGTGATGTATCAGAGGTGCTCACATCCCCCTGAACTGATAGTGGAACTGAGACTATAAGAGGGGTAAATACTCAGGAAAAGAAGAGCTGATGGGCAGTTTAGGATACCCACCGTCCAGGTAATCCTCACAGTTACAAGGGAAAATGGTGGCCAGATGGAAAGCAGCAGGTCTTTCTCACATCTTTCTCTCCACTCTCCTATTGTAGAATAGACTTGTGATTCACTTCCTTCTTTCTCAGACAGCTGGGTGGTACAGCGGGCTTGAAATCAGGAAAACTCATCTTCCTGAGGCCAAAACCAGCCTCAGACACTAGCTGTGTGACCTTGGGCAGATCACTTAACCCTGCTGGCCTCAGTTTCCTCATCTGTAAAATAAGCTGGAGAAAGAAAGAACAAACCACTCTGGTGTCTTTGCCAAGAAAACCTCAAATGGAATCACAGAGAGTGGGAAATGTCTGAACAAAAACAGCACTTCCACTCTCACATTAGTAGGTAGGGAGGATGGGATGAAGGTGAGGGAAGAAGAGAGATAGGCTGACAGCATTCTAAATGTGATGTAGAATTTCTTATTAGTATGTGTCACCCAGCCCCCCAAAATTAATAAGAAATGTGAAGAAAATAGGGTAATGAATATGATAATATGATAATATATGTGGAATGCTCTGAGCTCCTTTGAAGAAAGGTGCGAGGTATTAGAACTGTTACTCTCATAATGCATCTCTGTTTTTATTAATGTATTAAAAATACAGAAGATTTGCTCTTTATGAAGTATTAGCACTCTTCAGAGGAGTAATTCCCCAACCATTTCATGAATTTCATAAAGTTATGGAACTGAAGGAGACCTTAGAAATCTAGATAATCTAGTCCTTCACTATCCTCAACCCCATTATTTCTTTCAGTATTTGGTCCTCCACTCAGCTGTTGGCTATTGGCTGTTAGCTTTTTTTTGTTACCATCTGTTACCATTCCCTCAAAATATTCTGCAGTCATTGTTTCCAATTATTTCTCAGTGACTTAAACTCAAATGATGATATAAAACATGTAGTCACTGAAAGCTAGATCTGGAATCTGGAGAATTATCCTCCTATTCAGGGAGAGTATGGAAAAAAAGATACTCAAGTGTGCAGGTGAAAACCAAGATGAACACTGGAAATGTCATGAATAGGACTTAGAATCCAATAACATTTATTAACTTCTAACTATTAAGCTCTAATGATACAAAGGTTTTGGGAGCAGGTGGGTGTCATCTGGGCCTGGAGTCAGGAAGACCTGGGTTCAAATATGGCCTCAGAAACTTACTAGCTTGTGACCCTGGGCAAGTCCCTTAACCTTGCTTGCCTCAGTTTCTTCATTCATAAAATGTGCTGGAGAAGGAAATGGCAAACCATTCTGGTATCTTTGCCCCAAACGGGATCATGGAAAGTCAGACACAGAAACAAGAACAACATATAAAGGTTTAATAAAAAACGTTCCAGTCCTTGAGGACAGATAAAACTTTTAAACAAATAAGTACTTATGCAAGAGTATAGTTCATCTGGAATCAATTGATCAGAGTTATAACCTAGCTGTAAATAAGGCCTACATGCCTCCATCAAATCAATTAATATAGGGGATTTGACTCAATGGAAGAAGTCCTTGAAAGTCTTTGGATGAAATGTAGGTGGCTTGATATTTGCCAAGGAGATTCATTCATAGTCTATGGGTCTTCTATAAAAGAGCAAGCCAGTTTGGAAGTCAATCATTCCCTGCCTGGCAGCACAGAGGAGAGATAAATCCAGTCAAGAGACTGAAAAAAAATCACCAAGGAACTGACACAGAAAGCCTCTATTTCCTCCCCCTCCACCCTTTGACTATAGGAGGATACTGTGAATTTGAAAAGGGTTGGAAGATTCTGGATTTCTTTCTTGTGGTATCCTATCAGCAGCCACAGAAAAGCTGATGGCAGTGTCTGCAACGAGAGCCAAGGACATACTAGAAGCACTAGGAAAAAGAGCTTGAAGAACTCTATAAGAAGCCCAGAAGATATCGATAGGAAATCTACTAGGAGAACCTCTTTAAAACTCCAGGAAAAGGACTTCTAGGACCTGTGAGTTGTTCTCTTTGTTCTATAAGCTTGAACCCACTTTCCCCTGATTCTGTTTGTGTATACTGCTGGAGATTATGTCACAGACTCTTTTTTGGGGGGATATTTAATACCAATTGTTATTACTATGTCACCTAAGTAAATATTCCTTTCTAATAAACTGATAAAGTTTGGCTGACTTTCTGATATCAACCGATAATCATTGAGAGGAAGCACACTGATGTTCATGAGCTATTTTATTAGAAAGATACCTCTGGATACCCTCAGCATGCCCTAGAACCCTAAGGGGAGTAGCTCCAGTGCAAGTGTTGTATGTATGTATGCATGCATGAATGCATGTGTATGTACATGAATATGTGTGTACTGTGTGTGCGTGTGTATGTCATGTATGTACACATGCACATACACACATATACATATATATGTAATAGGTGAGAGTGAGTATTAATAACAAAGTTGATTAAGAATGGCTTCTTGTAGGCGATATCACATGGCATGCACTACGAAGGAAGCGAAGGATTTTGAGAGCCACAGGTCAGGAAAGAATATGGTCTAAGCATGGGGTACAGTGTACAAAGGCATGGTGGTGGGAATGAGTCAAGGGAACAGCAAGCAGACCGATTTGACTAGAATGAAGACTACTCAGAGGTGAATAATGGGCATTAAATCTAGAAAGACAGGTTAGAGATCGTGAAGAGCTTCAAACACCAAGCTTAGGAATTTGTCTTTTATCCTAGAACCAATAGGGAACCATTTAAGTTTCTTGATCAGAGAAATGACATCATTGGATATATTTCAGGAAGATTGTTTTGGCAGCTGTATGGTGAATGGATTAGAGAGTAAAAGAATTAGAAGCTAGGAATCCAATTAGAAAGCTATTGCAATAAGTTAGGTAATGGATGTTAAGGACTTGACAGAGAGTGATAGCCCTGTGAGTAAACAGACCAGTATGAGCAATGCTGTAGAATCCAAAAGCTTAAGCACTAGCTTAGAAAGTGAATGTCCCTCTAGAAAGGCACAAATGAGGACACACAGAAGGGAAGAGAAACGTGTTCTCATGAGTCTCCATCATCCACTCTATATGTCTCTCAGGCTACGCTTCTGTTTTGAGGTTTAATGAAATCATAAAATTGTAGAATTTCATCTCCTCCAAATCTTTCACTTTGCAAATGAGATAGCTGAGCCCAGAGAAATGAAATGACTTGCTCAATATCAATATTATGCTTAATTAGTGGTAGATTCAGAGTTAGAACCCAGGACTCCCAAGTATGGTCTTCCTCCCTCTTCTTTTCTACTCTTTCTTGTTTCTCCCTTCCTTCCTTCCTTCCTTCCTTCCTTCCTTCCTTCCTTCCTTCCTTCCTTCCTTCCTTCCTTCCTTCCTTCCTTCCTTCCTTCCTTCCTTCCTTCCTCCCTCCCTCCCTCCTTCCTTCCCTTCTCTTCTTTCTCTCCTTTCTTTCCTCTTTTATTCCTTCCTTCTCTCCTTCCCTCCCTCCTTCCTTCCTTTCTTCCTTCCTTCTTTTCTTCCTTCTCTCCTTCTCTCTTCATCTTCCTTTTTTTTTCTTTTTCAGTTTTCTTACTGCTCAATACTGAGCATGTTAGAATGAGAACTCCCAAGTTTCATCAAAGGAAGGTGACAAATGAGCTCTATGAATCCTGAGGGATTTCGGGAGTGAGAAGGAAGAGGGAGATGAGGAAGAGAAGCTGACTAGAGCACAGTTATTCCTTTCAGCTGTAGCCTTTAATAAAACCCCATGAAAATTTTCCCAAAGCCATCTTCACCGCCAGATGTTTATGTGTGTATGCATGAGTTATTCAGATGGCTGTGGGTAGCTTTTCCTGTGTTAACTCATGGGAAAAGTAGCTTAGAAGCTATGGTTACACACAAGGCCCAAGGGAAGCCTACAAGCCACATACAGGCACCAGACTGTGACTATAATCCTGTTACAGTCATGGCCATGTGGTGGTGGGTCAAGAAGGACAAGATGTTCAATGAGCCAGACGTGCCTTACCTTCCATAGCCTATTACCATAAGATAGTTATGGCAAGGCTAACAGAAAGCCCTGCAAAAAAAGCATAAACCCAGAGACATCCAGACTGGAATCAAGACTTACAATGGAATGAAAAGAGCTCTGGACTTGGAATCAGAGGAAACCTGAATTTGAATGCCAATTCCAACCCTTTATGGCCCTGTGATTATGAGCAATTCACTTAACCTCATCTATAAAATGGAGATAGTGGTTTTTTAATAGTATTTTTTCCAATTATATGTGAAGACAATTTTTAACATTCATTTTTACAAAATTTTGAGTTCCACATTTTTCTGCCTCTCTCCTTCTCCTTCCTAAAACAGTAAGCAATTCGATATAGGTTATATACATGTACTCATGTAAAACATGAGATAGTTATTTCAGTGGTTCCTATTTGATAGGATTGTTTGAAGACCCTAGTGAGATTATTCATGTAAAGTGTTTTGTAAACCTCCAAATGTTATAGAAATAAAAACTATTATTAGTGTGAAAAGCCCTGAACTTGTAAGACCTTGGTTTGACACTGACACTTATCAGTGGGTGAGTGAGGTGTTTTATGTCCCAGAAACTCGTTTTTCTTGTCTGTAAAATGGACACAATATGAGTACTTACTTCACAGGACTGAGATTGTAATGAAAAAAACATGTAAAGTATTTGGAAAACCTTGAAGCATGGCACAGATGTTAGTTATTATTATTGTCTTCTACTTTATTCCTAGAGCAGGCTTTCACAGCTTGTTTCAGTAACTTTGAAAGGCGTTTCCCTCTACATCTGGTCTACGTATTCACAGAATATCAGAATTGGACAGGACTTCAGAGACCGTTTAGTCCTGCCCATGCCTGAACCAGAATCCCTTCTACAAATCCCTAACAAGTTATCATTGAGCCTCAGCTTCTAGGCCTTAAGTGATGGAGAACCACCACCTACTGAGGCAACCCACCCACTGCACTTTCAGATAGCCTGCATTGTGAAGAAGGTTCTCTTGCCATCAGACCCAACTCTGCCCTGACCTCTTCTATCCATTGGTTCTAATTCTGCCTTTTATATCCAATCAGAAGAAATTGAATCACTCCTTCTACATGACAATCGGCCAGGGTTTGTTCCCAAGATTAAGGGGTTCATAGAAGAATCAGCAGACAACGGACCCTTTCATGTGAGGTGTTTCACGGAAGGCCACAGTTGCTTAACTGGAGACACTCCAGGGATCCTTGACGGGTGGTCAGGGTCAATACCAGGAGCAGCCCACCTACCCCCTTGTGGGGGGGCTGGGACTGAGACTTCCAAAATGAGGCTAGAATGACTGGCAAAGGCCTATAACAAGGAATATCATTAGGGAACCCTAGGCATGATGATCTTCAAGCCATGAAAGAATCTAATGAGCTTGCAAGAAGCTTCTCCCAAGGTCTAGAACATAAATGCACCAAAGCAGCCATTCTCTGGGCTTCCAAGGTCCATATTTCAGGGTACTTCCTGAGTCAAGATGGTTCTTGGAATAGAACTTCCCAAGGATTTTAGAAGGAAGGGAGGAATCCCACTTAGGCAGGTCCAATTGACTTCATATCCTGAAATCAGAATCACAGTCCTGGAACTGGAGTCAGGAAAACTTGAGTTCAAATTCAGCTTCTGATACTTACTAGGTTGTGACCCTGGGCAAGTCATTTAATCTCTGTTTGCTTTGGTTTCTTCAACTGTAAAATAGGGATGATTTTTTTTTGAATGATGCAATTGGGGTTAAGTGACTTGCCCAGGGTCATACAGCTAGTAAGTGTCAAGTGTCTGAGGCTCGATTTGAACTCAGGTCCTCCTGAATCCAGGGCTGGTGCTTTACCCACTGTGCCACCTAGCTGCCCCCTAAAATGTGCTGTTGTGAAGATCAAATGCCATATTTGTAAAAATCACTTAGCATAGTGCCTGGGTATATAGTAGGCTCCAAATAAATGTTTATTCCCTCCCTTCACTCATAGTTCACAGTGAAAGAAGGGAATCTTGTTGTTTGCCCTTCATTCTCAAAGAGGAGCATGATATCGAGGTGATGTCATGACTTGCACTGAATTGGATTTAAGTGAAGAAGGGCTGTGCAAGGTCACCAACCTCATTATTTCCTCCAGAGCCATTTGGATGCAGTGGCAAGATATACATCAGGGCAACTGGAGATGGTCCCAGATGTCTAAGGCAATTGGGGTTAAGTGACTTGCCCAGGGGCACACAGCTAATAAGTATCTGAGGTGAGATTTGAACTCAGGTCCTCTTGATTCCAGGGCCAGCACTCTATCCACTGCGCCACCTAGCAAGGAGGGAATCTAGTGTCAGGAAAGGAGCAGCGCAGAAAGAAAGAATATGGTTAGGGAATAGACAATTTGTCAGCCAGGAAAAGAATAGGACAACTTGAAAACTACTACCATGTTCCATCTAAGACTCCTCCAGCTGCTTTAATTACTCCGTAAGATGCATTGTGGCACCCTATGGTCTGGGCTGTCTATGTGCAGTGTTGTGAGTACAGCTTCCAATGAATCCATACCTGCTGCTTTATCACTTGCTCTCCACCAACAATAAACTGTGCCTATTACCCACAATCCACCCAACATTGACTTTTCAGAGTGTGAAGTGAAAACTCAGGGTTGTTTTGATTTTCATTTCTCTTATTATTAGTGATTTGGATTCTTTCATATTTGAATGATAGTTTGTTGTTAATGGTTTATAATTTTTCTTTTGAGTATGATTTGTTCATATCATTTGACTACTCATCAATTTGATAATGATTTTTTGTTTTATATAAACATATGATTATATGTAAATATATATAAAATAAGATTATATGCCTATAATTCATATATGTATATATACACATAATGTATATATGGAGAGAGAGTGTGTTAGTTTTATCTTAGATACTAAACCCCTATCAGATAAATTAAATACAAGAGATTTTTCCCTTAAAAAAAAACACACACAAAAAAAACCCAAAGATGCATTGTGGCATAACAAAAAGCAACATGACAGTGGTTAGACCGCTGAACTCAGAGCCTGAAAGATCTGGGTTCAAATGCTGTGTAGCCATAGACAAGTCAGTGAATTGTTCTGAGCCTCAGTTTCCTTATTTATTCATAAAACGGGGCTACCAATTGTAGTAGCTATCTCAAGGTGTGTAATGAAGAATAAATTCACTCTGCAAACTTTAACGGCTACACACATATTAGCTCTTGTTGTTGTTGTTATTTTAATATTCACATGGCATGGTTTCTGGTTCTCTGACCATCTTGCTCACCCTCTTCTATTTGGGCTCCAGTTTGTTTAATTCTTCCCAAAATATGATGACCAGAACTAAGCACATAATTCTACGTGTGAGCTGATCAGGGAAGAAAATAGCAGAACAATTGCCACTCTCATGTGGAACGTGATGTCCATCTTAATGCAGCCTAGAAGAGCTTTAGTTAGTTTTGTGGGGTTTTTTTTTTTTTTTGCAGCTGTATTTCACTATTGATTCATATTGAGTTTACAGCCCACTAAAATCCCCAGATTTCATTAGAGAAACTATTGTCTGACATACCTTCCCCATCCTGTACTTGTGAAGCTGACTTTTTGAATTAAAGTTTAAGGGGGAGGGAGCATTGTTTGAGTCAATCAATCAAATCACTACATCCCATTTAAAGTAACCAACAAAATGCTATGCCCCAATACCTTAACCAGGTAAGAATATCCCTGTTGAATCAGTCAATCAAAGGCTTTAGACAAAATGGGAAAAGTCCTTGATCAATTTAGAAGTCCTTGAAACCTAATGGATAAATGGGGTGATACTGAATAGGAAGTATATTTGGGTTGGATGAGATTTGACCATGTCTCCTTTTTAAATATAACATAGCAAGACCCAAATACATGAGTGTTTGCCATTGGAGAGTGGGGAAAGCTATCCCAGCGAAGCCCAGAGATAGAACTGCTTGAGAGGACAGGAGAAGAGCCCCTGCCTCAGCCCCACTCTTGATCTTCTCCCCCTATTCCTCCTAGAGGAATATTTTGTGAACTTCAAAGGTCCCAGATGATTATCAACTTTGCATTCATATCCTTAGCTGCATCCCCAGAGAGCAGTGCCTGGTGACAATGTCTGCGTCAAGAGTAAGGGACACACTGCAACCAGTCTGCGACTTTACCCCCTTGGTGTATGTTCTTTAGGCTTGAGCCCACTCTTCCCTGGGCTTTGCATGTCCAATTGGAAGAGTATTTCATAGACTTTTCGAGTAATATTTTGTATACACTAACTGTTCTTACTATATCACCTTTGTGATAATCTGTGATATATCATCCTTTCCTAAAAGCTAATTAAGTCTTAATGACCAATGGGTATCAACTGGTAACCATAAAGAAGAGGCTCACTGGTTGGACACAAAAGCTATTGCATTAGAATGACCCCCTCTTGTCCCTCAGGATTAGCCTTAGAGCCCCCAAAGGATATAGCTGCTGAGCTCTGGAAACCCGAACCAACAGTGAAAATAAGGTAGGGAGATAGTAGTCCAGACCTGTACTTGAACTTTACATTCATCCTTGATTTGATTTTATGTTATTGGAATTAGCCCAATTTTCTTGGTCACTGAGGGACTTTTGGATCATAACTCTACCATCCAATACTTTGGCTACCTCTCCCAGGTTCATATCATCTACAAATTTTACAACCTCATTTTGATGCCTTCTTTCAAGTCACTGAGAAAAATAACAGCACAAGGCAAAACCAGATCCTTGGGGTACTCCACTAAAGACTTCCTTCTGAATTAATAATGTCAACCAAATGATGATTATTTCTTGGGTTCTATTTTTCAACTAGTTCTGAATAGAACTGACTATATATAATATGCATGTCATAGTGGATAGATCACTGGTGTTGGGGTCAGAAAAACCTGGGTTCAAATCCTGCCTCAGACACTTACTAGCTATGCGACCCCAGGAAGTTACTTAATTTCTCTTTATCTTGGTTCCCTTGTCCGTAAAATGGTCTCTGTGATCCTTGCTAGCTCTAAATCTATGAAATCTTGAAATTTATTTTTTCTACAAGCACACGCAAAAAAAAATCAAATGCTTTGCTTAAATCTAAGTATGGCCTGTCCATAGCATCCCTTTGATCTTTCAGGATTGTTACTCTATTAAAAAATAGGTAAGGAAAGGTAAGGAAGTTAATCTGGCATAGCCTGTTCTTGATCGAGCCATGTTAAAGTTTAATGATGACTACTTCTCTCTCTAAGTACTCCCAAGCCAACACTTGAACAATGTGTTCTAGAATTTTGCCAGGAATAGAAGTCAAACTCACTGACCTGGAGTTTACAGACACTTCTTTTTAATCCTTTTCCATCTTGTCCTGTTTTGAAAAATCTAGATAACATTTGCCCTTTTCCAGTCCTGTAAAACTTCCGATAGCTTCTGAAATCTCTCAGATATCCCTAGCAGTGGCTCAATGGACATATCTGACAGGAATGTTTTTTGTTTGGTGGGTTTTTTATTTTGTTTTCCTCTTGTTTGGGGATCTTTGTCCAAGCCTGGTTACTTCACTGAGAGCAAGACTTATGTCTCCTCCCTTTTCTGAGAGTTGATACCATCTCAAAATCTTCCCTTGACTCATTCATTCATTTGGCATGCTATAGTGAAAAGACCACTGGTCTTGGAAGTCAGAAGATATGGATTCAAAGTCCAAGATAAAGGAATATGCTGCTTCTTGGTTGTATGATCTTTGGTAAGTCACTGGACCTACCTTTACTGTTGATGAGTTTCCTCTCAAGAATTCATCTTAGTACCTACATTCTTCTGAACTTGGAATCACAAGTGAATAGTCTTTTTTTTTTTTTTTTTTTGGTGAGGCAATTGGGGTAAAGTGACTTGCCCAGGGTCACACAGTAAGTATCAAGAGTCTGAGACTGGATTTGAACTCAGGTCTTCCTGAATTCAGGGCCAGTGCTTTATCCACTGTGCCACCTAGCTGCCCCAATAAGTCATTATTTGAAAAGAGGTGCATAAGTTTCTTAAGTATACTAAAATATACATTGGTTACTCAGACCAATATGTAACTCATAATCCTCATTCAAATAAGAATCAGCTCAATCCTATAACTACTTTGCTTTTTTATGAACTTAGCTTTCTAAGGCAGCTAGGTTGTACAATGGACAAATGACTGGACCTGGAGGTAGGAAAACCTGATCCAGTCCCAGATATTTACTAGGTGCATGACCTGGAACAAGTCACTCATCTTTTTTGACCTCTTAATAGCTTTTGATACTATTGACCAGCCTCTCTTCCCTTGGTTTTCATGACTTGGTTCTCTTTCTGCTTCTTTCTTTGTCTCAATCTATTTTACTAGAGCATCTTTTACCTACTGCTCTAGAAATAACCTTCTGTCCTGAGCCTTCTCTTTTTGTAGATTTCCTTTTGGTGAACTCATCAGCTCCCACTGGTTTAGTCATCACCTTTATTTATGCAAATGAATCCCAAACCTAGATATCTAGTCCTAATTAGTCTTTGTAAGCCAAGTCCTATAATTCTCACTACCAATTTTATATTTCTACTTGGCTATCCCATAGGTATGTCAAACTCAACATGCCCAAAACAAAACTCGTTATCTCTTCCTCTAAACCTTCCCCTTTTCCAAATACCCTCATTTCTTCCAAGGGCACTATCATCCTTCCAATTACTCATGTTTGCCCCAGTTTCCTCATCTGTAAAATCATGATAATAATAGCATCTACCTCCCAGGGTTGTAAAGATAAAACAAGAGAATATTCATGGAATGTTTTGCAAATCTTAAATCATTATATAAATGCTATTGATTATTATTTATTATTATTGACCACAATTTTACAGAGGAGGAAATTTAGGGTCAGAAAAATGAAGTGACATGGCGAAGGCCACAACAGGCAGGAAGGGGCAGAACCAGCATTTAGACCCAAGTTCTTTGAATCTAAATCCAGGGTTCTTTCCATTAGACTGTGAGATCCTTGAGAACAGGGACACTTTAGTGTGTGTGTGTGTGTGTGTGTGTGTGTGTGTGGTTTTTTTTGTGAGGCAATTGGGGCTAAGTGACTTGCCCAGGGTCACACAGCTAGTAAGTGTTAAGTGTCTGAGGCCAGATTTGAACTCAGGTACTCCTGACTCCAGGGCCGGTGCTCTATGCATTGCGACACCTAGCTGTCCCTGAACAGGAACTATTTATTGCCTTTCTTAATATCCGAAGCACTTGGCACAGTGTCTGGCACATAGTAGGCACTTCATAAATCCTACTTAACTGATTGACTTTTCTCTATGCCATGCTGCCTTTTTTGGCCTCAGTTGCCTTGTCTATAAAATGGGGACATCTTGCTTCTTCAAGGTCTCTTCCAGTCTTAAAGCCAGTGATTCCTGAACCTCTCAAGGATATGGCCTTGCCGTGTTCTGTAAAACCTCATCTCTGCCTAGAGACCTTGGTGGGGAAAATACAGTCATAGCCAGTACTGGGCTTAGTGTGGCATTGTGCACACAGTAGGTACTTGATAAATGGTGGATGTTGATGAAGATAGCCAAGTCCCAGGGGAATGGGGTAAGGGACCTTATGTTCATCACATTATGTAGGAAGATTCACTGAGATGATGTGCTTAATTAACTGGGGTATAGGTGCAGGCCTCATTTTCCTTAGTAAGTCAAGGCCTATTGAGATGTAACTATGGTGTGGAGAAGTTGTGATTTACCCAGTGTCACACAGATTTAGGGCCGTGGCTATAAAATCTCACCCAAGAAGTACCAGAAGTCATAAACTATGAAAGTCAGTTTGAATCCTGAGCAGGAAAACTCTGTATGGACGTGGCCTGATATTTTATATCCGGCTTTAGAGTATTGGGTCTACCCTAAACAGCAGGAATGAGGAAATTTAGGAACCAGGTGAAGTGATTATTGTTGTAAGTTTTACTTAGTTCTTTAAATCTCTGACTTTTCAGATGTAATTTGTGTAATATAAAAGATTGTTCATCGAGAGGTCTGGATCATTATACTGACCTTGTCATTTTCTATGTGACTTTAAATAAGTCACATGTTCCCCAAGCCTTACTTTCCTTTCTACTAATTGGGAATATGCAAAATATCATCAAGAGGCAGTTCTGCATAGTTTGGAAGGTGAGGATGCAAATCCCAACTCTAACACATAAAAGTGATATGATCCTGGATAGATTACTTAATCTTCCAGTGCCCCAGGCAACTAAGTTATGACTTAAAGAAGGGCTGTCACCTACACCAGTGGAAAGAATTTCCACAGTGGAAGTTCACAGAATATATCACATCTGAATAATGCCTGTGCTCTTTCACTGTCTTACCATGAAATTCAAATTAGATAATGTGTGTAAGGTATACTATATGAATTTCAGTTATTATTTGTTTTATTGTTTGGATCCAAAGAGCACCTTTGCTCTGAAAAATTACAAAGGGTCACTGAGCACAGCAATACTGCCCTGTTAAAAAAAAAGATTCTATATGACACCTGTAGAAATTGTATTTGTTAGACTTATACATATTTATATAATACACTGATGTATATATAGGTACTCAGAATATATATTATATATACATATACATAAAGATATACACATACACATACACATACACATATACATACACATACACATTCACATACACATACACATACACATACACATACACATACACATACACATACACATACACATACACATACACATACACATACACATATATTGCTGCATCCCAAGGTTTTTAGAAAGCCTGGGAGTGAAAGTATGTTTGCAGAGTGCTTTAGGGTCCTCTGGGATGAGAACATCCCTGCAAGCATGAGTCATTACCATTAGACCAAACTAGCTCCCTCCTATTACTAATAGCACTGAAGAGTTTTCTTCCCATCTTCCTGCCTTCGATCGCCAGCTGCTAACACCGAGATGATATTAGGGTAATGCTGCCATTATGGGGGATTGGAAGCACTTATACCTTTATTAGAAACATCTATATGGCAACGGCAAGGGGCATCCAATATGGTTCCTGAGGTAAAGGAAAAAGGTGCTTAGATTATTGTCTTTTGTCACACTGCCTTGTCGTAAACATCAGTGCTCTGTCGAGCCTGGTAATGTTTCTGGCTAGTGACCGGGAAAAGCCAGCTAGGATTCTGGAAGGAAATGTAAAGCAGCATCTGTGGTATCAAGGATAATCCTACTGACCTTGGGCCTATGAACTTTTAAAAAATATATATTTTCATAACCAAATTTCAATAGAATTGGTTTCCCTTATAGATTGCAAGTGCATACTGGTGGCTGGAGAGATGAGGGGGAAAAACAGATAAATAGACTTGGTGGTCCTTTTACCCATTGCCTTTTACCTTCCTTTCCTTCTGGGTTTTGGGAGCAGGGCACCAATTTCAAATCATGCTCTTTTGTTCCTGTTAAAGATTATGTTTGGGGGCAGCTAGGTGGCACAGTGGATAGAGCACTGGCCCTGGAGTCAGGAAGACCTGAGTTCAAATTTGACCTCAGACACTTAGTAGTTGTGTGACCCTAGGAAAGTCACTTAAGCCTGATTTTCTCCAGAAAGGAAGGGAGGAAAAAAGGAAGGAAGGAAGGAAGGAAGGAAGGAAGGAAGGAAGGAAGGAAGGAAGGAAGGAAGGAAGGAAGGAAGGAAGGAAGGAAGGAAGAAAGAAAGAAAAAAGAAAATGTTTGATAGATCTGATCTTATTTCTGATAAACGCCTGTGATTTAACTCTGCTTTCACATTTCCTTAATGACTCTTTTTGGTGGAAGAAGAAAAAGGGGATAGCTCTGTGAACTTCAGAGGAGAAAGTGACCTTTATTAGTGCAGAATTGGGATCTCAACATCCTAACCCATTGTTGAGCAGTCTTTTTGCTCCTAATTGCAGTCATAATCATAAGCCATTTCATAACTACACTTCCTGGGGCAGAATTCTTATGAACTCAGGCCATTAAAAAATCTCCTTCATCAGACATGAGTCTAACATAGTAACGTGATAGTTATACTCAGAATGAAACCAAACCCCAGAGTATTATCAGAATTGACTTGGCCTCCTCAAGTCTCATATAATAAAGAATAATCCAGGAGAATTTCACATCCTTGAGAGGTTAACAACTCAACCATCCCCTAAAGTTTAGGGCTCTCATGATCATACCTCGCTCTCACTCTCACTCTGTGTCTCTATCTCTCTGTTCTCTCTCTGTCTCTCTCTATCTCTGTCTCTGTTTCTCTCTCTTTCCCCTTTATAAGTTTAGATAATATATACACACATGTATGTATGTAGATGTGTATGTCTATAATACCACCCTGGTCCCCACTACCTGAAGGCCAGGTGTATTACATTTCACTTCTTCCCTTGGGCTCTAAGGCACCCTAAAGGGGATTTGAGGGTTTCTGGGCTCTCTTCCAGTTGCTCCAGCCTTCACCAATGGTGTTTCCTCAATTGCAGAGGTGGGATTCTCTTGTATCCTTGTTCCATTTAGCTACTAAGAGTCAGATTAGCTTTTACACAAGAATATTTATTTCAAAGCTATAATCACAAATACAGAGACTTACTGCCCCAACATGTGGGAGGCATATTCCCAGTTCCAAGCCCCAAACCACATTTGGGCTCAAATCCTAGGCAGCCTGGCTCATCAGGGCTTCTCCACTGGGTTGGCTAGCTCAAGCATCCTTCTTGCAATCCTGGCTCCAAGGTGATCTGATCTTGCAGTCAGGTGGAAGAATCACCCTTGCACCTGAAACTGAGAACAAACAACACAGACTAGTAAATAGTCAGTAAACACTGAACAGAAGCAAACAGAAACATTCCCAGGCCCATTTCTCAGAGCCAGGGTAAAGAGAGAGAGAGAGCAAGGAAGGAGGTCCTTTCCCTCTCATCAGTTTAGTTCATGGCAGGTGATCTTTACTCTTTGGAGGCAGTAAGAAGGAGCATGCAGGAAAGAATATGAGTCAGAAAGAGATTGTTTTAGTCTTACCAGTTTTAAAGGTGCAGCCTGTTCCAGTTACACAATCAATTAAAGGAAGCTATCCCCACTTGTGGGGAAGCTAGGTTGCACAGTGGATAGAGTACCAACCCTGGAATCAGGAAGCCTCATCTTCCTGAGTTCAAATCTGGCCTTAGATACTTTCTACGTGTGTGATCCCAGTCAAGTCACTTTAACCAGATTTGCCTCAGTTTCCTCATCTGTAAAATGAGCTGGTGAAGGAAATGACAAACCACTACAGTATCTTTGCCAAAAAAAATTCCAAATGGGGTCACAAAGAGCAGGGCAGTCTGAACAACAACCTCTATCTATATGGTAGAGGAGTACTTCTATGTTATACTATCTGGTCATACTCCAAAAGTCTCTCATGTTAGGAGATCCGGGTATTCACAGACAGGCCCTATTACACATCATTACACACATATATATGCATGCGTATTCATACGTATACATGTATGTATAGCTTTCCAAAGTTTTCTTATTTTTTAAATTATGAATTGGATAAAACAACAAAGATAATTATTTTCAAATACACAGTAAACCAGGAGAAAGTGATTGTATACAGCAGCTGGTGGCACAGTGGATAGAGCATTGGCCCTGAAGTCAGGAGGACCTGAGTTCAAATCTGGTCTCAGATTCTTAGCTAGCTATGTGACCCTGAGAAAGTTGCTTAACCTGATTGCCTAAAAAAAAAAAAAAAGAAAAGAAAAGATTGTCTATAAAGCTGAATCTCTATTACAAATAACTTTGGTCTTTTTTAAAGCATATATTAAAATTTAAATGGCAATACCCACACTTCCCTGCTTGTCTGTGTCCTTTTTTGAATTTCCTTATGTTCTCTTCTGTGTATTTTTAAAAATGCTTCCCTGACTCTTTTATTTCTTTCCTTTTTTGCATTGTTATCTCTACCACCACCCTCCCCGCAAACTCTCCCATACCCCCAAATAAACTCCCTTTGTAACAAATAAATATAATCAAGCAAATAAAATTTACACATTTTTTCATGTCAGAAACTATATGTCTCATTCTCTTTCTGCGAGTCCATCACCTCTCTGCCAAGAGGTATTAAGCAAGCTTCATCATTAAGTCTTCTGGAGTCAAGACTAGTCACTTCATTGATCAAAGTTCTTAAGCCTTTTGAAGTTGTTTTCCTTTATAATGTCGCAGTCAATGTAGAAATTGTTCTGGTTCTGCTTACCTCCCTTTGCACAATATCATACAAGTATTAATAGGTTACTCTGAATCTATTCCTTTTGAATTTATTTGTATCTAGTCTGTATATATTCTACTCTATATATACTTATGTATATACT
The DNA here is from genome assembly GCF_019393635.1 of Dromiciops gliroides. Classification (NCBI taxonomy): domain Eukaryota; kingdom Metazoa; phylum Chordata; class Mammalia; order Microbiotheria; family Microbiotheriidae; genus Dromiciops; species Dromiciops gliroides. The sequence goes on along the minus strand of NC_057863.1, from coordinate 280,650,374 downwards.
TGGTCATCTGCTCCATTCACAATAAATAATAATAATAGCATTTACATAGAACTTTGCAAATATGATTTCATTTTATCATCACAACAATTCTGGCAGATAGCTGCTATTATTATCTTCACTTTCCAAATGAGGAAACCAAAGCAGAAAGAGGTCAAGTGATGTGCCCAAGTTCACATAGTTAGAAAGTGTCAGGCTGGGTTTGAACTCAAGTTCTTTCTGAATCCACGTCCAAGTGTATCACCCAGCTGCCTCTCAGTTCATTATGATATAGCTTGTGAGTAGGAATTATTTGATTCTTTGTATTTGTATCCCTGGAACCTAGCACGGTGTCTGACAAACAATAAGATCTTAATAAACGCTTGTTGATGATCATTTCTCATGTCCCAATAATATTCCATTACATTCATATATATATTATGATTTGTCTAGTCATTCCACAATTTATGGGTACCCACTGTGCTTCCAGTTCTTTGCTAAAACAAAAAATACTGCTATAAATATCTTTGTTCAAAAGGATTCTTTCTCTTTTTCTTTCATTTTTCCAAGGTATATGACTAGTAGTGGCATTGCTGAGTGAAAGAGTAATCACTTTAGTGATTTTGGGGTTATGGTTCCAAATTGTTTTCTGGAATGGCTGGTCCAATTCAAAACTTCATCAATAGGGCATTGGTGTGCCTACGCTTCTATACCCCCTCCAACAACTGAATTTTTACATTTTATAATGGAGATAAGTTTTTTAAATTTGCATTTCTCTTATTAGTGATTTGCAAAACTTTTTAAATGATTGCTGATAGCGTGTCTTTTTTCTCTTATGAGCTGTTTATTCACATTCTTTGAACATTTTATCTTTTGGGGAATAATTCTTGTTCTTATATATATTTTTTAAATTCCTAATATATTTTACATATCAGTCTCATGTATGAATGTAAACACTCTCTAGATAAATTTGATAAAAAGATTTTCCCTAGTTAATAGTTTCCATCTAAATCTAATTGCATTGCAAATTGCAAAACCTTTCAACTTTATGTAATCAAATTTGTATGTTTTATTTATTTTGTTTTTATGCTTATTTTTATCCCTTGTTTGGTCAAGAACTTTCCCACTATACATAAGAAAGGTATTTCCTTCACTTCTCCACTAACTTGCTTATGATATAAACTTTTATTTCTAGTCACATTGTTTTTTATAGCCTATTGTGGTATGTGGTATAAGAAATTTGTCTAAACCTAAATTCTGCCAGACTGGTCTCCAGTGTCCCCTGCAGGTTTTGTGGAACAGTAATGTAGTGGGTGAAAGGCAAAATTACTAAGGAAACAAAGTTTCAAGTTTCTGAGCATATCAATTTAATTAAGCAATGCATGCCAATTGCATAATAAATTAGGACCAGACCTCCCTCAGCTTCGACATTAAACACTGAATACAAAGGGAGACAGATTTTATGAATTAAAAACAATTAATTAAATAAGACCAATTAAATAAAATAAAAAATTATCTAGGATGAAAAGTTAGGCCATCTGATTTCTATTTAGAAAAGACTAGAGACAGGGTGTAGTTGGTATCAATTGTAGTATGCTACTATAATCAATTATTTCTGATTCTACTGATCAACTTATTTTTTGTTTTGATAATTATTGCTTTGTGATATAGTTTGAGAGTTGAGTTTTAGTGGTGTACCCAATTCACTTTTTTTTCCCTTTCATTGGTAGAAGTGTATAGAGATATAATTTTTACTCTCGTATCTGCTTTGGCCAAATCTCAAAAGTTTTGGTATATTGTCTCATTGTCAGTTTTTTCAATGAAATTATCTATTGTTAAAATGATTTGTTCTTTAATACATCAATTCCTTAGGAATATATTATTTAGTAGCCTTTTAAGTTTGAATCCTTTATTCAAGTGCTCTTTATTGATTATAATTTTATTATATTATGGTTCATAAAGGATGGGTTTAACATTTTTTACATTTCCGAATTTGCTTATGAGGCTTTTATGCTGTAGAGCACAGTTAATTTCTGTAAAGTTACTACCTAAAGCTGAGAAATATGTTACATATGTATGGATGTGTATATGAGTACATATGTATGTATGAGTATGTATATGTGCGTACATGCATATCCTCCTTTCTGTTCCAATTCCAAGAAGATGTCTAATTTCTCTAAAATGGTATTCAGACCCTTCACTTCTTTCATGTTTGTCTTCTTGCTATACTTATCTTGGGGTAAAGGGGACATAGGTATGAAAAGGTCCCCAACTGTGATAATTTAGCTATTTCTCTTTAAAGTACTTTTTAGTAGTTAAATGTTCAAAATTTTGCCCATATATATTGAGTATTGATATTATTACATTATATATGGTTCATTAAGGAATAATTTAGTAATCCTGTCTATCTCCGTTAACCGTGTCATTTTTTACTCTTGTCTTATCTGAGATTATGATTTCTACTTCTACTTTTTTTAATTCACGTGAAATATAATAAATTCTACCCCAGCGCCATATCTTATGTTATTTAAAGTTCTACATTTTAAGTGTGTTTCTTGTCAGCAGCTGTTGTATTCTGCTTTCTAATCTAGTCTGCTATTTTCCTCCATTGTGTGAATGGATTTATCCCATTGATGTTCACTGTTAAGATTCTTAATTGTGTATTTCTCTCCATCATATACACTTGTACTTTTTCATCTTTTTGCACCCTTTACTGTTCTTTTTAAAAATTTTTTTGTGGGGCAATGAGGGTTTAGTGACTTGCCCAGGGTCACACAGCTAGTAAGTGTCAAGTGAATGAGGCCAGATTTGAGCTCAGGTCCTCCTGAATCCAGGGCCAGTGCTTTATCCACTTCGCCACCTTTACTGTTCTTTTTACAAAGATCGTAAAAAAGAAATAATGTGATTACTAATACTCAATAAATGAAGTGGTCTAAGGACACATTTCTGACCTTTTTCTCTTCAGCAAGCTGAAAAGAAATCAATGATTTTTATGCTTTCTATTTCTCTCATTTTAATTCCCCCGTTATAATCCACCTAATGAAATTAAAATTTGTTTTTCTTCCCCAACTTAAACCTTCCAACTAATTCTCCCCCCTTTCATTTTCTCTACTTATTTCCCTGTTGACTTTGACATATTTTACATTAAATTGTTTGTGTGTGCATGAAAACTTCCTTTGTCCTGTTTAAATAAGAGTGACATTCATGAGATGCCTATTCCCCTTACTTCTTACTGTATATTTGTATACTCTAATTCTAATATATGTCTTCTTCTTCCCGTCTTTCCTAGTGTATTCTTTCCCCTTCTCTTTTCTTTCTTCTTTTAAAGCTGATGAAATAGAACAAAACCAAACCTGGGCCCTATGATTATTTTTCTTTTCTTTTTTCTTTCTTTTTTTTTTCTTTTTCTTGATGAGGCAATTGGGGTTAAGTGACTTGCCCAGGGTCACACAACTAGTAAGCGTCAAGTGTCTGAGGCCGAATTTGAACTCAGGTCCTCCTGACTCTAGGACCAGTGCTCTATCCACTGTGCCACCTAGCTGCCCCGACCTATGCTTATTTTTCTTAACTCTCTCTGTGGCTCTTGAAGACAATAGGATTCTGAAGGGACACATAGTTTCTCTTCTTGTTAGAGTATAATCACTTCATAATCATTTAGCCCTTTTAAATTATTCAAATATATCTAGCTTCTTAAGTTTCTATTGCCTCTTATGTTTGTGTTTCAATAATTCTGTCTAGCTCAGATCCTTTCATTGGGAATGTCTGAAAGTCCTCTATTCTATTAGAAGTGTATTTTTTTCACTTTAGAATTATATTCAATTTTGTGGAGTGGCTTATATTTTAATTCTAAGTCTTTCATCTTTTGCCCTTTGGAATAGGTTAGCCCAATATTTCCTCTTCTTCATAGTGGTTGCTGTTAAGTCTTATGTGATCTTGACTGTGGTTCATAGATATTTAAACTCTTTTTAATTTTTCTCCTTGCAGTATTTTTCCTCTATCTTGGAAGCTATGGATATCGACTATAATATTTGTGCATGTGTGTGTTTTAGTTGCTTTTCCCCAAGAGGTGAAGAATATTTTTCTATTTTCATTTTGCTTCCTGGTTCTATTTTTATACTCTTATTTTATTTATTTCTTCAACCTGCTCTGTTTCCAGGCTGAGCTATTTAACCTTCTTTAAGTATCTTGGTGGCCTTTTTTCCCAGGGGTTCATCACATTGGTGCCACATTTAGTACAGATTACTGATTGATTTTAACCCCAGTTCTGTAGCTCAGAACTCCCAGACTCCAGCAGTCCACCAGCTTCAGTTTCCCTAGCAGCAGTTATGATAGGTGTATGCCACCACAACTGCTTCTTGCTTCATTTCTTCCAGTTACTCTTGCAGTTCTTATAGCAAGTCACTTTTCTCTGAGGCACTAACAGTCATTATGTAGTAAGTCTCTTTATTTGGGTTTATCTCTTGGACTCCTCTTAACCATTTCATCTTTGGATTGAGGCTTCTCTTAAGTTGAGTTAAGCATTTATTAGGCTCCTACTATGTGTGAGATGTGTAGAAGAGGAAAGTATAAAAGCTGGTTTGAAGCTTAACATAAAAAAACTCTAAGATCTTGGCAACTGGTCCCATCATTCCCTGTCCAAATAGAGAGAGAAGAAATGGAAGCAGTGTCAGATTTTATAATCTTGGGTTCAAAGATCATTGCAGATGGTGATTGTAGCCCCAAAAGTAGAAGATGCTTGCTCTTTAAAAGGAAAGCTGTGGCAAATCTGGACAGCATACCAAAAACCAGAAATATCACATTACCAACAAAGGTCCATATACTCAAAGCTCTGGTTTTTCCAGTACCAATGTATGGCTGTGAAAGTTGAACTCTAAGGAAAGCTGAGCACTGCAAAACCAACTTTCAAATTGTGGTGCTAGAGAAGACTTTTGAGAGTCCCTTGGATAGGAAGGAGATCAAATCAGTCAATACTTAAGGAAATTAATTCAGGCTATTCACTGAAAGGCCAAATACTAAAGATGAAGCTTCAATACTTTGGCCACATAATGAGAAGATGAAGCTCATTGGAAAAGCCTTTGATGTTGAGAAAGATTGAAGGCAAAAGGAAAAGGGGATGGCAGAGGATGAGATGGATAGGTCGAATGGAAACAATGAACATGAGCTTGAACAGATTTTGAGATATAGTGGAGACTAGAAGGGCCTGGTGTGCTATGGTCCATGGAGTAATGAAGAGTCAGACACAACTAAATGAGTGAACAACAAATGTGTGAGATATTGTGCTATGCTCTTACACACACACACACACACACACACACACACACACACACACGAAAGCAAAAACAACCTACCCTGAGGAAGTTTATATTCTAATGATGTAGATAACATGCAAACAACTAGGTTCAAATAAAATTATATACAAGATAAACTAGAAATAATTTCAAAGGAAAGTCACTAGCACTAAAAGGAACTAAGAATAGGTGGAATTTTAGCTGAAACTTGAAGGAAGCCAGGGAAGGAGGCAGGGATAATGAGGGAGAATATTCCAGGCATGGGAGAAGGGGAACAGATTTCAAGCCAGAGTAACTGGGAGTAGTGGTGTCCTTGATAGTATTAGGGAAATTAGGAAGAGAAGAGGGCTTGGGGGAAAGATAATGAGTTCAGTTTGGGGCATGTTGAATTTAAGATGTCTATGGAGTATCCAATCTGAGATGTCTAATAGTCAATTGGCGGTGTGACACTAGATGCCTGGAGAGAGGTCAAGGCTGTACAAATAGATCTGAGAGTCATCTGCATATAGATGATAATGAAAACCATGGGAGCTGATGAGAAAATGGTGTAGAGGGAGAATAGACAAGGACCAAGGACAAAAACTTGGAGGACACCCACAGTTAGGGGGTGTGACATGGATGAAGATCCAGCAAAAGAAATTAAGAAGGATCAGTTGGGTAGGAAAACTAGAAGAGAACTGTGTCTTAAAAATCAAAAGAGAATACAATATCAAGGAGAAGAGGATGATGAACAATGTCAAAGGCTGCAAAGAGTTCAAGCAGAATGAAGTTTTAGAAAAGGTCATTAAATTTTGCAATTAAAATATCATTGTTAACTTTCTGGATTGATATTTTTTAATAGAGCCAGGCTCCACTCCCTCTCATGCTCTTGGATTGAGTAGGCAGGCAATATTTGGTTCTGTCCCTCTATCATGTTTATGCTACTACTCTTCTGGAAGGAGCGACTAATACTAGGATCATAATTCCTGTCATCTGGCTCTATTTCCTGGTACTTCAATACATGTCATGACTTTTCCCTATAGGACCGGCTCTTTTCCCTACTTCCACTTTACCAGGCCAAACTTGTGATCTCAATGACTTCATACCCTCTATACAGGAAATCATCCTGACTTTTGCCTCATATAGCCTGACTCCTTGTTCCAGTACCCATAACCATCCTGGTCTATTTTCTTGTGTAGATCTGGACTGAGTAGAAGTGCTTACTCCTATTTTTCTTTGGTTTTATTGATTTTCTCTCTGGTGCTCTTTTAGATCTTTGTTGGAGTGTAGGCTGGAGAACTGGGCACCTCTACAACCTTTTATGTAACCATTTTGACCAAAAGTCCTCTCCTTACAGATTTTTTGTTGTTGTTCAGTCCTTTCAGTCATGTCTGACTCTTTGTGATTTCATTTGGCATTTTCTTGGCAAAGATACTAGCGTGGTTTGCCATTTCCTTCTATTAACTCATTTTACAGATGAGGAACTAAGGCCACCATAGTTAAGTGACTCACGTAGGGTCACACAGCTAATAAGTGTCTGAGGCCAGATTTGAACTCAGGAAAATGAGTCTTCCTGACTCCAGGCCCAGCACTGTATGCACTAGAGTGCTACCTAGCTGCACCTTACATCTTTATTATCTTTATTAGAGTATATAATAATAACCTTTTAAATGATTTCCCTGCCTCTAGTATCTCTCTTCTCCAATACATCTTTCATTAATAAATATTTATTGACTACTGATTGACTGATTATGTACCCAATGGTCGAGTGAACTGGACTTACTAACAACTCCTTGATCTCAGTCAGTCCTTTTCAGTCCACCATGAATAAATAAATGCAGGTTATCCCCCGTGTGACGAATGGACACTACCCATCTCTGCCAGATGAATTTTTTCTTTTTCTTGAAGGTCCAGGTCCAGTACTACCTCTTCCATAAAGACTTCCCTAATTACCTCAACTGAAGTGAACTCTTCCTATTCTCTCTGGCCCTAAGTTTCCTCTTATTTTATCATTTCTACCCTATATCACACTTATTTATGTAAATAATTCATCTCTCCTACTTGACCATACGTTCCTTGAATGCATAGAGAGTGTTTGCTTTCATCTTTGCATCCCTATCATGCCATTTTATACATAATGGAGGGCTAGAAATGTGAATCAAATTAAATTTAAAAATCACAGAATTGTGGAAAGAGAACTGACTGACTGGAGTTAGAGGACCTTTATTCAAATCTCACCTCAGATTCTTACTACCTGTGTGATCTAGGGTAAGTCGCTGATCTTTCCTGGATCTCAGTTTCTTCTTTTGTAAGATAAAGGGGTTGGATTAAATCATCTCTAGGATTCTTTCAGAGGCATGTTGATAAATGTTTGATAACCTGCTGACTAAGGGAAAACACACATACACACACACACACACACACACACACACACACAAGGATATACTTTTAAGTTTAATCTACATTACTAATGTTTTCTCCATCTCCTTCTTAAGTCTACGGTATCAACAAAACAATCAATCAAGCCCTGATTTGTAGCTTTGGCTGATTTCTAAGGTATAAATGCTCACACTGAAAAATTAACAATTGGCTCTTGGGACCCAGTTCAAACTATTTCCAGTGCTTCCTTGAGTCTGTGATTCCATGACTTGAAGGTTCGGGGGGTTCTGGTCAACATTTCTTCAAAACGCTGTTCTGTTCAGGAGCTGTACAATTGTTCTCATCTATGGGTAGTCCCTTCTACTTGCTTCTTGCTTCCTGAGCTGACCATCTGATGACTTCCAAGAAAGATGATTTTCCCTTTTATTTAGTGCTTTAATTTTTTCCATGACCTTGTGACAAAGTTCAAGCATAATGATCCTTATTTTGTAGATTAGGTAACTGATATTCAAAGGGGTAAAGTTCCTTGGCTGGGTAGCCTGGATGACCAAATGCTTCCTGACTTCAGCCTTTAAAACCATAATCACAACCCCCATTTGGCCAGATCTCTCTACTAGAGGGGGATAAAAGAATTAGGACACTGACATAAAAACAATTAGCTAGGATTTATATTGCATTTTCAGGTTTGCAAAACACTTTATAAATATTGCCTATTTTATCCTTAAAACAACCCTGTGGTGCTATTATTACACCTACAGATGAAGAAACTAAGGCACACAGATAAAATGCCTTGCCCAGGATCACATAGCTAGTAAGTATTTGAAACTGGATTTGAATGGACAAGGCTTTATAAAGCTCCTCCCGGCATGCTTACTCCATTTCCATTTACCTCCTCCATTACCCTCTCTAATTCCTCCTCCACACAGCCTGTAAGATAATACTCCTAAAACACAGATCTGTCCATGTCACCCTCTGTTTAGGAAGATCCAGTGGCTCCCTCTTGCCCGAGGGATAAAATATAAGGTACTTTGGCATTTACAACCCTTCACAGTCTGGCTATAACCTAACTGCAGGTCTCTCTTCTGTTAGGTGAGCTGGCCTGAGCGACCATTTTTGGAGGTGTCCAAGTTTCACTTCTGGCTCTGCTCCTCACTCTTTGGACTTCTCTACCCAGAAGCCTGATCTAATGGATAAGCAAACTGAGGCCTCAGAGAAGTTAAGTGACTTTACCCAAAGGGTAGAATGTGGCAAAACAAGATAGGAGGTCCCCTTCCTCCATCCTGGGAGAGAGGTTCCCTAATGTCTTTTTACCGGGTGTTTGTTCTGTGAGAAGTCACAGCTACTGGTGATTCTGAATTCCATGTGTCAGATAGATCATAGAACTGAAAGGAGCTTTAGTCATCATCTGGTCCAATCCCCACCCCACCCCCCACCCCTTTCTTTACAGATGAGAAAATAGACCAAGAGATCAAACTCTTTAACTCAGGTTCTATGACTCTAAATACAGTATTTCCCCCACTATACCAGGGATGTTTGGCTGCCTGGAGTGGCTCCAAGGGGTCAGAGATAGCTCCAACAACCGCCCCTCACCAGACTTCTCCCAACCCACCCCCCAGTAAGGGACATTCCACTCTCAAGTGATCACCCCCATCTACCATCTATACAAGCTATGGACTTTCTCCTGTAAAAAAGGTGATAGATATCTTAGAGAACCAGTCTCTGGAACTATCTCCCCTTGAGAGCCCTCTCAAGGTTTCCTTTCTCTAGTGCTTAAATAAAAGATTATTGTATTCTAATTGGATTTATTTGTGAAAGGGTGTTATTCTTTAAAGAGGAATGCCTAAGGACACCCACCAAACAAACATTTCCCCCGTGATACATGTGTGAATATAAATATATATATATATATATATATATATATATATATATATATATATATACACGTAGACTAGTATATACTAGGCATTTAATAAATGCTTGTTGAATTGCTTGGTGTTTGTCCTTCATCCTCAAAGAGGACCAATGACATCAGGAGGGCAATGCCTTGACTTGCAAGTGAATTGGGTTTAAGTGAGACAGAGTTGTGCAAAGTCATTAGCCTTATTCTTTCCTCAGGAGCCATCTGGGTCCAGTGGAATGACAGAGGTCAGGACAACCAGCAATGGCCCAGGATGCAGTGGGAGACCTTGGCCTTTTTAAGCTAAGGTCTTTCCCAGATCTCAGTTTCAACACCCACTCAGTGATTAAGGGCTAGGTAAGAATTAAGACAAAAGATGGCCTAATTTACCATCTGGGAGACTCTTAGAGTTTCTGGCCAGAACAGAAACAGTTGATGTTTACATTCACTCTGAATTGAATCGAACTGAGCTGTCCAAATTGCCTTCCTAGGACCCAGTGGCATGTAGAGATAGTGGTGACCCTCTCACTGGCCTAGCAGGGCGACTGTACATGACAGCAGATCCAGATACAAGATTCGGACTTCAGAGGGCTTCCCAAACGCAGGCCTTACCCATACCGAGGCCTGCGATGTGTTTGCCTGGAGAGGGTTAAGGTAGCTGGAGCCAGTCCTCAATCACAGGCCCTTGTAAAATGGCTTGGGCAGGAGCTGGCCTAGGGGGTGGGAGGCCCCGGGCCAGAGCAGCTGAGAAGGTGTTTGCCTTCAGCACAGACATTGTTAAACCAGAGCGGGCAGCTCTGTTTCATTTTGAACTTGACAGATAAAAGGCCGACTTTGACTGAGGCTATTAAGCTTTTGGCACCCGCCCAAGAACGCTGAACAGATGAGGAAATAATATAAAATAAAAGGCGTCTGCAAACATTGATTGTCGGCTGCTTTCCATAAAATACGCCCACTGTCGTGTGTGCAGAACTCCCCAGTCTTTCATTTCCCCGGCCCCGCCCCCCACTTCCACCCTCCCCTCTCTCTGGCTTGGAGTGATTATAAAAATGGGTTTTTAAAAAAAATTGTGTTAATGCAAAAAGAAAAAAAAGCCACACTGAGAACATTTTCCTTCTTCACAAGCAGCTTCTGAACCCTGGAGCTGCGTACCCAGTTAATGTACATTGTCCTGCCCCCACAACCTACACACACACACACACACACACACACACTCCCCTCCTCATTGCTTCCCTTTCACTCCTCCATCCTGAGCCCATTAGAAAACACAGACGGCGTAGCAGCCAGATGTGAACACAGCAGCTGAGTGAATAAGGTTGCTGAGCTGAGTATGATTTAGAAGCTACTGTAGAAGCCGACTCTACACCCCGACCTCCCTGAGTCATGGGGTTTCGAGTGAAGATGTGGTTCACAGTATCAAAAGTCCTCATCAACAAAGACAGCAGACTCACAGGATGTTTGAGATGAAAGGGGCCTTAAAAAGACAAAAATAAAAACAAACAAACAAAAAGGGTCTTATTGGAAAGATGGCTGCATTAGGAGTCAGCGGACCTGGGTTTTTAAATCTGCTTCTGCTTGTTAGGAACATCGTGACATTGGGCAAGTCACTTAACTTCTTGGTCTATTTCCTCATCTGTCAAGTCAGGGGAGAGTTGAACCAGATAATCATTAATGCCCCGTCCACTTCTATGATCCTGAGTTCCTTTAGTACAGTGCTTTTCCCCCAGACAACATGAAATTCAACTTCACTAACAGCTGTAGCTTCTCAAAGGACAAGGACACTGGGGAAAGTCTCTTCCAGAATGAAGAGGACCCATTTTTTCCAGTAAATGAGAAAGAAAAAAAAACATGACAGTGATGTAGGCTATGTGTACACTTTGGTAGCTATCCCAAGGAGCAGTAGCAGTTTACACTGGTTTGATCCTGCCTTCCTTCAACCCAAAGGAAGACAGGGTGTCATTTTGCAATTAGCCCAGGAAGGGAATGTGCTTTATTATTTGCCTACCAGAAGAAGCTACACTCAAGCTGCCAAATCCTGTGGACTTGCCCAGGGTTTCTCTAACTCAAGAAAGAGAACAAGAGATCTCTAATGAACTTGCATGGAACTTTGACCTTTATCAAGCTGTATGGCTTTAATTGATAAGGCAAGGATGGATAAGGAATCAGAAGACCTGGGTCTTTACTGATTAGATTCTAAATTCAAACCCAGAGATTATTAAATATTGTACCACAATAGGAGCATTAGAGAAATCTCTGTGATTCTCTTGCACTACATATCTAGATTTCCTATTTCAATCTCAACCAGCCACACTCATAAGTTTCAAATAAACAACTTTTTGTGGCCACTAATTTGTGGTGTATATAGGTAATGATGGACATAAATCTGGCTCTTACTCCCCTCCCCCTCCTGCCCCCTTCACCCCTGACAAATGTTCCCAATTCCTTTAAATCTTGAGAAAGAGATGATGGTAGAGGGTATGTGTGTGTGTGTGTGTGTGTGTGTGTGTGTGTGTGTGCAGATTCCACACCCAGGTGAGTCTCAGGCTGGCTCAAGGAAAGGCCCATTTCCCTGCTTCAGGCTCACTACTCTACACTTGGTGATGGCTAACAGTCCCGGGCATTCTGGAATTCACCAGAAGCAATGTTTCCCTACAATCTTGGTCAGTAATTGCTTGAGGGGCATCTGCATAAGGGGTAGAGTTGGCACAAGATGAAAATAAAAGCAACTCTGAGGTTTTACCTCACATCAATCAGATTGGCAAAGATGACAAAAATGGAGAATGACAGTTGTTGAAGGGACTGAGGGAAGTCAGGCACACTAATGCACTGCTGGTAGAGCTATGAACTAATCCAGCCATTCTGGAAAGCAATTTGGAAGTAGACCAAGAAGTCTTTAGCTATGCGTATCCTTTCACCCACCAATGGCACTGCTCACCCTATAATGCAGGGAGATTAAAGAGAGAAGAGAAGAATTCACATGTACAAAAAATATTTATAGTAGTATTTCTTTTAGTTATAGTAAGGAAGTAGATGCCCACCAATTGTGGAGTATCTGAGAAAATGATGGCAGGCATATAGATGTAGTGTAAAGAATAATGAAAGGGACAGTTTCCACGAAACCTGGGAAGAGTTGTATGAACTGAAGCAGAGTGTAGGTAAGTAGATCCAGAAAAAATAACATATAATGAATATGTTTTAAATGAAAACAACTTTGAAAGCCTTTAGAACTCTGATTGAAGCATTAACAACTCCAGAAGACCAATGAAAGAGTGAGTATGACTCTCAACTCTTGGTGCAGAAATGATGATAGACATGATCGATATAATACAAACCTGTTTTTCTCGAATGTACTTATTTGTTATACGGGAGGATTTTTATTTGGATGAGGGAGGGTTATTGGGGATAGTTGAAGAACACTGATTATGATACCAAAACAAAAGAGAGAGAGAGAGAGAGAGAGAGAGAGAGAGAGAAGAAAGTGAGAAAGAAAGAAAGAGGAAGGAAAGAAGGAAGGAAGGAAGGAAGGAAGGAAGGAAGGAAGGAAGGAAGGAAGGAAGGAAGGAAGGAAGGAAGCAAGGAAGGAAGGAAGCAGGGAAGGAAGGAAGGAAGGAAGGAAGGAAGGAAGGAAGGAAGGAAGGAAGGAAGGAAGGAAGCAGGGAAGCAAGGAAGGAAGGAAGGAAGGAAGGAAGGAAGGAAGGAAGGAAGGAAGGAAGGAAGCAGGGAAGCAAGGAAGCAAGGAAGCAAGGAAAAGAAAAGCAGTGAAGTAAGTGTCTTGCCTTGAGTCACACAACTAGTAATAATGCTGGAACTCATGTCTTCCTGACTCTAAGTGTAGAGTTTCATTCATTAGACCATATAGTTCTGTGATATACTCTTGTTTTCCAGATTCCATTCCACACATTTCTTTTTCTTTCCCTTTAATTCAGTGGTGTTATTAAAGTTTTCTACTATTTATACAAGCTAGCTGTTGATGTTACCTTCCACTATCTTTCTATAGGTAGTCAGTAGTTTTCTCAAGCAGCTTATGCCATAGTGGTTTTTAATGTTTGTCTTTAAGAATATTCCCAGATAGTTCTACTTTTCTTCTTATCATCCTTGCCATGGCAACAGCTACAGCATATACAATTGTGTGCAAGTCCTGAAATATTTTCTTTACACTTTGTCAATTGTTGTGAGAGAACTGCATTCAGTCATGATGGCTATAGCAGAGACCACCTTTTAAAAATTACTTTGCTCTAGTATAGTTTGTCTCTAGCTTGGTTTTATGCCTAAAATGAAAAGGGCTTTTTAAAAAAAATTCCATTCTAAGTATGCTCGTCTTCTTTTCAAAATCATTCAACCTGTTGGTATTACTTTTGCCATCCATCTCATTATTAGCTAGCATGTCTGGAGCTTAAGTGTGGGTCTACAATTCCTTCAGGTTCTTCAAGCATCTCTCTCTTCAGATGTTAACTACTCAATGTCCACTCTTATCTCATCTAATCTAGGTTTAGGGATAAAGTTATTCTTTAAGAATGCTCTGAATTTATCTGAACTATCTTGTAGTGTAACTTGGACCCAGGGATATTGTTGTCTTAAAGCACTATGAAGCCCTCTCCTAAAACTGCTAAGTTCTGTTTAGAATTTTCTTAGGTTGTATTGTTGTTGTATCATTTCAATCATGTCCAACTCTTTTGGATTTTCTTGGTGAAGATATTGGGGTGGTTTGCCATTTCCTTCTCCAGCTTATTTTGCAGATGAGGAAACTGAGGCAAACAAGGTTAAGTGACTTGTCCAGGGTCACACAGCTAATAAGTGTTTGAGGGTGGATTTGAACTCAGGTTTTCCTGACTCTATGCCTGGTGCTCTTTCTACTGCCCCACCTATCTATCTTGTTAGGTTGTGGTACTGTTGGATAATAAAGGGATTCATATCTTCGGTCCATTTTATTCCCACCCGTGCTTCATTATCCTCGGTAAACAGAACTATATACACTGAGGTACTTCCAAGCAAGTGAGGTTTGGGTATTTCTAATTTCTCTTTATATATTTGGCCTTTTTTATGCTATCAGAACATGAAGGGGCACCACTTATTCTGCTATCATCTTTATCAAGCAGATCATCACCATAGTTCTGAGTGGGCCAGTCTGCAATCCTATGCTGCCTTTCTATTTTTAAAATTCACTGGGGAACTTGATATCACACTGACTAAACAGGCAAACCAATTGTCCACATCACCAGAACTCAATAGACCAACGTTTCTTTCCATGCCTTCAAAGTTACCAAAATGCCCTCAGAGAATACTAAGTCACTGATGTACATCATTCTTGCTGGGGTTCCCTTACTTTACTATTATCCCCCCACCTCCACAACATGGACAGTAGGATGGACGTTGATGACCATTTGATAAATATTATTATTGTCAATAATAATAACAATATTAAGAATAAATTCTTTGTTTTCCGCTGGTTTTGCCATGGAGACTTAAGATGTGGGAAATGACTATGGTAACTGAGCAAACATTTTTACCCTGAGTTCCCAAGGTTCTGTGGGCATTGAACTGATCAGTTGTTGGGACAAGGACAGAGGACTGAAATCCACCTTGGTCATCCACCCAGAGGAAGGGGATTGTTGGAGATTCTAGGAATATATTTCCCTTTCCCTCACTCAACCCCTGCAAACTCTTTGCCAGTGATGAGGAAGACCAGAGGAGAATGGAATCAAGGGGATGATCTTGAGATTGATAGAAACTGATAGGCATGTTATCTGAGACTAGATTGCTGGGACAGTGATAAGCCTTTGCTTCTCCTTTCCTCTTTTATAGGATCTTTTCCTAAAGTTGCTTATTGCCCTATTTAACAACCAGTTGATTTACTTCCTGGTTCCCTTTCTCCTTACTGGGGGAAGGGGTGAAAGGGAGAAAGGTGGACTGCCTATTCTCAGATGCCAGTCAAAAGTAGTCAGCATCTAAGTTTTCCCTTTAGAAAATATGTTAATATTTTCATTCTAGAAAATAACCAAATATAAGAGATAATGACTAGCCTAGAGATTTCATTAGCATAGAGAACTCCCAGGTAAGAAAATTTTCTCTAGCAATTCAGGTAGGCACCTCCTTTGCAATATAAATTCTAAGAGGGTAGCTTATCATAAAAAAGGGGAAAGGACCCACGTGTACACAAATATTTATAGCTGCTTTTTTGTGGTGGCAAGGAATTGGAAATTAAGGGGATGCCCATCAATTGGGGAATGGCTGAACAAGTTGTGGTATATGAATATAATGGAATTCTGTTGTGCTGTAAGAAACGATAAGCAGGAGGATTTCAGAGAATCCTGGAAGGACTTACATGAACTGATGCTGAGTGAGATGAGCAGAACCAGGTGAGCATTGTACACAGTATCAACAACATTGTGTGTTGATCAACTGTGATAGACTTGACTCTTCTCAGCAATACAATGGTCCAACATAGTTCGAAATGACTTGTGATGGAAAATGCTCTCCAAATTCAGAAAAAAAAGAACTGTGGAAACTAGATGTAAATTGAACCATACTATTTCTACTTTTTTGTTTTTTTGAGGTTTTTCCCTTTTGCTCTGATTCTTCTTTTACAGCATGACTAATACAAAAATATGTTTAATGTGATTGTACATATATAACCTATATCAGATTGCTTGCTGTCTTGGGGAGGGGGGAGGGAGGGGAGGGAGAGAGAAAAATTTGAAACTAGAAATCTTATAAAAACAAATATTGAAAACTATCTCTACATTTAAGGAGAAAACAATAAAATACTTTTATGATAAAAAGAGGGTAGCTTGTAGCAGTGAGAACTTACATCACTTGCCTAGGGCACCTAGGTGACACAGTGGATGGAGTGCTGGGACTGGAGTCAAATTCCTGAATTCAAATCTGGCCTCAGACACTTATTAGCTATGTGACCCTGGTCAAGTCACTCATCCCCCTTAGCTTAAATTTCCTCATCTGTAAAATGAGTTGGAGAAAGAAATGGCAAACCACTCCAGTATCTTTGCCAAGAAAACTCCAAAAGAAGCCATGAAGAGTTGGACATGACTGAAAAACAACAAAAGACTCACAGGGCCAATATTTGTCAGAGACAGTAGTTCAACGTGTAACTTCCCGACTTTGAGGTCAGCCTGCCACCAACTACATCACACTGCCTCTCTCTTTCAATGTCTAAGGATTATGCTATTTCAGTTGTTTAATATAAAGAAGCTAGTGACCAACAACCCAAGCTGGCATAATCCATGACAGTGGCAGGCTGAGAATGAGAGAGGGAAAGAAAGGCTTTGAAAACAATCTGCATTCAGCTGCCAACATCGTCTTCCTAAAGGAGGTCTGGCCCTACTCAATACACTCCATTGGCTCCTAATTATCTCTCATATCAAATATAAACTCCACTCTCATTTAAAGGCCTTCCTAAGTTGGCCTCTTCTTATCTTCCAAGTTTTCTTAGACCTTATTTCCTCCCATACATGCTATGGTCCAGCCATACTGAACCACTTCTTGTTATTCTTCACACAGAACAATTCATCTCCCAGTTCCTTACACTGGCTATCCCTCATGCCCAGCATGTTGCTCTCCTTCCTGACCTTTCTCTTATAATCCCTGGTTTCCTTTAAGACTCATCTCAAGCTCTACATTCTTGGGGGAAGGAGGAAAGGGAGGGGTGGAAGAGACAGGGCTGGCTTTCCTAGTCTTTCCAGCTGATAGTGCCTTCCACTTTTAGGCAATCATTCATTCATTCATTCATTCTTATGTGCACTGATTTTTGTTGAATCAGAAGGCAGCTCTTTAAAGCACAGAGACTTGTTGCTTTTTGTTTTGTAACCTGAATCCCAAAACTCATCAATATGGGATTCTTTCCTCCTTGGTGGAGGTGCCTGCTTGAAGAGTGGGACAGAGTTGAACAAAGGAGAGAAGAGGGGCAGCTTGATGGCACAGTGGATAGAGCACCGGCCCTGGAGTCAGGAGTACCTGAGTTCAAATCCGGCCTCAGACACTTAACATTTACTAGCTGTGTGACACTGGACAAGTCACTTAACCCCAATTGCCTCACTAAAAAACAAAAAACAAAAAACAAAAACCAAAGGAGAGAAGAGAGCTCCAATCTCATACATTTCTTCAAACTCTTTAGTCTCATAGGGCTCTGCAATTACATAGTGACCCTTCTGGCTTCCGCTTCAAGAGAGAAGATGGACCGTGCCAAATCCCAGGTCAGGTTGCTGAAGGGAGAATGAGACTCTGGGAAGAAGCTGATAGGAGAGGAGTTAGGAGTTTCCATAATGTTCCTCTCCCCAGCTCAATATGCTAGAGTCTTCAGGGAATTTCCCCTTTGGGTGAAATTTGGTACTCTCTCTTGGTTGAGCTGAGTTACTTTGTTCCCAGTGGAACATTGTCTCATGTGTACACACACACACACACACACACACACACACACACACACACACATTCTTTGATTTCTGTTTGCTATTGACTTGGATTAATGGGTTTCTTGCTGTTTACCATTTGCATTCATTGTGGAATTGGTATTTGGTGGGAAGGGGGCCAAACCTTGGATACAAACCCTGGGTCCCCCTTTCCTTCTAGTCTGGTACCTCATCTCTCTGAGGAAAGAAGAGTGGCCAAGATTCTGGCACCAATCTACTATCTCCCCACCTGGCAGGAATTAAACTCTCCCTTAGAGAAGGTGGTGGGTGGAAAAGAGACTAGATAAGTCTATTCTGCCACAGGGATACCCCAATACTATACTGGGGGTGGGGGCAGTGAGACATCTTCATTATATTTTCCCCCAGGGCTTAGAACACAGTAAATTCTTACTAAATGGTTAATGATTAAAGAGACAAAAGACAATTTTCTCTCCCTTAGGAGAAAGTGAGGCAAGATTCCTGGAGCCTATAAAAGAGAAAGTACATGAATCCTGAGTGTCCCAAAGATACTTAGCCTCATAGATGTAGTGACCCAGTAAAGACTACCAGCCCCCAAAGTCCCCTATTTAGGTCCCCTGTTTTTGATTCCCAGAGGGCTGTTGAAAGCACAACCTAGCCCAAGGAGGGCAGGGAGGCAGAACTGCAGCATGTACTGTGGGTTTGAGCTAGAAGACCCCACCATACTCAAATCAGTTCTAAGAAGACTGTCAGTGCCTGGAGGTGGAGGACTCCTGCCTTCACTCTTATGCTCTCCCTGATGGTTAGAATTATTATATCTCCCCACACACACACCTCATACCCTCTGAATTCTGTAGCTCCTTAAACATATTAAGCCTAGTTCCCCCTTGGGGTCTTAGCCTTGTCATCACTTCTTATTAGTCTTGCTATGATGGCAAAGGGATGGTTTTGAAAATGGGAGATTTCCAAAGTGATGGGGGAAAAAAAAGAAAAAAGAAAAACCCCCTGCTTCCCTCCCTTCCCCCCTCACACATATGTGGTCACTCATACCCAACATAAGCTACAAGAAAAACCACGTCATGCTAAGTGAGTGTTTGATAGACATTATTGATCACCCTGTAGTGTCCTATCCATCTTGCAGTCACCATTCATCTATCCCTTCTGCTGGAGCCCAAACCCTTTGAGATGGGAGCCAGGGAGAAACTTAAAAAGCAGGGCCACTGGATGGCACTAGACTCCTCTCATCCTCATCCCCATTTGCCAACCCCACCTCCCCATCAATCATCATAACCCTCCCTAGCTCAACCGATCTAATTAAAGTACGATAGTTGTGTTCAAATATTTGAAGGGTTGTCATATGGAAGAGGGATTGGACACGTTCTATTTGGCCCCCGAGGTCAGCTCCAAAAGCTACGGAGGGAAGTTACCAAGAGAACAATTTAGCCTTTATGTCCAAGAAAAGAAAACAGAACTTCCTAACAATTAGAGTTACACAAAAGTGCAACGGTTGGCTTGTCTGGAGAGTCCCTGGATGGGCTCCCCGTGCTTAGAGGCTTTCCACCAAAGGCTGGACTTCTACTTGTCATAGGGCATTTCTTTTGTGCATGGGTTGGTGAAGTTCCTTCCCACTCACAGACTCACCACTCCTGGAAGAACTTCATGGTTTGTTGGGTTCTAGAAGGCAGCTTTAGAAATGATCTTGTCTAATGCTCTGGTTTTATAGATGTGGAAAGTAAGACTTGACAAAGTAAGTTAAGTTCATCAGGGCCATGCCCACAGTCATAATCACTATTATCTATCTATATAGCACTTTAATGTGTGTGTGTGTGTGTGTGTGTGTGTGTGTGTGTGTGTGTGTGTGTGAGGCAATTGGGGTTAAGTGACTTGTCCAGGGTCACACAGCAAGTAATTGTTAAGTGTCTGAGATCAGATTTGAACTCAGGTCCTCCTGAATCCAGGGCCGGTGCTCTATCCACTGCGCCATCTAGCTGCCCCCTATACAGCACTTTAAAGTTGGCTGCGCATTTTATGTATGTTATTTCATTTGATCTTCACAAACTCTGGGTGTTGGGGATAGGGACTAGACCTGTGATTTCACTAGTATAGGAACTCTTTTATGAGGAAATTCTTTCTACTAACCATTGCAAGTCAGCACCATCTCTGCAACTTAAAATCTTATGGATTTATCTAGGACGTTGAGAGGTTAGTTGACCTTCCTCGGGTCACACAAGCAGTATCTGTCAGAGACAGAACTTGTAGCAGCTATTATTATTAGTTTTATTTTATAGATGAGGAAATTGAGGCTCATTCAGTAAATATCAAAACATTCAGTAAATATCAAAAGTAAGATTTGATCTCAGAGGGCAGGGAAAGGGGGTAGGGTGGGGAAGAGGGGAAAAAAAAGAAAAAAATTACAAGATAACTTTATTATATATTTTAAAAGTCATACATAATACTTGCAGTTTCATGTGCAATCATTTTTTATTATACTATGTAAAAGAAATGCTTATTTTATTCCATAAACTAAAAATAAAATAAATAAATGTGAGGAAAAAAAAGAAAAAAGTGAGATTTGAACCCAGAATTTCCTGACTCCTGACCCATTATCTATGAACACCATACTTCCTCAGTATCAGGGCCAAGATTCAACCACAGGACTTCTGTGCCCCAAACTACCACTCTTTCCACTAAACCACACCCCCCCCAGAAGCACCCTGCTTGAAAGACAACAGTGTAGCATGTTAGAAAAAAACAACACATGAATATGTAATCATAGGACCTGAGTTCAAATGATGGCTCTACCCATATCATTTTGGGCAGGTCACTGAGCCTTAGTTTCCTCTGGGACATGGGGTCCAACTAGGTTATCTCTCAAGTCCCTTCCAGCTTTTAATTCTCCAACCCACAGAATAGATGACGAGACACTAAGGTGCATGCTGAAAGAGCATTGAGTTGGGTTTCTGGAGATGTTGCTTCAAGCTTAAGTTGTGCTCTAACCGCTTCAACTTTTCAGTTTTGTGATCTTTAAAATGGGCATGTAAGGTCTCTTTTGATTCTAAATCTAGGATTTTAATCCTAATTCCTCAGTCCTACAGGGTATCATGCTTTGTGTGATGCCTATCTAAAATAGGGAGTTCATTCTCTAAATCCAAAGTACACCTGCTCTCTCCCCCTGCCTTCCTCCCTTCCACTTGTACCCCCCCCCACATCTTATGTCATATATATCAGTTTGGGCTGTTTAATCAAACTAGCTAGGTGAGCATCCTCTCACACTCTTAGGGTTCATTGATCGTCCACCAGGGCAAAGATAATCAATATTTCCTGGAAACAGAATACAAGATAATAGCAGGTCCTAATTCTTGCTTGCACAGAAGGGATTCTCCAAAGCAGGAATAGCCCCATTCACAGAAGCCTGGTCCTGGCCTTCCACAGCAAAGTGGGGGAACACATGCCTGTTTTGGACATGCGCCTCTGTAGAAACTCTATTAGTGCCCTGGCTGCTGCCATCTCTTGAGCTAAAAAGACTCTCTTCTTGCCGGGTATATGGACAAGTACACATTTGTCTCTGTCCAGTGCTTTCCCAGGAACTCGGGTCTCTAAACTCGTGCTTAGAAAACTGTGAGTGAACCTTTGTAATTCCCAGGTATGCCTGTCTCAAGGCAGACATTTCTGGCTGCTATGGGGAAGAGCCTGTGCATTCCCAAGCTTCCCTCCCCCAGAACAACATCAGCTGTGCTGTGGATCAGTGTATCTTCTAAACAGGGGAAAGAAAAGAGAAAGTCCAAAAGGTCTGAGAGCTTCTCTCTTTCTCCTTTATGGGAGTGCAAAGAGCAACTCCAGCAGTGAGAATCCCAGCCAGCCAATCATCTTGGAGATAGCCCCAGTCACTAAAACCCAATAAGCCATTGCCTGTGTCTTCTGAATAAGACATAAATGTATAGAACTATGTTCTGGGGTGGGGGGAGATAGGTTCAAATTGATTGGGGAAAAGCCCTCCAATAAGATCATCTTCCTCTTAAATACCCATCCTATCTCTCTAACTATATAAGAAAGTCTTGGAGGACCTTCAATAATTATATATTCCATATCTCTCATAGCATAATCAGCCTGTTAAGCATTTATGCCAGTCACTGTGCTAAATATTGGGCATAAAAAAGGCAAAAACACAGTCCCTGCTCTAAAGAAGCTCATATTCTAATGGGAGAGGCAACAAGTAAACAACCATACATATATCAGTTATATCCAGAATAAATAGAACTAATCTCAGAGGAAGATGTAGGAAAGGGAGGGAGAAGAGAAAGAGACTAAGTCAAGCCTTTGCACAAGGTTAAGATTTGAGTTTGTTCTTGACAGAAACAAGGGAGAGCAATAAGCAGAGGTGAGGAAGGAGAGCTGAGAACAGTCAGGGAAAAGGCACACTAAAGAGGTAGAGTGAAATATGGGAGGACAGTAGGAAGTCCAGTTTGCTGGGTCATAGAATAGATGAAGGGGAGTAAATATAAGAAAACTGGAAAGATATTAGTTATTTTGTGCAAGAAAACTCAAGTGAAAGGAAAGAAGGAAAGAAAGAAGGGAGGAAGGAAGGGAGGGAGAGAGGAAGGAAGGAAGGAAGGAAGGAAGGAAGGAAGGAAGGAAGGAAGGAAGGAAGGAAGGAAGGAAGGAAGGAAGGAAGGAAGGAAGGGAGGGAGGAAGGAAGGGAGGGAGGGAGGGAGGGAGGGAGGGAGGGAGGAAGGAAGGGAGGGAGGGAGGGAGGGAGGGAGGGAGGGAGGGAGGGAGGGAGGAAGGAAGGAAGGAAGGAAGGAAGGAAGGAAGGAAGGAAGGAAGGAAGGAAGGAAGGGAGGGAGGGAGGGAGGGAGGGAGGGAGGGAGGGAGGGAGGGAGGGAGGAAGGAAGGAAGGAAGGAAGGAAGGAAGGAAGGAAGGAAGGAAGGAAGGAAGGAAAAATGAAAATAGTATGCTTCAGTCTGTATTTAGATAACATCAGTTCTTTCTTTCAGGGCAGATAGAATTTTTCATCATGAATCCTTTGGGATTGTCTTGGATCACTGTATTTCTGAGAATAGTTTAAGTCATTCACAGTTCTTCATCATACAATATTGCTGTTACTGTGTACAATGTTCTCCTGATTCTGCTCATTTCACTTTGTATCAGTTCGTGTAAGCCTTTCCATATTTTTTTTCTAAAATCATCCTGCTCATCATTTCTTATAGTACAATAATATTCCATTACAATCCTATACCACAACTTGTTTAGCCATTCTCCAATTGATGGGAATTCCTTAAATTTCCAATTCTTAGTCACCACAAAAAGAGCTGCTTTAAATATTTTTGTACAAATAGGCCCTTTTCCTTTTTTAAAAAAATCTCTTTGGTATACAGATCTAGCAGTGGTATTGTTGGATCCCAAAGTATGCATAGCTTTGATTCTGAAGGTAATAGGGAGCCACTGAAGTTTGTTGAATAAGGAGTAATATGGTCAGATGCTTTAGGAATGTTTTAAATGCTTTCTTATGCTTTAGGGAGATCACTTTAGTAGCTCAGTAGCTCAGTATGCTATGTTTAGTAAGCATTAAATATTTTTTTTTTGGTTGACTGATTATTCATAGTTGCTGGTTTTCCTGTAAGGAAAGGGAGTATCTGTTGTGAATTTTAAGAGTAAAGTTCATCTTCTTTTTACTATAATTGAAATAGCTTAATTCCCTTTGTTGAAAGAGATAGAATTAATTCATTAAATGATTGATTATTAAGGACAGTATTTTGGAAATTAAGGGACTTTGAATGCCAGCTCTGATACTAATTAGCAGTGTGACTTTGGACTTCTATGAACCTTAGTTTCTCCATCAGTAAAATTAGAGGGTTTCATAAGATGTTCTCTGGGGTCATTTCTAGCTCTAATGAAGCACTATAAATGTACAAATGAACATAACCTGGCATTCTAGGTAGGCAAAGTCCAACATCTATTTAGGATCAATCCAGGAATAATGTCTCTCCCTAGAGCTGGAAGTTAAGTGTGTGAAGGTTGACCAGGGGAGATTGGAGAGAAGAGAAAGAAAGAGGTGAAACCTGCCTAGTAAATTGTATTTCTACCTAAAATCCTAGAGAGAGATAACTGAGGGAAACCTTTGTTTACATTAGGGTCTTGGCAAGAATATGCCGATTATGGATCAGAGACAGCCAAGAAAGAGAATATGGCATAATAAGAAAATAACTGGAAAGTCTACTACAAATAAGCTTTCAGTCAGGAGTTTGCCTAACTAGTGTAGGAAATAAACCGTTTGCCACAGTCACCAATGAGACAGACAGAGAACTGAGAATCTTAGTTCTAACAGCATGAAGGACGTAGTTTTGTAGTGACAGGGCAGCTGGGTGGCTCAGCAGATAGAGTATCAGGTTTGGAGTCAAGAAGATTCATCTTCTTAAGTTCAAATGTGACTGTAAACATTTACTAGGTGTGTCACCCTGGGCAAGTCACATAGCACTGTTTGCCTCAGTTTCCTCATCTAGAAAATGAGCAGGAAAAGGAAATAACAAATCACTGTGTTATCTTTTCCAAGAAAACCCCAAATGGGGTAACAGAGTGAGACATGACCAAAATGATTGGATAACAGTCTTTAAAGTTATAACTGACAAAAGTAGAAATATAATAACTAAATTTGGAAACCACACAAAAATTATATGAAGACTGTTGGTCTCATACCTGTCAGAAAGGTGGATTTCCTGAATTTTATCTCATAAGGTTAAGATGAATCACTGACAACCATGAGGCTCTGATTTGAGGCAATCAAAGTGTCAGGGAAATTTCAGAGGACTGTTTTTCAGAATAAAGAATCATGGGAAGGCACAGAGAATTGATTTGAGAACAAATCATACATGCACACATACATACACAGGTACCAAAGTACATATGTACACATATATGCATGCATACATATATACCTATACAGGTGTGTGTGTCTCTCTCTGAAAGCCAGAAAATTGACTTTCTCCAATTAAAGGGGCACAAGCTATTTTGGGGGCAGCTAGGTGTTTCAGTGGATAGAGTGCTGGGCCTGAAGTCAGTAAGACTCATCTTTCTGAGTTCAAATCCACCCTCAGACATTTACTAGCTGGGTGACCCTGGGCAAGTCACTTAACCATATTTGACTCAGTTTCCTTATCCATAAAATGAGCTGGAAAAGGAAATGAAAAACCACTCCAGCATCTTTGCCAAGAAAATCCCCAAACTGGGTCATGAAGAATTAGATACAACTGAAAAACAACAAAACAGTGCTGTTTTATATGTATATTTTTTAAAAACCCACAGATAACAGATATTCAAAACATAGAACTCCTGATTAAATGTAGCTATGCATCCAAATATTTTTTCCAGCCAGATAAAAACACAGCTGCAAAGGCTTCCTAGAATTTTTATAGTCTGCTCTGTGTTCTATGTAGTTGTTTTTGGGCAGTCAAGGTCAAGAAACCTTTTAATGCTATCAGAAGACACACAAAGCCAGAGAAACTTTGAGAAGAAGCTACAGGAAGAGATCAGTAGATGAGAAGCAGGAGAGTGGATTCAGGAGGTATCCCAAACAGTCATAGAAGGCTTCCAAATGAGACCTGAGTCTTCGAGGGGCTTGCTGGGAACCTGCTGACTGGAAGAGAGGTTTTGTTTTGCTGATTCAGAAAGGCTGGTAGCTACTAGAAGCATCTGAAAAGAAGGAAATCAGGGCAGCTAGGTGGTGCAGTAGATAAAGCACCAGCCCTGGATTCAGGAGGACCTGAGTTCAAATCCAGTTGTGACACTTACCAGCAGTGTGACCCTGGGCAAGTCACTTAACCCTCATTGCCCAACAAAACAACAACAAAAATAAATTACAGTTATCCCTTCCACATGAAAAGAACTAAATCCTACTCAGGCTTATGGCTTTTTAATGCCATCTAAATCCCAAAATGGAACCTCTCAGATGTCTTTGTGTAACTCTCTTGTACTCCCTGGTTTGAAAGGGAGCTACAGAAGGAGAAAGGTAGGCTCTTTTCCCATTTTACCATGAAGTGATTTGCTGGGAGAAGAAGCTTGGAGCTGATTGGGCAAAAACAGAATCCCCTGCTGAAGAACTTGAAAATTCTGCGTTCATTCATTTCTGACTTTCCACGACCCCATTTGGGGTTTTCTTGGCAAAGATAATCCAGTGGTTTGTTATTTCCTTCTCCTGCTCATTTTATAGATTAGGAAACTGAAGTGGTTTACCATTTCCTTCTCCAGCTCATTTGACAGATGAGGAAACTGAGTCAAACAGGACTAAGTGACTTGCCTGGGATCACACAGCTGGATTTGAACTCAGGTCCTCTCAGCTCTAGGCCTAGCCCTTTATCCACTGAGCTACTTAGCTACCCTAGCATTTTACAGTTTGTAAAGCTCTTTACTCATTTAATCCTCACAACAACTCTGTGAGGTAAATTCTATAATCCCCATTTTTCATTTGTATCTGACCCCATTTGGGGTTTTCTTGGCAAAGATACTGGAGTGGTTTGCCATTCCCCTCTAAACCTCATTTTACAGATGAGGAAAGTGAGGTATTTTCTCCAGTTTGTAGAAGTGACTCATAACTTGGCATATTTCCACCACCAGTAGCTGTGATATATTCTTTTTACATCAGGTAATTGTAATTTAGAAAACATTTCTAAATTTTACAGTGTAAAGAGAAAAAGAAAGTTGAGTTATTTTTCCTTGTTTTTAATCCTCAGAGTGGTTGGCATTCTACTCTGTGTGTCCTCTTAACCTTTTTCATTCATGTTCAAAATACCTACAAGATCCTAGATTGGAGGAAGCTATTTTGTGGATTTTATGTTTAAATAACTCACAATTTATTTCTTATATGGAAAAGGTTAAGAGGCCCATATTTTGAACATACACAAATTTATATGCTATGTCAGTCTTTGTAATTCATAGAAATTAGAAGTGCATCATTTGTGTCTCCTTTTCTCTCAGAAGTGGAATATTGGATGGTTTATGAATTTAGCAAGTTTTTCTTACAGAATAGCCCCACAGAAAGGCTCTGAATGAGTCTGCTGGTTCACTTTCAAGTTCTCAAGTCAACATGATCCCTCCTTTTATTTTGGAATATATTTGTAAAGACAATTTTATGGGCAGCTAGGTGGCACAGTGTGTTGAGTGTCAGGCCTAGCGTCAGGAAGACTCATCTTTCTGAGTTCAAATCAGGCCTCAGACATTTGCTAGCTCTGTGTCCCTGGGCAAGTCACTTAACCTTGCTTGCCTCGGTTTCCTCATCTATAAAATGAGCTGGAGAAGGAAATGGCAAACCACTCCAGTATCTTTGCCAAGAAAACCTCAAAATGGGGTCATGAAGAGTCAGAGATGACTGAAAAACAACAATAAATCTGAGGCAAACAGGGTTAAGTGACTTGCTCAGGATCACACAGCTAGGCCAGATTTGAACTCAGGAAAATGAAGCTTCCTGACTCTAGGCCTGACATTCTATCCATTGCACCACCCAACTACCCTTTCTATGGCTTAAGGGAATGTTATGTGTCCTATCAGTGCCCAGTTATGGGTGGTTGTGGATGAAAAGAGTTTGTCACAGTTTTATCAGCTCAAGATTCAAAGGAATAACTTTATCTAAGAAGAGGAACAGGCAGTAGAATCGAAGCTTTATGGGCTTCGTATTATTCCCAAAAGGGAACCTAAGGACCCAAAGGCCTTTGAAATCCAGAATTGTGAGGTACCTCAGTCACATGGGTTTCTTCATTCATGTGCCTCCAAGCTAGGTTTTATAGAAATGTGTGTCCACTCTCACTGATAGAAAAATGTGAGCCAGGTTTATGTACAAATGTGCAACTATTTCTGCTTCTGCAAAAACCTTTACATTTTGTGTAATCAAAATGGTCAGTTTCACCAAATGAGGTCCTCTCTATCATTCCCTTATTTGGTCAGAAACTTTCTCCCTTTCCATAATAACAAAAAGTATCCCTTTCCCTTCTTTGTTAATTTCTGATATGAACTTTTATATCTAGGTTATGTATCCATTTGGAACTTATTATGGTATGGAATATGAGATGTTAGTCAAACACTAATTTCTGCCCTACTGCTTTCCATATTTTCCACAAGCTGTTGCAGAGTGAATCTTTACTCTGGTTGGGATAGGGTTGGGATCTTTGGCATTTGGCATATTGAACAACTACTATGTTTAATTATTTACAGCTCTTCTGTATCTAATCTGTTACACTGATTGCTATTTCTACTACATAACCTCTACCAAATAGTTTTGATGATTATCACTTTGTGTTATGGTTTGAGATCTAGCACTGCTAACCTTCATCTTTTTTTTTCCCCATTATTTCCCTTGAGATTCTTGACCTTTTGCTTCTCTAGATGAATTTTGTTATTATTATTTCTAGATCCATAAGCAATCTTTTGATAGGTTGGTATGGCACTGAAGCTACAATTAATTTAAGTAGTATTGTCATTTTTATTGTATGAGTACAGCTATTGATTTCTCTCCAATTATTTGTAAATGTTCCCTAGTGACTGCTTTGGCCACATCCCCCGAATTTTGCTATGATTTCTTATTTTTTTTTTTTTTAGTAAGGCAATTGGGGTTAAGTGACTTGCCCAGGGTCACACAGCTAGAAAGTGTTAAATGTCTGAGGCCAGATTTGAACTCAGGTACTCCTGACTCCAGGGCTGGTGCTCTATCCACTGCGCCATCTAGCTGCCCCAATTTCTTATTTTTAAATGAAATTACCTATTGTTTATATGATTTGTTTTTGACCAGCCAAATCATCATTGTTAAGTTATTTAGTCTCCATTTATTCACTTTAGTGATTATAATTTTTATTACCCTGTGACCCTTAATAAGTGTATTTGATATTTCTACTTTTCTGAATGTTTATGATCTTCTAATGATTTATTTATGGCATTAATGGTTTTTTAAAAGGTACCATATACAGCAGAGTAATAGAAACACACACATATACATATACACATATACCTGTATGTATTCCTTTTAATTCCCATTCAATAATTCACAAAAAATATCACATGTAACTTTATATATATATATATATATATATATATATATATAGTTGGTTTCTGAATTCTAATCTATTCTTCCATCCTCTTCTCTTTTATGGGTGAGTTAATCCCATTCATGTTCACTGTTCTGATTCTAAATTGTGTATTTCCCACCATCACAGTGTTTTATTTTTTTCTCTTTGCCCTTGTTCCATTCATTATTCCAAAGACAAAGGGGTTAGAAAAAGAAAATAATTTTGTAAATACTCATAATCTATTGTTGCGTTGTTCTGATCCTATTGTTCTTTCCCTCTCCTTTTTGTTAACCTTGACCTTGAGCTTGGTTACATGTTTTCTTTGTCCCTTTTTAATCCTCTCTTTATCGATCAACCATCCATAGTAGAAAGATGTTTACTTGGTACTTTAGCCTCCCTGAATCTATTTTCTCTATAACATACTCCCTTCCCTGCCCACTCTGATTCCCTTTTGATTGTATTACGTTTTCTACACCAAGATTTTTGTGTATGTGTGTATGTTTAATCATTCTTTATCCATTTCAGATGAATGAGATTATCTGTGCCTATTCTCCCTACCCCTTTGGTAATATGTGTATATTCTTCTCCCTCACCCCATTCATGTGGAATAGTAAATTTATCTACCTTATTCCTCATTTCTTCTAGGTATTTTATTTACATTATTATTA
The DNA here is from genome assembly GCF_019393635.1 of Dromiciops gliroides. Classification (NCBI taxonomy): domain Eukaryota; kingdom Metazoa; phylum Chordata; class Mammalia; order Microbiotheria; family Microbiotheriidae; genus Dromiciops; species Dromiciops gliroides. The sequence goes on along the minus strand of NC_057863.1, from coordinate 280,620,763 downwards.
TTATTATTATCATCATCATCATCATCATCATTATTATTTTGTGGGGCAATGAGGGTTAATGACTTGCCCAAGGTCACACAGCTAGTAAGTATCAAGTGTCTGAGTCTGGATTTGAACTCAGGTCTTTCTGAATCCAGGACCAGTGCTTTATCCACTGTGCCACCTAGTTGACCCTATTTACTCTTTTAAAGCCAGTAAAATAAAACAAACTCACCCCAGGCCCCAAATCTATCTTATTTAAATCCCTCTGAGACCTTAAAAGACATTAAACTTCTTAAGGGATTCTTTTCTCTTATTCTCCTATTATAACATAAATACTTTATCATCATCTAGTCCCTTCTAATTTTCAAATGTATTTACTTTTCTAGGTTTCTCTTGTCTCCGGTTTTGCATCTCAAAGTTTCTATCTAACGTTGGTCTTTTCATCAGGAATTCTTGCAAGCCTTCCATTTTATTAAAAGTCTTTTTTTTCCTCATTGTTTAATTATACTCGTTTTTTCCAGGGTAAGTAATTCTAGTTGTAAACCTGTATTGTTTGTCTCTGGGAATATGATATTCCAAATTTTTCTCTCCTTTATAGTAGTTTCTGCTAAGTATTCTATGATCTCAACTATGACTCCTGGGTACTTGAATTTGTTTTTTTTTCCAGGGGCTTGTCATATTTCTGCTTTGTCATGGAAGCTTTGGAATTTGACTGTGATGTTTCTGGATGTTTTCAGCTTGTTATATATTTTCTTTGACAGGGAAACTTTGGGGTTTTTTTCTCTGACATTTCTGGATGTTTTTAGTTTGGAGTTTGGGGGGGGGTGATAGATGAAATCCTTCTACTTTCATTTTGCACCCTGAGACAAGCAAAAGTCTTGACTATGGGACCTGCCACTCCACAAAAGAATCCCAGCTGAAGGCTCCACATTCTGACTAGATTCAACTCCATAGCTGAACTCTAGTCCACTGAATACTGGCAAATGTTTTTGCGGCATTAGTATTGCTGATGGTTACTGAGGTAGGCATGGGGAAGGACAAGTCTCCTTTGCCACACTCATTAAGAGGAATACAGGGAAAGGTGAAGAGAGAGTCTTCAAGAGCTTTTTCAAGAACTGGGTTCATCCTCCATAGCTGACTTTCTAAAATGTAACATAAGTGGGGATAGCTCACTTATTAAACAACATAGTATGCATGATTGAAGAGTTGTTCCAAGGTGTGAATGGGCCACTCAAAGACCAGTAGGGTACACCCACACTTCATTGTCTTTGTTACTTTCCCTTTACATCTTTTCCCCTTGAATCAACCAGACTAGGGAGCTCAACTAATCAGGACTCCCTTGCTACAGTTGAGTTTGCATTTTTGTATCACAGCTTAAAATAGAGGAACAATAGTCTCTTGGACAGTGATGGAGTATACCCAATTAGGACTGGCAATGTATATTACAAGTATAATGTTACATATTTTCTCAGAGAGATGTGAATCTAATTATAGGGTTTTTGACTGAAAATAGAAAGGGATGGGGGAGGGGGAGAGAAATGGCAATCCAGATACCAGCATGGAGCAACTAATGGCACAGAAGGTTTATCACCCAGTCCAGATTCAGGAAGACCTGAATTCAAATTTGGCTTCAGGCTGTGTCACCCTGGGCAAGTCACTTAACCACTGTTTGCTTTAGTGTTATCATCTGTAAAATGTGGATAATAACAGAGTTTTTGTGAGGCTCAAATGAAATAATAATTATAAAGTACTTAGCACAGAGCCTGGCACATAGTAAGCACTATGTAAATGTTCACGATTATTATTATTAGATATCACAGAAAGCAGTTAATACAACCTAGGGGGGAAAGTATCAATGAACATTAAAAAAAGGTAAACTTAGAACATGAGGCAAATTCAGCCTCAGGAAGCTAAAGTTCAGGATGACTTGAAGCTGATAAAGAATGTTAAAATCCTCAGGGGCAGCTAGGTGGAACAGTGGATAAAGCGCTGGCCCTGGATTCAGGAGGACCTGAGTTCAAATCTGGCCTCAGACACTTGACACTTACTAGCTGTGTGACCCTGGACAATTCACTTAACCCCTGTTGCCCCTCAAAAACAAAACAAAACAAAACAAAAACAAGAATGTTAAAGTCCAGAAAAAGAGCTTTGTTGGTGAGCTCTGCTGGAAGTAAGGGGGAAATCAAAAAGGGGACAGGAACTGCATCTGGGAGGGGATGGGCCAATGACAACAGAAAGAAAAAAGACAGCGCTACTTAGGAGAATGATTTTCAGAATGGTGGAGGATAGAACAAAAATGGTTTTGTAAAAGTGAAATTAAACCCAAGATAGTTAGGGAAAAGGAATGGGAGCACCTCATTGTCTTCCATGAATTCAAGTTACTAGAACCTGAAGAACAACATCCGTATACTGTGGAAACTGGTAAGTGTAATCTCTGAACCACTGTCAACAATAATTGAAATGGCTGCAGTAATACTTGAAAAGAGAAAAAAAAAAAAAGGCTTCCCTTATTTTCTAGTGAGGAAGAAACTACTGCCTCCCTAGGCAGAACATTTCACTTTGGGAAAGCCCAAATTATTAGGAACTCCCCCCCCCCCCCCCCGCCCCTTAGGTCATGCTTAAATCTGCTCCACTGCTACTTCCAACCATTACTCAGTTTCTGAGACCTAGTGATGGTGATGGTGATGAGCATTTATATAATGTTTTTTTTTTCTTTTCTTTCTTTTTTTTTTTTTAGTGAGGCAATTGGGGTTAAGTGACTTGCCCAGGGTCACACAGCTAGTACGTATTAAGTGTCTGAGGCCGGATTTGAACTCAGGTACTCCTGACTCCAGGGCCGGTGCTCTATCCACTGCGCCACCTAGCTGTCCCTATATAATCTTTTATGGTTTACAAAGCCCTTTACACATGTTTTCTCATTTGAAGTGCACAATAATCTTTTGATGTCAGTACTACTATTATCCCCATCTCTGGGAGAGGTTAAATGATTTGCCCTGAGTCACACAACTTTTTTTAAACATATTTTTTTGTTTATTTTTTAATTTATGGAATGAAACAAACATTTACACACACAAAGAATCAATGTGTTTGAGGCAGGATTTGAACTCAGGTCTTCCTGACTTGAAGTCCAATGCTCTATCCACCACACCACTTAGCTGCCTAGGATAAATCTAATCCTTCTCTTTGATAAGTGAAGAATCTAGAATTTCTTCAGCAACATAGAGTCCTATACCAGTGCAGATTGTTACCAGCCTGTGACTTAGTAGAGAGATCCTTAAGTGCAATGAGGCTAAATGACTTCCCTGGTCAGGGTCCTATAGCCTTCAAAATATATCAAGACTGGTATCATGACCTTCCATACGTCCTCTCTTCTATATATTAACATTCTCGTTTTTTTCTGCCAATTTTTATATAGTACATTTTCAAAGCCCCCAATTATCTTGGTTGCTCTTCTCTGGATTCTCTAGAGATTGTCACTGACCTCCCTAAAATGTGCTGCCCTGAACTGAACACAGTATTCCAAATGTTGTTTTGGACAAACTGCCTCTCTTAATGTAACCTAAATTTGTATTTGGGGGGAGGGAAAGAAGAGGCTTCCGCATTGTTCTGTAAATTCATTGAGCTTGTACTCTGTTAAACTCCAGATCTTTTCATACCAATTATCTAGTGGGCTTCCCCATTTTTGTACTTATAGGAATCTATTTGTTACCTCCTTATTTTTCACTTACCTGTGCAGTGTCAACTCCTCCCCTGCCTTCTGCCTTTTACCAAAAGTAAAAACTTTATAGATCTTACCCTTACACTCGTTGGTCTTTTTGGTCTCTAAATCCCAAGTGTTTCTAGTTCAGCATAAACAGGGAAAGAGGAACACAGAGTTATCCCAGCACCTCCCATCTCTAAGAATGGCCCTAGGAGGCCCTGGTGGATTCAACTATATGAAGTTACCAGCAGTGTTGGGGGTTTATCTGTTTAGGAATGTCCTGAGTTCATTTTTTCAGCTGCAGAGAATTTGGCTTTTTTTCATACTAAAAAAAATTCAGCATCTTCCAATGGTACCTCTGTCATACTCATTTAACTACTCAAGGGGAAAGACTGGACTTAGGCTATATCAAGGAGAAGCTGACATTCATGATCTGTGCCTTAAGGTTTACTCCAGGTACTTCTTTGATAGGCAAAGAGATTAACAGCAGCTTGAAATCCTAGGAAGTTAGCCTAGTGGCCTGTTGTAATAGTCCAAGTCTATGCTGTGAACTCTAGTCATTGCTAGTGAGAACCCCCCCTCTCTCTGTTTGCTCGTCATCTCCAACTAGATGTCCTCCCAGCACTACGAATGAAACACATTCAAAACTGGACTCATCTTCTCTCCTACTCACCCACCCCAAACCATGTGCTCTTTCTGAGTTCCCTATTTTCACTGGTGGTACCATCAGCCTAGACACCCAAGCTTCATACTGCAGGCGTACTATTACTTCTCTCCCACATGCACCCCAAACCAGCCTACTTCATCACCTGTTCTATCAGTTGCCAATGATAGAAATGGCTTGGATGTATACAGTGCCTTCAACTTTCCCTACATTAATTCACTAGATAGGCATCAGCCAGGAAGAAGTCACCTAAAAAAGAGAGAGTCCAACCAAGGAAGAGAGAGGTCTAGGTTGAATAGGAGCAATTTATATCAATTAGCTTTTTATCCATATAACATCTCTGTGATACATTTGCTATTACTAACCACATTTTACAGATGAGAGAAGTTAAGGGGCTTACCCATTGTCCAATAATTAATGTGTGTCTGGGACAGGTTGTGAGTATAGGCCTTTTTAAGTCTAATACTCTATCTACTAGGGTACGCTATTTCTCAAGTCCTATCAATTCTTTCTTTCTTTCTTTCTTTCTTTCTTTCTTTCTTTCTTTCTTTCTTTCTTTCTTTCTTTCTTTCTGGTTTGTTTTTGTGGGGCAATGGGGCTTAAGTGACTTGCCCAGGGTCACACAGCTAGTAAGTGTCAAGTGTCTGAGGTCAGATTTGAACTCAGGTCCTCCTGAATCCAGGACCGGTGCTTTATCTACTGTGCCACCTAGCTGCCCCCATATCAATTCTTTCTTATCAATATCTCTTGCATCTGTCCTCTCTTTTCTATTCCCATTGCTATTAACCATAGTCCTGGCAGTTACTACCTTTCATCTGAATTTTTCATACAGCATCTTGACTTGTCTTCCTGCCTTCAGTCTCCCCTCTCTCTTAATCCATCCTTCATACAATTGCAACATCTATCAACATAATGCACACACAAGTCAGATATCAAAGTCATGCTATAAAACAATAGGAAAGAAAAGGTCTCCACCACCTGACAAAGGCCAAACTTAGTCTGTTTGGCAAGCCCTTTAATGATCTGATTCTAACATAGCATTCCAGCCTTCTACCCCACCCCCCATCCCCCAGGCAAACTGGATGACTCAACATTCTATGAATTTTTCTCATGCTTTCCCAAATCTATGGCTTTGAACTCACATAAGGTCCCTGGTCCACCTCTCCTACCTCTCTGACCACATTGCCACCTATTGAAATCTTACCCATCCTTCCAGAAGCAGCTCGAATTTTGTCTCCTCCATGTAACCTTTCCTGATCTGTCCAGCTGGGAGTCACTATTGGCCCATCATCTGATGGTCTATCCTTCCTCAACTCTGTCATCATGTAGCAAGTACTCTCTGGGCTCACTATTCCAGAAGGAGACTGACCACATCTTTCAGTCTGTGCTCAAGGTACCCCAGAAAGGTTGGGGTATCCCTTCTCTAATAATAGTGGCTTGAGCCCCTATTCATACTAACTGTGTAACCGTAGGCAAATTACTTAACCCTGTTTGTCTCTGTTTCCTCATCTGTAAAATGAGGTGGAGAAAAAAAAAAGGCAAATTATTCCAATATCTTTGCCAAGAAAACCCCAAATGGGGCCACGAAGAGCTGGACATGACTAAAAGACTAAATACCAGGGGGCAGCTAGGTAGCCCAGTAGATAAAGCACCAACTCTGGATTCAGGAAGACCTGAGTTCAAATTTGACCTCAGACACTTGACACTTACTAGCTGTATGACCCTGGGCAAGTCACTTAACTTTCATCACCCTGCAAAAAAAAAAAAAAGACTAAATACCGCTACTACCACTGGGCTAGGTCCCAAAGGTCATTCTCTCCATTTCTTGGGGCATCAAAGCTGAACAGACTGCAAACCTATCATGGACTCCCGGAAGGCTAACTCTCCTGATCTATTAAAACTCACAAGGACCTTGTAAGCCTCCACCGTCCTTCACCTAAAAAGAGAAAGAACAAATACTCATAGCAAAGAGCAGATATTCATGGGGTCACATGTTGGCCTCAGAAGGAGAGAGTCCAAGATCCTTATAGCATTGTCTGGCACCACACATCATCCACCAGGAAGAAGTCATAGGAAAAGAAAGGGTCCAACCAAGAGAAAGAGGACTAGGTCAATTAGGGACAAATGCCTCCCATTTCCAGCTCTGCTAATGTTGCCAGTCAAAGAAGCTTCTGTCATTCATACAGTTAATAGACCATGTGGGTGTATGGGATGTTCAGGGAGGCCTAGCACCTCTGGTGTGAGAGCTTCTCATTCACCTTTGGTGTCTACCTGTCACTCAAGTCTCACCTTTGTCTCCAAAAAACTATAGCATGACTTAACACTTACTAGCTGTGTGACCCTAGGCAAGTCACTTAACCCCAATTGCTTCACAGAAAGAAAGAAAGAAAGAAAGAAAGAAAGAAAGAAAGAAAGAAAGAAAGAAAGAAAGAAAGAAAGAAAGAAAGAAAAGAAACTATAGCATGCTCAGCAGTCACACCCCAGTAAAACTTTATCAGCAGACAGGATAAACCAGGTTAAGGGTAACTGATGGGCCTCAAACTTATTGGTGAGTTAGGGGGATGTCTACCCCAAACATGCAAAAACTTTCTCTTGTGGAATGGTCAGGATGAGAACAATTTGTTCCAATGGCCATGAAGGCAGCTGAAGCAGGTGCTGTGGAGCTCTTAGACCTTGGTCTGACATCAAAGATGATAAGGTCATCCATTGCATCCTGAGCCACGGCAGGTCATCTTGACTTTGGTCCTGCTACAGGACTTCAGTGACTCTGAGAGGGTGAGGCTGATGACTTTGCATAACTCTGCAAGGTTACCCATGAGTAAGAAATCACCCCTTTTTGTTGTTGGTCCCGTTCAAAAAGGAAGAACAAACGACAGTTAAAGAATATCTACTCCTGGTCCAGAGTCTCTCTAGTGGTATATCCATTACATGTCATCATTACTCTTCAGAAAGCAGTGTCCCCAAACTCTTCCACATGGGAAATAGCATAAAGCAACAATCTATATATGCTTGCAGCATTACATATATGCTTGTTGGGGCTGCGTTCATTGGACTGCCCCCCATTCACAATAAGATTTTGTACTTCTCTTAATTCACTGAGATCCTATTTTGTAGTCTATTTATTTGTAGAGGCTTTGTGCTCTGAGGCTTTGGGCTAATTATATTTGCATATGAAAAGGCCAGAAATGCAGCTTAATCAGGGATGAAGACAATGACCTTGTCCCATGGGCTTATTGTGGTCTCTGCAATTTCTCCCCACCCACTCACTTACCAAGGATGCTCAGGGATTCAAATCTGGGGAACCCTGAACCCCAGGACTATTTGGTGGTAATTGAGTAAATAATAATTGTTTAATAAGATTTATAGTTTAGCCTTCAAAGATTAAAATTGGGAGGTATATAGAATGCTCACCATTCTACCAGGGAATTCCCTAGGAATTCTACAAGAGAAATTCGGCCTCTCACCTAGGAATCTAAACCTCTGGACCAGGAAGCAGACTCCTTAGAAAAGAGTAAGCTGGAGGGCCTTAGCTAGCTTGAAAGCCTGTATCTTTGTTCTAAAGAGGTTGGTGCATGGGACTGATGTTTTAGGCTGGAGAAATGAAAGGCTTAGGTGCCCAAGGCTCTGTGCAAACAGGGCAGGAGAAGCTAAGGGGAGGCCTCTTTTTGGTCACACACAAGGATTTCTGCATTTTCTAAGAGAGCTGGGGAAAGTACATGGGATTTATGCTAAAAAACAAAACAACAAAACATAGCAGCCAAGTTCTAGCCAAGGATTTCATCATCAGAATCAGAAGCTGGAGGCAGCAGAAATTCTATGTCTGGCTGAGTAGCACATGGTGGTGCATCCAGAAAAGAAGCATTTGGCAGTCCATGTCCAGTGAAACAGTGCCTGATGGAAGGGCATTCAGAAGAGCCATGTCACACATCCATATGAACAGTGTCCAGTCCAGTAGAGATTAAGAGCCCTGTGGAAAGCAGCGGCTGCTACCATCAAAACATCAGGTCCATAGCATCATTGGAATTGTTTGTTATCCCCTGCATGTTCCCTACATTTGTATCACAAAACATTGGAGCCCTAGGCACATGTGTTATCTGCATATCTATACCTCCATATAGGCGTATTCTACCACATATGTTCCTTAAATGTGCTGTATGTATTTATGGGAGAATGCCCTCTAGGAGTGAGGGGGGGAGGGATGTTTGTTTTTATTTTTCCTGCTATGACATTTCACTAAATCCTTTTCTTTTGAACTAATTATGTACTGTGCATGATTACTAAAAGTAGGCACATTAGCGGGGGCCCATGATCTACACTAAAACCACAGGATGGAGATCCAAAGTATACCTTGAACCCAGGGTGGTCATCCCTAAGATATTTTCCCTGATATTTAGAGAGTGATACCAGTCAATATACTGTGGAAGTTCATCTGGGATATGAGAGAGGGATTCATTTCCAATCAAATCAAAGTACTTAATTCCTTTTTGCAAACCTTACACATCTTTGGGGTTTGTCTGTTTGATTTTCTTTTCTTTTTAAATAAGCTACTTCTAGCATGCTGCTGAGATAGAATCACTCCCCTGTACTTTTATTTGAAATACTTTATGTACTGTATGGATCCATTGGAGAAATGTTGTCTGGAATTCCATTTGTATTTGTTTATGTCTTGCAGAGATCCATTGGAATATATATATATATATATATAATTTAAAAATAAGGACAGTTTACTTTCCCACCTAAGGGTAAAAGCCCTGAAAAGCCCTGAATCCTTGTTGGGAGAGTGCCAAGTACCTTGGGGGCTCATGTAGGACTACACTCCCTCTCTCAGGGGGAAAATATTCTTTCCTTTCCTCTTCTTTCACCATTTTTTTTTTGTTATTTATCTTTCTAAAATTTTTTCTTTTCTTAATTATTGTGGGTTAGGACAGGTTTTTATAAGAATCCAAACAGGCAGTAACCTTTGGTAACTTTTAAAAACATCATTTGCTTGTTCAATTTGTATAATTGTTTGATGGTGTGCATACTCTCCAGACCCAGAAGCTATGGGAGTCAGGTACCTCAGAAAAGACAACATTTAGGACTGTCTTAAAACTATGCCTATTGAATAACTGCTGGAGCATCCCTAGACCCCCAGAGGACTATAAATAATTGGGGGGTATTGACTATGACTATGCTCCAAAGCCCAGATTTCATTTGGTGGGAAATCAAATATTCATATATGAAGAAAGAGTAAGAAAAGTGATCAAATCTGATCACTGGACAATCTGATGGTTTCTCCCAATCAAATAGATGATGTTACTGTGCATAGATCCAAGCAGAAGGATAGCTTCTATAGAGATAGACAACTCTCCACGATCCCTTGCTGGGATCCTTTGATTAGTCCCCAGTATCTAGGGCTCCCTCCGATATGTTTGGCAACTGGTTCTTTCTCCATGGTCTGTAAGAAGAAGCTATGAAATTCCTCACTTCTTTTCTTTCTTGCATTTTTTTTCACCCTTTAGGAGGAGGGTGTAGGTGATAGGAATTTTCCTTTCCAGTCCCCACTTCCCCATCCCTCCAGTGTATAATGTGGTGACTTTCAGGAGAAGCCCATGTGAAAGGGGAATGTTGCATGCTGTCTGCTATGAGCCCCTCACTGTAAGGTCTACCCAACTCCTTCCCTAGGCTGGTCATCTCTAGAGTCCCTTAATTCTTTTCACCCCATCCTTCCAAGTCACCCACACCAAACTACTATACGCATTATTCCCTCAGGATCTTGTTCTCACTTATCTGCTGAAGTTGGAAAACTAAACTAATCCCCAGTGGTTTTGCCAAGCTGATCTTTACAGTGATTGAGAATCTATGCATGAGGTCTTTAAAATCAATACCAGTAATGGCTAGGTTTCCATTGTGAAAGGTTTCACACATGTTTGCTCTTTGTTTGGCCCTGAAAGCAGATACAGAGTTAGAAGTTGGAAACTGTGGATCAATTCATAATTTTTATCTCTGAGTCCAAATTGCTACTAATTGTATTTTTTAAAATAAAATAAAAAATCTAAATTATCTAGGAGGTAATTTCTCAAACTTTTTGCATATACATGTGTGTATGTATATATATATGTATGTGAATGTGTATGTGTATATGTATGTGTGTGTGCATATATGTGTGTGTGTGTGTTTGTGTACACACACATATCTATAATCCCTAAACTTGTCTTGTACCTGTAGGACAGTGTTGAGGACACAGTCAGTGCTCAATAAATACTTGGTGGATATTCACTCAATGAAATTGCACCTGCCAGAATCCCAGCCTGGGACTGAGTGTTCCTGAGCTCCTTGCCAGGACTATTCTGCAACAGGAATATCACATTTCCTAGGGGAACTAGGTATGTCTGACTGATTTCATTTGTTTATTCTACATCTGTTAACAAAAATATTTTTTAGTATATAATGGGAATAGGCACCATTATGTTATTGTACCATGGTAGTTATGACAAGCCCACATTAGTCAAAGACATGGATACTTCTCAGGCCATGATGTAGCCAGAGGCAGAAATTAACAATGAGAAAAGCAGGGTGCTCCCCTCCTCATTCATACCTGTCTATGAGGTCAGTCACATGGAGCTGATAAAGTTTATTGAGGTATAAAATCCCCCTTACTTCGGGAAGAAGCATGGAAAAGTTAAAAGAGCAATAGATTTTTAATTAAACCTCTTTGGACCTCAGTATCCTTATCTGTAAAATTATAGGGCCGACTATGTGACCTCTAAGATACTTTCCAGCTTTAAATCTAGTATCAGTTCCTGGATTACTCTACTTTTTTTTTTTGTCATGCTTCTACCTATCAGGTACCTTATAGTACTGCTTGCTATAGACTAGGACCAACCAGGATGGTCCCCTGGTAGGTCAGGTTCACTAAAAGAGACACCTGTAGTCCACACAAAAGTTAACAAAAGGAGATTTACCTAACCATTTCAGAGAAACACTCTTTAGTTAGGATATGCATCATGGATACCATTTTGATTCAGCTGAGTTTAGCTCTTTGACTCTGAGTTGCCCATGGAGGTCTATGGGTTAATTATCAGAGGGTAGCTAGAGCTCTTCCTGTTCTTAGTGGCTTTTTTTCTTGGGTGACCAGGAATCAAGGTCAACAGCCTTTAGTGTCTTGTGCCGATTAAATCTCAAGAATAGCTTCAATGCCCTATAGGAATATAACTAGTCCAGGCCAAATCATAGGGGGTTAAGGAAATAATCCTCATACCACAACCTTCTTGTTGTCTACTTTGTTCTGTTGTGGTAGAGTCACTTAATCATATATTAGTTAGAGTGCTAAATGGAGTCTGCCAAGTAGATGTTTGAATGGAACTCATAAAAATGGTAAATGCTGTGTTTGCCCATTTGGGAAATGGTGGGACTGATGTCAGGCTAAGAATGAAATTGGCTGGGGGCAGCTAGGTGGAGCAGTGGATAAAGCACCGGCCCTGGATTCAGGAGGACCTGATTTCAAATCTGGACTCAGAACACTTGACACTTACTAGCTGTGTGACCCTGGGCAAGTCACTTAACCCTAATTTCCCACTCTCTCCCAAAAAAAAAGAATGAATTTGGCAGAAGAGTAGTTGGGTAGATCCTATATTATGTTCATATCTTGACTCTGACACACACTATCTACCTGTGTGACTTTGGGCAAGCCACTTAAACTCTCTTGGCCTCAACTGCCTCATCTGTAATCTGTACAATTAAATTAGGTAATGTCTAAAATCTCTCCAAACACTAATTCCTATGATTGTCTAATCCACATGTTAGCTTTAGTCTCCAATTCCAACCTTACCTCCTATTCTCAGGCATATAATTGTAGACACACGATAATACAGAGAAGACCACTCTCCTACATAACCTTCCCCCTGTGTCTTCACAAATTGCCTATTAACATGTTATTGGATAAAGAAATGTCCCATTGTATGGAGTGTATATTACAGGGGAACACTGGATATAGAGGCAGAGAGCCTTGATTCAAATCTCACTTGCTACTAGAGTGACTGTGGGCAAATTGCTCTGGACCTCAATCTCCTCACCTGTAAAAGGGAGAAAATTAAACTTAGAAGACCTCCAAGGTCCCCTTCTAGCTCTTTCGCTGGGATATTGTGATCCCTACTCCTATGACGCTTGGGCAATTGGCCTCCTTATCTTAAAAGAGCTGGTGCTCTTTCAAGGTCAGACCCTCCGCAAAGTTACAAAGTTCCTGGTAAAGCAAAACCTCTTTGCTAATCAATGCCTATCACATATCTATTCACTATGCTTCAAGGTATTCTCGGTAATTACTTTATAGCTAAACTTCCCTACATTTGAGATACTTGCCGGTCCCCACTGCCCTGATCCCATCTCAGCACAATGTTGGAGGGGGAATCCTGAGTCTCAATTTCTGGAGGATTAGCCCAACTCCTTTCCTACCCTTGAAAAAAAGTTCCATTCTTTTAATTTTTTCCTAGCTGTAGAATGGGAAATAGACCTGTAGAGAGCAAACCAGTAGCCTGAGAGAAAAGTACCAATAAGGAAAAAAGCCTGTGGCATTCCAAATGGTTGCCTACACCACCCACTTTCTGGGATTCTAATTTACCTACAAAGAGGATTGTGATTATCAGAGGGAACCTCCCTTCAACCCTAGCTTCCTCACAGTGATTCATTTCTACTGCAGCTATTGAGAGCCCTAGAGGAAGACTGGAAACAAAGGGCTCCCTTACTCTGCCAGGCCTTGCCTACTCTCTAAGCTAACTCTGCTCCCCAAACCCTCACCCAGCTATTCCATGTCTATTCCTGATCCAGAGTGTCAGGAGAGGAAGGGAATTTAGAGGTAAAAGCACAAGATCATGAAATTCTGATTTAAATCCTGCTCCTGTCCTGCTGTTCAGACCTTCCCCTCCCTTGTCTTACTTTCTTGCCCTTATCCACTCTCATGTTCATTCTCTTTTATTCTCTTCCCTTTATCTCCATTTCGGTTTTATTGTCATCCCTTCTTAGAAGACTTTTCTTTCACTGTTGGGGGCCCTAAACAGAGATGTGTGTGTGTTTATGTTTTCAAACTCATGCATTCATTTGTGTGTGTGTGTGTGTGTGTGTGTGTGTGTGTGTGTGTGTGTTTGTGGGCAGACGACTGAGAAGTCAGGTACCACACGCCTATGGAAATGCTCCAGACAGAAGAGCTCTCAGCTTCTGACATTTCTCAGACAGGAGATCAATAAATGGGCAGATCTTGAAAAGCAGATGATGTCCCGAATAGTCCCCTGGGGAAACCTTGGGGACTGTCATAGCAAGGGAAGAACATCTAGGGAGGGTAAAGAGAGGAGAGCACAGATATCCTCATTATAGAAGACAAGCAGAACTGAGCTGTTTGGGAAGAAATAAAGGAGAGAAATGTGTATTATTCTCTGCCTCTCTTCCCCAGCTACCTTCATCAACAGTGCCATTTATGAATACTTTTAATGTGTTAATGTCCGTGGTTTGTGCCTAGCCACTGACATATTATATTTGTAATTAAAACAAGACCCAAGGTAGAGTGATCAGAAGGTAGCATGATGCTTCTCAGAGAATACACCTATCTTGTTCCTCTCCCCAAATTGAGCCTATTAGGGAATGAAGTTATATGGTGAGCATCTAATAGCCCAGGTATTTCCCTGAAAGGGTAAGTTTTCCCTTACATCAAGCTGTCATCTGCTTCTGGGTAGCTTTCCCCCACTGTTCTTAGCTCTATTCTCTGGGGTCAAACAGAAGTCTAATCCCTCTTCCATATGACAGGTTTTCAAATTTTTAAAATTCCCCTAACCCCATTTAAGTCTTTTCTCCATGCCCAACACTCCCATGTCTGCAACTCACGTTTACATGGTTTAATTTTGAAGCCATTCGCTGTGCTATCTGCGAAACTTTGGATGCTCTCCAAATTGTCAAATGCCTTTCCTAAAATGTGGTTCTCAGACTGAACACAATTCTCTAGATATATTATGACCAGGATAGCGTATAGTAGGTCCACAACTTCTTTAGTCTTTCCTTTAGTTATGGATCTTTAAATGCAGCCTAAGTTCCCATTATTTATTTATTGAGAGGACTGCCATATCATACTTCTAAGTCAATTGAGCTTGTGGTTGTTGTTGCTGCTGCTGTTGTTGTTGAGTTGTTTCAGTCATGTCTGACTCTCCATGTTCCCATATCAGGTTTTCTTTGCAAAGATACTAACACAGTAGTTTGTCATTTCCTTCTCCAGTTCATTTTACAGATGAGGTAACAGAGGCAAACAAGGTGAAGTGATTTGCCTAGGGTCACACAGCTAGTAAGTGTCTGAATCTGGATTTGAATGCAGATCTTCCTGACTCCAGGCTGGGTATGTTATCCACTGTGCCACCTAGCTTGAAGTTCACTAAATCTCAAATTTGAAGTTGCAGATTTTTCAAATGAATTACCCTCAAGCCATGCCTCCCCTATCTTTTCCCAAAGTTTATTTTAACTCAAGTAAAAGAACTTATATTAATCCCTATTAAATTTCATTTTAATGGAATTTGACCCAAATTTCTACTCTATCAAGATATTTTGGATCCTAACTGCCATGTGACCTATCTTTCCTAGCTTTGGGTCATCATCAAACTTGATAATTGTACTATGACTTTATTCAAGTCACTGTTAAAAATGTTAAATAACATTTGGTCAAGGATAAATCCCTGGAATATCTCATTCTCCCTTGAAGCTGACATCAGAAACCATTAATGGCTACTCTCTGGATTCACTCACTCAATCTGTTCCAAATTTACCTAACTATACTGCTGTCTAGCCCATATCCCTCCATTTTATTCACAAGAATAGCATGAGACACTTTATCAAATACTTTTATAAAATTTGTGTAAATTATATATGATGTGGGGGCCAATTTTTAATTGGGGAGTGTTAGCTAAGTAGCTCGCCACAACATTGGGGCAAGGAAGGAGACCGGCAGCCTCCCTCAAAACAGAGCAGGATTTCTTTAATAAGAACGAATTTAAAAAAAAAAACACAAACAGGATCAGTAGGATCAAGGGAAAGGAAATAAAATGGGGAAAGGGAAATTATACAACCTGAATAACACCACTTCCTAGGAATCAGCTGAGAATACAAAGCAGTGTCCTGTCACCTTCCAGCTTCCAGCTAGAATGGCGAATCTCCTCCCCCTTCTTCCCAGCAGATCCCAGACAGCCCCCAGCCAATTGGCGGGCCACTCTGACAGTCACATGACTGCCCTCACTAGGTTTCCAATCATTATAATTTTGCCAGGCCCATGTAGGCATTGGTGAGTGGTGATGACGTGAGGTGCCGGCGCCATGGGGACGGCTACAACTAGTGGGTGGAGCACCATGCCATTTGCGGAGCCCCAGAGGCCAGTGCACGCACTGAGATTTAAAAAAAAAAAAATTCTAGCCAAAAGATGGGGTCATAAAAACATCAAATAACAATTAATTATTTACAATGATTATATATGTGTAGGTGATATGTATATGGGGGGGGGGAGAGAGAGAGAGAGAGAGAGAGAGAGAGAGAGAGAGAGAGAGAGAATTACCGAGACAAGCAGACAGAGAGACAGAGACAGAGAGGCAGAAATCAGATCTATAAATCTTGTACCATTGTCAAAAAAAGAAAGTAGGCTAGTCCACTGTGACCTATTCCATATCAGGTCTTTGTAATCACTGCTTCTTTTTGTAGATGTTCCCACCTATCTCTTTAATAATGCTTTGCAGCATTTTTCCAGGAATGGAAATCAAGCCGATAGGCCTCTAGTTTTCAGAATTTAATCTTCTTCTTGGTCTGTACATCAAGGCAACATTTATACTTTTCCAGTTCTGTAGCACATCTATCATTTTCCACAATTAATACATGGCTTACATTTGTGAAGTTTCATCCAGAACTTTTTCTGTTGTTGTGAAGAATGGTCTACCTATACCACTATAGCCTTGTGATATTAGGCTAAATTGATATTTGGGGGTATCTAGGCTATATTGATGATATGGGATCAAGGCACCCTGTACTCTCTCTGTACTGAGGCTACAACATTAATATTATGCTACTCAATATAGATTCTCATACAATGGACCGTCCATCATTGGGTCTTACCTACCAGGTGGTGGTAGTGGTGGTGGTATTGATAATGATGATGATAGTGGGGAAAATTATTATCATTATTATGCTTCTAACAATTAGAAACCACTGTAGGGTCCAGGGGGCTCGAGGTACCTAGCAAGTACCTAGGTTTTCTGCACCAGGTAAGTTGGATAATTTTGGGAGTCCCTGAGTGCCAATCTTAGGAGTTTTAATTTTATAGGGTGTGGGGGAAGGAGTGGACACTTAAAGTCTTTCCACAGGAACATGACAAAATGACAACAGTGTTTTAGGACTAATCAGTGTAGAGAATGGATTAAAGAGGGAGACACCTCGTGAAAGAATATTATAATTATCCATGTATGAAATCATGAAGACTTTGAGGCATCAATGGAAATAGAATGAAGGATGTTACCAAAGGAAAATGATGGCTTTTACTAGTTGAGTGGATTTGGTGAGTCTGGAAGACAGAGCAGCTAAAATTTAGCTAGGGTTTTCAGCCTTGGTAACCTTAGAGGATCATGGCACCCAAGTAGAATAAAGACCTTTAAAAAGAGAGGCATCCAGAGGAAGAATTATGACCCTGAAGTGTAATCAAAACCAGAAGTGGGAAGGCATGTTTGCTTATCACTAGTTTAGAAGTCAACAGCACAGACTGCTGGTGTTGGTGTCCTGTGTCTCTCAATGATTCTGTAACACTATCACAAACAGATGCCTCATACTCATGCCTATTTACTTGTTTCATTTTACAGACAATTACACTATTTTTTTTTTATCATGGAGAATATAATTGGAAAAGGCATAGTTAAAATACAAATTTTTTGGCTAATTTCAACATTAGCCAACTTAACAAGTCATAAATGTGTAGCTACTGTTCTAACTTAATTTCCACTATTCATTTACATAAATCGGCTGTTCTAAACAGCATAGCATAATGGAAAAACACTGGACAGGCAGGCAATGAACCTGGGTTCTAGTACTGGATCCGCTACTAACTAGTTGTACCATAGACAGTGGACATAGAAGAATAAATGAAGGATAAAAACACTTATTAAAAGCTAAGTTAAGTGGTGGATGGCAATAGAAAAATAGAGACAGTTCTTGCTCTCAGGAAGTTCACTTTCTAATTGGGTAAATACACACACAGAGGGGCAGCTAGATGGCTCAGTGGATAAAGCACTGGCCCTGGATTCAGGAGTACCTGAGTTCAAATCCAGCTTCAGACACTTAACACTTACTAGCTGTGTGACCCTGGGCAAGTCACTTAACCCCAATTGCCTCACCAAAAAAAAAAAAAACACAGAGTCTAGACTTTTAACGTTTATTGATCAATTGACATATAAGAGGTTTCTACTACAAGTATACAGGAAAGGTGTCATTTTCTATAGGGTGCAGCAGCAAATTAGATGGTAATGCACCTTCTTTGATGTAATTTCTACTGGTAAAAACCTATTTCTATATCTATTTCTTATGTTGAACCATTTGACAATGCCAAGGACTTTGGTGATTAGAACCTTCTTTTCCCAATCTTCAGTAGCTGTGGTTGCTAAGGAGGTGGGGTAAAAACAGCGATTGTGTCAAAGCTGATGCATCCCTGGATGATGGCTATGGGAGCTTGGGAGGGGAAGCATTTATACTCCCAAGGATCTTGGTCTCAGGGTCCTAGGCTTTCTACGTTGGAATCTGAAGGGAAATGGTGGTGGTCAAGATGGTGCCAGGAGTTTGACTCTCCTGGGAACATGCTGTCTCATGTCTCTCCTGGTAAGGTTTCAAGGAAGAGGCAGCATTTTGAGTTGGATATTAAGGTATGGGTTAGAATTCAATAGACAAAGAGGGGCAGGTAAGATATTCCAGTTATGAAGAATAAGTAGCATGAATAAAGTCCCAGGTCACATTTAGCTGTATAGTTTGATTGGATTGTAGACTATAAATTAGGCTATAAACAAATATAGACTACAAATACTATATTATTCGCTATAAAGGTGAATAATATGAAATTTAGTTTGGTCAGAAGGTATAGGGTATGTTTGGCTGTATAGTTTGGTTGTGGCTTTGTCCATAAGCTCCGTGTTATTTACTATGAGGCTAAATAATATGAAATAAAACTGTAAAAGAGACCTGTTGCCAAACTGCCAAATGTAAACTTTATTCAATAGGTGATAGGGAGCCACTGAAGTTTTTTTTTTTTTTTGAAAGAATGACATAACTAAATTTGCATGGCAATCATTATGCTGGTAGTTGAAAGATACAGAGAATGGAGGCAAGAAGTCCTATTCAGGAGTCTAAGCAAGCTAGTGATAATCAGGGCATGTCATAGAATAGTAATTGAGAAGAGGGGATGTGAAAAATGCTGGAGAAGTGAATCGACCAGCTTGTCAAATGACTACGAGGCATTTTGCAGAAACAGGTCAGGGATATTGGCCATAATGTCGGTTAACTGCTTGGACTTTGAGAAAATAAATGTTTCTAACTTACAGACAATAAAGTCTTCTTCCTGGTGGACTTTCTTATAAGTCTGTAGGTGTCTGTGGGGAGAACACTAGCCACACAGAGCTGGAGATGTTTCTCTTTGGCCTTGAGATTTCTCACCATTGAAGGCTATCTCCCAGTCTTAAAAAAAAAAAAAAGAGAACATTTTTTTAAAAAAGCCAAAACAAAACAATTTTAACCCCCTGAGGCCATGCCCTTTTCTAGCCAAAGCATTCTGAAATGATTCAGGATGATTTAAAAAACAACAGGGAAAACAAAAGTAGCCTATCCCTGTACTTCTCTGAATCTCCTCCAAATTTCACACATATTGACCTCAGCTGCTGGTCCTCCCTATTTCTGAACCCCTTCCCTCTCTCTTGTCCTTGGGCTTCAGGGCCAGTGGGAATGCTGGTTGACTGCTTACTGACTGTGCCAGGAGAATGAATGGAGCCAATCAGAGGGATTCGGGCTCTGTTCATTTGAATCCTGCAGCCCTGCTGTTTAAAATGCCATCAATATTATCCTGGTGTGTGTGTGTGTGTGTGTGTGTGTGTGTGTGTGTGTGTGTGTGTGTGTGTGTGTGTGTGTGTGTACATTTGACTTTTCAAAGGCCCCCTCTACACTCTTCCATATTTTTATTAGCTAGGAAGAGAATGAAACCAAAAATGGCCATTCTTATTCTGCTCCGGCTCTAGCCCCCAGAATGTGTGACCCAGACCTGGAGTCCAATAAGAACTTACCTCACTGGGGCACAGTAAGGATGCATTAGTCAATGCTTGCTAAATGTCTAGAAACCAAGAACCGCAATGTAATTATTGTCCTGGGCATTTCACTGAGTGAAATGTAGGCTAGTGCTTATGACATCATGCTATTCAAACTGGGCTTTTGATGATTATTTGTTTTCCATGGGAACTGGGACTGCTTTTTCCCTTCCCAATCAGAAGCTGGCATATACTGTCAGGAACTGAATCTGAGAGCTCTGCCCAAGGAGTTCTGGGAAGGGATGGGGTGCATGGTGGAAGAGAGGAACAGGGATTTGGAGAGTTGTGGGGAAAACCCTTCAAGTATTGCTAGAAGCAGAGATATTTTTTTTACTGCTTTTACCACACAACATCATTTGAACCCCATTATTTCTCTCTGTTCCAACAGCCACCACCTTAATTAAGGTTTTTGGCTCCTTTGACCTATTTTAATAGCCTCCCATTTGTTCTCCCTACCTTAATTCTCTCTAATCTCCCTCCCTACAGCTGGCAAAGTAATTTTCCTTAAAAGGAGATTATGTGTTGACTTCTTCCTGTAGATTGTGAGCTCCTTGAAGGTAGGGACTATTTTTTGGTTTTTTACTTTTTTTCTTCTTTTTTTTTTGTATCCTCAGTGCTTGGCAAAGTGCCTGACACATAGGAGGCCCTTAATAAATATTTATTGACTGGAGGGGGGGGAGTGGATATAGAGTAACGATCTCACTCCTCTACTTAACAAAATCCAGAATAAAATATAAACTCATTTGTTTGACTTTTAAAGCCTTTTACAACCTGCCCACAACCTATCTCTCCTTTCCCCAATTGGACAGTCCCAGCAAACTGGATCTCTCTCTGTTCCTCACACATACAGGCACTCCATTTCTGGCCTGTGTTCAGGTTTTCGGCCATGCCTGGAATACACTTCCGCCATGTTTCTGCCCTCACTACCTTCAAGATGCAGCTCAAATGGTTGTTGGTCAGTCATTCAATCATGGTGGACAATCTGTGGACCATGTAATTCTAATACTGTCCGTGGACTTTTCTTGACAAAGATACCAAGTGGTTTGGCATTTCTTTCTCTAGTGGATTAAGGCAAACAGAGGTTGTGTCTTACCCAGGGCTACACAGCCAGTAAGTGTCTGAGGCTGAATTTGAACTCATGTTTTCCTGACTC
Source organism: Dromiciops gliroides (assembly GCF_019393635.1). NCBI lineage: Eukaryota > Metazoa > Chordata > Mammalia > Microbiotheria > Microbiotheriidae > Dromiciops > Dromiciops gliroides. The sequence goes on along the minus strand of NC_057863.1, from coordinate 280,599,944 downwards.
AGCCTGGCTCAGCTCTCTATCCACTGAGGGACCTAGCTCCTCCACAACTCAGATAACACCTTCTATATCAAGTCTTTTCTTATCCTTCCAGATGCCCCTTCTCCCAACCTAACTTGCACTAGTCTGCATTTATTCTGTATATGAATAAGTGAACGAATGAATCATTTATTAAGTGCATTCTAGATAAAGCACTTCTGGGAATACAAATTTCTAAAGCAAGACAGTCCCTACTCTCAAGGATCTCACATCCTAATATGAGAGACAGCACATAAGGGAAGGTTCAGTTTCCAATCCCATGAAAATATCCCAGGGATTTTAGGAGTTGGTGACAAAACAGATGACAATGCATCTTCTGTAATTTTTTTTTTCACTGATAAAATCATAGCAGTTTTTGATGTTGAACCTTTCAACATCGGCAGGAAGCATTGCTACTCCCAAGGTTCAGGGTCCTAGACTGTCTCCATCAGGGTCTAGAAGATAGTGATGGTTTAACCTGCCTGAGTCATGCTACCTCTTGATGTTTCAGCTATATATATGTATGTATGCATGTATGCATGCATGTATATGTGTATCTAGTGTATGTGTGTATCCAGTCACTCATGTACATTATATATACATACACATATGCCTATATTTACACATAGTGTATAACATGCATGAACACATATACATATCTATATATATCTATGTCTACCTATATTGAGAGAGAGAGAAAGAGAGAGGAAGGAAGGAAGGAAGGAAGGAAGGAAGGAAGGAAGGAAGGAAGGAAGGAAGGAAGGAAGGAAGGAAGGAAGGAAGGAAGGAAGGAAGGAAATTGAAAACTGCACAAAGACTTCAGGGACGTCCTGCATACCTCATCTCCCCCAGTAGAATATAAGGTGTTTAAGAGCACAGTCTTTCTTTCTTGTTTGGCCTTTGTATTCCCAGTGTCCAGTACAGTGCTTTGCATATTGTGAGTACTTAATAAATGTTTGTTAATACATCTAGAATTATCTACAACTTCGTTTTGGCAGGTGTGTGAAACCTGTTGAAATAAAGCATAGAAAGAGAAGGCTTGTGGGCAGAAATGACAAACTTTGCCATAAAAATATAATAATAATCACGATTGCATTTATATGCTATCTACTCTACCCCAGGCACTGTGCTAAATACTTTACAAATATTAACACATTGGATCCTCAGAAAAAATCTGGGAGGTAGGTGCTATTATTATTCCTATTTTACTTTTGAGAAAGCTGAGGCTGAGGAAGGGTTAAGTGCACTCAGGGTCCCATAGTGCTTAAGGCTAAATTTGAGACTCATATATATACTGACTCCAGGTTGGCCCTTTATCCACTGCATCACCATGCTGCCTCCTGATCTAGAGGGAAATTGCCTACAAAAATTGCCTTTTGATATGGTTTAGACAATTAAAGTAAAATATAATATGATAGCTGATATGATACTTCAAGCTTTGTAAAGTTCTTTATGCAAAGAGCTGATCTCATGTGATGCTACATGAGGATTTAATTTGGATAGGGTAAGAAGAGGTAGATGTAAAAATAGTATTTCCAAAGAGGAAAGTGATTTCTCTTTTGGTTTTATCAGCAATGCCTTTTATTGTGTTCAAAATACAACTTATCATCTGTTGTCATAAGAAAATACATTCTGTCTCTTTAGAGATAGAGAGCAGGTGTGGTATCCGGCCCTTTTCCCATCTTCCATTTGCCTTCACCAGCATGTGATTACTAGAACACACTAACAGGATCCTGGATTCCATTCCAGCTTCCTGGGGGGCATCAAAGGCTTGCTCTTACTGGGAGGTCAGGAAAGGTTTTCTGTTTAGCCATTTCTCTATCTGGGAACAAGATAGTGTCAAAGGCAAAAAAAAAAAAAAAAAGGCAGCTAGATGGTGCAGTGGATAAAGCACTGGCCCTGGATTCAGGAGGACCTGAGTTCAAATATGGTCTCAGACACTTGACACTGGCTGTGTGACCCTGGGCAAGTCACTTAACCCTCATTGCCCCACCAGGGAAAAAAAAAGAAAAAGAAAAAAATAGTAACCAAAAAAAAAGTGTTAAAGGCAAAATGACAAAAGAATAGTTGTGAGCATATCACTCTATACCTTTACAATTGTATTTTCTATCTTTGCTGTGATCAGGACCAGCCCTACTAAAAGGGGTGGGACTGGGGGAGGGGGCATAATTACTTGTTCAGTTTGTTGTAGAGGAGATTTTTGTTTTGGTTGTTGTTATTTGTCCTTTGATTTAAAAGAGGACCAATGACATCTTGGGGTGATGTCTGACTCGTGCGTCAAGTGGGATTTAAGTGAGACAGAGTTACACAAAGTTGTCAGCCTCACTCTCTCTTCCAGAGTCATCAGGGTCCAGTGGCGAGACAAAAATCAAGAATACTGGCAATGGCCTGCAATGCAGTGGATAACCTTGGCATCTCCCATGTCTAGCCAAGCTCTAATTGCTCCAGAGCACCTGCTTCATGGCTACTTAAACAAATTGTTCTCATCCACCCCTTCCTCTGGGGAAAATCTTCACATGCTTGGAGTAGACACTCCCATAACTCACTAATGGGTTTGAGACCCAATGGTTACCCTCAAACTGGTTTAGTCCATCTTCGGAGATGTTTTGGATTTACAGGAGTGAGGCCTCTGGCATGCTACAGCTATTTGCAGCCATTGGTGAGAGTTGAGGGCCAGGTAGACCCCAAAGGTGGACGAGCAGCCCTGAAAAGGGCTTGGCAAACCTTCACTCCGATGTGCTAGTCCTCCCTGAACACCCCATATACCCCCTTTTCAGTACAGGTTCGATGAGAGGTCTTCCTAGGTTTTTGTTGTTGTTGTTGTTTAACAACTGTGAGATTCTGTGAGTGTGGGGACTCCCAAGAGGACCACCATCTTTGAAAGGGATGGTATTCAAGAGAAGGTTTAAAGTCTCTGTTGTGATTCTGTGAAGTTGCTGACATCTGAACCTTTCTGAGGCCCCCTTACTGACCTTCATAAGGCTCCCTCTGTCTCCTCCTTGTCCTAAAATTCCCAGCATTGGTCAGTTCTTTGGGGGGGGAGAAGGGAGAGACAGAGACAGAGACAGGCAGAGACAACGAGAGAGAGAGAGAGAGAGAGAGAGAGAGAGAGAGAGAGAGAGAGAGAGAGAGAGAGAGAGAGAGAGAGAGAGAGAGAGAGAGAGAGACTCCAGAAGGCTGCTGTTAAAATTCAATTAGAGATTCATTTGGGTTAACAACCAGTCTCTTTTTAAATGCAAATCCTCATGGGAGGGTGGAGGGGATCTATAAGTCATTTACTTCAATACAACTACTTTAATCAAATCACTTTCCTCTTAACACCTGGAAAAGACAACCCACTAGGAATGGAATTGTTGATTGAAGAGTGGGGAAGAGAGCCTAGGTTCTTAACCTGGGCTCAGTGAATTTGTGTGTGTGTGTGGGGGGGGCGGGATGCAGGGTTTGGAAGATTTTTTTTCTAACGTTTCAAAGTGGTTGATCTCCTTGGTAATCCTATGTATCGTTGTTTGTTTGTTTGTTTTGTGGGGCAATGGGGGTTAAGTGACTTGCCCAGGGTCACACAGCTAGTAAGTGTCAAGTGTCTGAGTTTGGACTTGAACTCAGGTCCTCCTGACTCCAAGGCTGGTGCTTTATCCACTGCGCCACCTAGCTGCCACCTAGCTGCCCCCCGCCCATGTATTTTATTTTATGCATTTAAAAATGTTGTTCTGAGAAAGAGTTCATAGACTTCACCATACTGCCAAAGAAATTCATGAGGCAAAAATGGTTGAGTCTGTAAAGTGCTCTGCAAGGTCATTTCATTTAGTCCTGATAACATGCCTTTAAGTTAGGTGCTACTATTACCCCCATTTTAAAGGTGAGGAAACTGAGGTTGACAGGGATTAAATGACTTGCCCAGGGTCGCACAGCTAGTAAATGTCTGAGGCAGGATTTGAATTCAGATACCTATTCTTGAATCCAAGTCCCGTAATCTATCTGCTGCAGCCCCTAATTCGCTCATTTATTCAGGTATTTAGTTACCTGTGATTGGTCTGGGGTCCAACTGCTACTAGCTTAGCCACTGTGGATAAAGGAGATAGAGTACTGGGCCTGGACTCAGGAAGACCTGAGATAAAATCTGGCCTCAGACATTTACTAGCTGTGACCTGGGCAAGTCACTTAACATCTATTTGGGGATTAAATAGAGAGAGATAATGATAGCATCTACCTTGTAGGGATAATATTTGTAAAAAGTACTTGCCACAGTGCCCAGCACTGTGTTTTATGTGTTGTGCTGTGTTTTTGTTTTTGTTTTTTTCAGTTATCTCTGACTCTTCTTTTCCCCATTTAGGGTTTTCTTGACAGAGATACTGGGGTGGCTTGCCATTTCCTTATCAAGCTTATTTTACAAATGAGGAAACTGAAGGAAACAGGGTTAAGTGACTTGCCCAGGGTCACACAGTAAGTGTCTGAGGCTGGATTTGAACTCAGGCAGATGAGTCTTTCTGACTCCAGGCCCAGTACATTATGAGAGAGAAAGAGACAGGAGGAGGAGGAGGAGGAGGAGAAAGGAAGGAAGGAAAAGAGAAAGAGGGAGGGAAGGAGGGATGGAGGAAGGAAGGAATATATGTATGTGTGTATATATATATATAATATATATATCTGTGATACATAAATATATTTTGATATTTGATGCTTGGACATAGATCAAATATATTTCTATCCATCGTATAATATAAATTTGATATATTATATGATATATAAATTTCAATTTTAAATATTTTAGACGAGGGAATCCTTTGGAGTGAGCTTGGACTGGATGCTGGTTGCAGTCAGGGTGAGTCTTAGGCCGCCAGAGGGCAGCATGAGGCTATTGAGCATCCTGGGAAGTGATAGGCCCAGAGATAGGAGAATCGAACGGAAAGGGAGGTGAGAGGGTCCCAAGGTCAAGTCTTTACAAACTTGCAGATTCTCTTCAAGACCCTGCTCCCCTTGTCCTTCCTAGAAAGCCAACCATGTTCAAAGTAGCTTTAGGAAGCTCTCAGGTCATCATGGAGTCTCTCTTCAAAGGATAGGGCCAAAGAAGAAAGGGAAAATTAATGAATTAATGGACTCAGAATCATGAGCTGGAAGGAGACCTTTGAGAGAGCATCTACCAAACCCATACTTCATTTATTGGATGAAGGAACAGGCTCAAAGTGCTTAACTAGCTTGTTTAGGATCCCATATATAGTAAATAGCAGATGCAGGATTCAAACCCAAGTCTTCTGGCTTCAAATCTAGTACCAACAATTTCCTTATTCTACCTTGGAAGATCCTGGAATGGCAATAGAACAAAGGAATACAAAGCCAGTATCTCCAGTCCTTAGACCACTTTTACTCACTAGCTGTGTGAGCCTGGGCAAGTCACTTAACCTTTTTTGCCTAAGTTTCCTTATCTGTAAAATGAGCCGGAGAAGGAAATGGCAAACCACTCCAGTATCTCTGCCAAGAAAACTCCATATGGGGTCATGAAGAGTCAGACATGACTGAAAATGACCAAAAAACAAAAATTACTACGTGTGGTTACAAATAGCTCCAACTATCTGTTCAAATGTTTGATGCTGGCCACACACAACTAACCCTAGACTTTTACCACTGCAACATTCACAGGATGGTCAGGCACTTAGAATTATTAAGTGACTACCTATGCCAGGGACCCTGCTGAGCACCAAGGATACAAAAAAACCCCCTCCCCAAAGTACCTTTTCTCAAGAAGCTCAGAGTCTATGGGAAGAAACAACAGGCAAACAACTCTGTACAAACAAGATATGTACAGGATACATTGGAGGTGATCTCAGATTAAGGAAGACTGGGAAAGGCATCTTACAGAAGGTGAGACTTGTGCTGAAGCATGAAGGAAGCAGGAAGAGAGGGGAGGGGCAGAGATGAGCAGGAAAGCACTCCAGGTACCACAGGACCAGTGTGGTTGATGGAGACCTTCTCCCATGGGGTCAGGCGGCAATTTGAAAGGTTAGAGAAGAGAAGGTTTGCTCCCTCTGCAAGCAGTGAGTGCTTTTCTTTCGCTCTTAAAGGAATCAAATCCTTCAAGAGATGGGAGAACGATGTGTTAGGGACTAGAGAGGTCGTTGTTGTTCAGCCGTTTTTCGGTCATGTCTGACTGCGTGACCCTGTTTGTGGTTTTCTTGGCAAGGACACTAGAGTGCTTTGCCATTTCCTTCTCTGGCTCATTTTACAGATGAGGAAACTGAGGCAAACCACATCACACAGCCAGTAAGAGTCTGAATCTGGATTTGAACTGAGGTCTTCTTCCTGATTCCAGGCCCAACACTCTATCCACTAACATTAATAGAGTGCTTTAGGGTTTGCAAAGCACTTTTAAAATAGCATCTCATTTTATCCTTGCAACAACCCTGGGAGGTAGCTGCTATTATCATCACCATTTTACAAACAGGGAAACTGAGGCACATAACGGTTAACTGGGTTGGCCAGGGTCACCCGGCTAGAAAGTGTCTGACACTGGATTTGAACTCAGTCTTCCTCACTCTAAGTCCAACCTCCTCCTGTGTAGCCTAGAGACAGCATTTCTGTGGAGTGTTCTATTATGGTTCAAAAAGCTTTTATTTTTGTCCTAACCTGTGATTTCCTTGCTGTCCGGGAGCCAAGGAAATCCCTTCTAGCCCTGCAGATGGAAACTGCCACTCATTGTCTTAGACATGGGGCAATGAAAGCTTAAATGATTTGCTCAGGGTCTTAGAGTCAGTATTTATCAATGGCAGAACTTGAACCTGGGTCTTGACTCCGAGACCAACTCTATGCCATGCTGTTTGTTCCTCATGGCTCGAAACATCCATGAAAATGAACAGAGCCTAAAAGAATTAGTGAGACTGTACAGCAGACCTTGAAAAACCTGGCAGTTGGAATAAAACAAATTCAGGGACTTAGTGTCATTTGGAGCTATTTGGTTTGTTCCAAGGGAATCTGTCTGGAGGAGGCTGAGGGGGTTTGCAGTAGGACTCCATTGCTCCCTCCTGCTCAGACAAATGACCCGTACCAATGTGAAGGGGTGGGGGAGGGCACTGAGAAATGGGAGCAGTCCCGTTGAGCCTGTGGTGAACCAAATTCAATTTTTATAGATCCAACAATTCACTCCCATGCATCATCACGGTGCTGAGCTGAGTCGAGCCTGGCTTTGCTAGCAGAACCCAAGCTGCTGGCAGATCCCACCAGCCTGGAAATTCTCCAAGTACAAGCCCAATGACAGACTGTGTGTCTGGTGTCTGAGGACCAGCCTTGATAAGTGTGGAGAAACTCATCACCAGAAGGAGAGTCACCAGGTGAGGCATTTTTCGGCCACAACAGCTCATAAAATAAACTTCTAAAGCATCGTGTCAGTGAAGGGAGGGCTTGCATTAATGGAATAATGAGGCCTTGGAACTTAGGAAGGAAGGAATGTTTTTTTCTGAACTACGGAATAAATTGTGATCTTTTGGAACGATGACAAGATCGTGGGTCTGGTTTCTGTAGTTCTGTCTCTGCTGCTACCTTGCTGGCTATTGCTAGTCAAATTGCTGAATTATTTTGTGTCTCAGTTTTCTTCATTTATAAAATGAGTGTATCTTCCCTGTTTACCTTAGTTTTTAAAAAAATTTTCATATAAGGATAATGTAAAATAAAAAGATGTATAAACACTCTAAAAAGTTCAAGAGTAAATGATCATGGCAATTATTATGTGAATAACCTTATACTAATAATATAGTAATAATAATAAAATTGTGAGAGTCATTTAATCCAGTCCCTGCCTTCAGGCTGGACTTTCAAAACTAGTTTAGTTTAGATTGTGTAAATGATTTTTGCCCACTCCACTCAGCTCCCCCTGGCACTTGACAATCCACTAATCCACTAGCAAAGGGGTGGGGGTGGGGGGTTGGAGGGAGATGATCGTGTCTTAACATAGGAATTCAACTAAGCTGCTCTGTCTGCATAGGTGGCCACATTGCATTCTAAACAAAAGGGGAAAAAACTACCACAAACCTTCCCTAACCTGAACACAGGGCCCTAATATCACATGAATGCTCAGTATCTGATCTTCCTAATCCTCAGTTCCTTCCATTGTATAATTTATAAGAACCCAGGGAGGAATGACCTCCTCAAATTAATATTTGATTCAGCCCACTTTCTTTCTACATCACCCTCGGATGCAGCTACAATCTCCAAATTAATCATTTTGGATCTGAGTCAAAAACCAAACATCCTATTCTTCATCTGCACTTGACATAGGCAAGCCCCTGGTTGTTCTAAGAAGGTCTGAGGGGGATTTCTGATGTGAATGCAATCTGGTTGGGACAGCTCTCACCCTGACGATCACCAGGGCTGAGTCAGCAGATCTGGCTGACTGGACCCCGAGTCCCCATCTTCCTTCATGGCTCACGTGCTTATTTGGAGAGCATGGCCCTCCTCCCTTCCCCGCCTCCTCTTCCCAGCCCCATCGAGGGGCATCATCCTTCAGTCAAGCGCAAAGATGCTTTGGCAGCACAAATTCATCAAGGATGACAACAAGGAATACCCTTGGGCTCTAGGATGCAGACACTTGGTGGGAAGTAAACAAACCCACACACACACTTGATGGGCGCCATGCCTACTATAGAATAATGGACAGTAGGAGTAGCTGTCAATATGAAGAAACTGAGAGAATACAAGGACAAAGGCACAGCAGGACAAAGAGGGCAGTAGGAACATGCTGCCATCAGCTGCTGTTCTCAGTAGAGGCCATAGGCCTAGGCCCCAAAGGACCAATATTTGGGTCGAGGGGCCTCTAACACAGACGTGCCTTGAAGCATAGGAAATGTTTCAAAAAGTGAAACATTGTGAGCAAGATCCCTTCAGTGTCCTCTAAGCATAAGGCCTTAGGAAGCTCAGCACCCGAGATCCTCGATGGGACTATTCATAGTGCATCTCCCTACTCTGCTGTGACCACGTCCCGGTCACTTCTTTCTTTTGCAAGCTCCTCCAAGCATTACACGGACCTGACCAGACATCTAGTTGCCGATGCCAGGGGCAGAAGTCCTCTCCATATATTTGCTGACTGCGGGTAACCCCATAGAGTCCAGGGCATCCCACGAGGGTACTGGCAGCAGCTACGGCCTTCTTGCCCCCCACAGTTCAACAGCACTGGGTTCCTTGTCATGCTCTCACTGTCAGAGGTTACTCTTGCTGTTGGTGAGCTGCCTGGCAATCTCTCTTAGCCTTGCTGAAGATGGCTATCATAAAGAAAAAGCTATGTGTGATGATGCAGAATACTTAGAGAGAGCCACAGAAACCAGGGGAACCAGGATCCACCCCCCCCATCTGACTCGCTGTGTATACTTTCATCCCCTTCTTGGGCAACCCATTTGGGATTGACACTGGGGAGCTATGTCTTTGTCTTTGTTTCAATCAATCAATATTCATTTATTAATTACTTCCCACTGTGTTAAAAAGAGGGATGCAAAAACAAAAATGAAGTATATGCACATATATAACTATCTATAAAATACAAGGAATTAGGGCTGGTGATTTCATTGGTATAGGAACTCCCCAGAGGAGGGAACTCCTTCAACCAGGGCCAGTCAGGACCCTCTCTGAAACTTAGAATCTAAGTAGAGAGGACTAATGAAAAATGCTCTCCACCTCCAGAGACAGAACTGACAAAGTGAGGGCATTTTGAAGCATAGTTTTTTTCATTTTGTTTATTTTCCTGGGGTTTTTTTGTGTGTGTTTTCTTTTACAACCTGGCCAATATGGAAATACGTTTCGCAAGATTTCACATGGTTAATCAATATCATATTGCTTGCCTTCTCAAGGGGCAAAGGAGGGAGAATCTAGAAGTCAATTTTTTTAAATGAATGTTCAAAAACAGTAATTGGGAAATATTTAACAAAATAAATTTCAAAATATATTTTTAAAGATAAAAAAGTGACCTAGAGCACTAGAGAGGTTAATCGACCTCCTCTTGGTCACATGGTCAGTATGTCAGAGGTGATGGATAAATACAAAATCTACACATTATTAATAAAAAAATAACTTTAGCCAGGGGAGTCCCTAGTAGCTGAGACTATTAGAAAAAGCTTCATATAGAAGATGGCACTTGAGCCAGATGTTTAAGTGAACAAGGCTTCCTAAGATGTGGAGGTGAGGAGGAAATGCATTCCTGGCCTTGGGGAGAGCCAACAAGAAAGGGTAGAGATGGTGTTTCATGTGTGAGGGACAGCAATTTGGCCAGACTATAGTACAGATGAAGGAGAGCATCCTAGAATGAAACTGAAAGGGTAGTTTGGGGCTAGGCTGTGAAGGGTTTTCAATGACAAAGAGTTCGGATATAATTTTAGAGGCAGTGGGTGAGTGATGTGTATGGTCAGACCTCCACTTAAGCTACTCTTTGGCTTCTGGGCTTTTGGTAGAGTGGGGATCCCTTGCTACAGATACTACTATTTGTGCTTATTTGTGTCGAGCTGATATGATTGCTAACTGATGAGTACTGGTTTTGATTATGCTAAGTAAGAGCCTGTCTTCTAGTGTATTACTGGGGTTTCCCTGTCTCTACTGTGAACAGACAGCACCGGGGAAGAGGACAATCCCTCCCATCATGGAAGGGGTCTCTCTCCTAGAGCAATCTTCAAATGGGATTTTAGATCCTATAAGACAATGCTTCCCCCTCCCCCCCCCCTCGTCTGCTGGCTTTTCATTAGAATTTCCAATTCTTGGGACTGTCTCCCTTCCTCCATCTGTCTAAGCAGCTTTGGGGGGTAGCTCAGCAGCTGGGATACCCTTCAAGGGCCTGCTCAAAGTGTCACAGCATTGGAATAATTTCCTGAAAATGCTTTTTTTTTTCTTGTGGGCAGGAACTCGATCTTCATCCAGAGAATCCCTAAACACAATGGATGTCCCTTCCATGCCCACCAATATGAAGGGATTGGGGGCAGTAAAGGGGAGGTCTTAAAGGCAAAATTTTGGGATCATCTTTGCAAAACATTTGCCAGGAAGCTTAAAAAGCCTTGGCTGGCCAGATGTGCTAACAAGCAGTTTGGAACTGTTTCCCAGGTTTGTGGCAGGCTTTCTGGATTCCTCCTTTGAACTGACAGCTACCAATTTGGGGAATTTTACTGCAGTTTTACAAATGTACTTGGTCATCTGGGTCTGGGACCTAAATGTGTTCATTTTGTTCACTCCTTTTTTTTTTTTTTGCCTTCTCAAAAACTGATTGTGTTGAGAGCTCTCGTTAAATAGAAAAACAACTGACAGAGATATTTTTTAATTTATTTTTTAAGGCTCTCACAGGGTTAAAAACAAGACAACAACAACCCTAAGCCAAACTGAAAGCCTCCCGATGTCTTCCTTGACAAATTCCTTACAAGCCCTCAATTGTTTCACTCCTAAGTTCCAGTATGCCCTGATCAGGGCAAGGACAGAATGTGACTTCTTGCCAAGCATCCCCTTTGCTCTAGGAAGCTTTGGGGGACTATTGTTCTAAAAGGGAAGGCTGAGAGCTGCTTCACAAGGAGACCTCTACAGTCTGACCTCCTGGTACCAGGCTCACTCAGAGAAAGAAGCATCATCCAGCACTCCCAAGAAAAGGGCTCACTCAGGGGTCTGCTGGTTAATGTTTAACAATCAATCAGCTAAGGGGGCAGTGAAATGTGCGTGGGACACACTTGCTAGTTTAATTTGCACTATTTACATTTTCCTCACCACTTTCTTAAGTCTATACAACCAATAAAACACTAAATCAAGTCTTGATTTATAGTCTGCTGACTTCTGAGGTATAAATGCTTAAAATAAACATTTAACAATTGACTCTGGGAATGGATTTCAGCACCCCATGGCCTTACCTCACGGGATCATGGATGAAGAGCTAGCTGTGGATCTAAAAGCTGACTTGATCCAAACTCTACATTTTACAGACTAGACTACAAGTCTATTGGCCTGGCATAATTTGCACTAAATTAAACAGTGAGTTGTCAAGCAAGGATTTGAACTCGGGTCCTCTAGAGCACCAGTTTCTGCTGCATCTTTACCAAGAACCTGGATGAATGCTAAAACCTGTGGAGTTTCCATTCTCCTAGGCCAGGAAAAAAGTACATTTCAACAAGGCCAGTCCATGAGGAAGCTTCCAGAGATCACAACAGTTCAAGTGTATTGCTTTTGAAGCCTGGGTTCCCCTTCAGTCTACTGGAAAAAGGACCAGCTGACCTTTGGAAAACTGACCCTGTCCCCATGGCAAGAATGAACTCTGTGTTGAACCAAAACGTGTGCCTTCCCAGGAGAATGGGACTAACTAACCCCAATTGGAAGGGACCTCAGAAATAATCTAGTTCTGCCCCTCCCTGAATCATAAATCTGCCTCTAGAATGTCCTCATCACTAACCTCTTAAAATCTCTAGTCAGGGGCAGCTAGATGGCGTAGTGGATAAAGCACCCGCCTTGGAGTCAGGAGTACCTGAATTCAAATCTGACCTCAGACACTTAACACTTACTAGCTGTGTGACCCTGGGCAAGTCACTTAACCCCAATTGCCTCACTATAAAAAAGAAAAATGAAAGAAAAAACCTCTAGTCATAGTAAATGCATTGCCTAATGGTTAGGAAGGCCATTCCTACATTGAAGCCCAATTTACCTTCCTATGGTTTCTAACCTCTGGAGCCAAGAATACATCTAATATCAATGTTTAATAAATACTTGCAAATTAACTATTGAGACATACCTTTCTTGACTCCAGAGGTCAGAACTAGGCCTAGTGTTTACAATTTGTAGGAATACTGTTGGATTTGGAGTCAAAAAACCTGTGTAAGGGTCCCAGTTCAGCCATTTACTAGTTGTGACCTCCAAAAAGTCTATTAAAGCAGTGGTGTCAAACTCAAATAAAAATGTATCCCTGTGAGCTGAATGTTGACTTAGAAAAACACAAATTAATGCTACCTATGTTGTATTAAAAGAAGCTAGGTAGGGGGCAGCTAGGTGACGCAGTGGATAAAGCACGGGTCCTTTATTCAGGAGGACCTGAATTCAAACCCGCCTCAGACACTTGTCACTTATTAGCTGTGTGACCCTGGGCAAGTCACTTAACCCTCATTGCCATGCAAAAAAAAAAAAGACCAGAGAGAGAGAGAGAGAGAGAGAGAGAAGCTAGGTGCCACAGTGGATAGGGTGCAGAGACTGGAGTCAAGAAGACCTGAGTTCAAATTCAACCTCAGATAATTATTAGCTGTTTGACCCTGGGCAAGTCACTTAACTCTTTTTATCTCAATTTCCTCATCTGTAAAATGAGCTAGAGAAGGAAATGGCAAACTGCTTTAGTATCTTTGCCAAGAGAACCCCAAATGGGATCAGACATGACTGAAAGCACTGAACAACAAATGTTGTGTTATGTTTTTATTTATTTTGTTAAAAAATTTCCCAATTACATTTTAATATGATTCAGGAAACACCCTGGAACTTTGATTAAAGACTCACAGGATCTAGGAGTTCATCTAGGTTAAACCTCTCATCTTAGATAATGAAACCCTAGAGAGTTTGCATAGAGAGGTTGTGACTTACCCAAGATGACAAAGAACCAAGACTCAGACCCAGGTCCTTGGACTCAATCTAGGATTCTTGGACTTCTCTCAAGCTCAGTCTCCTCATCTATAAAAATGTGACTGATTTCCAAACCTCCTTTAGTTCTAACACTCTGGAACTCAATAATTCTGGGCTGGGATCACCAGAGAAGGCTTCCTAGTGTTTGTGCTACTGTATCTGGGGGAATATAGCATAGGTCCCATGGCCTGGCAGAAGTGAAGGGAAGTGTTCAGTGTCTACCTCATTGCTTACTCTAGCCTAAGGAAGTCAGAATCCACATCTCACCACCCACCTCTAATGTATACACTATACACTCTTTAACAAACAGAGAGAGAAACTGAGATAAAAGCCCCAGGAGGGATATAAGCCCTATTCACTCAGAAAGCTACTCTCCAATCCCAAAGACATTTTAAAAATGAGTCTCTCCTTGACAATCCTCCCCCACCCCGGCTCCTGAGACATATGGAAGAATGAAGTGTGTTGGTCCAAGAAAATGTCCAGGTGGCAGCCCAGCCTGAGAGAGGCCTTAATTTTCTTTCTCAATGTCATTAGATAATCGAGGGACTCACTGGGTTACCAAACAGAAAAGCCATGTGCCATCTGCATTAATGGTTCCATGAATAATATATGAAATCTGTGTAAAAAGTTCTCCTCTTCCCCTTGGCAACATGTGCCAGAACGTCTGTAGTGGAGACAGTTTACAGGGAGGGGTGGGAACACTCACCGCCTTGCAGAGCCTTGCAGAGTGGTTAAGAATAAGGTGTGGCAACCCAGGCAAAAGGGATGTCTCTGGGCACAGTTCAGAACCAACCCCTTTGCCCCATAGGGAGCTGCTCATGTCACAGATCTGTTTTTCAGTGGGGTCAAAAAAAAAAACACCTTGTAAAGTATTACAAGTCTTTCCAATGTCAGTTGGTATCACTGTGCATTGGCCTAAATAAAGTTCTGCTTATCATGTTCTGCTTATCTGAATGTCTTGATCTGGGGGTAGAATTACCAAATCGTTATCTCTTCTTGAGTTATGACTTCATTAGCTGTAAGTATTTGGTAGAATTCCTCTTCTTCCTCTTCCATGCCTTTGGAATTTTTAGATTTTTGATGAAACAGGCTAAAAACTATACAATTATTCTGCATCCGGTCAGGACAGAACTGGCCATTTTAGGGTGGATTTGTCAACATATGAAAAGAGGCAAAGGAGAGAATTGGGGAAAAAGATAGAAGAGAAAAATCCAATGATCTACCCACTGTACCACTTAGTCATACTTAAAAACAAACAACCAAAAACCTTTTTCAAGGTGGACTGAGGGAGATGAAATAGGGAACCTTTCTCTAAAATACTGATTAGTTCCTTAGAGTCATGGAAATAAAGTCAACCTGCTTTTCAGGCTCCATTCCCAGAATTGCCACATATTACTTTAGTTATGGGATCATGGGATCACGGATTATCTGTATGTCTTGATCTGAGGGTGGAATTTCCAAATTGCTATCTCTACTTGAGTTAGGATTTCATTAGTTATAAGTACTTCGTAAAATACCTCTTCTTCTTCTTCCTCCATGCCTTGGAATCTTTAGGCTTTTGATGAAACAAGGAAGGGACCTTAGAGGTCATCTTCTAGTCTAACCTCCTTATTGAAGAATTAACTAAGGCCCAGAGATGTTAAGAGATTTCCCCAAAGTCACAGAGGTAGAGCTGAGATTTAAGCTCAGGTCTTCTGACATCTTTCCACTGAACCACACTACATCTAAATTTCTAATTTTATAGAAGATGAAAATTGCTCCTAGAGAAGTAAAGAGATTACTCAAAATGGACACTCTGAATACCTTGAATAAGCCTTTTTTTTTCTTTGTGGAAAGAAAAGAAAAAATGCTATTGGATAGAGGTTCTTAACCTTAGGTTGAATGACCTCATGGGGTCTGTAGAAAGATTTCAGGTGGTCAATGAACTTGAGTGAGAAAAAAATACATCTTTATTTCAATACATTTTTTTCTTTGTACTTTTACATACTTTTTTTTGCCTTTACAAACATTATTCTAGGGTAGGTTGCACAGGCTTTAGCAGACAGGCAAAGGGGTCCAGGACACATAAAGGTTAAGAAACCCAACTATGGAATCATTGCTTCAGATCTGGAAGGGACCTAAAGTCATCTTTCAAATAAGAAAAGTGAAGCTAAGAGACATTAAATGACTTGACCAAGCTTACACAGGGAGTGACAGAGCCAGGATTTGAATCCAGGTCAGCTAACTTCAGACCCATCATTCCTGCTGCTGGATCTTCCATGATCATGCTGCCTCCCTTTCTACTACCTGTAGGTTCCTAAATCTGATGATTTTCAGTTGAGAGTGAGGTTCCCACACTGCACCCCATAGCACCTTCCCATAGATAACTCACAAGGGTGCCATGGGATATTTGAAAAATTTGACCTATTGACTTAAAAAAATGGAACTGTTTAGTATTTCTTTTGGTCAAGGGGCTCTGTGAAAAGTAAATATCACATGAAGCAAGAAAGTTTGGGAACCTCTGGTTCACAGGATTCATCAATCAACAAGAAAGGAAGGGAGTGGAGAGGCAGAAGGCAAAAGTCCTTTTTAAAATTACAGAATGCAAAAGAGAAGGATTAAAGAATAGAAAAGAAAATGCTTTCCTCTTTCAGAGGAGAAATAGAGTACTCTGGACATAAAATGTGGCATATACTGTCAAACCAAGTCTTTATATAAGATAATTTTGAATAAGTTTTCCTTTGCTGCTTTGCAGAATTGGGGGTGCAGGGGGAGAGGAATGATGGTGATGTGAAAACAAAAGGCATCAATAAAAATAACTTTTTAAAAAGTAAATGGTAGAGGGGGTCCTTAGAGCTTAAAGGGGAGACCAGAGTGTTTTCCAGTATAACTCCCTTAATTCTCCTACTCTTCAGTCCCATAAAAAGGGCCTGGGATTTGAGAAATCATCCCATCTCCTCTTCCCTGCCTCCCTTGTGTGCCCCAGAAGACCACTCAAAAAGAAGATGGGCCTTGGTCAGCTACATTTCAAATGAGGCAGAAAAAATGGTGCCTCCCTTACTCCCTTCTGCTACCCACCGCTGCGCTTTAAGGTGTGGATCCAGGCCTACTCTATTTTGAGAAGCACTCCATTTTGTTCACACATTCATGTCTGTACTCTACCATTAGTGCTTGAAAGGCAAGTAACCCAAAATAGGATATGCCATATTATCCTGTAGTGCAACCTGTTCTGAGAAACAGCCTCCCTCCCTCCCCCATCCTATGTGGTTTTATGCAGAAACCCCTAACCTTCACACTGGGTGAAAAGGTCTACACCAAATATGAAAGGGTCTACAGCAGATAAGGTGCCAGTCCCGGCAACAGGGACCTTGACAAATCAGCTTTTGCCCCAACCCCCATACCCTGTTCCTTGATTCCTGAAAGCTACATAAATGTGTGTACTGTTTGTTTATTCAGGGAGTCTTTACCTCTCGGGTGAGACAACCCTGCTGGTGAAACCCTTGCTGGTCCAGATTCTATTTCTTGGCTGTCTGTTGTTCCTGGCACAGACGAGCCCTATGGGCAGCCTCTGCACTCACTTCTCTGACAACCCCAGCTGACTCAGATTTCCCCCTTCTTTGAATTTGTATTGTACCCACTCACTCAGACACTAAGCAATACACTGCATCATGCTGTTATTCAGCCAGGTACAGTGTAATTCTTGAGTCAGTCACATTTGCAGATGCTGCTCCTTTCCTCTCTCCTTCACCATTCCCAACCTTAGGTCCATTTCTTGAGAACTGAGTATTATGCTTCTGTTCGACATTCCCCGCCCCCCACCCCAGACACACATGCAATGCCTAGCATCTTGGCATATCATTCATGCTCAGTAGCTGTTTTCAGGAAGGAAAGAATGACCTGTTTGGAACCACTACCCTGGTAAAGTCACTCTCAACCTCCTGCCATCTTCCAAAAGAAACTCAGAGGGTTTGGCCAAAGACTCATTTAGAGCATCTTTACAACAGAACTGCCACACATTTTCTCATTCTAGAAGTTCCTCATCTTGACTGTAGGGCCAGAAATAATTTCTACCCAAGATGGATCAAGACATGGGTAAAATTAATTAGTGCATTTGTTTGCTCAGTTAAAACATAATTTTTAAATTATTAAGATGCTAGGGGGCGCAGTGGATAAAGCACTGGCCCTGGATTCAGGGGGACCTGAGTTCAAATCCAACCTCAGACACTTGACACTAGCTGTGTGACCCTAGGCAAGTCACTTACCCCTCATTGCCCTGTAAAAACCAAAACCAAAACAAAACAAAACAAAACAAAAAAGATGCTTTGGCTGAATATGTGCAATCATGGCCAAACCTCTATAAAAGTATGAAGGAGCAAAAGTATATTTTCCCTTAAGCTCTGTTATGGGGCAGCTAGGTGGGGTAGTGAATAGAGCACTGGGCTTGGGATCAGGAGGAATAATCTTCATGAATTCAAATCTGGCCTCAGACACTAGCTGCGTGATCAAGGGCAAGTCACTGAACCCTGTTGACCTCAGTTTTCTCATCAAATCATCAAATGAGCTGGAGAAACATATTTGCCAAGAGCATACCATATGAGGTTACAAAGAATCAAACATGACTACAACGACTAAACAATAAAAAGTTTCGTGACTACTTTCTCACTACTTCACTTTCCTTCCTCCATCCTCAACACACACACACACACACACACACACACACACACACACACACACACAGAGTCATTCTCATGCTGCCCTTTCACAGGTCAGGCCCTCCACACCAATTCCCAATTTACATCTCTCCTACCTACCCATCAGCATCCAGCTCTTCCTTTACTTCTCATTGCTTCTCTATAAAACAAGGATAATAAATGTTAAAGGGCTACATATATATTTAAGCTGTTATCATCTTTGAAGAATTATGTCTAGGTGGAATTTTCATCAATCAAAACTTATTTTTGAAATTTTGGGAGTAGGAGTGAGGAAAGTGATTTAAGATATAAAAGAATTTTGTTAAAGATTTTTGTAAAACTAAGGATCCTTATTTACCCTACTTTATAAATTCTTTGTTTTGTTTTTTATTTTAATATAGAGAGCTCCTTAAAATGGGACTTACCTGGAGGAGAACAGATTATTTCTTCTCCTCTCATCAACCACAGACATGGCTGTCTTCCCCCCCCCCCCCCAGTGTTGGAAGAGCTCACAGCAGGGTTTCTCCTCTGACTAAAAAAGCTGTTTTTGCAGTTGAGAATTCTTTTGGCTTGCAGTCATCAATATGTGAACTGGATCTGGCCTCTGGATCTGGACTGAAACCCGAACTTTGCTCCCCCAGGCTAGCAAGGATTAAGTGTGTGACTCATGCTGGATTCTAGAGGCTGGGGTTCCCTTATTCTTTCACAAAGCCCTGTGCCTTGACGCCTTGACTCTCTCTGTCTGGGAGGACCTGATGTAATGCTGAGTATGGGAAAATCATAGGAAGCCTGTCTGGGGAATCTGGAAATGAAAGAAGTGTATGCTTGGGACAGGGGCTGAGGGGAGTAGTCTAGGAGGAAAGCAAGAGAAAGAACCCTTCATGTTTAGCACCAAAGGACCGAGTCCCCATGAAGTCCTGGTTGGTTTAAGCTTCTGTCATATCGGAAATGATGATGTTCGAGTGTACCCTCTGTGAGTTTGTGTCATAAGCATCCTCAGGGCCCATCCTAGGCCTAGGATTAAGAGTCACCCAAGTGACCTAGGATAATGTTTTTTTTTTCATTTATTGTGGCCTCTGGCTTGAATAGATGGCATTCTGCTCCAGCTGCTGCAGCTGTCAGCCAGCCAAGAGAGTGCTGACATTTTCTGAGTGCCCACAGGGTGCAGCACATGGAATCTAAGACTGCTGAGGGATGGTGGTTATTCTGCTCTGGTAGGTCCCTGTCTAAAGGTGGAGACTGGATGGGTAACAATACAAAAAGATGACTGATCATGTAGAACAAGAAACATATAGAAACATAACCCTGGTGTTATAATTGCCCTTATATAGAGAAATGGGCCAAAAGATGTTAGTCAAGGAAGGCTTTTTAGAGATGAATCAGTCTTAGGCAGCACTTCTAAGGAAGGAAGCCAGAGAGAAGAAGGGTTTGTGTGAAGATTGAAAAGGTTGGAGTTGGAGTTAGAGAGTATAGGCAGAGAATGGCATCTGGGGCACATCAGGGCATGAGAGCTAGGTGGCACCATAGTGCAGAGAGCTCTGGGCCTAGAGTCAGGAAGATCTGAGTTCAACCACTTTCTAGCTGTCTGACCTTGGGCAAGTCCCATGTTTACCTCAGTTTCATCTATAAAATGAGGATGATAATTGCACCTACCTTCCCAGGGTTTTTGTGAGCATCAAATGAGATAATAATTGTAAACTATTCAACATAGTGCCTAGCACATAGCTACATAAATGTTAACTATCATTATCATGGAGTTGTGCTACATGGATTGGGGCAGAGTCAAGATGGCAGAGAAAAGGAAGGGATTTTCCAGAGCTCTTCCCCAAACACCTCTGAACAACTTTAAATAATGCCTCAAAACAAATTGTGGAATGAGCAACAGAACCCACAAAAGAATGAGGAGAAACAATTTTCCAGCCCAAGACAACTTAGAAGGTCGGCATGAGATGTGGAAGCCCATGATTTAGAGAACACTGGACAATAACGGCCATAGGAGTCTAGGAGACTGTCACCCAGAGAAGCCGACAGGACTGAGAAAAGGCTCTTTTTTTCAGGGAATACAGTGTATGTGCTAGCGTTGGAAAAATTATGGTGAATGAGTTCTAAGTGTAAAGACCACAGGATTTGGAAGTCACAGAACCTCAGGGGGAGGGGAGTGGGAAATCCTGGCTCTGTTACTTATTAGCTGTGGGACCTTAGCTAAGTTAATTCACTTGCCTTACACGATAGGGTGGATTTGGTGATCTCTAAGATGCTTCCAGCTCTCAATCATCTGATCCAGGCATCTGATAGGTCAAAATAAAGTCAGATGCTCTGTATTCCTTCCCCAGGCCATTAAAAAGGTGTTTTGTTTGTTTGTTTTAATAAAGAATAGGTATCTGGGGGTTGGGAGTGGGGGGAGAGGATTGCTTTTTCAAACGAATCCAAAGGATGAATCTTGTGATTCAAACCACCGTGCGGCTGGCTTTTTAAAGCAGTGAACGGCAAATTAGTCGTCCATCCATGCAGCTCTCCAACATGCAGAAAGCCAGATGAACTAGAGTAACCTGCCTTGTTTTCCCCAAGAGCAGCAACAGCCACCTGGGCTTTGCATAGAGAGGTTGTACCTCTCAAGGGTTAAAGAAGAAATAATTGCAGAGGCTGAGGGAGGGACCAGGAGAGAAAGGAGGACAGGAGTGAGGGAGAGAGAGAAGAGCAACCAATTAAGATTGCCATTTTACCTAATCTCCTGCCAGAAAGCAATGCGCAGGGACCCTCGCATGCTCCGGGATTCTCAAATATCAGTGTGCTCTGCCCTTGCTTGCACCTCCTGTCTTCCTCAAGCCTCTTTCTCCTTCTGCTCCCAGAGAAGGTCCCTTGTGACAGCAGCGTGTGCCTGACACCGCTACAGGCTTCCTTATGTTGGACGGCTGCCAATCAAGCTTCCTCTTCCCCTGCACCCCCTCCCCCTAGTCAGCACTCCTGTTCTCCTCCTGCTGCTATCATCTCCGTACTCCCGAAACCTCCTTACCAACGGGACTCTCTCCCGATCCCGATCCCCGTCTTTCATTGCTTCTCCCCCTCATTTGCCCTCCTTCAACCTCCCATACTCCCTGGCTACTCTGCCCACTGACTTAGCTGTGCATCACTGCCCTGATACCGTGACAAGACTCTCCCCTTTCCTCCCTTTCCTTGGCACCTGGAGTTCTCGTCACTTGGCTCTATTTGCATCGGCAATTTGTGACCTTCCAGAGAGCCTGGGAGATGGAATTCATTCTTGCAGCACACACAGCCATGATTGACATGTCTTCGAAAGAGATGTGTGTGTGTGTGTGTGTGTGTGTGTGTGTGTGTGTGTGTATGTATGTGTGTAAGAGAGAATGAGCTCCATCCAGCAAGAGAGAATAGAAGGAAGGGGGGGGGGCGGGGATCAGATGGGTAACTGGTTTTGGTGGAATAAATTGGTCTACCTTCAGGTACAAGAAAATTAAGGCCATTAGCGATTTCCCCTCCTTCCTCCCCCTCCCCTTGTCTCATCTACAATATTACAAAGCCAAATGCTCGAGGAGCACATTTCGGGGCAAATTCTGAGTGCTCTGCGAAACCTGAAAATCTCTGCTATGGAGAGATTGCCTGAAATTTTATCCTGCCTGCCCTTTCAGTGGGTAATAATAATAAGAGAATTAGTTAGCATACAGATGCTGTCTGTTCTCGCTCACATCACTTGGCGTTTTGTAATAATGGATGCATTTGAAATGGCTTTAAAAAAAAAAAAGATCCAGTTAGTTTTCCCAGGCCTTTTTGACTTCAGAGTCAAATCAAGTAGAAAGTTAGAATCATATTTTGCTGTTTATTGGATTTTTTTTTGGTATAAAGTCATTTTAAAGACATTTTAAACAAACCTTGCAGCAACATTTAAAGTGTTGGGGAATAGAAGCAGACTCTCGACCTGCCGTTGGGTTTTTTGCTTTTTTTTTTTTAACTTGATGGCCCTGAGCTTTTTTGAGGGTAGCAAACATAATCTCAGCCAGAACAATGGCGCAATGGATGACGGACTAGACTTGGTTAAGAAAACCTGGGTTCAAAGCTTGCTTCTGACACTTACTGGTTGTCGGACCGGAGAAAATCACTTAACCCTTCTGAGCCTCAGGCACCCCTCAAAGAGACATTTTTCTTTCTACAATTAAAAAAATCCAAGGATTGGACTGATTGGTGACAGGCAAAGCTGTTAACTAGGCAAAACTAACCCTTGGACCCTTCCAGTATTCCTTCAGCCATCCATCCCTCTTCAACTGCTTGGGGCTCCGTTTCTCCATCTTCTGCCGCCCCGGATTCTTTGTTTCCTTCTCTGAATTCTCAATTTCCCCTCAAGAGTCAGTAGAGGAGCCAACAGCTCTTCCCAGGCATTTTTGCTTTTAGACGAGGTTCTACTGATGTCCTAAAAGCCTTCTGGTCCCAGAGGAGTGGATCCTTAAAGATGTGATTTCAAAACTACTAGACTGGGGCGTGAGGAGGGGAGAAGGAAGAGAGAGGAGAGAGGAGAGAGAGAGAGAGAGAGAGAGAGAGAGAGAGAGAGGAGAGATATATTAGATCAGAGGGGTTCCTTCTACTACAGCCCAAATCACCACCCCAGAGGTGTTTAATACATAGAGAAAGACTGATGGGGCAGCTAGATGGCGCAGTGGATAAAGCACCCGCCTTGGATTCAGGAGGACCTGAGTTCAAATTTGGTCTCAGACACTTGACACTTACTAGCTGTGTGACTCTGGGCAAGTGACTTAACCCTCATTGCCCAGCAGAGAGAGAGAGAGAGAGAGAGAGAGAGAGAGAGAGAGAGAGAGAGAGAGAGAGAGAGAGAGAGAGAGCCATGAACGAGAACTCAAAATTCCTGGCTTTTTAACTATTTACCTGTGTGATCTCGAACATTTCATATCTCTGAACCTTCCTTTTCTCTTTTGTAAGACCATCTAGTCAGAGTAGATGACCCAAGTAGATCCAAGGACGTTTCAGATCTAAAATTCTAGGCCAGCCCTGCCAATGAATAGGACTTCCTATCATTTGTTTATTGATCCCACCTCATTTCCTACAACCACTCCCTGTAAAGCGACGACATTCTGTGGGTCTAGTCTCTTTTCTGGCCAGTGAACCGCAGTTGTTGGACCCAGTTTCCCTCACATTCTGATGCAGCCTCTAAAACCCCCGATTTCTCAGAGCACAGTAACCCTGACAAGTCACCTTCGCTCTGGTGAAATATGTGTTTCCATGAGGGAGGACACGAAAAGGCACTTTTCAGAATCCGATTGGTGGTGGTGGTTGGTTTTTTTGTGTCTCTCTCCCCCCCCTCCCCCCCCCCCCCCCCCCCCGCTTTTCTGTCTTTAATGCGGATCTAATTCTGACTGCATAGCTGTTCTGTGAAATCAAATTAGGTGGTGTAAGGAGACTGGGAACCCCTTCAAGCATGATAAACTTTTGATTGCTTCCCCAAAGCTCTAATGAATCTGAGTAGACTTGGAGTAATAAAGGATCGTGTGGGGTTTTCCCCCCCTCCCCTCTGCATTTTTTTTCTTAAAAATAAAAAAAGGAAATAAAAGAAGTCTTGAATGTAAGAGGTACAAACGTAGCTTGCCATTAGCACCGATGTTAGGTGGGCAATCCAGACAACACAGCAGGATTCTTAATCAGATACAGCAAATGCTACAGCTCGGTCCCCTGGCTAAAGAATGAGAGGGAGAGGAGGGGGAAGGGTTGGCTCAGAAAGACAACTATAAACAAGGATCTAGGTGAGGGGATGTTGTCCATCACCATTCATTCATATTAGCTCAGGTTTATATCTCATCTTAAGAATGGGTGCAGCTAGGTGGTAGAGTGGATAAAGCACCAGCCCTGGAGTCAGGAGGATCTGAGTTCAAATTCGGCCTCAGACACTTGACACTTACTAGCTGTGTGACCCTGGGCAAGTCACTTAACCCCAACTGCTTCACCAATACAAAAAAAAGAAGAAGAAAAAGAAAAAGAAGAAGTAAGAAACAAAGTAGGTGAAAAGGTTGTAAACTTGTAAACTATATGGAAGCAGAATGTGCTATCACCGAAAAACAACCACAAAAGAAAAAGAAGAAGAAGGAAAAGCACTTTCTACATAATAACCCTGAGAGTTAGGTAGTAGGATAGAGCACTGGACTTGGAATCAGATCAGAAGACCTGAGTTCAAATTCAGATTTAGACACTTACTGTGTGACCTAAGCCTTAAACATCTGGGGCCATCTCCAGCCATCCTGATATATATCTATATCTATCTATCTATCTATCTATCTATCTATCTATCTATCTATCTATCTATCTATCTATCTATCTATCTATCTATCTTGCCAATTCAGTGCAAGTCATAACATCACCACGATGTCATGGTCCTCTTGGAAAATGAAAGACAAACAACAAGTCTCAGTTTCCTCATCTGTAAAATGGGAATAATTATCACCCCTAACTCATCAAATGATCAAATGAAATATTTGTAGAGCATCTGGTACATGGTAGGTGCTGTGTAAATGCTAGCTATTGTTATTATGCTTGTTTTATAAATGAGTAAAGGGCAGCTAGGTGGTTTGGTAGGTAGAGCATTGGGCTGGCAATCAAGAAGACTCATCTAGGTGAGTTCAAATCCTGCCTCAGATAACTCAGATAACTGCTGCAGAATTGACCCTTGACACTTTGAAATTGTGAAGCTGGAGAAGACTTTTGAGAGTCCCTTGAACAGCAAGAAGATCAACTCAGTCAATGCTTAAAGAAATTAATTCAGACTCTTCACTGGAAGGACAAGTACTGAGGCTAAAGCTTAAATACTTTGGCCACATAGTGAGAAGACAGGACTCATTGGAAAAGATCCTGATGCTGGAAAAGGAAAAGGGGATGGCAAAGGATAAAATGAATAGATAGTGTCATGGAAACAATGAACATGAACTTGGACAGATAGTGGAGGACAGAAGGGCCCAGCATGATATGGTCCATGGGTGTCAGTCACAACGGGTTAGACATGACTGAACAACAGTAGATGACTAAACAGAAACTATGAAATATTAACAGTTCGGAGCTAGATCCATTTTACAGATAGTAGTACACACACACACACACACACACACACACACACACACACATATATGTTAGGATTTGAATTCGGGTTTTTTCACTTCAGAACCAGTGCTCTTTCCAAGACATTGAGTTGCACCAGGAGACATTCCTTGAGTTCAGGGCACTTTGATGGGCATTGGGACTAAAATCTGCTCTATACAGGAGTAAGTATTCTGGGAATTGGAGTCAGAAGAAAAAAAAACTAGGTTTACCCCATATTAACTGTCATTCTATCTAAGGCTCAGTTTTCTTATCTATAAAATGGACATGATAATACCTGTTCTTATCTAAGTCATTTCTTCTCCTAGCTACCTATCTTAAAATCTTATTATGAGTCTCAGTTGAGACAATGTGGACAAAACACTTTGGAACCGTATATACATAGGAGTATTTCGGGGTTTTAAAAATTATTATTAAGGAACTCACAATGAGGTTGCCTAGGTGATTCAAGATTAATGAGGACTCAAGATATGTGGTTGCTGCAGCAGTTCCCCCTTTAAACAACATTGCCAAGGTCTAGAGCGATCTGCTCAGCCTTGAAACCTGCAGTGTGGATGGTCTACATTGTACATAATCACTGGAGGAGGCAGGTTTGGGCGAGAGTTTTGTTTTGATTTATGTGTGGTTAGGGAATCCAATCACGTTTTGATTTGCTTTTCAATTAGAAATACCACATTTGAAATCTCGTGGAGAGAAGCCATTTCTTCTCTTAACAAAACTGAGGGCAGGGGGCGAGGGAGGGCAGAACACATGAACCCCACCTCAGGTGGGACTTTAAATCTTACATTTGGCAGCTTGAAAAGCAGACGCAGGGGACCCGGAGAGTAAGGATTTGGTCTGTGGGAGGCAACTCCTGCCTCTTTAAGGAATAGAAATTAAACCTAATTAGCATAGACTGGCTACAATTAGCATATAAGTCCCAGTTCTGGGATTTGGAGAAACGAAAAGGACCAAGCTGAAACTTAATGGGGTTTTGTTAGACAAAATTAGCTTCCACAGAACAACCATAAAAATATCTAAATTATGAGAAACTCTTGCCATTTACCATTAACATAGCAGGACATGCTAATATTTAGTGGCATCATGTCTTGAAAATTAACCACAGTGTAGGAAAGCCCAGGGGATAATAATATACGTGAGCAATCAGCACATGTCCATTCTCTTCCTTGTTACTAGATGGCACTTCACCAAATGCTTTGCAACAGCTTAGGTTCTATTCTATCATACTTTGCCCCAGCTGACTTTGGTGAGTGATTATAGAAATTTAAAAGGCATGGTTGCAAGGCTGACATCTTTCAGTAGAGTATTTGATTTATCTGAGTGATGCCCAACTTTGAGTTTGTGGTAGATATCCAAGGCTATCTCCATCTTGTCATGCTCCATCTCATCAAGCCTATTGGATTTGGAGGTGGAAGATCCACTTTCATTTTTTGCTTCTGCTACTTACTATTTGTGTGACCTCACCTGTAAAAAGAGACGGGGCTGGTCTAAATGAACTTTGGCTCTGAATCTGACTCTCCCAGTTTATCTTCTTATTCAGTCTAGTAATCCAGACTCTTACTGAGAACTCATTCTTACAAAAAACATTTTCCATTCTATCTTCAAATGCATATAACTTGTATGTGAAATAAACTTACCCTAACCCTAATTTTAAGGGTAGCTAGGTGGTGCAGTAGCTAGAGCACTGGACCTGGAATCAGGATCATCTTCCTGAGTTCAAATCTGGCTTTGGACACTTACTAGCTGTGTGACCCTGGGCAAGTCTCTTAACTTTGCCTCAGTTTCTTCATCTGTAAAATGAGTTGGAGAAGGAAATGGCAAACCACTCCAGTATCTTTGCCATGAAAACTCCTAAGGGGCTAATGAAGAGCCCATTTTTCATAACTGAAAAATGACTCAACAAGAACATGTGCAAGAAGCTTAAAATTGTACTGTTTGGCCCTCTAGGTCAGAGCTAGGAGCCACAGGTGCAAGTTCCAGAGACAGATTTAAGGTGGATATGAAGAAAAACTTCCTAACAAGTAAAACTCTGTAAAAGTGACTTTGGGAGTCTGAGTAAAGAGTTAATGGGGGAGGGGGCAGCTAGGTGGTAAGCACTGGCCCTGGATTCAGGAGGACCTGAGTTCAAATCTGGCCTCAGACACTTCACATTTATTGTCTGTGTGAACCTGGACAAGTTAAAAAAGAAAAGAAAAGAAAAGAAAAAAGAGTGGATGGGATCATCGTGGACTTGTCTGGAATGTTTTACAGGGATCTCTTGTTCTGCTACAAGTTGGCTTGTATGGTCCCTTCCAACCTGTGGTTTTATAGTAAAGATCTCTATTCTTAGCCTTGTATGTTCAGGTTTTATTTGATCCTTTCCTCTGACAGGGGACAATACATTTACATGTTTGTTTCTTGAATCAAATGAGATCTACTCTTAGAGCTACCCCCCTGAAACCAGAAGTGTCATCTCTGATTCCCTTTACTTCACATATTAACATACAGCCAAGACATATTTAGCAACTGGTTTTGTTTACTCCTCACCCTCTCCCTTTGTCTTTCAAATGCAAAAACATCAACCTCATAGAAAAGCAATACTTGAGTTTCAAGCCTTTATGTTAGAAGTGATAGGTTATTTCTAGGTGAATTCTACTACTTTTGATAACTAAGGATCATAGATCAGAGGATCATGGGACCATAGGATTAAGCACTAGAAGGGAGGGATTAAACTATGTTTTGCATTGAGGGATATCTTTGATGATGTGAGAGGCTATAAAGTATCTCAAGCAGGACTAGGAAGGTGAATTCACTAATCATTAAATCTTATCTATCAATAAGCACTTAGGAAGTGCCTACAATGTAGCAGATACTAGCTAGGCACTGAGGATACCGACAAAAAGGGGCTAGTTTCTGCCATCAAAGATCTGACATTCTATTGGGAGAGACAATATGTGCACAGATAAGTATAATAAGTATAATAAAATTTTTATTTTATTTTCAATTCACAGAATGAAACAAACATTTCCATAATACAGTAAATTAAGAAAGATGATTGGGGGGGGGGCAGCTAGGTGGCACAATGGATAAAGCACCGGCCCTGGATTCATTCAGGAGTACCTGCGTTCAAATTTGGCCTCAGACACTTGATACATACTAGCTGTGTGACCCTGGGCAAGTCACTTAACTCCCACTGCCCCGCAAAAAAAAGAAGGAAAGAAAGATGATTGCACATGAAACTGCAATTCTACCAGGTACAACTTGCTGTTCCCTCTTAATCTACAGCAAAGTTATATTGTAAGTTTTTTTTCCTTTTTTTTCTTCTTCCCTCCCACTCCTGCCCTAGAGATGGTTACTGTTAGACACAAATAGGTGTGTATGTATGTATGTGTGTATGTATGTGTGTATATATATATGTATGTATATATGTATATATACACATACACACACATATATATACACATACATGCATACATATAGATATAGATATGTAAGATTATTCTATACATACTTTTATTTATCAATTCTTTCTCTAGATGCAGATAGTGTCTATCTTCATATGTCCTTCATTTTTAATTTGTTTATTTATAATAGCCAAAATTACTTAGTTGCTCAAAGTCATTCTTAAAACAATGTTGCTGTTACTGTATACAGTGTTCTCTTGATTCTTCTCACTTTGTTCTTTGTCATTTATTGCAAGTCTTTCTATGCTCTTCTTAGATCATTGAGCTCACTGTTTCTTATAGCACAATAGTATTCCATCACAACTTGTTCACCACAACTTGTTACACCACAACTTGTTCATCCATTCCCAAATTGGTGGGCATCCCTGCAATTTCCAATTCTTTGCCACCACAAAGAGAGCTTCTATAAACATCCCATTCATAGTCATATGTTTATGTATGTGTGTATATGTTTTATGTTTGGTCATTTTTTTAGTTTTGTCAATCTTTGTGAACCCATTTGGGATTTTCTTGGCAGAGATACCAAAGTGGTTGGCCATTTCCTTCTCCAGCTCCTTTTACAGATGAAGAAACTGAGGCAAGTAGTGTGAAGTGACTAGCTCATGGTCACACAGCTAGTAGGGGTCTGAGGCCAGATTTGAACTCAGGAAGATGAGCCTTCCTGACTCCAGGCCAGGCATTCTATCCACTCTGACACTTAGTTGCCTATGCATGTGATTTTCTACGTGAGTCTGATACTATTTGTTCTGGACCACCAGATATCCAGAGAATATGTGGAACTTAATCCACTCAGTTTTGCCAATCAACTTTCTAATCAGTTGCCAAATCCCGTTTCTTCTACCTTTCTAACATCTTTCAGATACACACTTTTCTCTCTTCTAACACAACCACCACCTCAGTCCAGCATCTCATCACCTTATAATTGGATTATTGCAGTAGCCTATTGGTTAGTCTGCCTGCCCCAAGCCCTACTCCAATCCATTCTCCACTCAGCTGTCAAAGTGATCATTCTAAAGCCCAGGATGACTGACTGACTCTGTCTCTGTCTCTGTCTATGTCTATGTCTCTGTCTCTGTCTCTGTCTCTGTCTCTGTCTCTGTCTCTGTCTCTCTTTCTCTCTCTCTCTCATGCACAGAAACACACACATCATTCAATCAACTCTGCTGGCTCTCTATGGCCATGAGGACCATGTAAAATGTTTTGTTTGACATTAAAAGGCCTTTATAACCTGACCCCCTACCTAACTTTACAGTCCTCTTAAACCTTCCTTCCTATCACATGCTCTGGGAGCCATTGACGCTCGCCTTCTTGCAGTTCCTCACACATGACACCATCTCCTGACATTTTCATTGGCTGTCCTCTATTCCTGATTCTCTCTCTTCCTCCTCATCTCTGCCTCCTGGTTTCTCTGGCTTCCTTTCAAGTCTCAGAAGAAGTCTTTTGAAAGAAACCTTTCCCATTCCTCCTTAAGTGCCTTCCCTCTGAGATTATCTCCAATTTACCCTAAAAATATCTACATAATTTGCATGCTGTTTCTCTCCTTAGACAGAGTTCCTTGAGAACAGGGACTAGTTTTTGCCTTTCTTTGTATCTCTAGGTCTTAGCACAGCACCTGGAACATTGTAGGGGTATATAAATGCTTGTTGACTTGACCTCAATTCCTGTCCTGGGGCCTAAACCCTCCTAATTGGTCAATGCATGAGAGTAAACTCACATGTCCTACTCTATCCAGCCACCCCCAGGCATGACCCTTCCCTACAGTCATTTTCTTCATATCTTCCTTGCCATTTCATGTACCATCCACTTCCCTTCCATCTCTGGCTCTGGAAATCACAATCAAATCAGTATTACCATTGCTTCTTGAAACAACATGTCAGTCAATTCCCCTATGGCTCCACTCAATACAATAGCCCAGTGATCTCCTTGACCAACACACATTTCCTTTGACACCACTTCCCTATATACATACACATACACATACATACATATATATACACACATACATATACATACACACATGCATGCATATATATACATATACACATATACATAAAATCTGTAGTCTCTTTTAAAATGTAAACTTAAGTGTGGCCATCTCACTTTTTCATTATCAGTGCTTAATATAGTGCTTGTCACCTGCCTGATAAGTGCTTGATAACCTCTCATTTATTCACTCATTCATTCATATCTGAACCTGTCACTCCTTTGCTAAAGACTCTTCCTCACTGGCTACTTATTTTATTTTATTTTACTGTTTATCTGAAGCTGTGATTGTATCTGCATGGGGAAAATTCTGATGTAGAAACTGCTCTCCTCATGTTGAAATTTCTTCCATTGATATAGATCAGCAACTCTTCTGGTACTTAAAGAATGAAAGTGACTCACCTATCAATTTTTAATAATAATTGTAGTAGAAGCAAGGGAGATTATGGTCCTTGGAACATGAGGTCAAAAAAGGAGTAGAAATCAGAGGATGGAAATTAAAGAGACTCCAGGATACCAGAAGCAAGAAGTCATTTCTGATGAGACCTTCACCAGGGGAGGGAGCTTACATAGGGTGTTGTTGCCACGGGAAGAATTAGACCATCTGGTAGCTTCACATTTTAAACTAATTATTCTTACTAACTAGGTGCTAAACTCAGTAGTTTCTGCCTTCTGAAGAAGTACAAATGTAGTCAGGGTCCTTATAAATTCTCACGCACTGAGGCAAAGCCCAAATCACTCCACCCTAGTTTGAGCTTTGTTACTAGAACATTCTGTCATTAAACCATATGTCATATATAGAATGTGAGCTCCCTGAGGGCAAGGAACTGTGGGTTTTTTTTCATTTTTGGAACCCCATAATCTAATACAGTGCCTTGCACATAGTAGGTGTATAATAAATGTTGACTTGAATTGGATGCTGCACAGGTCTATATGGTGTATAGCTACATCTGTGAGAAAAGAAAACAGCTGTACCAATATCAATTTTTAGACTTGGGGATAAGAATTTTGTCACCTTTTGTGTCCCTGTCATTTAGTATGTTTGTAGCGTGTGGTTAGGGTGCGTGAGTCTGAATCATTGGCTGTGTGCAGCCTTGATGAGAGTCCAATTTACATATTCTCAATTTAATCTAAAGTAGGTACTAATTGATTACTGCTGAATGTCGGCACGCTCTGATTATCTGTTCAAGATGCTGTGGAGGAAATAAAAAAGAGAGATTTCATTTGCGGGTAGGAGTTTATATTTCAAAGCAAAGGAAGGAATATGTATTCCTATAACCCCTCAACCCCAAAGCCCAGTGAATTTAGCCCACAGACCAACACTAAAAATAAGCATATCAATATATGCTGGAGCTAAGAGAGAGACAAGTCACCTGTTTCAGGTTGAGCCTCACAGGGTGGTTGGGGTCACCAAAGGCTCTAGACTTCAGCTTTTACAGATTCAAAAATCCCAATTTCATCAGTTTGTACAAGGGTGATTAGGCTCTGGGAAATTGATTCATGTTAAACAGACTCCCAGGAGACTGATTCTTGCACCAGAAACACATGTCAGGCGGGATAACTGGTAGCAGTCATTTACTGAGGACATTCCTCCTGTTGGGTAAGTATATTCAGAATAGGAAAGTACAGATCAGAAAGTTGCTTGGTTAGCCCAGAATTAGAACAAAGGGAGGTGGATATTCTTCAGGGATATTCCCATCAAACCATGTAGTGAGATGAATTGCCCTGCTCTACTCCAGGGATATTCCTGTCTAGATAACCTGTAGAAGTCATTAAAATCAGGGCACCCTTTCCCTTGGGACAATGCTGGAGACAGTGATTATTTTTTTTAACTCTTTGACTCATTATTTTTTAAGACTTTATACAAAACAACAACTTCCCATATTTTTGTTATTGTTTTACGGTATTACCTTAGATATGCTTCAATTCATTTGATCATCTGGCATCAAGTCTCCAAGTTTTATTGATAAGATTTTGAGAGATCTCCTAGTCCTTTGATAAGCTCTGAGAAGCATCCCAGGGCCATTAGTTCACCAACTATCTCTTCCACTAGGTCCCTGCTGCAGATGGCTAATCTAATCCATTTTATGCTGATTCTCATTAGCTTTTGTTTCTGATGATGGCATTTTGTGACCCTGTCCTTTAATTCTGGGAGCATTCCCAGTTTGAAGCTTGCAATCCTCATACACTAACTACCATCTAGTCTGGTAGGTCCTTTTTAGGAACCAATGCAATTCGATTCTATAAATGACTTTAGTAATTCCCCTTCCTTTTCTTTGTATTGTGTAGACACTTCACTGCTGCTGAAGGGCATATTAGTAGTGAATGCACAACTTTTTTCCCATCTCCTCCTCCATAACCCGCCCCCCCCCCCACAAACACATGCAGCTATGATGAAGGTATTTAATGAAAGAAAGCTATAGTATAAGAATGGTTGAAACCCTTCTTTTTATGCAAGATATAAAATGGAGCAGGCTATCAAACATTAAACCAGGAGAGAAGCATGAACATGCTCAGAAAGGGTGAGAAAAAGCAGAAGTCACCAGCTGCAAAGAATTCTACTTAGAATCTATAGAGCATCAACAGCTGAGGCTCAGGGTTGGTGTTATGACTTGATTATTTTCTTTGCTCATTCATAAGGCAAATTATCATTCTGAAAGCTGATGAGACTTAGAAAGGAATGTTTAGAAGATCAAAAGAACTAGTGACCTCTACAAATACAGCATTGGATATCTTTCCTCTTCCTTCACTTATCTATTTTTCTTATTGTGATGGGTGGAATCTGAAATAACTGAGGAAACGAAAGTTTGAGCTTCTGAACATAGCAATTTATTAAGCAATGTATGTCAATTGCACAACAAATCAGGACCAGGCTTCCTCAGCTTTGGCAGTGGACCCCAAATATGGGGGGAGACAGATGTTTATGCATGATGAGAAAACAATTAACAGGATAGAAACCAAGATATAGGGGTAGGTAACCAGATTTTTAATTGATGGAAAGATTAGGGACTTTCCAAGCTAGGGGGGGAGAGAGAGAGAGAGAGAGAGAGAGAGGAGAGAGAGAGAGAGAGAGAGAGAGAGAGAGAGAGAGAGAGAGAGAGAGAAGGGAAAACAGGTGCAATTCCCTGAAATCAGAAAAAGAGGTGCCCCATTCAAAGAAACAGTAACTAATTGATCAGTACAGAGTGGGCTAGTTTTCAGATAAGACATGTGGGTTGCTTGAGATATATAATTGTGAGAAGACTCCTTCCATCAATCCAGATCTGACTGGGTTTCTGGTCAGCATAACCTAGGTCTTTGGTTAAAGGTCTCTAAGCAACATGGAGAAGTAGCTAGTTTACTCAGTGGATAGAGCACTGGGCCTGGAAGCAGAAAGATCTGAGTTCATATCTAGCCTCAAACACTTACTAGCTGTGTGACATTAGATAAGTCATTTAACTTCTGTTTGCCTTAATCTAATGGAGAAGGAAATAGCAAACCACTCTAATATCTTTGCCAAGAAAAACCTCATGGATATATATATATATATATATATATATATATATATATATATATATATATATATATATATATATATATATATATATAGTATATGTGTGTATATATATGTGTATGTGTGTATATATACATTATACATGTGTTATATATCATATATGTGACATGTGTATACACACATGCACACACATACATATATATTAGTCCTGTTTTGCTATCCCAGAAGTCAAAGACTATGCATTTTGATTTTCTTGGATCACCTCTCTTCCTTTTTCTTTCTGCCTGCCCCCAGTACCTTTACAGACTTTGACTGAAGTGGGTGTTTAGTAGATGGTACTAACTGTGTGAAGGGACCCAAGTTGAAAATTTCCTGCTTAAGGGCTCCCCTCCCTCACCCCCATTAACATTTGCTGTGTCTGACAGCAATTTGGAAATGATTGCATTTAAACAGAGTGGGGGGGAGGGAAGAGGAACTCAGGCTCTAAGTAATTTCTTTCAGAAGAGAGGTATTTCTCCCATGATTTTAAATGATTTTACTCCATATTGAGACTCTAAGGTAGGAGTAACTTGAAGAGTAAAAGTCATTTCACAACAGATAGGTGGTCAAGGCACATGAACAGTTTCAAAAGAAGAAATGACCATGTTTTTAAAATGCTCTAATATATGAATAAGAGAAATGTGAATTAAAACAACCGTAAGGTATCACCTCAGGTCCATTAAATTATTTAAGATGTAAAAAACACAGATATAATCAATATCACAAGGGTTGTAAAAAGATAGAGACATCAATCAATCAAACACCAATCAAACACTATTTGCCAGGTGTTGTACTAGTAATACAAGTACAAAGAATTCCAACTCCCATGAAGCTCTTGTTATGTGTGTATATGTATGTATGTATGTGTAGATATAAATATATAGTTAATAAAACCCAATGTGTGTGTGTGTGTGTGTGTGTGTGTGTGTATACAAGGTAGTTTGAGAAAGAAGAGCTCTCGAAGTTGGGGAGATCAAGAAAGGATTCAATCAGTCAATAAACATTTATTAAACACCCACTGTGTGATTACTGTGCTATGCCACTACTATACTAAATACTGGCTTCCCCAAAGAGATCACAAAAAAGGGAAAAGGATCCTCATGTTCAAAAATATTTATAGCAGCTCTCTTGTTGGTGTCAAAGAATTGGAAATCAAGGGGATGCACATCAATTGGGGAATAGCTGAACAAGTTGTGGTATATGAATGTAATGAAATACTGTGAAATATTGTGCTATAAGAAATGATGGTGGCAGCTAGGTGGAAGAGTGGATAAAGCACTGGCCCTGGACTCAGGAGGACCTGAATTCAAATCTGGCCTCAGACACTTGACTCTTACTAACTGTGTGACCCTGGGCAAGTCACTTAACCCTCATTGCCCCACAGGGAATAAAAAAGAAAAGAAAAGAAAGAGAAAGAAATAATGAACAGCAGATTTCAGAAAAACCTGGAAAGACTTAAGTAGACTGATGGCTCACCCATGTCCTTCTTTTAACAATCATACTGGCAGATACAATTAGATCTTGGCCAAGGCATTTACTAAGATGTTCTAGTAAGAACAGTTGCTAAAAACATCCTTCCCATAAGCTTGGGGTCAGGGGTGTGCTGGAGCCAGCTTGAACCAGCTGTCCAGGGAGCCAATTGTTAAATTTTCAGTGTGAGCATTTACACTTCTGAAATTGGCAAAAACTACAAATCATGACTTGATTTGTTGCTTTATTGACTGTCTAGACTTAAGAAAGTGATGGAGTAAATGTGAATGATGAAAATTAAATTTGAAAGTATGTCTTGCTTTTTCGAGAGCTAGGTTCTTAAATATATAACTAGCACACCCTGCCTGGGGCATGACCTCCCACAATTCATCAAATATCCAGGGGAAGAGTAGACACAAATCTAATGTACAATGGTCAAATAAACATATGCAAAGGCCACTCACAACTCCTGGTGCCAAAGACTACAAAGTTCCTTCTCTCTTCCTATAGTCTTCATGATAAATGGTTTAACTGGACTTCAAGAGATTGGTACTTGCTCTATCTCATCCAGCTCTCAATTGACAGGTAGCACTAGCTCTTTGGATGGAGCCATTTCCTCCCTCAAGAGGCTCTATTTTTGTATCCATATCTATCTCAAGTCTGTTTCTTTCCCTGCTGAAGGTAATAGTTCTTGGTTAAGTAGGTGCAAAGCAATTTTGGGGGGAGAGGGAGAAGGGGTGAAGGAGAGAGAAAGTACCTTCTTCCCCTGTCGCAGGAGTCTCCATCAAAAGCAACTCCTGGCTTTCAATAACTCCCACTCTCAGGGCTCTTAGAGTTTAACTGTTTGTTGTTGTTGTTTTTTTCCTGTAATTCAGAAAAATGTTTATTCCAGTCAGCTCTAATAAACATCAAGCTACTTGCTAAACACATCATGACTTACGCATTATCTTTCAATCAAACTGGCCTGAAAGTTAGTCACCACTTCTTATCAAGATTAACCATATTTCCTTAAGTGATCATTTTAGATTTCTTAAAATGCACAAAACTAGTGAGAGAAATATAAATTCCCATATTTGTATTTCAAATAGTAGCAGGTGTGCAAATTGTCAACTGTACTTTTATGTATGGCTTGCTAGAACACTGACGAAATGGAAGATTTCCTCCTTATTAAATATTGGCACTTCAGCCGAGCAGTCAGTACATCTTACTGGGTGATATACTTCTTCACTCTTGGCCTGAACTGTGGAATTTTCACTGTCAGACTTCATTTGCTTATGGCCCTGCCTTTTCTTCTGATTCTCCAAGCTTCTATATCTTGGAACCTCCTCTCTGTTGACAAAGCAATTCATCACAAACATAGCCTGGTATTGAGTTTCATGGTACTCATGCCTCAGGCAGTCAAGGCAAAGGGCAATTCAAGACAGCATCACTATTTGGAATAGCTTGTTGGTGGTGAGATAGTTGCACACAATGGTATCCTATTCTTTGTGCATCCACCAAGGCCTGGTTCCATGATCTCATAATTACTCAGCCTTTGTTAGAATCCAACTCTGCTGCTCTTTCTTCTTGTTCACTTGTGATATTACTGCATCTTCGCCTTCAGAATCAGAATCAGAATATATGTCCTCGTACTACTTTGACAGAACCATCCCGCTTTTCAGAGTTCCTAAGGAAGAACCTGTTTCTAGTGATGACAACTGGTCTTCCATTGTTTTTATGGTGGAATTTAATTTTGCTTCCATTTCATTTTCAAATTCCATTTCACCAGATGATTTGCTTTCGCCAGTAAGACATTGTCTGATATAGTTTTGCTTTTGGTCAGGAGTACCATGCAAAAACTCATCTTCCGAATTTCTCAGAGCTAGTTTCCATCTTTGTTGGGTGCTTCAGTGACACACAGGTCATCATCTTCAGGAAGCCCATTCATAGAGAACCTCCATATTGTACAGCTGACCCAGCACAGTTGATCTGAGAGAATCCATGAAGCCACCAGATTGTAGTTCTACTTTCTAATGGCAGCAGCTAGATCCCAGGGTTTAGCTATTTAAACCCTTCAGAGGCAAGGTTAATTGGTTTGCTCAGTCAATCAAGTTGCTCCCTTCTGGACTCAACCAGAAAGGTGTTCACACCCCATAAAGGGAATAAAGCATACATACAATTCTACATTCAGTTTAACACTTCATTAAGATCTTTTGATTATATTCTGGGTCTTCTTGTGGTTGTCAAGCCAGGTGAGTGGAGAGGGGATAGGAGGAGAAAAACATCCTCTCTTACCTAAAAAATAATTAAACCAACCAAATCATACCCTATGATATTTTGGCTAAAGTAGTTACACTAGGGACATGGTATTTTTGTTTTTCCTATAGAGGATTAAAAATGTATTCTACTTAGCTTATTCTTTTTCCCCTTTAAATAATTTTATTATCTTTTTGTTTTTATATCCTCTAAATTTTCCTATGTGTCTCTTCTCCAGGCTCCCCTGAGAAAGCCATCCATTAAAATGAAGTATAAAAAAAGAAAAAATAATTTTCTTTTTTTAATAAAGGGAAAGACATTTATTAAGTTCTTTAGTTCTTATTATTCAGTCACTTAAGTCATGTCCAACTCTTCCTGACCCCATTTGGGGTTTTTTTGGCAAAAGCACTGGAGTGTTTTGCCATTCCCTTCTCTAGCTCATCTTCCAGATGAGAAGACTGAGGCAAGCTGGGTTAAATGAGTTGCCCAGGGTTGCACAGTTAGTAAATGTGAAAGGCAGGACCTGAACTCAGGTCTTCCTGTTTCCAGGCTTTGTGCTCTATCTACCTCACCACATGGCTGTCCTTAGTAACTTCTTAATATATGTCAAATACTTTACTAAGTGCTAGGGATACAAACAGAAATATTGAGATAGTTTCTATTCACAAGAAGTTCACATTCTAATTGGTAGAAACAACACCTACAAGAAAGTTCATTTACAGAGAACTTCCTCTGTTTTTTTATATATATATATATATATATATGCACTTAAATTTTTTTAAAATTATTTTTCTCAACTGCAAGCAAAAACAATTTTTAACATTTATTTTTTATAATACTGAGTTTCAAATTCCCTCTTGTACTGCTTCCTCTCCCTACTCCTTGAGAAGGCAAGCAATATCATAAAGATTATATATGCGCAGACATGCAAAACGTATTTCCATGTCAGCCATGTTACAAAGGAAGACACAGATGCCCCCAACAACAACAACAGAAAAAACACCCAAGAAAAATAAAGTTTAAAAAATATGCCTTAATCTGCATTCAGATTCCATCAGTTATTTATATTGTGTTGTTGTTGTTGTTCCACTGTTTCTGTCATGTCTGACTCTTTATGACCCCATTTAGGGTTCTTTTTTGGTGAAAATATTGGAGTGGTTTGCCAATTTCTTCTCTGTCTCATTTTATAGATGAGGCAAACAGGGTTAAGTGACTTGCCTAGGGTCACACACATAGTAAATGTCTGAGGCTAGATTTGAACACAGGAAGATGAGTTTCTGACTTCCAGGTTCAGAACTCTATCCATTGCACAACCAAGCTGCCCCTACTACTGTGTAATTTATACCTAATCTATGCCACTGAACCACCACTCTCTTTCTTAGCCAGTACCAAATTATTTTGATTATTAAAGCTTTAAAATACAGTTTGACTTTCCTTTTCATTTTTTATTAATTCCCTAGATTTTCTTTACCTTCTGTTCTTCCAGATGAATTTTGTTATTATTTTTTCTAGCTCTATAAAATAAGTTTTTTGGTAGTTTGATACAGCACTTATGAAATAAATTAATTTAGATAGAATTATCTATTGGGTTAATGTACCCATGGGCAATTAACATTTCTCTAGTTGTTTAAATCTGACTTTATTTGTGTGAAAAGTGTTTTTGTATTGTGCTCACACTTGTTCCTGGGTTTGTCTTTGCTGGTAGACTCCCAATTATTTTATATTGTCTAAAGTTATTTAAATGGAATTTTTCTTTCTATTTCTTGCTGCTGGATCTTGTTGGTCATAAATAGAAATGCTGATGATTTGTGGGGGGTTATTTTATATTTTGCAACTTTGCAATTTGTTTTAAAATTATGCTTCCATGTCCTTTTATTGAATGCAATTTTTTTTGCATTGTGACCTGAAAAGGATACATTTAATATTTCTGCTTTTCTGTATCTAGTTGTGAGATTTTTATGCCCTAATACATGGTTAATTTTTGTGAAGGTGTCATGTATAGTTTAAAAAATAATGTATTCCTTTCTATTTCCATTCAATTTTCTCCAAAGGTCTATCATAACTAACTTCTCTAAAATTCTATTCATCTCCTTAATTTCTTTCTTGTTTACTTAGATTAATCTAGCTAGATTTTTCTAGTTTTGAGAGGGGAAAATTGTGGTCCCTCACTAATATAGTTTTGCTATTTCCTCCTGTGACTCTGATGTGTGTATGTTATTTCTTCTTTGACTCAATATTGGTCAGAGTAGGGTTCAATTTTCCTTTAACAATTTGGATACTATACCATTTAGTGCATATATCTTTAGTATTATTGTCACTTCATTGTCTATGGTACCTTTTTAGCTTTATGTAGTTTCCCTGAATATCTCTTATAATTAGATCTATTTTTTATTTTGCTTTGTATGAGATCATGATTGCTACCTTTGCTTTGTTTTTTTTTTTTTAACCTCAGTATAATAGATTCTGGTCCAGCCCTTTATTTTTACTCTGTGTATATCTCTCTATTTCAAATTTGTTTCTGATAAACAACATATTGTCAGATTCTGGTTTTTAATCCACTCTGCTCTCTACTTCTGTTTTATGGGTGAGTTCATTACCATTCACATTCACATTTATGATTACTGTGCATTTTCCCTCCATCCGATTTCCCACCCTGCTTATCCTTCTTTCTCTTTTACCCTGTCTCTCCTCAAATCTTTTTTTCCTAACCACTGCCTCCCTTTATCCGTCCTCCCTTTTATCAACCACCTCCCCCCCCCTTATTTCTCCTCTTTCTCTCTTACTTTCCTGCAGGGTAAAATAGATTTTTATACCCAACTGAGTGTGTATGTTATTTCTTCTTTGACTCAATACTGGTCAGAGTAGGGTTCAAGCATTGCCCTTTGCCCTCCATCTTCCTCTCCACTATACCTTTTGCACCTCTTTTATTTGTGATAATTTCCCTATTCTACCTCTCCCTTCCTCCTTCCCCCATCTCCAAGTGAATCTCTATTTCTCGACTTAATTTTATTTTTTAAAAAATCATCCCTTTATAGTCAACTCAGAGTCATCTCCTCTGTCTATGATACTCCTTAACTGCCTTAATAATGATAAAGTGCTTAGGAGTTACAAGTATCATCTTCCATATAGGAATGTAAACAGTTTATCTTTATTGAATCCTTTGTCATTTTTCTTTCATGTTTACCTTTTTATTCTTCTCTTTCATTTTATATTTGAAAGTCAAATTTTCTATTCAGCTTTGATCTTTTCATCAGGAATGTTTGAAAGTTCTCTATATGATTAAATATCCATTTCCCACTTTTATTGGGTCTGTTTTTTCTTGGTTGTATTCCTACCTTCTTTGCCTTTCCAGAATATCATATTCCAAGCCCTCTGCTCCTTTAATATGGGAAGCTGCTAAATTTTGTGTTTGCCTGACTTTGATCCCCAATGTTTGAATTGATGGCTTACAATATTTTCTTCTTGATATGGAAAATCTTGAATTTGGCCATTATATCCCTAGAAGTTTTCATTCTTGGGTCTTTCAGGAAGTGATAGTAGGATTCTTTCAATTTATATTTTACTCTTTTGGTTCTAGGATGTCAGGGCAGTTTTCCTTTGTTGTCTTTGAAATATGATATCTAAGCCTCTTTTTAAAAAAAATATGGCTTTCGTGTAGTCCAATAATTATTGAATTATTACTCCTCAATCTATTTTTCAGGTTAGTGGTTTTTTCCAATTAGATATTCACCTTTTTTTTCTATTTTTCATTCTTTTGATTTTGTTTTATTGTTTCTTGATATCTCATAGAATCATTCCACTTGCTCAATTCTAATTGTTAAAGAACTGTTTTCTTGAGTGAGCTTTTGGAGCTCTTTGTCCATTTGGCCAATTCTGCTTTGCAAAAAGTTATTTTTCTTCAGTAGTTTTCATGTGTGCCTCTTACCAAGTTGTTGATTCTTCTCATAATTTTCTTGCACTGCTTTCATTGCTTTTTCCAAATTTCCCTCTACCCTTCTTATTTGATTTTTAAAATCCCTTTTGAGTTCTTCTATGGATTTTTTTTTTGCTTATGTCAAATTCCCTTTTTTTCTCAGACTTTGTGTATAGCTATTTTGACTGTTGTTTTGTTCTGTGTTTGTGTCCTGATCTTCCCTGTCATCATCATCATAACTTTCCGTGGTCAGATTCTTTTTTGTTGTTGTTTGCTCATTTTTTTCAGCCTATTTCTTGACTTTTAACCATGTTAAAGTTGGGCTCTCCTCCCAGAATGGAGAGAGCATTGTCTCAGGATTCAGGTTTTTTTCATGCTGCTGTTTTTAGAGCTAGTTCTGGGTAACTATAAGTTTCCAGTTCTTCCAAGGTGGTAAATCTAAGGAAAGGTGTGGTCACTACTCTCCTGGCCTATACTCTGGATTGTGAACAACCACAAACACTCTTTTCCACCCTGAAACTGTGACCAGGGTCCTCACTCTCCTGAATTTAAAATGGATTTCAGAGACTTACTAGCTGCGTGATGTTGAGCAAGTAATTTAATTTCTGTCTACTTCAGTTTTCTCAACTATAAAATGGGGGAGTGATAGAATAGCTTGTGTACCTCAACATTGTAGTGAGGATCAAATGAGATAATATTTCTTAAGCACATGGTACATAATAAATGCTTGAGAAATGCTTGTTTCTTTCCTTCCTTGCTTCTCTTTTTTCCTTCCCTTCTTTCTTTCCTTCTCCTTTTCTTCCCTTGTTCTTCCCTCTTCCTTTCATCCCTTCCTTCCCTCCTTTTCTTCTTTCCTTCCCTCCTTTTCCTCCTCCCTCCTTTTTTCCCCTTCCTCCTTCTTCCCCTCCTCCCTTTTCTTTCTTTTCACCCTTCCTTCCTCATATAGTAATCACTAAGTGAATACTATATTCTTGCCTAATATCATTAACTTGTTCCATAAAAACATGACTTTAGATGAAGCTAATATTGGAACAAACAATGTCTGATGTGTTTTGGAGCAGCCTAAATTTAGAATATGAAAACTTATTGCTGGTCTTTACAGAGAAATGAGGGTACATTAGAGAATCATGGATGAAGGGATAGGCTGAATTGGGCTAGATGAGGCTTATTAGATACCTAATAGACCAGAGCTATGGAGAGATGATGTACCAAGTTATCAAAGATTTATGATGAGTAGCCAGTGCAATGGTGGGGGAGGGGGTATGAATAAAAGAATGCATGTGACTGGCCCAAGGACAAGAAGCAAAAATCCAGGAGAATGGGGGAAAAGGTAATTCTTTCTTTGCCATGACTTTGTGAGCATCTGGTTTTAGCTCAATCAATCAATAAATCCATCAAGAAGCACTTATTAATCACCTACTATGTTTTAGGCATTGTGCAAGGCACTGGAAATACAAAGTAAAAAAAAAATGAAACCACCTCTGCCTTCAAGAAGCTTACATTCATTCAGGGGAAACACATATAAGTTAATAGAGATCACAATCTATATTCATTCCTGTCCATCCTTAGATTTTTGTAATATCTTCCCATAAGTTCAATAGAGTGTGTTTCTACCCAACATACTGAAGGCCTTCTTTGCTTTTTATTCACATCATGAACATACATTTTAGTGAAACAATCTAACTGTCTACCTGTCATCCTTTATCATCACCATTTGACCAGCCTATCTTCTCTTTCTGTCATATAAGAATATATGTAGGGGAGTAGCGTGATTATCCTGGAAAGGTAGGTTACAGTAGATTATGAGGGTTTCAAGTACTATATAGAAAAAGTTTGCCATTAATTCTAGAAGCAATAGGGATCCATTGGAGATTTTAGAACAGGGAAACAACACAGACCTGTTCTCTAGGAGTATAATTTACAGCTGTGTGAAGCATGAATTAGGAGAGATGGAATCCTCAAGCTGGGAGTTCAATTAGGAGGTTATTGTAATAGTACAAATAAGACTTGATTAAGACTGGGAATAGGGAAGGTGCCTAGCGGGTGGAGAGAAAAGATGGGTGCAAGATATATTGTGAAAGAACTGATAATACTTGGCAACTGACCGGATACAGGAAAGGAATAAAAGTGAAGAATGAAGAATTATTTCAAGCTTGCAATCCTGGGTAACAAGAATGCTAATAGAAATAGGGGACAGGGATGGGTATTTTGAGTGTGTTGAGTTTGAGATACTGGCAAGAAATCCTGTTGAAAATACCAAATAAATAGCTGCTGATATGGAACTAGAGCTCAGGAGAAAGACAAGGACTATGCTGGCAATCATCAGCATGAAGATGATCATTGAACTCAAAGGAGAGTATGAAGTAACCAAATGAGGGAATATTGGGTTGGGGGGAAGAGAGAAAAGATCCCAGGACAAAACCCAGTGGTAAAGCTCTAGATAAGGAGTAGTACATGGGTGATGATCTACAAAAGGAGACTGAAACAGAAGAGGTAGATTTGAGAATTGACAGATAAGAGTCAGGAAATCTAAAGAAAAGTGAGATCAATAAGGATGAGGACCGAGTGAAAGCACAGGATCTAGCAATTAAGAAATCATCCACAACTTTAGTGTAGTAGTTTCAATCGAATGATGGATTCCAAAGACAAACTATAACAGCTTGAGAAGTGAAAGGAGACAAAGTAGAGGCAACAAATGAAGATTTTTTTTTCAAGAAGTTTGGCTAAAGGGAAGATGAAAGACAATAACTTGTGGCCTTTTTGAAGGAGAAGGGAGATCTAGATTTGATAGCTTTTGAATGTTTGGGAATTGTTTCTCAAGGAAAAACAAATCATTATCCATACATGAAATATTCATTTCCCCATAGGAATTGAATTATATGAAAATGTTTAGCCTGATGCAACATGTGAAAGAGAGAAGGATATTCATTAGAACTGCAGGTGAGG
Source organism: Dromiciops gliroides (assembly GCF_019393635.1). NCBI lineage: Eukaryota > Metazoa > Chordata > Mammalia > Microbiotheria > Microbiotheriidae > Dromiciops > Dromiciops gliroides. The sequence continues at coordinate 280,555,043 of NC_057863.1, read as the reverse complement.
GATTTTGAACAAAATTCTCCTGGCCTACCTTCTTGAAAGAGGGGAGAAGTGGGGCAGCAAATGAGATAGTGATCCCAAATTTATAGACTAAGAGATCCTATACACATATAAATATGATATCTAATATAACAAATAGAAATCAGAGAAGTTATACAGATTAGAAAATGCTAGAACATGGAAAATGATTTCTTTTTTTATTTGAGGAAAAAATATCTGTTATCTTTTCCTTTATGATTCAGAAGCAGTTAAGTGGGACAAATGATGCTTTTTCTAGACTTTGTACTTGGATAAAAGTTTTATATGTTGCTGTAGAAGCAATATCTCATTTCTCTACCCAATGCAAGGTAGGCTCATTTTTCCCCTTAAAATGCATTGAAACTACCCTTGAGACTTAATAGTTCTAGTGAGGTTTAGACTATCGCTATCACTTATTGGTCACTTGAATACAAAAGATTCACCAGGAACTTTAGGCACATACCAAGGGCAACTCAGACAGGGTAGCTTCCATCTGCTGAATCAAGTCGGAGTGTCCTCAGTGCACATAATTGTTGATTATCTTTCTCTTGCTATGGTTAAGCAATGACCTACAAGTGTCTCATTTCATTTCATTATCATCCAACATAAATTACCAGGGACTGGACTGAGGTCAGGCATAGCCCTAGAAAAAATTCTGGTAAATAAATGTTGAATCTCCCTTAGAACTTATCACAGTACTCTGAAATAGTAAGTATTTAATGATTGGGTTTGGAATTGAAATAAATGGAATTTGTAAATGGCACCACCAGGGATAAGTTAATTGTTTGTACCTGACACCTTTTTGTGATATTGACATAGATGACTGTGTCTAGTAGCATAAGCAACATACACCCGTAGTCTGTTACTTCTCTGCTGAGGGGAAGGAAGTGTGTCTCATCAGGGGGGTCCTCTGAGACCAAGCACATTACTGTGTTTAATCTGAATTCTAATGTCTTTTAGTATTTTTTTCTTGTGTATGTAACCTGGGGCACAAGCCTAGGCATTCGCTTAAAACTTTCCTCATTAGAAGAGCAAATGATTATTCCATGCTCTGTACCTCCAAAAAGGGAAGAGTTGGTTAGAACTTGAGAAAGGAGTCTTCTTCTGGATTCCAGAGAGGACAAACATAGTTTCAGGCTCTCTTTGGGAAGAGGTGCCTAAAGGGAGAAGATTCATGGAAGAAGTCAACCTGTAGGGGATTCAGCGTCTTGAGCATGTCTCTATTTCCCACTTATTACACTAGAGACATCAAAGTATTTCCCCTTGGATGAGAATGGGAATTCTTTCTCTTGGCTGAATTGAGATATCTTGATTACAATGAGAGATCATTCAATCTCTCTATTGCCTACCATGTTCTAATCTGTATAGTTTCAAATTGGATAAATGAACTTCTTCACTATCTGCTAAGTGCAATGGTTTTTGTGTAGCTGGTACTTAGTGGGATGGGAGTCAAGCCTTCAGCTCTAGCTTGGTGGCACCATTTCCCTATTAAGAGATAATGACAGGGAAAGCAAGGTGGCACAGTGGATAGAGTACTGGCCCTGGATTCAGGAGTACCTGAGTTCAAATCTGGCGTCAGATAATTGACACTTACTAGCTGTGTGACCCTGGGCAAGTCACTTAACCCCAATTGCCTCACAAAAAAAGAGATAATGACAGGGGAATCTAGGTGGCACAGTGGATAGAGAACCGGCCCTGGATTCAGGAGGACCTGAGTTCAAATCTGGCCTCAGACACTTGACACTAGCTTTGTGACCCTGGGCAAGTCACTTAACTCTCATTGCCCCACAAAAAAGATAATGACAAAGAAAAATGGTCTGAATATAAAAATAAAAATTAGAGGCACCCAGAGGCAACCAGTGGCTCAGTGGATAGACTGCTGGGCTTGGAGTCAGGAAGATCTGAATTCAAATTCAGGCTCATAGTTTCCTAACTGTGCAACCCTTCTATCCTCCACCATCTCTCAAAGTCACTTCAAGTTCATGTTCATTGTTTCCATCTTATCCTCTGCCATCCACTTTTCCTTTTTGCTTTTAAGCTTTCCCAACATCAAGATCTTCTCCAGTGAGTCCCATCTTCTCATTATGTGGCCAAAGTATTTATTTAGGCTTCAGCTTCAGTGTTTGACCTTCCAGTGAACATCCTGAATTAATTTCTTCAAGTATTACCTGATTTGATCTCCTTGCTGTACAAGGGACTCTCACAAGTCTTCTCCAGCACCATAATGCAAAGTACTGATTCTGAAGTGCTTGGCTTTTTTATAATCCAACTCTCACAGCCATACATTGCTATTAGAAAAACATAGCTTTGGCTGTATAGACTTTTGTCAGCAAGGTGATTCCTCTGCTTTTTAATATGCTGTCCAGATTTGCCATAGCTTTCCTTCCAGGAGCAAGCATCTTTTAATCCCATGGCTATAGCTGCTGTCTGCAGTGATCTGTGAGTCCAAGAATCTAAAATCTGATACTGCTTTCTTTTCTTTTCCCTCTGTTTGCCAGGAAGTGATAGAACCAGCTGCCAAGATCTTAGGGTGTTTTAAAGCTTCAAGACTGCTCTCATACTCTTCTCTTTCATCCTCATCAAGAGGCTTCTTAATTCTTCTTTACTTTCTGCCATCAGAGTGGTGGTATCTGTTTATCTGAGATTGCTGATATTTCTCCTGGCAACTTCAATTCTGGCTTTTGATTAATCCAGTCTGGCATTTTGCATGATGTGATCTATATGTGAGTTAAATAAATAAGGTAACAAAATACAGCCTTGCTGTACTCCTTTTCCAATCTTAAACCAATCAATTGTTCCATGTTGATTTCTAACTGTTGCTTCTTGGCCCATGAACAGGTCCCTCAGGAGACGAATAAAATGATCTGGTACTTCCATATTTGAGGATTTGACAACATTTTGTTGTGATCCACACAGTCCAAGGCTTTAAAATAGTCAATGGAGCAGAAGTAGATGCTTTTCTGGAACTCCCTTGCTTTTTCCATAATCCAATGAATATTTGCAATTTGGTACCTACCTCCATTGCCTCTTTGAAGACCAACCTGCTCACCCTTTTTGCTGTGGCTAAGACTTAGAAACTGATGGGATGCCCATCAATTGGAGAATGACTCAACAAGTTGTGGTATATCATTGTGATGAAATATTATTGTGCTACAAAAATGACAAGCAGGGTGATTTCAGAAAAACCTGAACTGATTCAAAATTAAGTGAGCAGAACCAGGAGAATGTTGTGCACAGTGACAGCAATATTGTTCGATAAAGAACTGTGAATGACTTAGCTATTCCCAGTAATACAATGATCCAAGACAATCCCAAAGGACTAATAATGAAACATAATATCCACCTCCAAAGAAAGAATTAATATTATTTGAATACAGACTGAAGCATGCTGTTTTTCACCTTCTTTCTTTCATTGTTTTTATTTATCTTTTTGTAAAAATTGATTAATATGGAAATGATTTATGTGATTGCACATGTATAACCTACATTGGAACTCTTACCATCTCAGGGATTGGGGGAGGGCAGGGAGGGAGGGATAGAATTTGGAACTCAAAACTTAAAAAAAAATGTTTACAATATTTTAACATGTAATTGGAAAAGTATTATTTTAAAAAGAAACCTGAAAACCAGCCCTCTCTTCTGGTAATGCTTGGTTTACATATTGCTGAAGCCTAGTTTGCAGAATTTTAAGCATAACCTTGCTGGTGTGTGAAATGAGTTCAATTATTTGGTAATTTGAACATTCCTTGGCATTTCCCTTCTTTAGGAGTGGGACATAAATTGATCTTTTCCAATCCAGTGGCCACTATTGAGTTTTCCAAATTTGCTGGCATATTGAGTGCAGCACTTTAAAAGTATCATCTTTTAGGATTTTAAATAGTTCACCTGCAATTACATCACCTCCACTAGCCTTACTGTTGGCAATGCTTCCCAAGACCCACTTAACTTTATTCTCCAGAATGTCTGGCTCTAGATAAGTAGCCACATTATCAGAGTTCTTGGTAATGTTGATATCTTTCTTGTATAGTTCTGTGTATTCTTGCCACCTCTTAATCTCTTCTTCTTCTGTTAAGTGCCTACCACTTTTGTCTTTTATCATGCCCATTTTGTATGAAATATTCCCTTGATATCTCTAATTTTCTTGAAGAGATCTCTTGTCTTTTACATTCTATTCATGCCTCCCTACAACTTCATTTTGACAAAAACAACACAGACCACTCAATTGGATATAGAAATTCATCTTATCCTGAAAGTAAGTAGGAAGGGAAGGGGGAAAGAGAGGTAGGATGCATGATAGAAGGGAGGGCATATTGAGGGAGAGGTAGTTAGAAACAAAGCACTTTTGAGGAAGGACAAGATGAAAGGAGAGAGAACAGAATAAATGGGAGGCAGGGAATAGGAGAGAGGGAAATACAGTTGGCAATAGTAACTGGAAAAAAAATTTTGAAGAAGTTTCTCTGATAAAGGCTTCATTTCTCAAACATATAGAGAATTAAGTCAAGTTTATAAAAATAAGAGCCATTCCCCAATTGAAAAATGATAGAAATATATGAACAGTTTTCAGAAGAAGTAATCAAAGCTATCTATAGCCATATGGAAAAAATACTTTAACTCACTATTGATTGGAAAGATGCAAATCAAAACAATTCTGGGGCGCTACCTCATACCCTTTAGATTGGCTAACAGAACAGAAGAGGAAAATAACAAATATTGGAGGGATGTGGGAAGAATGAGACATCAATGCACTGTTGGTTGAGTTGTAAACTGATTCAACCATTCTGTAGAGCAATTTGGAACTATGAGCAAATGGCAATAAAACCATGCATTCTCTCTGACATTACAATACCACTGCTATATCTATATTCAAAAAGAGATAAAAAACAAAAAGGAAAAGGACCTATATGTACAAAAATATTTATAGCAGCTCTTTTATGGTGGCAAAGAATTGGAAATTGATGGGATGCCCATCAGTTGGGGAATGGCTGAACAAATTGTTATAAGATACAGTTGTAAGATGCTCTCAGAAAAACCTGAAAAGACTTACATGGGTTGATGCAAAGTGACATGTACTGTGTACAAAGTAACAGCAATGTTGTGGGATGATCAGCTGTGAATGATTTAGCAATACAATGATCCAAGACAACTCTGAAGGACTTATGGTGGAGAATGCTTGCCATCCCCATGAAAAGAACTGATTATGTCTGAGTTAAAACATATTTTTTAAACTTTATTTTTCTTGAGATTTTTTGTGTCTGTTTTCTTTCACAACATGATTAATATGGAAATGTTTTGTATGACTACACATATATAACCTATATTGAATTGCTTGCCTTCTCAAAGGGGTGGGGTGAAAAAGGAAGGGAGAGAATTTGGAACTCAAAGTTTTAAAAATAGATATTAAAATTGTATATGTAATTGGGGAAAATGGTTTATTCAGTTAATCTCCAGTTGATGGGCACCCACTTTGATTCCATTTTTTTTTTGCTGTTAAAGAGAAATACTACCATGAAAATTTATGATACTAGTCATTCTGTCTTTATTCTCCTTGGGGTATGTGACAAGTAGTGGGATCTCTGGGTCAAAAGTTATTTTTGGACAAATTTACAGCATTCGCATTTTGGGATTTGGTATAATGCATTAACAATGTTATTGACAAATAGCATTAATTAGAGCAAATTTATGTGAAGCATGCCTGCACTTGTTGAATGACTAAATTACCATTTAAAATATTTTATTTTTTCCTAATTACATGTAAAAGCAATTTTAAATTTTTTTAAATTTTGAGTTCCAAATTCTCTTCTTTCCTCCCTCCCATCCTACCTCCTTGAAATGGTAAGCAATTTGATATAGGTTATACATGCACGATCATACAAAATATAATTCCAATCTTAGCCATGTTTGTGAAAGAAAACATAGACCAAAAAAATTCTCACCACACGCAAAAAGTGAAAAATATTATGCTTCTATCTTCATTGAGACTCCATCAATTTTCTCTCTGGAGGTAGATAGCATTTTTCAACATTAGTCCTTTGAATTGTCTTGGATCATTGTATTATTGAGAATAGTTAAGTCATTCACAATTCTTTATCATACAATATTGTTGTTACTGTGTAAAATGTTCTCCTGGTTCTGTTCACTTCACTTTGCATTAGTTCATGAAGGTCTTTCCAGGTTTTTCTGAAATCATTCTGCTTCTCATTTCTTTATTCTTTTTTTCTTTTTTTTTTGGGGGGGGGGTGAGGCAATTGGGATTAAGTGACTTGCCCAGGGTCACACAGCTAGTAAGTGTTAAGTGTCTGAGGTCGGATTTGAACTCAGGTCCTCCTGAATGGGCCAGTGTTTTCTTATAGCACAATAATAATTCATTACAATCATATGCCACAACTTGTTTAGAGGCCATCCCCCATCGATGGACAACCCTTTACCAAAAAGAGGGGGCCATAGTAGATAAAGCACTGACCCTGGATTCAGGAGGACCTGAGTTCAAATCTAACCTCAGACACTTGGTACTTACTAGCTGTGTGACCCTGGGCTTAGTCACCACTTAACCCTCATTGGCCAACACCCCCCCCCCCAAAAAATAAAAAGAGCTGCTATAAAAAAAAATTGGACAAATAGGTCTCTCGCTCTCGCTCTCCTCCTCCTCCTCCTCTTCCTCCTCCTCTTTCTTCTTCTTCTTCTTCTTCTTCTTCTTCTTCTTCTTCTTCTTCTTCTTCTTCTTCTTCTTCTTCTTCTTCTTCTTCTTCTCTCCCTCCCTCTCTCTTCTCTTCTTTTCTCTCCTCTCCTTTCTTCTTCTTTCTTCCCCCCCCCCATAAAATCTCTCTCTGTCTCAAAATCTCTTTGGGATATAGATCTAGTAGTTGTTAAGCTGTCATCTTTAATTCTCTAATTTTACAACATTCCAGCCTTCAAATACTTTGCAGCACTGGGTATTGCCCCATTGACACTGTGTCCTACCAATAAATTCTCAACAAGGATGAGGATCCCATGAAAATCATTAGACTTCTTCCATTGAGAAACAAAACAATGACTTGATTTTGAAAGGTGTTCTCTCCCCACACCCCATGTCACAAAGAAGGCACTGCATTTCCAATATCTCTGTCTACACTTTCCACATAAAGCTTTTGGACATTTTGGTCAGTCTGTCTTTTTCTTTGTAAAGAATTCCTTTCTTGGCAGTCATAGATCTGAATGGGCTCAGGTTAGTAAATGCATCTAGAATAGTAGCTTCAATTTCCTTCTTTGGGTATTATATTCTCATCAATATATTTAGTAATATTTTTGTCAGTGTGATACCAGATTAATTTGTTTTCATTCACCTAAAGCCAGATAAAGACATTACTTCTGATGAAGTTATTTTATTGCCAGAAAATTTCCAGGGCTTAGGGGAATTATTTATTTATTAATTTTTTTTTTCCCACACAAGGACACATATACAAAAACAAGCATATCATAAAGAGATTAATAATAATTTAGTCTGCTATGAGGGTTTTTTTTGTTCTGTTTATTTTTTTTTTATCCAAAGAACCCTTCACTTAGCAGCTATTCTTCTGGGGATGATCCTCTCTGCACTTAGCCAGGCAAGTCCTTAGACAGAATTAATATAAGTCCATTGTTGACCCCTACTCAACACCCTTCCAGTTTGGTAGCACCTGCCAAAATGTGCACTTAACTGGTGTGGGCTTTAACAATCTAGGATTCTATCTATACTACATAAGGTATTAGAGGGGAGCCATGGAACATTTGGGGAAAAAATGAAACATATTGGCAAAGGTAATTTTTTTCTTCCTTGAGTCAGGAAGGCTTAGAAGGTGCTTCATTAACTTGAATATTAATATACTTTATTTTATTTATTTATTTTTTTGTGGGGCAATGGGGGTTAAGTGACTTGCCCAGGGTCACACAGCTAGTAAGTTTCAAGTGTCTGAGGCCATTTTGAACTCAGGTACTCCTGAATCCAGGGCCAGTGCTTTATCCACTGCGCCACCTAGCTGCCCCTATTAATATACTTTAAATTCACTTTCCCCAAGAAACAGATTTCTTAACTAAATAATGAATAGGTCACAAAAAATAAATTAGATTACTGTCTTGATTACATAAAATTAACAAAAAATTTTGCATATAACAAAAGTGATGAAGCTAGATAAAAGGAATATAGTTGGTAGGGGGAAAAAAAAAACATCAAATATCTCTTCCAAGAGTCTGATATCCATGAATTGTAGAAAACAAGTATGGATATACAAAACCAAAAACCATTACCCAATTGATAAGTAACCAAGGAGTATAAATTAAACTGTTCTCGAAAAAGAAACAGCAAACCATTAACAACCACATCAAAGGGTTCCCCAAATTGCTAATAACAAGAGAAATGAGGTCCCAAGTCATACCCAGAAAATTGTCAAAGATGACAGAGGAGTTGTAGAAAGATGAGTATATTAATACACTGGTTTTTAATTGTTTTCTTTTTTGTATTTATTTACTTATTCATTCATTTGTTTGGTTTTTTAATACCCTGTTGGTAAAGTTCTGAATCAGATCAGTCATTCTGGAAATCAATTTGGAATTATGCTAAAAAAAAGTGATCAAAATGTCTATATTCTTTGACCTAGAAATCCCATCACTAGATCTAAACCCCAAAGAGGTCAATGATAAAAATAAAGGTTCCACTCACATAGAGCAAAACATTCATAGCAGTACTTTTTGTATTAGCAGGGAATTAGAAACAAAGTAGATGTCCACTGACTGGGAAAGGGCTAGATCAATTATGGTACATGAATGTGTTGTAAATGATTGCACTCTAAGAAATGATGACTATAGAGAAGCATGGCAAGAATGAAATAAGAAATGATGCAAAGTAGAATAAATAAATCTAAGAAACCAATATACACAATGAGTACCCAATTGTGAGTGAAAGGACACCAAAAATAATCACCTAAATACATTTCCCTCACTTCTTTGTAGAGGTGGAGCCTGGGGTTGTGGAATGTTCCATATAATGTCAGATTTGGTTGAGATGTTGGTTACTTTTGCTGAACTGTTTAGTGTGTGTGTGTGTGTGTGTGTGTGTGTGTGTATAAGCTATTTATTATTTGTTATGAAGACTAGCTCTCAGAGAGTGAAAAGAGAGGGATATAGTGGGAAATGTCAAGGATGTAAAAACAATAGATAGCAATAACTTTTTTTTTCAATACCCTTTCCCTGATATCAAATAGAAACCTGTTATTGGCTTCATTGCTCCCTTCAGGCTTATTCCTGAACCTCAGGTGCAAGGACAGCTCAGAGAACCTCCTAACTGCTCACATGATATGATTTGAAGGATTCCTAGAAGTCCTCCAAATTGTGTACTATACCTTACCAAATATATATATATCCCCTATTCTAGGAACTGGAATTTTGCCAGTAGGTCTTAAAAGCTTTTAAAATTTCAAGTCTAGGGCAGCTAAGTGGAGCAGTAGATAAAGCACCAGCCCTGGATTCAGGAGAACCTGAGTTCAAATCCAGCCTCAGACACTTGACACTTACTAGCTGTGTGACCCCAGGCAAGTCACTTAACCCTCATTGCCCTACAAAAAAAAAATAAAAAAAGATTTCAAGTCTACTATTAAAATACAAGTACCCCTGTGAGCAATTAGATCAGGTTTAATACCTTAGCAGGGTTAGTGGGGGCAGTTCTATACAAGCAAAGAAGGAAAGTTCTGATGAGATGAAGGGAGGTGTTAGATTTCAACAATACACTGGTCCCACTCCCAAACGTATGGAATATGCCCAAGGAGTGGAATGTCCTGGCCAACTGGGAATGGTAGAGCTCCCTCAACAGAATTCCGGTCATTGGCCATTGCTGACTTTATTCGAGCTGAAATCATGGCGTATGCACTCTGCTTGTTTGGTTGTTTCTTTTTGACTCAGAACCACCAGAACAGAGTTGGACTCACCATAAAGAAATAGCACAGTGTGGCCCTTGGTCTGAAGACTGAGCATCTACATTTGAGTCCTAATTCTGCTCTTTATTACTTGGACATGTTATAACCTCTCCAAAATCTTCAATTCCGTCATTTTAGACATTAGACTAAAAAAAGGACAGAGGCTCCTTCTAACTCTTGATGCCAGCCATAACCAGACTGGGGACAATCACGATTTGCCCCAGGATGCCAACATGGTGGAGTGTGCTCCCCACCCTGAGGCAGTCTTCCAGCCTGTTATCTCTGCCAGTGTGGAGACATGAGGGTCTGACAATTCCCTTATGCCATATGGGTTCAAGCCCTCTCCCACTGCTGTAGACCCCTCCTCAATCTACCACTTCCTTTCCTCCCAACCCATTCTTATGTGTTGTCTGACAAAATTGCACTGAACCAGGATGTACAAACCTCTGTGCTGTCTACCCTACTCCACTGAATTTGTCCTGGGTTCTAGATTTCCTCATCATGACTCTGGACCTAAGAGCAGGAAAAAAAAGCCAAGTTCCAGGTGGTTTCTGAAAGGCAAGTGTGACCTGTCTAGATTTTGGCTTGATTCCATTCCAACCAGAAAGCACTCTGGCCACCACCACAAAGCACTCTGGCCACTGCCACAGCTGCTGCAACTAGCCAATTCAGAGTCTGATGCTGACTTAGTATAAAAAGCACCCTGTCCGGCACCTGAACTCCTCTGAGACCAGAGTTCTGTCTTGATTTTCTCAGTATTTCAAAGGCCAAAAGGCCTGACCACCGAAACTGTGGGTTTCTGCCATCATGCTCCCTCACACAGCCTTCCCTGCTGCTTGATTAATTGGCTACCAGGCCAAGTTATGTGAGTGTAGTCTATTCACACTTCTGGTTACAACCTCAGCTTCTGCCTCTGACATTTATTAGAAACCTGCTTTATCATCCCTCTATCTTCTCCATCCCAACCTGGTGTGTTGATTACAGCTCTCTGCCACCTGCTCCATCCAGCATTATCTTTCTTTTTGGGAAAATAAAAATTTACATCACCTTCATTCCCAAATATATTTCTTTCCCCCTTCTCTATTCCTCCAGACATCCCTACCCAGTAACAAAAAATTAATCAGTCAATCAATAAATATTTATTAAGCACCTGGTATGTGCCAAGCACTATGCTAATCCCTGATTATAAAATATGGGGAAAAAAAGACAGACCTTGACCTCGAGGGGGCATGATGAAGGCAGGGCATGATGGAGTCCAGGACAAAGTCCACGCAGCCAGGTGGGAAATGATAAGATGGCCAGCCTGGGTATAAAGTAAAGACTTCTGGAGAAGTCCTTTGCTCCACCCTCCAGTCGTCCAATCAGAGAGATGCAAAGCCTAACTCGGTCCTGATGAGGTGTGGGTACCAAAGCTGATGTCATCTCACAGGAGGATGGGATTCCTGGGAGCATGAGGGAATCCAGTCCAAAAAAATGTAGTCCAGGTTGTTGGAAGTATAATAGAATCCAATCCAAAAAAGAAAAAAAAATATTCCAGCAAAAACAATCAATAAAGCAACTATATCTGAAAGTTTATGCAACATATCATATCCACAGCACCCCACAGCTGCAAAGAACAGAGGGAAGTTTGATTTCCTGAATTCTTCTCCAGGGCCAGACTTAGTTATTATAATTATAGAACATTCTATTTTGTTAGTTGTTCCCTCCATGGACATTGTAATTCTGGTTATGATGAGATCTCAGCTAAATTAATCAGGTCATCGATCTTCTAGGAAGGATTGGAAGGAATATCTGACATTTCTGAAAAATGCTGATAATGATATTTTTGCATTGTCGTTATAAAGAAACCACTGCGTTAACCTTCAATGTGGCTACTGAAAGGTGAATTGTTGTTTTGTGTTTCAATTTGTGTGTAATGAAGTGCATTGGTTCCTATATATCTTAACATTTCTTTGAATTCTTCATGCTGCTCATTTTTTCTTTCTTTTCTTTTCTTTTTGTGGAGCAATGAGGGTTAAGTGACTTGCCCAGGTTCACACAGCTAGTAAGTGTCAACTGTCTGAAGTCAGATTTGAACTCAGGTCCTCCTAAATCTAGAGCCAGTGCTCTATCCACTGACCCACCTAGCTGCCCCATGGGGCTCATTTCTTAAGGTACAATTCTAATTTCACTCCCTCAATGTACACAATTTGCTTTTCATTTGTGATTACTTCTTATCTCATTTAGATTTCCTGCTCTTCGAAGGTGTCCCAGGCTATTTTTCAGTGATAGGCTGGCAAATATTTAACAACCTACTCTCCAAAAAGTCAGAACACACTGTTAAGTTTAATCTGCAAAATTAACATTTTCTCCATCACGTTCTTAAATCTAAACAAGTAACAAAACAATAAATCAAGCACTGGTTTGTAGTGTTTGCCAATTTCCAAGGTGCAAATGCTTTCGTTGAAAATTTTTGTTAAAATAAGATTTTAATCTCTCTCCCCCTCCCCAGTTACACAAAAACAATTTTAACATTAGGTGTTTGGATTTTGGTGGGGTTTTTTTTTTAGTTCCAAACTCCCTCCCTCTCTCCCTCTCTTCTCCTCTTCCCTTCCTGAGATGGTAAGCAATCTGATGTAAGGTCAACATGGACAATTATTACATTGAAAATTTAATTATGAATCTTTTGTGTTGGTTGAAACTTGCTACAATATGCCCCTACTTCTTTGACACCTGTTCCCTCTTTCTAATCCCCAGTTCTGATGGGATAAGTTCTAATGGGGTTACTTAAGTCAGAAGGGTCAGAGTAGACAGCATCCAGATCACTCTAGTAAATCAGGCAGGGTGGTGGTGGGGGATACCTAGAACTGTCCATAAAAAGAAAAAAGGCTAATTCAATTAGAATGTTTTATGGATACATTTTAATTCACTTAACCCCAGTAGCTTCCTAATAAACCTCCTATATGGGGAACTCCAAATATGCAACATTCTACTAATGTAGATAAGCACCTGTGTGAAACCTGTGGTCCTAGAGATTTACTTTGGAGCTCTGAGAGGTTACATGATTTGTCCAAGGTCACATAGCTAGTATATGTAAAAAGAATGCATTTGAACCCAACCTTTCCTGACACTCACTAGCTGTGTGACCCTGGACAAGTCACTTAATCCTGGTTGCCTCACTTTCCTCATCTGTAAAATGAGCTGGAGGAGGAAATGGCAAACCACCCTAGTATATTTGCCAAGGAAACACAAATGGGGTCACAAAGAGTTGGACACAACTGGAAAGAACTGAACAGCAAAACAACTTCCTGATTCTAAAATCAACTATTTACGTCATATTCCTCATGCCCTCCCCCTTATAGAGTCCTGGTTGCTATATTGGGTAGTTTCACTTAACTGTTCTTTTCTCTTGCTTTTACTCTTCTCTTTTGCTCTTCTTTTCTCTTCCATATGTCTGTCTGTGTCTGTGTATGTGTGTGTATGTATGTATGCACATCTATGTATTGTAGAACTATTTTTCAATCAGTTAAGGAAAACTGACATAGTTACTGATAGAGTAACATTTCATACCTCCTTACTAATGGGAGAAAATTATATTTCAATATCAATTTCCTGGAACCTACTAACATTTAGTCATTGCATTTAATCTGAATTCTGCACTTAGCATAGTGCCTGGCACATAGTAGGCACTTTTATTTAAAGTTTATTTGACTCTTTGTGACCCCATTTGGGGTTTTCTTGGCAAAGATACTGGAGTGAATTTCCTTCTCTAGCTCATTTTACAGATAATGAAACTGAGGCAAAGAGGGTTAAGAGACTTGCCGAGGGTCACATAGCTACTAAGTGTCTGAGGCTGGATTTGGACCCATGAGGAGGAATCTCCCTTACTCCAAGACTGGAAATCCGTCCATTGTGCCACCTAGCTGTTCTGATAAAAGTACACCTGGAAATTTTTTAAAAATAATATAAAAATAAAATAAAATAAAAAATTTTATTTTTTTTAAAAAAGTACACCTGGGTAATAGAAGCCAGAGAGTTATCTGTATAAACACTACCTTGTAATAAAAAATAGTGAATTTCTAACTTACATGTTACACAGCTCAGCAACTGGGCACATTTACATGTGCTGTGTACCTGTGAATACACAGAACATAAGCATTTTTTGCTGCTTGTTTATTTACTATTTTTCTTTTATTATGGCTTTGATTTATATTTTTGTAGACATTGGGTATATTGTTCCCCTGGTTCTGTTTTCTTCTGGCTATATCAATTAAAACAAATTTTTCCATGTTTTGCTGAATGTCTTATATTTGCCTATAGTGCAATAATATTCTATAACATTCGTGTACCACAATTTGTTGGGGACATTGCAAAATTTGTAGACATTTACTTTGTTTCTACTTTTTGATATCATAAAAGTACTACTGTGAATGTTTTCTTGTAACTAAATTTTCCTGTTCATCTCACTTCTTTGATTAGGCACTCCACAGATAGCTTTTGGGGATTTTGATTTATGCTTGCCCTTTTTCCAATAATTCATTCTTCATTATTATTATTATTATTATATCTTTGCTCTATGTTAGTTTTGTCATCCGTATCAGGAAAGTAACATCTTTTTTGTCCATCTGGTCAGGTGATATTATGTTCCTGCCACAATATCACTTTTGTCTCTCCTTTTATCTTCGCTCAACTGCTTCTCTGTTCTGTGTCTATGCTGAGGTTGATGGATTTCCGCACTTCCTGACAGCATCTGGACCATGCATCTGCCTGTTTCCTTAGTTTCATTTTTTTTTTTTTTAGACTGAGGTGTATTTTATATAGGCAACTAAGTGATAGTGGATAGAACGCTGGTCTAGGAGTCAGGAAGACTCATCTTCCTCAGTTCAAATCCAGCATCAGGGTTCAAATCCAGCCTAAGACACTTACTAGCTGTGTGATTCTGGGCAAGTCCCTGGTAACCTCAATTTTCTCATCTGCAAAATGAGCTGGAGAAGGCGATGGCCAACCAGTCCAGTATCTTTGCCAAGAAAACCCCAAATGGAGTCATAAAGAATCAGACATGACTGAACAACAACGGATATTTCATATTGCAGTCATCAATAGTTTGAATACTTAGTGCGATTGATCAGGTCCTAGATAATTTATGGTGAATTTGGAGGCATATCTGATATTTCTCAGGCTATGAGAGAAAATCATGTAAAATGGGGGTAATCATATTTCCATATGGTTGTTTTAAGGAAACCCCTTTGTAAACTTTAAAGTGTAATTGAAATGTAAGTGGTTGCTTTTGGCTTCATCTGTGTGTGATGAGGTAGGGGGTGCCTGGCCCATGCCCAGACCACTTAACATGGTCGTCATCCATGTAGAAGACACTAAGGCATTGCTTTCTGGAGGCTGGAGGACTAGAGCATTTGTGGACTTTGTGCGTTGGCCTTTCAAATCACATGGTTTGAAAGAGTAGCTGGGACTATTGGTGTCTTTAAAATGACAAGACTTAGAAACATCTCTGGCTTTTGATGCATTGGCATCAAGAGTCAAGGTCATTCCTTCACTCACACCATGTGGAAAAGGGCAGCTATGTGACTCAGTGGATAGAGCACTGGCCCTGAAGTTGGGAGAGCCTGAGTTCAAATTTCACCTCAGATACTTACTAGCTGTGTGACCCTGAGCAAGTCACTTAACCTCAATTGCCCTTAAACATTGGGAGCCATCTCCAGTCGTCCTGATCTATATCTTGCCATTGGACCCAGGTGGCTCTGGAGGAGAGAGTGAGGCTGGTGACTTTGAACAGCACTGCATCACTTACATCTAATTCAGTGCAAGTCATGACATCACCCCAATATCTTGGTCCACTTTTAGGATGAGGGACAAATAATAACAAACATGGGGAAAAGGGGGAAGGACCTCAGGGCCTCCTTCTTCCCTTTTCTCCACCAGAAAAGACTGTGGTCTTGAGAATGGGCCTGAGTCTGGTCTTTTTGTTTATCTTTTTCCCATTCTAGGTTCACGGACTAAAGTCTCTGATTCCCCTTTAGAGCTCAAACCATGGGTCATTAGGTGGGGAGGGAGGGAAAGAAATAAACATTTATCTAGCATCTACTATGTCCCAAACATTGTGCCAAGCTTTTATATATATATATATATATATATGTGTGTGTGTGTGTGTGTGTGTGTGTGTGCGTGTGTGTATACATACACATATACACATACACATGCATATACATACACACACATACACATACATATATATACACATACATACATACATATATATATATATATATAATTTGTTCCTTACAACAACCCTATTATTATCCCCACCAACTACTTTTGTAGGTGACTCTTAAGTTCAAATCTGGCTTCAGAAATTTATTAGCTGTGTGACCTTGGGCAAGTCACTTAACCTTTTTCTGCCTCAGTTTTCCCAACTGTAAAATGGGGATAATAATAGTACCTACCTCCAAGGATTGCTGTGATACTTAAATGAGATAATATTTGCAAAACATTTAGCACAAATGTCTGGCACATGGTTGGCACTAGATAAATACTAGCAATAGATAGATAGATAGATACATACCTAGATAGATACATACATAGATACATAGATTAGATGCATACATACATACATAGATGCACTGCATATACATATAGATTATGCATTTATTTATATGTGTGTGTCCACTCTCCTAGCCTAAGAAATATCAGACATTCCCCCAAGTCTATCCTATAAAATCTTCTGGCCAAGTTCAAGCCCAAAATTGCTCTAAGAGAAGTCCTGAGACCTTTTGTTGTCCTTCAGGGTCTCACTTTGGCTTATTTTACAGATGGGGAAACTGAGGCAAAGAGGGTTAAGGAACTTGCCCAAGGTCACATAGCTAGTAAGTGTCTGAGGCTGGATTTGAACTCATGAAGAGGAATCAAGCTTGAATTCCTGGACTCCTAATTAAATATTCTCTCATTCCCGCCCCCATCAAAATATGTCTGTCTCTGTCTCTCCTCTCTCCCCAGACACATATGTATATGTGTAGGCATATGCATATATACCTACCTATACACACAAACCATATATAGTATATTTATATTATATACACTAGTTCTTTTTGTTGTTGTTTTGTTCTTCATTCCTGAAGAAGACTATAACATCAGTGATGTCATGACTTGCACTAAATTGGATTTAAGTCAGGGAGGTCTGTACAAGGTCACCAATCTCACTTTCTTCTCCACAGCCAAATGGATCCAATGGCAAGATATAGATCAGGACAACTGGAGATGGCCCTGGATGTTTAAGGCAACTGGGGTTAAGTGACTTGCCCAAGGTCACACAACTAGTGAGCATCTGCCAGGTCTTCTTGACTCCAGGGCCAGAGCTCTATCCACTGAACCACCTAGCTGCTCCATACACCAGTTAAATACTACACACGCACTTCACATATTAGAACCCATAGGCTTGAAAGAACATTCACTCACTCAATAACCACTTTTTAAAATGTTGACTCTATGCCAAGCATCATCCAAGGTTCTGAGGATACACAGACAAAAATGAAACAATCCTATATATAAAAATACTACATGTGTATATCTGTGTGTATATGTAAGTGTATGTATATATAACAGTGCTCTAAGAGATGCCAGATCCAAGCTGGATTTGTCAGGCAGGTCCACAGTGAGGTCCTGAGCAGCAAGGAAGGGGTCTGAGCTTCCACCTAGAGCATACTGGGGCTTGAACTTGACCAAGAGATTTTATAGGAAAGATTTGGGGGAATGCCTGATATTTCTTAGGCTTTGAGAGTGAATCCTATAAAATGGGAATAAGAATATTTGCACGTGATTGTTGTGAGAAAAAAGCACCTATAAAGCCAGAAGTGCTACAGAAATGTGAGCCGTTATTGCTGCCATCTCAAATTATGCATGCCTAATTTAAAGAACTTTGCCAAAGCCATATGGTTGTGCAGGATGGATTTAGGTTTCTCCAAAACTGGAGAGGGCATAATGGGAATAAAATAAAACAAAACACTGAACTGGGAGTAAGGAAACCTGGATTTGATCTCTGCTTACTCACTAGCTGTATAACCCTTGGCAAATCAATTAACTTTCCTGGGCCTCAACTTCTTCATCTTTAAAATAAGAGAGTCAGACTTTGTTGTTATCATTTAGTCATGTCTGACTCTTCAGGACCCTGTGGACTATATCATACCAATACTGTCCTTGGGGTTTTCTTAGCAAAGATACTGGCGTGGTTTGCCATTTCCTTCTCATTTTACAGATAAGGAAACTGAGGCAAACAGAGTTAAGTGACTTATCCAGGGTCACACTGCCAGTAAATGTCTGATGCTGTATTTGAACTCAGGTCTTCCTGACTCCAGGCCAGGCTGTCTATCCAGTGAGTCACCTATCTCCCTCAAAGGTCAGACTAGATAATATCAAAGGTCGTTTCCACCATTAAGATACTATAACATTCTATGAGACTCAACTACTGTTATATAACCACATAAAGCCTTCTAACAGATGCTCTTCCTGATGTGGTTGAACCTGTTTTCTTTGGTGTATAGAAAATAAAACCTCTCCTAATTTTTCATCTTTGGGAAATATGAAATTATTCTGATAAAACTTTCATAGCCTTTTTTAATAGGTGCTATTAATATGAAAATAAAACAATTAGGTTGGTTAGCTTTCAGGTCAGTCAAGTGCATTGTTTCTAGACTAAATGGGCTGAATTTCTATAGTATTCTCTTCTCCTGACTCCAGGCTTCAAAAATGCCAGCATGGTTTTCTAAACAAGCTATATCTTAAGGGGGAGAAGCCCAGGGCTGACCCACCTTCAAAATGTCCTCTTAAGGTTATTTTCTGTCAGCCAGGTGGCCAATAGGTTGTATTAGACAATGGATAGATATTGTATCCTGTCCGAAACCAGAGGATTGGAAGAGAAAAAGAGCAATTTTACATTTATTTGGATTGTCTGCTATCTGGGAGTATGAGCTACAAAGGACATTTATTTCATTTTAACAAATAGATGACACCTCCCTGTTTCAGGCCAGAAGAAAACAACAGCTCTGGTCAAAATGAGAACAAAGATATGCATGAGAAAATGTTCAGGTTGAAGGACTGCCTTTCCATTTTGTAAAAGTCACTGAAAAAATCTTAATTATTCATTCAGGAAATATATGGTTCATAGGATCACAGATTTAGAGTTGGACAGCCCCTTAGAAGTAATTTTATTGAGCCCCACTCATTTTATAGATGAGGAAATATAGGCCTAGAGCAGAATTGATTGAATTTAAAAATTTTAAAAATAGAAGTGTTTCGTGCTTCACAAGGTGGAAAAGAAAGGAAGTGAACTCAAAAAGGCTTGAAAAAAATCATTCATTCCTTCATTCATTCATTCACAATTTTTGAATGCCAGCCATTGAGGTTCTGGGGATACAGAGTCAAAAATGAATCCTTTTCATTGAGCATCTTACATTCTATTGAGAAAAACAATATGAACACAGGTATGTAGTAAATACTTAATCGATGTTTATTGACTGACTAGTAAGTAAATAAAAATGCATCATATTAATAAATTGTAAGTAAATACAAATATTACTTATTACATGCAAAATGAGAAGTAGGGTGTTAGCAACTGGTGGCATCAGGATAGGCTCTTGGGTAGGAGGTACCACTTGATCTGAGAGTACAGAAAAAGAAAAAAGAATTTGCAAGGTCAGAAGTCTGAGAAGAAGAGATGAAAAGAGGAATTAGAAAATCTAAACTAAAACTAGGGATTAATTAAGTATATCACAGGGGAATTCACGCCACACCCTTAGAAATAGGAGCATGGCAAATGGGGTGGTATAAAGAACATAGGACTGACTCATGGAGCCTTCATTCTAAGTCTCAGGTGTGCCATTCATTGACCATGTGACTTTGGGGAGTGCTTTCATCTCTCTGGGCCTCCATTTCCTCATTTATAAAATTATGGGGTTTGATTAGAACCCTGAAGTGCTGGTTGACTTCAAGGTTCTATGATTCTGTTTTCATACTTTGCTCCCCTCTTCTTTGCCCCCTTCCTCCCCATCCCATAGAAGTTTCCCTTTTTGCCCTGAATTGAAAACTATTGTAACCTCAAGAAGTAACCTTAGGGCAGAAGAGGAGCAATTAGACTCAAACATCTGCATTGCTTGAAGCATTGAAATAAGAGAGGAAAGCATCAAGCTAGAACCAGGAAAAAGACCTCTTCACTCACTTTCATTAACACAGCAAGGGAGTCATGAAGCTAACGCAATTTGGACTTCTTCCATTTCCACTGTATGTATGTGTGTGTGTGTGTGTGTCTCTTCCTTCAGTTGGATGTGAATCTAGCAGTTTGATTTCAATCTATATACCTGAAAGGAGCCAACAAAATCTTCCCACAGTAAGGGTTCACACTCATTCAGATACATGCTCAAATGTATGTGTTTACATGTTGGGAAAGGTCCAGTTAGGAATAGTGTGGACCAAGAGCAAGAATGTTCAGGACCCATAGAGTATACAGAATCACCCAATGTTAGACAGCATTCCCAGCACCGGACACTGGGAAGATGATGATGGTGGTGGTGGTGGTGGTGGTGACGACAGTTACTATTTACTGCTATTACTACTACTACTAATAAAATGTGCTTGCTTTTACTACATGCCAGGCACTGTGCTAAGTACTTTGCAATTATTATCTCATGCTGTCCTCACAAGACCCCTGGAAGGTAGGTCTTATTATTATCCCTTTTTACAGTTGAAGAAACTGAGACAGAGAGCAGTGAAGTGACATAGCTAGTAAGTATCTGTGGCCAAATTTGAATTTAGGTCTTCCTGACTCCAAGGCCAACCACTCTATTTACTGTGCCACCTTTTCACAGGTCTAGGCAGGTGGGTCATCAGCAGGTAACAGAAGATATAGTAGAGGTAGAACTCTAATATATGAAGGACTTTGGAAATAAGGTAGGAACCCCATTTCCAGACTAAGCAGGCATAGAGTATGAAATCAAACTAGTTTCCAGACTGAAAGAGAAAAATATAGAATGAAACTTGCAGGAAACTTGATGTTGAACTGCTGAGGAAAAAAATCCAAAGGAGTCAGATTCCAAGGCTACAGGTTCAAATCCAGTCTCTTTATTGTTTAGTCATGTCCAGATCTTCATCACCCCATTCAGGCTTTTCTTGGGTTTGCCATTTCCTTCTCCAGTTCATTTTACAGATGAGAAAACTGAGGCAAACAGGGTTAAGTGACTTGCCTAGAGTCACATAGCTAGTAAGTGTCTGAGGACAGATTTGAACTCAGATCTTTCTGACTCCAGGCCTGGCATGCTATCCACTGTACCATCTACCTGCCCTAGTCTCTTCCTTTCTGGTCTCAATTTCTTCATCTGTAAAAATGAAACCTGGAGGACCAAGATGACCTCTAAGGGTGTCTCTTTCAGTTCTAAATCCTGATTATCAAGGAATCTATCTAACCTTGTCTACTCTGCTATTGTTTTTCTTTTTTTGTGGGACAATGAGGGTTAAGTGACTTGTCCAGGGTCACACAGCTAGTAAGTGTCAAGTGTCTGAAGCTGGATTTGAACTCAGGTCCTAGCTGCTCCTCTTTACTCTGCTATTAAAAGAATTCCAGACATGTAGGTGTAGGGTATGGAGGTTATGTGTATGTCCACATGGGTTTGTCTAAATGCATGAATAAGTAAATCTGGGATCTCAGCCACAGCTCTCTAAGAAAGACTGTGATTCATGCCTGGGGGAGAGCACAAGACTGGAGCCACAAGACTAGCCACTCTGCTCTCCTCAGGGAGGGAGCACCAGAACAGAATTATATCTAGCTGCCACCCCTACCTAAATGTTACTAGTCCAGAGGAAATGATTTGTAGGTTCAAGTTGCTCTCCTGGTCATTATTCCTTGAAGAAGAAGAGATACTGTTTTGTTTTGTTTTTTTCTGAAGGCTTGATCCCTTCCCACCAAATGCTAGTTATACAAAAGACCTTAGATAGTCTATATAGATTAGGGAAAACCAGACAATACACTGTCCCCAGAGGTCAGATATCTCAGTCAGACAGATAGCGACAGAGAGAGAAAAAGGGAAAAAGAAGGAAGAGGGTAGGGAGTTAAGGAGGAAGGAGAGGAAAGAAGAGAAGAGGACAGGACAGGAAAGGAAAGGAGAGGAGAGCGCACTGGATTTCTCACAGGGGGAAATTCTCTACAATCTCTAGGGAAGCAAGGTGGAAATTAGGGATATGTTGAGTTTCTAGATTCTGTTTCTTGCTCTGTCTCTATCTCTCTCAGTCTCTGTCTATCTCTCTCTATCTCTGTCTCTCTTTCTGTCTCTGTCTCTCTCTCTCTCTCTCTGTCTCTCTGTCTCTCCCTTGCCCCTCCCCCCTTTTCTCCTCCAGGAGGGTCAGGAGTCATATGTATCTCCTCTCAAAGAAGGAAGAAGAAGATCCCTCCTGTCACAAGTACTCATAGCAACTCTGCCCCTCACATAGGCATAAAGCTGTTGAGTAGTATCCTTTCTACTAAGAAGGAAAACAATATGCAAATGAGCTAGGCATGACCTCTGGGTTACACTAGATTGAATAAATTTTTCATACTGGTTCTATTCGAAGTAGTCATGTAGACCTAACTTTTACCTTGGATTTCCATATGCTCTCCCGCTTCTCCATTAGTGAGTTTTTAAAGCTCATGATTTAAAGGGACTCTGCATGTGTTTTCTCATTTGTTTGTTTGCTTTTTCACAACAACCCTGTGAAATAGGTAGTAAAGATTTTAGTCCCATTTTACAGATGGCCCTCCTTTAATATGGAAGCATTAAGGATATAGCATCCCTGAACTTATTTGTACAGAAAACCTTCATTCAAAATCTGTCCCCAAGACATTTGCTATGTGACCTGTGAAGACATTTGACTTCTTTCAAACTGTTTCCTCATCTATAAAATGGTAATAGTTGTTTTTTTTAATTTAAAATTTTATTTTTTATTTAAAATTTTTACTTTCAGTTCCAAATTCTCTCTCTCTCTCTCTCTCTCTCTCTCTGCCTCTGTCTATTTCTCTCCCCATCTCTCTTCTCTGTCTCTGTCTCTGCCTCTGTGTGTCTCTCTGCCTCTGTCTGTTTCTCTTTCCATGTCTCTTCTCTCTCTCTGTCTGTCTCGGTCTCTGTCTCTGTGTGTGTGTGTGTGTGTGTGTGTGTGTGTGTGTGTGTGTGTGTGTGTGTCTGCCTGTCTGTCTGTCTTTAGGCTTTCCCCTCACCTACCAAAAACGCAAATAATATGGTACACATCAAACACGTGAAGTCATACAACCCCTCTGTCCATGTTAGGATGGCAGTATCTTTAATCTCCCTCAGCCTGAGTTTCTTTACTTTCCAGTAATATCTTTCCCATCACTTACATAATTGTTATGAGCATCAAACATAAGAATGTAAGTTATAGTGCTTTGCGGAGCTTGTCTAAAGTCAGTTGCTATTATTTAATAAAGTATGCAGCTAGAATGCCAAAAATTCAGCCCTAGAGAGTTCAAATGTACACAAGAGAACAGTAAAGGGTTGCATGTGAATTATCCAGGACAAGACAAAAGCAAATGAGACAAAAGAAAAAAAAAAGAAAAAGAGAAGCAACCCCAGCCCCAAATGCAAATGGCAGCTTCCTTTTGACCCCATGGGAACTGGGGGATAGGGATAGTAAATAAAATGTTTCTAAAAGTAAGGAATAAATCTAACTACTCTGAGATGCAGCCAAAAGCATTCATAAAAATCCACTCCTCTCCCGACGCAGCCCTGAACCTCCTGTGCACTAGATCAGAGACACTGATAAATCTGGGAAGCCATACATGCCAACCTGCTCATATGTTTTCAGTGAGCAGTGACAGGGAGCCAAATTGCTTTATTCCGATTAGGGAAGGGCCTCTGACTGTAAAATATACTGTGCGAAAAAAATATTGGGTTTTAGTTCGCTGACACATCAATTTAAGAGAATTATGGCTCTCACACAGGGGCCAAGCAGGTATCTCCCCACATGTATGTGCAATAAAAATTAATTGTTGTCTTTTATGCGGGGCGCCATTCTCACTCCTCGCATCAGGGGGTGACCTGGGTGTTACCTTCAGTGGTGAGCTCATATTGGAGATGCTGCCGATGCTGCCCGGAGGGAGCAGCCGTGTTTGCCCCTAAAAATAAAAATGCTGACTCCATCACCAGATTGCCCAAGGAACATTCTTCCTCTTTAAGAAGGTAATTTGGTCACTTGAAATGTTAACATATACATTTGCATAAACTTTGGATTTGTCATGTTTTCCTTCCCTCTCCTCCTCTGACACAAAGTTCTGCTGGTTTATACAGAGTCCTCCTGACTCTTTTAAGACAGAGGTGTAGTTAGCTGTGGCCTCGAAGGGACTAGACCTGGGGTCAGATCCTGAAGTGGAGTCCAAACTCCTAAACCTGGTACTTACTGACACTTTTGATGCTCATAGACCTTTTCATACATTCCTTAGCATTGACCAACTAGACTGCTGACTTTTCCTCGAACACTCAACCCACCTTTCTTATAATCATAGCATTTAAAACTGGATGGGACCTTAGAGGTGACCTAATGAAGGCATTAGGTGGTTCAGTGGATAGAATGCTGGGTCTGGAGTCAAGAAGTTGTTGTTGCTGTTACTGAGTCTCATTTTCAGTCATGTCCTACTCTTTGTGACTCCATTTAGGGTTTTCTTAGCAAAGATACTGGAGTAGTTTTGCTATTTCTTTCTCCAGCTCATTTTACAGATGAGGAACGAAAGCCAGCAGGGTTAAATGACTTGCCTAGGGTCACATAGCTAGTAAGGATTCAAGAAGACCTGAGTTCAAATTACTGTGTGACCGTGAATAGTCACCTAACCTCTGTTTGACTCAGTTTCCTAAATTATAAAATGAGAATGATAATAACATCTCCATGACAGGATAATTTTGAGGATTAAATGAGACAATTTTTGTAAAGCACTTAGCACAGTGCCTGGCATATAGAAGGCACAACATAAATGCTTATTCTCCCCCCAAACCAAACCCCTCCTTAGACAAAAGAGGAATCTGAGACCCAGAGAAATTAAGGTATCTCCCCAAGATCACTTAGACCATAGCTCTAAAGTTGGGAGGGACCTCCAAGCCCATCTAGTTCAAGGGTTCTTAATGTTTTATTGTAGCATGGACCCTTTTGGCAGTCTGGTGAAGTCTGGTGAAGGACCCGTCTCAGAACTGTAACCCAGCCATTGAAGGCACACAATGGTTCATGCCCCCCTTCCATGGGGCTTCTCACCTGCTGCCTCCTAGTGAAGTCCTTCCATCGCTTCAGCTCTTTCACTTTCCCCACATTGCTCTTCCTGCAGCTCTTTGACCCCAGAAGATGGTGTCTGGATTCTCAGCTGCTTTTCAGTGTCTTTCCAGGATTTGCAGAAGTATTCCACATCAGGGGCTGAATTTGAACTCGGGTCCTCTAAATTGTCTCTCTTTCTCCCACTCTATTTCTGCCACTCAAAATGCAACTTTCTTACCTATGTTGCTTCTTTCATACAACCTTTACTGATTCTTCATCTGGAAATTATGTCTACTTCCTCAATTCTTCTAACACTTTGCTTGTACCTTTCTCAAGCACTTCTTATTCTTTTTTCTCTTCCTTCCTTCTTTTCTTTCTTTCTTAATTCTTTCTTTCTTTCTTTCTTTTTCTCTTTTTGTTTTTAGTGGGACCTTGGAATGGAATGGTAGTGATGCTCTGCCTGGTTTTCCCTGCTTATTCCACCCTCCCAGTTGAAGATGTTAGGGGAACACAGAAAGCCAAATTGACTTTATGCACAGATATGTGAAATTCATGGGGAAACATCACAAAAGGTTATAGGAGAGGAAGAGGTAGGAAAGAGCCAGTAGTTGGCAGGAGAGAAGATGGATCCAAGACCCATCTGGGAGAAAAAAACAGCATCTCCTGAAGCAACACTACTAAAGACCGAACTTGTCTCCTGTGAAAGGAGAAGTTTACAGAACTTTTGTGCTCAGGGGAAAAATGGGGAGGGGGGATTGTCCTGAGCTTTGCTTTAGAAATGTGATGAAATAATGGGATTTAGCAGATACTCAAAGACCCACCTGGAGATTAATCTAGACTGATTGAATCAAGTAAGAGTGATTGACTGCTGATTAGCCTACTTTAAGTTAACTGGATTGTAATCACACCTGGCTATCCCTTAAGAAGGTATTGTTCTCAGAAGCTAGATTGTGAACTCAATTTGAGAACACCTTCAAAACCAATGGATTTGGATGATGCCAACCAATCAGCTTGAAGCAGTGTATAAGGACCACCTCTGTTCCAGACCTATAAAAAGCTTCCACAATCAGCTTGCTAGAGAGTTCCTGATTAAAGCAGGCTTGTGGAGGAGGACTTGAGGAAGAACCCAACCAGGCTGGAACTCTGGGCTAGGTAGGACTTCTTTTTCTTAACTTTTTGAACTCCTTGTAAATATCTATATGCTTTAATAAATGTTTAGGTGCCTTAAATGGCTGAGGTTACATCATCTCTAGGGGAACATGTACTGTTATTTCTATGGGTTCTAAGGTGGATTCTGTCTGTGTTCATTGACCTGTAAATAAACTTGTTCATTTTTTTGAGTCTTGTGAGATAAGGTGCTTGTAAAGGGAGTTAGTTACAATAGAGGAGGAGGTTGTAAATGTCACTCCCTAGATTATCTGAAATTCTCAGATAATGTGAGTGGGAATAACAAATGAAGGAAAGAGTCCCACCTGGCTGTGCTTCTGAGCATCACTTCAGACTCTGTTACCAGAATTCAGCTATCTTCTCACCCTAAAAGTGCCTGGGGTCTTCTTACTTGGGAACATTCCTTCATCTTTCATCTCCCAATGGTCAAATCCTACTGGGGGAAGAAAAGTCTTCCATCCCGGGGATGGGCCCAGGCCAGCCATGATTCTCTCCCTTGTTCCTCTGCTTCTGACATCATGACTCAGCTGCCTCTTCACCCTAGAACTTCCCTCTGTCCCATCCCCCACTTCTCCCATTGAGTTCCTTCCAAGGACTTTCTCTTGGGGGATTACCCCTGGGCCAGGCATGCCTCATTCCCATCCTGTCTTTGTTTCTGACTCTTCAGACTTCACCATCATGTCTCTGTGCAGAGGTACCTTCTCTCCCCATCTCCAACCCCCACCCCCAGGCACATAGTAAGCACTTAAATAAATAAATGCTTGTTGCTTTACTTTACCCCCTCCCAGAATACACCGAGGCATTTTGCGACAGAACAGAACTTCTTACATAAGGACTACACACACATGCTCATAGAATTCTAAATTTAGAGCTGGAAAAGAATTTAGATCAACCAGTCTGAATCTGTCATTTTACAGATAGAGAAATGGAGTCCCATAGAGGTTGATTGACTTGCCTCAGGTGGCACAGGTTATAAGTGGTAGACGTTTGTTTGAACCCATGTCTCCTGACTCCAGAGTTACTGTTATATTTGTAAGGGAAGGGACCATATGTCCCATTCATCTTTGTAGCCCTTTCTCTCCTCCTTCCACAGTCCAGTTCTCAGCACAGTTGCTAGGCAATCTAATCTATGTTAAGTGATGAAACTGATGTGACCCTGGTACCTTGAGATACAGGATTTAGACCTAGAAGGGACCTTAGGAATTATTTAAAGCTTCAAGTGGATGACACCTTTGACTGACAGACTGAAGGTGACCTCTCAGGTTCCTGCCAGTGCTAAGTCTATGATCCCATGATCCTTTGGTCACAAAGAGATTCAATATGGATCAATGTCATTAACATAGAATCACTGTGGGGGCAGCAAGGTGGCATGGTGGATAAAGCACCAGTCCTGGAGTCAGGAAGACCTGAGTTCAAATCCAGCCTTGGATACTTACTAGCTATGTGACCCTGGGTAAGTCACTTAACCTTAATTGCCCCCCCCCTTTCTTTGAAGCCTGGAAATCATACCGGGCAACTAGAATGGCGTTCTGACAATTAAGGCCCTAGGGTTTGAGGAGGAGGAAGAGGTTAGACCCTTGAAAGCCATGATCTTCTCCCTGATGGGAATCCTTTAGAGAGGAGGATGTGATAGTGAGGTGAATGTTAGATCTATGGCAGGAAGATCTGGGTTCAGATCCCATCTCAGAGCCCTGATGGATGATCCTATGCTGCCCAGCTCCCTCAGAGAGATAATGAACTCAGGGTACAGAATGACACACAGGTGTTTTAGATATGATCAGTTTAGGGAATTTGTTTTACTATGCAGATTTGTTACAAGGATTATGCTGTAATCCTTTTTTTTTTCCCAAGGAAAAAATTGAGGAGAAAACATAAATGTTTTTTTCATCAACAAAAATAGATTTAATTTTTTTTTAAATTCCATCTCAGATACTTACTAGCTATGTGACTTTGGGTAAGTCACTTAGGCTTGCTAAGCCTCAGTTGCCTTGTGTGTAAATTGTGAATAATAGCACCTACCTACAAGATTATTGTTAGGATCAAAGGAGACAATACATGTAAAATTTGATGTGTGTAATATAGAAGCAATTATTAGAACAGTGGCAATTGTCTTGGAGTTCTACCAGGCCATGCCTTGAAATCTATGTGTGGATTATGATAACTAGTTGAGGACCACATCTTCCCGTTGGCCTTCTAGCCACCTCCATAGACTTGATCCTGCAGTGACTCAGAGATCATGGTGTTTCATGAATCACAGCTGGTGCACATCACCAGAAGAATACTACTGTTTAAAAAAAAAAAAAAGCTAGGGAGTAGTCTGGTTTCTTTGGTAGGACTGTGTCATTTTCCCAATTCCACTGCTGCCTACTCCCTTCTTCCTATTCATTTCTAGGGCCAGAATGAGGTGGTTGTGAGAATCAAAGGAGAAATGTATATAAAGTGCTCCAAGAAAGTGACAATGGGGGCAGCTAGGTGGCGCTGCAGTGGATAAAGCACCAGCCCTGGATTCAGGAGGACTTGAGTTCAAATTTGACCCCAGGCACTCAACACTTACTAGCTGTGTAGCCTTGGGCAAGTCACTTAACCCTCATTGCCCCACCAAAAAAAAAAAAAAGAAAGAAAGAAAGAAAAGAAAAGAAAAGAAAGTGGCAATAGAAATGCTAGCTATTATTCTTCCTATTATTCTCCATCTATCTCCTTCACCAGTGGATTAAAGAAAAGAGAGGTTAAGTGATTGACTGAGACCAGGTTTGACTTCAGGGCTTCCTGCCTCCAGGCCCAGTGCTCTATACATTTAGCCACTTAGCTGTCTCTTGTATATATATAGATATGTATATATGTACACTTGTGTTATAGACATATTATATTTTCATATATTGATAACTGCCTCATATTTTACTTCCTTTACAATCCTGCTATGTATTGTATTTTATGAATTTAAAAATATTTTTCTGAGAAGGGGTCCATAGGGTTTAACTGATGGCCAGAGGGGTTGATCATTCACAAAAGCATTAAGAACCTTTGTTCTAGAGCAACCTAGCCTACTTCAAGTATTGCTTTTTTACCTCCAAATATCTGTTCCATTTTCATATGTTCATTAAAGATTCTCTAGATTCTTGTGTAGAACCTTTTTATAAATATTGTATAGAGATGAGACGATAGACTTTCTGGTTTATAGTTGATGATACCCTCTCCACCATCTTTTTGTTGTTGTCATGGTATTGTTTATGATTTTACTTATTGTGCTCTTGTACCAGTATTGATAATGATGATAACCAACATTTATACAATGTTTTAAAGTTTGCAAAGCAAACTTTTTTATATATTCTCATTTGAATATATATAAAACACATATTCTATATGTTGGATATATAATGTGCATATTCTATATTATATACATATTTGGGGGGGGGGGAGGTAAGGCAATTGGTGTTAATTGACTTGCCCAGGGTTACACAGCTAATAATTGTTAAGTGTCTGGGGCTGAATTTGAACTGAGGTCCTCCTGAATCCAGGGCCAGTGCTCTATCCACTGCGCCACCTAGCAGCCCTCTCTATATATTTTAATATAGAATATTCTCATTTTAATATCACTACAACCCTGGGCGGTAGATGTTATTGTTATCCCCATTTTAAAGACAAGAAAACTAAAGGTTAATTGATATGTCCAGGGTCACACAGCTAGTAAGTGTTTGAATCAGTATTCTAACCTGGTTTTTCCTTAATCTTCCATGGCTTCCACTGATCCCTCATTTCTTTGAAAACTGCATTACCTCCAGCACAGATTTCTTTAGTATGTGCTTGGTCAGGTCCAGTTGTCCTTCCCATCTTTATCTTTTTTTTTTCTTGGTTCCTGACCTATTTCCAATCCTTGTTTTCTCCTTTAACATGGCTTGAGTTGATCTATTTTCGTACACATTGAAAGTTTAAACAGTTTGGCTACAGATGAAAGACTAATGATAGCAGCTGGTGAGCTGTGTGGAGGAGGAATGGGGACTTGGCAATCTTGCAAGGTCTCTTCAAGCTCTAATTGTTCTGTGATCCTAAGGAAATAGACTCAGCTAAAAAAAAAAGGCATTCATGGTGGAACATAACTCATGCTTTGCCTGTTTCTTCAACCCACACTGGGTGCCCCAAGCTGAAATGCCTTAGAGTATACACTGGGTCCTTGCCAGCATCAGCACCAAGTATTTGATAGCCATTACTTGCAAGAATCCATCCTTGTTGAAGAGTGACCTAATGTTAGGTAGAGTAACATCTAGTAGTGTATATTTTTCTTTTTAAAAAAATAATTTTGGGAGGCAGCTAGGTGATGCAGTGGATAAAGCACTGGTCCTGGATTCAGGAGGACCTTTGTTCAAATCTGGCCTCAAACACTTGACACTTACTAGCTGTGTCACCCTGGGCAAGTCACTTAACCCTCATTGCCCAACCAAAAGAGAAAAAAATTATTTTAGTCATCTTTTTAAATATTTTATTTTTCTACAATAAATAACAACAATTTTTAATATTAATTCTTATATTTTTGAGTTTTACATTTTTCTACCTCTCTTCCCTCCTCACTCCCTAAGATAGTATGTGATTTTATATTGTTATATAGGTTATACATGCACAGTCATGAAAAACACATTTCCATATTAGTCATGTTGTGAAAGAAGACAGACCAAAAAAATATCCAAAATTTCAAAAAAATAAAGTGAAAAATAGTATGCTTCAATCTGAATTCAGACTCCATTAGTTCTTTCTCTCGGTATAGATAGCATTTTTCATCATGAGTCCTTTGAAATTGTCTTGGCTCATTGTATTGCTGAGAACAGCTAAGTCATTCACAGTTTATCATATTGATGCTACTGTGTACAGTGTTCCCCTGGTTCTGTTCACTTCACTTTGCATCAGTTCATTTAAGTCTTTCAAGTTTTTTCTTAGAATATCCTGCTTGTCATTTCTTATAACACAATAGTATTCCATGACAATTATATACCACAACTAGTTCATTCCCTAGTTGATGGATAGATGGACCCTCTTAATTTCCAATTCTTTGCCACCATAAAAAGAGATGCTATAAATATGAAAATATTTTAACTATCTTTAAATTATTTTGTTAATTTGAATTTGTCAAAAAGTAAATATGAGCCTTTTCATATACAAAGAATAAGAATAAAGGCTTGTAAATGAAACCAGGAGTTTCTATTACTTGCAACATATATTTATTCAAAATTATTTAATAAATTCAACACTTTTGTTTCAAAGCTATCCAGATTGTCTATATCTCCTACTAAACATTATTCTGTTCCTCTTTTATAAAAACAAATCTTGCAATGAAACTATTTTCTTTCTTTTTTTTTTTTTTTTGGTATTACTATAGCTAATTTCCTCCCAAACATCAACCTTCATTCCCAACCAAAGTGAGCACAGTCAAAACAAATCCATACATGGACAAACTATGGCTCTTCTGTATGTCTAACTGTCTGTTGAATATCTCCACCTGTTATTATCTCAAACTTAATATATCCAAATGAGAATTAATCATTTTCCCCACTACACTTTCCCTTCTCCAAATTTCCTGTGTCCACTGAGGACATCTTCTCAGGCACCCAGGCTTATAACTTAACACTTCCTATTCTTTTACCCCCAGTAGCCAGTTACCAGGACCTCCACACTGTCACTCCTATCTATCCACTTCTTGTTACTCTTATACCTACTATTCTACTTTGGACTCATTTCCTATTACACAAACTATTGTAATACAATTATTGAAAGTTAGGCTAACTCAGTGACCCACTGTTTTCAAACCTACTCGTCAGTGTTGGGGGGAGGTGTCACTCAGTCTGTAGCTTTGTATTGCCTGATATTCATCACATTAAGTTATCCCCCTACCTGTTTGTACCTGGAAATTGTCACATACTCCTACTTTAGGGAAGAACTGAGATGCTATGACCTATGCCCTTTTACTGATGTAGAACCGAAATCATCAATAAAAGTTGGTCCCATCTTGAAGCCATTGCTGATCACCAGTGATCAGCCAGTCACATCAACATGGTGCTAACTTGACAGACTTTAATCAACTCTTTAAATTCTCTTTGTCCTGAGTTTTGCCTTCTTAATCAGGGAAAAGGCATCTTTTTAAGAGCATCCTGATTGGTACCCTTTTCAATCTTTCCTGAGCATAATTCATCATCCATGACACTGCCAAAATAATCTTCCTAAAACCTACAGGTCTAACTTTATGAGTGTCTTCCTCAAAAACCTTCAGTTGCTCACTATGCCCTCTAGGACAAAACATAAACTTCATGAAATGTCACAATTTGCCTTCAACCTACATTTCTAGCCTCATTACAATTGCCTTTCCCTTTCCACAATCAACATTCATCCCCTTTCTCCATTCTCCCCCTGTGCCCCTCCACACACTCACTTCCAAGCCTGTAACATACTACCTCCTAAATCCTTCCAAACATCATCTCTATTGTCCTCAGTTTAGAATCCCTCTTCTCACTTGGGAAGAGGAGTCTTCCTGACTTCAGGTTTGTTACTCTATCCACTGTAACACCTAGTTGCTGTAGTAGTAGTAGTAGTGATGATGTTGCTAGTAATAGTTGTAGTAGTAGTCCCTCATAGATAATAGTTGATTACATTTAGAGTGCATAAGTTATCAAGCCCAAAGGCTCTTTTTAAAAATCCGATGTCAGGGAGCAACTAGGTAGCACAATGGATAGAGCACCAGCCCTGGAATCAAGAGGACCGGAGTTTAAATCCAGCCTCAGATACCTACTAGCTGTGTGACCCTAGGCAAGTCACTTAATTGCAATTGCCTAAAAGAAGGAGAGAGAATGGGCGGGGGGTGGACCCTCTATGTCAGGACCAGGGAATGTAGGAAGCAGCCAACTCATAGACAACCCAGCAAATGGGTGAGAGAGAAGAGACTTGGGAGTAGTAAACAGAAAGATCATGGGATATTTGAGAAAAGAAGTCAAAGGAGGGGCAGCTAGGTGGAACAGTGGATAAAGCACCCACCCTCGATTCAGAAGGACCTGAGTTCAAATCCAACCTCAGACACTTGACACTTACTAGCTGTGTAACTCTGGGCAAGTCACTTAACCCTCATTGCCCCACAAAAACAAAAACAGAAAACAGAAGTCAAAGGAAAGGAGACAGGGGCATGAAGCTCACTGACTCTATGTTAAGAAAACTAAAGCTGCCAAAGTCTTTTATTAGTAAACTTGTTCCCTGAAGCATATTTGTAAACTTGGAGTCATTGTCCCCTTCCCAGTTCCTTGCCCTCTCTCCAATAACTGGCAACATCTCTGGCCTCTGTCATCCTCTTTCCATTCCCATGGCTGCCATGCTGCTTCTGGCCCTCATCTCCTCCCATCTCCTGATTGGTTTCTCTGCTTCTGGCCTCTCATTTATCCATCTTCCTCCACACAGCTGCTGAAGCACAAATCTAAACCTTCACCTTCTGATTGAAAACTTTCAGGGGTTACCTATTATGTCTAGGACAAAATACCAACTCCTTTAGCCCAGCATTGATGGCCCTACACAAACTGACTCCCTCCTACCTTGTCAGCCTTATTTCATTCTATGCCTCTTCTCAGACTCTAGATTCCAGTCATTAGTTATTCCTCTGATCCTGCTCCATAATAAATCACGTGGCTTTTGTTCAAGTTATACTCCACATCTGGATTTTGTTCCCTCTCTCATCTTCTTCAAGGCTTAGGAATCACCTCCTCCATGAAGCCTTCTCTGATCACCCCAACTGTTTCAATGCTTGGTGCTTTCTCCCTCCCCACTTTGCTTATGCTTCACTTGGCTCCCTTTCCGACTTTCCAGACTTCACCATTATGCCTCAAGCTGCCTTCTCACCCTCCTGTGCCCTCTATTCTCCTATGTGTGAGTTCCTCCCAGAGCCTCCATTTTGAGGAAATACCCAGGTCAGAAATCCTTTGCTCCTCTTTCCTGACTCATACTCCCTGTGGGCAGAAATTATATTTCTTTTTGCTTGTATTTGTAGTGCTTAGGGGCGTATGGGGTGTTCAGGTAGAATCAGCTCTCCTGGTGTGAGAGCTTGCCAATCCCTTTTCAGGGCTTCTCATCAACCTTTGGTGTCCATCTCTTACCCAACTCTCACCTGTGGCTCCAAGAAGCTGTAGCATGCTCATCAACCACACCCTAGTAAAAAAAAACCATATTGGCAGATGGGATAAACCAGGTTGAGGTGAACCCAAAGTCCTCAAATCCATTGGTGAGTTTAGGCAAATGTCTGCCCAAGCATATGAAGACTTCCCCCAGTGGGATGGGTGAATAAGAACAATTTACTCCAATGACCATGAAGACGGCTCAAGCAGGCACTGTGGAGTGCTTAGAGCTCGGTCAGACATTGAAAACACCAAGGTTATCCACAGCACCAGGGATCATCAACAGTTGTCTTGACTTTTGTCCAATCATTGGACTTAGAAGACTCAGGAAGAGAGAGTGAGGCTGATGACTTGGTGGCCCTCTGCCTCACTTAAATCCAATTCGCCTGCGAGTCAAGACATTACCCCATGATGTCATTGGTCCTCTTCAAAAAATGTAGGACCGGGGGCAGCTAGGTGGCGCAGTGGATAGAGCACCGGCCCTGGAGTCAGGAGTACCTGAGTTCAAATCTGGCCTCAGACACTTAACACACACTTACTAGCTGTGTGACCCTGGGTAAGTCACTTAACCCCAAATGCCTCACTAAAAAAAAAAAAAAAGTAGGACCACCAACAACAGTGCTTATCATGGTGTCTGATAATGCTTCTTGTGATAAGCTTAATACTTGTTTATCGATTTAACTTGACGGCTACACTTCTATGCATATCTGTTATTCCCCCTCCACCACTCTGACCACATATACAGGAGCTGGCTGAGAGCCTGGATGGCTTTGTTTTTTGGCTTTGGTGGCTCCATGAGGGGGTGGGAGGTTGGGGAGAGGGAAAGAGAGGTATTGAGGGAAGAAGGGGTTTGAAATAATTTTCATAGAGTTAAGTAACAGAAGTTCAAGGAAGTATAACTCTAACACAAGACAGAATGAGATAAATGTCTTAAGAAAGGCACATGAAAGTTTGGCAGGGGTTCAGAGATCAGATCTGGTTTGGGGAATCAGAGAAAGCTTCACTCAAGTGTTCTATAATTAGCTTCTGCTTAGTGGCTCCTCAGGCATTCATGAAATACTCTTTATATTGGAATTGCCTTTTGTTCCCCTTGTCTGATACAGAGATCTGGAGTTCTTGTATTTGGGCAGGCCCTAGGCAGAAATGTCAAGTCAGGCAAGTGTGCCTTCATCATTCTTCCCCCCACAGGCACCATGCCCCATAGGCACCGACCCCCAATA
Organism: Dromiciops gliroides; assembly: GCF_019393635.1. Lineage (NCBI taxonomy): Eukaryota > Metazoa > Chordata > Mammalia > Microbiotheria > Microbiotheriidae > Dromiciops > Dromiciops gliroides. The sequence continues at coordinate 280,519,331 of NC_057863.1, read as the reverse complement.
CCCTGTTGTCCAAACCTTCCTCTCTCCGGAGCAGTGCCTTTGTGTTCCACCCAAGCAGCCCAGGGATCTCCCCATTAAAGCCTGCTCCTGGGAGATTGGCTTCCAGTGCTGTCCCTCTGCCTACCCAGCATTCCCTGCCATCATCCCCCTAGCCTCACCCCACTGAAATTTAACTTTCTTCTGTTTTCTCTCTTACATTCTTCTAAGCTAACAATTAGCTAATTTGGTAAACTCATTTGTGCAAATGGGAGATGGCTCAAGGATGCATAAAATTTATTGGCTGTAAATTATTTTAGAGATGATCTGATCAAACCCCTTCATTTTATAGCTGAGGGAAGTTGACTTGCTCAAGGTCACACAGTAAATAAGCAGAGTGGAAATCTGGACCCAGGTTCTGTTTCAACTATATTCTCCTGCTTGCAATCATTCTCCCTCCTTTCCCAGCTAATGTACATCTTTAGGAGTAGTCTTTTGGAGATAGAGCTCTTGAAGATGGTGGAGGAAAGACAGTGAGTTCTCGAACTCATGACATGATCCCTCCAAAAAACATCCAAGTAATGGTATAGGACAATGCCTGGAGCAGCAAAACCCACAGAAGAATGTGCTTAAATCATCTAAGCAAGAACAGCTTGGAAGGTCAGAAGGAGGGAGCTGCTGTGCTGATACAGGAGTGGAGCCCAACCCCACAGTCACCCTGACACAGATCCAGTCCCAGGAAGGCCTCACCAGAGAAAGAGACCCCCAGAGCCACTGAATCAGCTGAAGCGCCAGTGTCATCTAGAACTAGCTCACAGTCTGGAGAGAGGGCCGAGCCCTTGGCAGGGGGGAGACTACAGGGGTCTATGCTGGTGCTGAGACAGAACTTGGGTTTAGGCTTGAGTAGCAGTGGCCCAGGTGGGGGAGGGGCACAGGCTCATCAGAGCTGACAACAACAACACACAAAGCTGGTTGATTAGCGAGTTGGTCTGGGGTCATTCACGGACAAGGGAACAAGCCAGGTGAGTGAAGAACCTGATCTTCCTTAAATCATACCACCTGGGACTTCTGAAGCTTGGGATACTGCAGCCTGGAAACAGTGGCCCACTTTAAGGAGCTAAAAGTCAAGTAAAAGAAAGGCAAGATGAGCCGACAGAGAAAGGTGAGGGCCATAGAAAGTTTCTTCAGTGACAAGGAATATCAAGGTGCACCCTCAGAGGAAGATGTCAATGTCAGGGCCCCTATATCTAAAGCTTCCAAGAAAAATATGAATTGGTCTCAGGCCATGGAGATGCTTAAAAAGGATTTTGAAGATAAAGTTAGAGAGGTAGAGGAAAAAATGGAAAAAGAAATGAGGGTGATGCAGGGAAAGACATGAGAAAAAAGTCAACAGCTTGAAAAGCCAAATTGGTCAAATGGAAAAGGAGGCACAAAAGCTCTCTGATGAAAAGAATTGCCTAAGAATTAGGATTGAACAAATGGAAGCTAGTGAGAAACCAAGACACAATAAAGCAAATCCAAATGAATAAAAAAATAGAGCTCTCCCCATTTTTCATTCACCCCATTCACTCAAAGAGATGACTCAAATAATATCTATTTCAGACTGAAGAGATGGGAAGGCTGGTGTTAGGTCAAGTGATTTATAGCACTCTCTATGGATGGGTTGTGAGCTCCACTATGAGTTTGCCTTCATAATGAACTATCACTCCATCAATCAATAAACATTTACAAGCACCTAATATGTGCCAGGCACTGTACTAAGTTCTGGGGATTAAAAAAAGAGGCAAAAAGACAATACCCACCTTCAAGGAGCTCACAATCTAATAGGGGAGACAACATACACACACACACACACACACACACACACACTCAAAGCAAGCTGTATAAAGGATAAATAGGAAACAGTTCTTAGCAAAGGGAAGACAATAGAAGTAAGAATGATTGGGGAAGGCTTCTTGTAGAAGGTGGGATTTTTAGTTGGCACTTAAAGGAAGTGGGGAAAGGCAATAGGCAGGAGTAAAGGCGAGAGAACATTCTAGGCTTGGGGGGTCAGTCAGATAAAAAGCCCTGGTGGAGTTTCTTGTATTTGGAACAAGAATAAGCCAGTGTCAACTGGATGGAAGTGATGAAGTGACTTAACAGAAAATAAAGTGTAAGAAGACTTGATATTGTTAAGAATTAATTGTTATTTGAGGTTTTTATGCCTTGGCGAATACTGGCCTGGGGCTCCCCACTGGTTGTAGCCGTTGCCAGAGCTCTGGCACCTCACGTCATCACCACTCGCCGATGCCTACATGGGCCTGGCAAAATTATAATGATTGGAAGCCTAGTGAGGGCAGTCATGTGACTGTCAGAGCGGCCATCCCACTGGCTGGGGCTGTGTGGGGTGTTTCTAGGTTTGGGGGAGGAGAATTGGGCATTGGAGGTGGAAGCTGGAAAGCAACAGGCGTTCTGCTGGGTATTTTCAGCTGATTCCTGGGCGGTGGTATTTTTTCAGGTATTATAATTTCCCTTTCCCCATTTTATTTCCTTTCCCTTGATCCTACTGATCCTATTTGTGTGTGTGTGTGTGTGTGTGTGTGTGTGTGTTTTAAGTTCGTTCTTGTTTGTTTTTGGTTTTTTGTGAGGCAATTGGGGTTAAGTGACTTGCCCAGGGTCACACAGCTAGTAAGTGTTAAGTGTCTGAGGCCGGATTTGAACTGAGGCACTCCTGAATCCAGGGCCAGTGCTTTATCCACTGTGCCACCTAGCTGCCCCAAGTTCGTTCTTGTTAAAATAAATCTTGTTCTGTTTTGTGGGAGGCTGCTGGTCTCCTTCCTTGCCCCAATATTGCGGCGAGCCCCTTAGCTAGCACTCCCCAATTAAAAATTGGTCCCCACAATATGTAGGAAGGGGATGTGAAGATTATGAAGGACTTTGAATGCCAATCAGAGCACTAAGTTTACTGATGGGAAGGAGGGCAACATTATTGGACCTGCACTTTAGGAAAAACACCTTGGCTGAATGGAAGATGGGTTGGAGTGAGGAGGAACTTGAGGCAGGCAGACTCACTAGCTGGCTCTTGCAGTGTTCCATATGTGAGGCGATGAGAGCCCTGGCAGTGTCAGAGGAGGGAAGGGAGCCTATTCAAGAGATGTTGCAAAGGTGAGATCTGTAGGCCTTGAACAACAGCTTGGATATGGGGAGGAGGGGAGAGATAGTGCTCGCAATCCACTGTGACTCATACCTTATGAGCCTGAGGGACTTGGGAGGATGGTGTTACCCTCTATAGTAATAGGGAAGAGGTGGAGGTTGGGGGGAGGAAGAGAGGGTTTGAGAGGAAAGTTAATCAGGTCTGCTTTGGACAGGTTTGGACATGTTCAGCCAGTCCTGACCAGGACTTCTATATCTTTTCTAGATGAAAAGCAATCACCACTGCACATCTGGCCAGTAGCGAACGCATCACATTTATAGCTCACAAAGGACAGTCCTACATTGGGTCTCTGAATAAGACACTATTATGCATGTGACTTCAGCAGATCAATTAATAGTAAGTATTGGATCCAGGATTTGAGCCCTTCCACTGAATTAAACTGTTGTGTTAGAGTGGACTGAAGTGTGGAAAATGGTCAGAAATCGCTGACTTCTTGAGAAGATAACAATTACCCCTGTGGATCAGACCCTTGGCCCCTTCCTGTCCAGTATCCAGGTTTGTTCATTGCTGTGCTGGAGGCAGCATGGAATGAGTCCTGGATTTGGAATCAGGGAGATAAAGGTTCAAATACTGGCTTTGTTAATAATTTTCTGTGTGACTTTGAACATGTCACTGGACTTCTCTGGCCCTCACTCTCCTCGTCTTCAAAATGAAATGGCTGAACTTAATGGTCTCTTACTAGAGCTAGAAGATTCTCCCTTCAAGTGCTATTCTCCAGATAACCAGCTCTTCAGATCCTCTCAACAACAATAACAACAACATGATCAGGATTATAGACTAAAATTATATGAGAGACTCAAAGAACCCAAGGCCTGTCTTTGCTTTTATTTTTGTTATTATTATCATTATTATTATTATTATTATTTTGCAGGGCAATTGGGGTTAAGTGACTTGCCCAGGGTCACACAGCTAGTAAGTGTTAAGTGTCTGAGGCCAGATTTGAACTCAAGTCCTCCTTAATCCAGGGCCAGTGCTTTATCCACTGCACCACCTAGCTGCCCCTAGGTTGCTCTTCTTGCTCTTCTTCTTCTTCTTCTTCTTCTTTTGGTGAGGCAATTGGGGTTAAGTGACTTGCCCAGGGTCATACAGCCAGTAAGTGTCAAGTGTCTGAGACCGGATTTGAACTCAGGTCCTCCTGACTCCAGGCTCAGTGCTCTATCCACCATGCCACCTAGCTGCCCACTTTGCTTTTATTTTTAAGCTCAAATAGATAGATAGTTGGTCAGAGGCCTAAATACCAGGTGGCTCCCAAGTGAAGTCATTCTACCTTTTCCTAGTTTCTCTGGATCTCCTCTGTCCTTGGACATGAGAGAGGTGAGAATGCAGAAACTTCAGTAACCTTCCTCCCACCCCCATTTCACCCCCATCACCACCTCCATGCCACCACATCACTTCAAACCCGGCAAGCCCTGCGCTATCTCCATGAGATAGAAGGTCCTGGTTTATCAATATGAGAGACTTCAAGCTGGGTGACTGGGAATTGACATGCCTTCTATTTATTTATCAAATTTGTAACTGCGGAGTTTAGCCTTAGAAGTTGTAGACCCATTACTATTAGTTTTATCGTCCTCCTAAAACATACCCGGAGGCGTTCCCAGAGATTGAATCCTATTGTGCTTTGCAATAAGCCCATAATTGATTATGCTACGGAGCTTTAATATGGATGGAGAAATGAAATCTAGAAAGTAAATACATTCAGAATTTTGCTAGCAGGCTGAATTTAAAACTGATTTCCTAAACCTACTAGGATTTTTCCTTCCTCAATAATGATTTAATTTGAGCCTGCCACCCTGAGAGTTACTGTGTGGGGGGCAAGTCTGGCTTGCCTTCTCACTGGACCCCCTTAAAGAACTTTATCCGGCGTTTGGCACCTGTAGGTTTGTGAAGATAAAATTAAACTCTACAATTATGCATGATGGACCAGTAAATAACACTGATGGCCAGGCCAGGCTGCTGCTCACGGGGTGCTGATGTAATCACCTGTCACTAACACTATCAGCTGAAAGGTAGCTGATTCATTGCAGTCCTATAATGGGAGCAATTATGCCATATTTCTCCATAAGATGTGGTGCAGGTGGGGGGAGGGGGAAAATTACAGGGAGAAGGTTGTCTTCATCATTCTCAGCTTGAAGAGAGCTTCTCATGGCAGGTGTCTGGAGTGTTTTCCAGAGGGGGGTCTTTCAGGCAGCCTCCTTAGAAAAATAGAGGCCTAGCGCTCCCTAGCTAAAAAGTTAAATTTGCCCCCTCTTTCTTGATAAATGACTGGGAATATAATTTAGCATCAAATTCCAGGTTGTCACAGTCCCTAAATTTGGTGCAGTAAAGCATAGTAACCACCCTTTGGTATTCAATGGTGTAATTTATATGCAGGACGCTAGAGTCTCTTAGAGCAGCTAGATGTCAGTGGATAGAGCACTGGGCCTAGAGTTCAAATCCAACTTCAGATACTTACAAGCTGTGTGACCTTGGGCAAGTCACTTAACCTCTATTTTCCTTGATCTCCTAGAAAAGGAAATGGCAAATTTCTTCAGTCTCTTTGCCAAGAAAACCCCCATGGACAGTATAGGACTTGAGGTCCCAAAGAGTCAGATGTGGCTGAACAAAAATTTTTTTAAAAAAAGAAAAAAAAAACAATAGCAAAGTCTTCTAGTTTTCCTTCCTACCTCTGTGCCTTCTTTGCTGGCTCATCTTTTTCTTCTTACTTCCAAATATTGTATGTGTCTGTATAGCTCTCTGCCTGTCCATCTTGGTATCTATTTCATTGAGTCATTGCCTCTCTGTCTCTGCCTCCCTGTCTCTGTCTCTCTCAAACGTTCCCTGTGTGTGTTTCTCTCCCCCATCTCTCCTTTTTGATTTTTGAATATTATTTATTTGCTGATGATTTCCAAGTCTTTATCAAAACTGCAAAATATTAAAGCTAGAATGAAACCTAGAGACAATTTAGTCCAATTTTTTTTCTTTTTTTATCTATAGAAACTGAGACTCAGAGAGGTAAAGAATAATACATATAGAGAGCTTTAAAGTTTGTAAAACTTTAATGAATCAATTAACAAGCATTGATTAAGTGCCTTCTATGTTTCAGGCATTACTTAAGGGGCTAGGGATACACACAGAAAAGTGGTCCTTGTCCTGGGGGACACAGTGCATAGAGGGGAGTTCTAGGTGGGGAAAAGAACTTTGATCTAATGTAGTCAGAGGGATCTTGAATAGTGTCATAGGGTAGTTCACTAAGTGGACAGAGAATATAGGACTTGGAGTCAGGAAGAACTGAGTTCAAATCCTCCCTCAGACACTTATTAGTTGTGTGAATCTGGGCAGGTCAAATGGCCTCTGCTCAGTTTCCTCATCTGGCAAAATGAGAATAATAATAGGACCTACCTTTGGGAGTTATGAGGATCTAGTAAGATGATATATGTAAAGTGCTTTGCAAACCGTAAAGTGCTATATAAATGCTAATTGTTATTATTAGTGTTGTTGTTGTTGCTGCTGTCATGCACTTTCCAGTTTCAGTGGTAATATTTATTTAATAGGATGAATTATGTTTTGGAGCAGGCTGGAAATAGAGGACAGAGGGGCAGCTAGGTGGCACAGTGGATAGAACACTGGCCCTGGAGTCAGGAGTACCTGAGTTCAAATCTGGCCTCAGACACTTAACATTTACTAGCTGTGTGACCCTGGGCAAGTCACTTAACCACCATTGCCCCACAAAAAACAAAAAAAGGAAATGCCCAACAGGAGAAATCAACAAGAAAGAAAGAAAGAGAGAGAGAGAGAGAGAGAGGACAGAGGTAAGGATCGACTTATCATCTAGTGCTGGAAACTCTGTCCCATGGTTAGTCCCCAAATTTAGTGATTACCTCCCCTTGGGTAAAAGGAACACAGTCTCTGGAAGTACCAGTTAGGACTATTGCCATTCCTGATGGGGAAAGTCCATCAGTGATACGATGTCCTTAGTGACTAGGCCCTGGTGTCATGGCAGATGGCTGAGTGGATGGGCTTGGTGTTTGAGATCAGCTAATAAGTAGAAGGAAAACTTTTTGAAGGATGGGCTTGGTGTTTGAGATCAGCTAATAAGTAGAAGGAAAACTTTTTGAAGGCAGGAATGGCTTTGTTTCCCTCTTTTTTGGCCCCAGAGTCTTCCATATAGTAGTAATTTAATAATTTTTTTTTTGTTTAATCTACAAAGCACTTTCCTCACAACAATTCTATAGGATAAATATTACTATTCCTATGAGAAAGCTGAGATTCAGAGAGGGTGGACTGATTTGCTCAGTGTTACACAGCAGAGGCGTATCAGATTTGATATTTGAATGCAGGATTCCTAACTCTAAAATGAGCACTGCTTTCAGTATTCAACCCTGCTGTCCCATTCTCTCAATTCCAAACATAGGAGCATGCGCGCACGCATGAGCACACACACACACACACACACACACACACACACACACACACACACACACACACCTCTACTGTCATTTCAATTGCCTGTTGGCCAGTTTTACCTAGATGTGTCTCTAGCACCTCATACTCAACATGGGATCATATAATATCGTAGGATTTAGTGTTTGGAGGGAACTTAGAGACCAAATAATAATAATTTATTTTACAAATAAGGAAAGTGAGGTTTGGAAGGAGCAAATGATGCTCCTCCTTTCTAGGGCTCCAAACCCTCTTTTCTAACTGCTTCCTGGGTATCTTTGCCAGTTTTCCCCTTCCATAGCTCAAACCCAATAGGTTCACAACCGAATTTAAACTCCCCCCCCATCCCCTCCGTTTGCTGCATCCCTAATTTCATCAATGGCCCTACCATCCTCTTAATCACCCAGACTCGAACCTTCAGAAAGATCTTTGGCTTTTCTGGGTCAGTCACTCGATACTTCCCATCATTCCTATCATTTCTATCATCCCCATATCTCTCAAATCTGTCCCCTTCTCTCTTTCCTCTGCTATTCCCTTAATCCCGGCTTCCATCGCCTCTCACCTAGCCTATTGTAATAGCTTCCTAACAGTTCTTCCTGCCTGAGGTTTTTTCCTTCCTTCAATCTATCCTACACTGAGCTGTCAGGTTAATCTTTCTAAATCGCAAGGCTGATCCTTTCACGGTCCTGCTCAAAAATCTTTCCAATTTGCGCTGCTTCATATCTATAAAACGGGGTCTCAGGCCCAGGCCGGTTACACTCTGCTCCATCTAAGATTCTCAGGTCCCTTGAGGAAGTTGTTGAGCCTTCTTCTCTGGGATACCTCAACTCTCTGCCAGTTAGGCTTCCAGTAATTAGCAAGCATCCCAGTTCTAATTAACCACTTAAGAATTTGCTTAAGGAAGGCAGAGTTACTTCAAAGATTTTGTAAAAATTCAAGAACAAACATATGAGCATTTTCTCCAACACCCCAGGGGCTTACTTCTCCCTTTACCATGTCAGTCTCTAGACAGAAGAGGGAGGAGATTAGGTGCATGATTTAGCAGCACCTACACAGAATTAGTCTCACCAAGATTAAATCCAGAGCAGGCGGGCATTGGCAGCCTTCCTCCTCAGGATGCCACCAATGACCTGGCTGCATCACCCAGCCTGGCTTTCAGGCTGGATCAGAAACCCCATTCCTTATAAATAGCATAGAAAAGACCAAATGCAAAAGCAAAGCCCCAGTAACGTTTTTCAGGCCTACATGACCAACAAGGGGAAAATATGGCTTCCAACTACACAGGAGGCCAATGCACAATGTCCACATGTGCCCTAATTCTCTAGTCTCCCTGACACATATTCCCTCAGCATCTTTCATGTGACAGACACCATCTCACCATCTCAGGTGGTCTAGGAATGTGCCAAACCCCCATTAAATACGTATTGTTGTGTGTGTGTTTTTTTTTTCCACAGGTTGTCTAAGCCCTCATTAGAATGTGAACTTGAGGGCGAAGATAGGTGGCACAGTGGATAGAGCACTGGCCTGGATTCAGGAGGACCTGAGTTCAAATCTGACCTCAGACACTTAACACTTACTAGCTGTGTGACCCTGGGCAAGTCACTTAACCCCAATTGCCTCACATAAAGAAAAAAAAAGGAATGTGAACTTGAAGCCAGGGGTTGTTTTCTTTTTTCTTTCTTTATATCCCCAGTACTTAACATAGTGCCTGCCACAAGGTAACTTTTAATATATGCTTATTATTGAGTGAATGATGGATCAAATCCCCCTTATCTATTGAATAAAACCTTGATTCCTTAACCTAACATTTGATACCACTGGCAATTCGAACTCAAAATGCTTTTCCAGACATTTGGCATCACCAAAGAGAGGCTGGCATCACCCATCTTCTTTCTCAAAGCAAGAAGCCAGAGGGACCTGTGGAGACCGAGGAAACTCCTCACACAGGTGCAGAATATCATTCTCCAATAATGAGGACAGAGTCCCCTACAACAGGCTCTTGAGCTAATGGTTATACTTGGATCCCTTGCTCCTCATACATGACCCAAGCTCTTCTCTTCTCTGCCATTTTCTCTGTTCTTGGGGGTGTTCTTCCCTTCTCCAGGTGACACTTGACAAGATTCTGCCCATGATTCGTCAATGCTCAGCTAAAATGCTATCACCATTGTGGGAACCAATTTTTAATTGGGGAGCACTAGTTAAGCAGCTCGCTGCAATATTGGGGCAAGGAAGACCGGCAGCCTCCCTCAAAACAGAACAAGATTTATTTTAACAAGAACGAACTTAAAAAAAACACAAACAGGATCAGTAGGATCAAGGGAAAGGAAATAAAAATGGGGAAAGGGAAATTATAATACCTGAAAAAATACCACCGCCCAGGAATCAGCTGAAAATACCCAGCAGAACGCCTGTCGCTTTCCAGCTTCCACCTCCAATGCCCAATTCTCCTCCCCCAAACCTAGAAACACCCCACACAGCCCCAGCCAATGGGATGGCCGCTCTGACAGTCACATGACTGCCCTCACTAGGCTTCCAATCATTATAATTTTGCCAGGCCCATGTAGGCATCGGCGAGTGGTGATGACATGAGGTGCCAGCACCCTGGCAACGGCTACAACCAGTGAGTGGAGCACCTTGCCGTTTACGGAGCCCCAGGCCAGTGTGCACACCGAGGCATAAAAACCTCAAATAACAATTAATTCTTTACACCATGAAGCCTTCCTTGATCTCCCAACAGAAGGGGTTGATTTCCTTCCCTCAGAATTCCAAATCACTTTGTGCTTCTCTAATTAAACTTTCAGGTTCTCCTTCAGACTGCAGCTATTTGCGAACATAACTTTTCATTCTCTTTGACTGAGGGCTCTACAGGGGCATAGAATGAGTCATAGGATGATTCATTTAGAACTGGAAGAGACCTCAAAGACCATTTTAATCCACCTCCCTCATTTTATAGATGAAGAAATTAAGTTCTAGGGAGGTGGAATGACATACCCAAGGTCACTTGGATAGTAATTATCAGAAGTGTTTTTGTTTTGTTTTGTTTTATTTTATTTTATTTTGCATGGCATTGAGGGTTAAGTGAGTTGCCCAAGGTTACCCAGGAGATAAGAAGCACCTATAGAAAATTGTAACCAGTCTGGTGTATGAGGAGAGGCAAGAATAATCCTGTTGCTCATTGTTTTTCTGGAAGCCACCTAGCTGTAATCTATTTAGTTATTTAATTTGACATTGATTCTCCAAGGTTTGTGAATAGAGAATGTTCTGGACAGGACTTGAATCATGGTTTTTATATTTGGTTACCTCAAACACCCCACACTCAACTTAGAAGTAGCTAGGGGTTTCCAAAATAGGGTATATTTTATTGTTCTCTATTTACTTCAGACCCCTAATAGGAATCTCCTAATTGCAAATCTATTGCAATTTTTCAGAGTTCATTTTCTATAATTTAAGAAACCATAGAAAGCCTCAGTTCTTTTTTTTAAAAAAGTAGAGTCAGTTACAGATAAATGGCTTCACAAAGGAGCCCCCAGGTACTGGACACCCCAAGATAGTGAACAGGGATTTGGGCATGGCAGTTAGTGATGAGATAGCAGCAATGGACAGAAACCTGAGAATTTCAGTTCTAACAGATATGCAGCACAAGGGGAGTTTTCCAGGGACCTACGTGGAGTGTTCTGTTTTTGTTTCTGTTGGTGTCAAATAATAGCTATGTGTGTACAAAATGTAGGTGGATCTCCCTACTAGAGTGAAGATAAAAGTCTGGGAATATTGATACTCTGCTCTTCAAACTATCAGAATGATGTGTTCCTTCAAAGAATTTAAGCAGTGTTTCAAAGGGAAAATAGCACCCAAAATGGAGCTGAAGATGAAGAGGGAAAACTTAACTGGGGTCAGGAGGCTGAAGCATGGAAGAATGTGCTACAGAGAAGGAAAGGAGGGGAAAGGACCACTGAGTTTATGGAGCTATGTTATCTCTATGTGTAACAGCTATGTTGTTAGAGGATAGGGCTGTATTTTTTAAGGAGGAAGACATTTTTTGTATGACAGTAAGAATTGACTTGTGCCACCAGGAAAGGAACGATCCAACATTGGTCAGAGGATGAAGAGATAAGTTATCAGTGGTTCATGATGAAATAGGCAGGTAATAACCTGCCAAGGGCATCTCAAGGTATCTATGAGTCACCTTTATTTGAAAAATAAAGAAGTATGCTTATTTCCTGGGTTATGTATCTATGTATGAAGAGCCTCCTTACTAACCTGGTAAGCATGGACTACCTCAGGAAATTCATGGGAGGGAAAGGTTATGTTAAGAAGGAAAATAGAAAGCATCCCTGGGGTAGAACCAAGAAGGTAGAACACCAAGAAGAAGCACAGTTGAACTATACTATCCCAACTTTTCCACAAAGATATAGAAAATGTACCAGATCAAGTCCCACTTAGGACACCCAAGAAAAAATCAATTAGTTATTTTTTCCAGCTCATGTGAGCATAACAAGATCTAGAAGTGTCCAGACACTGGGAATGGGGCCTAGTCAGGAATGGTATCATAGAGCATTCGTTCCCAGGAAGAGGCTTTACACCAGGGCATGAAGATGTCCCAAATCCAGCACAGAGGTATCTAAACTTGTACAGGATGTAGGAATAGGTGCCAGCTAGAAGCTCTGTTGCTCACTACCCAATTCCAGGTCACAGATCCAGGGTTGATGGAGAAGGTGAACTGTGTCTTGGTATGGCATTGCCTAGGGTAAGGAGCAGACACAGCCCCTAGGCTGTGTACTGAGCTAAAAGCAAGTTCAGAAGCAAACAGTAGCTTTCTGGTTCTACCCCCAGCAGCAGGGCAGAGTCTCGGTTTCAGCTTTTAAAGCAGTAGGAAACCTGCAGGAGAATAACCAGAGTAGGAATTCATACCAAAAGGAATCTCCTATCACTCTGAATGTGTAGAGATTCCCAGTGGGCTGATAATGGCCGAATTCAGCAGCAGTCTACTGGAACTCCAGCCAGGGGCAAGCCCAGTGGTATGTTACACAGACCCAAATACAGGTAAGGAATTTTGAGAACTCGGACCAGTGATACAATGATCAGACTTTGCCTTGGATTAGAACCACTGAAAACTTGCAGGTTCCCATCCTGTGCCTTCCCAAAGATCATGGAATGACACAAGAATCAATACCCCCAAGAAAGCAGACTCAGGACCCAAGGCTACAAGGTCAATCCAAACATTCCTAGCAGGAGTATACAAAACCTAGCCCTAACATAATATTCAAAGTTGAGAAATAGGCTGGAAGAATGAGCAAAAAGTCATAAAAAGATATTACAGTGCCAGAGACACTTAAGCACAAACCCAGAAAAGAATGATTCCCAATATCTACAAGCAAAACCTCAAAGAAAAACTTAGTTCTACTAGAATATTTGGAAGAGACATAAAATTTTGTCGAAGCAACAAAATTCCTAAAAATTAAAATGAACCAATAGAAGATAATGATTGCATGAAACAAAAAGAAATAATAAAACAAAGTTTTAAAAACTGGAAAAAATAGAAGGAAATACAAATTATTGCATAGTAAAAATAACTGGCCTAAAATAGATCAAGGAGAGATAATGCATGGATCATTAAACTTATTGAAATTCAGGACGAAATTTTTTAAAAGAACCTAGACACTATATTTCAAGAAATCATAAAAGAAAACTTCCCAGATCTCTGAGAACCAGGGAACAATTGAGAAATATACAGAACCCACTCACCTCCTGAAGGAAATTTCAAAATGAAAACTCTGAGGACTATTATATTTAAAATCCAGAGGTCCTAGGTTAAAGAAAAAAAAGAAGGTAGTAGAAAGAATTCAAGTACTGAGGAGACACAGTCAAGATCATATGTGATTTAGCAACCATCACTTTAAAGGAGTTGAAGGGTTGGAATATGATATTCCAGAAGGCAAAGGACATAGGCTTACAACCAAGAATAATCTTCCCAGGAAAACTGAGTAGAATGCTTTGGGGGGGGGGGTAGTAGACATTTAATGAAACAGAAGACTTCTAAGCATTCCTGATAAAAAAAAAACAGAGCTGCCTAAAAACATTGAAATGCAAATATAGGAGTCATGAAAAACATAAAAAAGTAAGTTTGAGCAAACTTAGGGACCAAATAAAAGTTTAAACAAGGATAAACTCTTTATATTCTTCTTCTTCTTCTTCTTCTTTTTTTTTTAGTGAGGCAATTGGGGTTAAGTGACTTGCCCAGGGTCATACAGCTAGTAAGTGTTAAGTGTCTGAGGCCGGATTTGAACTTAGGTACTCCTGAGTCCAGAGCCAATGCTCTATCCACTGCGTCACCTAGCTGCCCCAACTCTTTATATTCTTACATAATCACACACATGTGTGTTCATATGTATGTATATGTGCATCCTCAGAACCCTATCATCATCATTGTGAGGGTGATAGAGATAGTCTAATTAGCGAGCAGGCCTAGGAGTGATTCCATTATGTTTTGATGATCTTATAAGAATAATGTAGGGAAAATATTTATAGCTGCTATTTTTGTAGTAGCAAGGAATTGGAAATTGAGGGGTTGCCTATCAGTTGGGGAATCCTGAACAAGTTGTGGTATATGAATGTAATGGAATTCTATTGTGCTGTAAGAAACATTGCAGGAGGAGTTCAAAGAAACTTGGAAGGACTTTCATGAACTGATGATGAGTGAGATGAGCAGAACCAGAAGAACATTATACACAGTATCATCAACATTATGTGTTGATCAACTGTGATAGACTGGATTCTTCTCACCAATCCAATGGTACAAGAAAGTTCCAGGGGACTCATGATGGAAAAGGCTCTCCAAATCTAGAAAAAAAAAAAAGAACTGTGGGATATGGATGCTGTTGGAACCATACTATTTCTTTTGTTTTTGGTGCTGTTGTTTTTCTATTTTGAGGTTTTTACTTATTGCTCTGATTCTTCTCTTATAGCATGACTGATGCAGAAATATGTTTAATGTTGTTATGTATATATATATAAAACCTATATTGGGTTGCCTGCTGTCTAGGGGAGATGGAGAGGGAGGGAGAAAAATTTGAAATTGGAAATCTTATATAAAGAAATGCTGAAAACTATCTCTACATATAACTGGAAAATAATAAAATACTTTTATTAAAAAAGAAGAAGAAGAATGTAGGGGCAGCTAGGTGGCACAGTGGATAGAGCACTGGCCCTGAATTCAGGAGGACCTCAGTTCAAATCCAACCTTACTCACTTGACACTTACTAGCTGTGTGACCCTGGGCAAGTCACTTAACCCCAATTACCTCACTCCCCCCCAAAAAAGAATAATGTAAGGAAATGAAAATACTACTGTGTGGGGGTGGGTGGTTGGAGGAAAAGGAGAGGAAGGATGGGGAACATTTTCTTGTATAATCAGGGTATATAAACAAGGAGGAAGGGGTGAGGTAATGATTGACATTTGAACCTCCTCATCTGATCTGGTCAAAGGAGGGAAGACACAAACATAAAGGGTGGGATACATAAACATATTTCATTCAACAGAGAAACAGAAGAGAAAGAGGAGGGAAAAGAGATATCAAGAGGGTGGTTGGGTTTAAGGAGGGATTAGTCCTAAGCAAAACAAACTCCAAGGATATGTAAAATATTTATAGCAGCTCTTTTTGTGGTAGGAAAAATTGGAAACTGAGGGAGTACCCATCAATTATGAAACGGATGAACTAGTTGTGGCATTTAATGAGATGAAATACAATTGTGCTATAAGAAATGATGAAGGTGATAGTATCTGAGACTCATATAAAGTAATGCAGAGTTAAATGAGTAGAACCAGAAAACCAATTTATACAATAATAATATTTTAAGACAAAGAACTCTAAAAGGCTTAGGAACTCTGATCAGCACAGTGGCCACCACCCACAATTCCAGAGAACTCATGATGAAACATGCTACCTACCTCTGGGTAGGAAAGTGATGGACTTAGAGTAAATAATGGGATGATTATTATTTTTTTATATGGCCAATGCAAGAATGTATTTTGCTTGACTACACGTTTATAAAAGGGGTTTGTTTTTCTTCCTTTCTCAGTGGGAGGAGTGGAGCTAGAAGAGGGGAGAATAACTGATTTTTGTTGTTTGGGAAAAATTAATTAAAAAACAGAAAGCATTCCTAGGAATTAAGAAATATAGGGAGGGGCAGCTAGGTGGCGCAGTGGATAAAGCATTGGCCCTGGATTCAGGAGGACCTGAGTTCAAATCCGGCCTCAGACACTTGACACTAGCTGTGTGACCTTAGGCAAGTCACTTAACCCTCATTGCCCCCACAAAAAAAGGAAAAAAATAATTAAAAAACCCCAAACCCTCTGAAGAAGTATAGGGAAAGAAACTTGAAGCCCTCAGCAGTGCAGCACAGCTTTCATTACAAGGTGAACAGCTGGTTAAGAAAATGGTATGCCTGGGCAGCTAGATGGCGCAGTGGATAGAGCACCGGCCCTGGAGTCAGGAATACCTGAGTTCAAATCCGGCCTCAGACACTTAACACTTACTAGCTGTGTGACCCTGGGCAAGTCACTTAACCCCAATTGCCTCACTAAAAAAAAAAAAAGAAAAAAAAAAAAAGAAAATGGTATGCCTAATTCCATAATTATTACTGAGACTTGGTGAGATTGTATGTTTGGAACATCGCTTAAGATATAGGAATGATGGACTCTTGGTCAGGGACTAAGTGTTAATAAAAGTATATTTTCCAGAAAACTTATAAATCTTTTGAAGAGAGAATTTATATGAAAATTGAGGAAATTATCTATGGGCTAGTTAATATACCCTCCAAAATAGCAATTAATTAATCAATCAATGAGTAGTTATTAAATGCCTACTATGTGCTAGGCAAAAAGATAGCAAGACTCATTTGTTCTCAAGAAGCTTTCATTTTAGGGGCAGCTAGGTGGCACAGTGGATAGAGCACTGGTCCTGGAGTCGGGAGTACCTGAGTTCAAACCCAGCCTCAGACACTTAACACTTACTAGCTGTGTGACCCTGGGCAAGTCACTTAACCCCAATTGCCTCACCAAAAAAAAAAAGAAGAAGAAGAAGAAGAAGCTTTTGTTTTAATTGGAAAATATAGCATATTCAAAGATAAGTAAATATAAGGAGGATATTATATATATATATTGATTTTGGGGGTGGGAGTGAGGGTCACTAATGCCTGGAAGAATCAAGAAAGGATTCCTAAAGGAGGTAGCATCCTACCTGAGCTAGCAAAGGAGCTAGGAGTTCCAAGAAGCATAGGTGAGTAGAGAAACTTGAAGCATTGGGAAACAGCCTATGAAATGGCACATAGGCAAGAAATGGACCATCTTTTATGAGGAACAGCAAGAAGGTCAATTACACTGGAATGTAGCATTCATGAAGAGGATTGGTGGGCAATCAGCCTGGAATGGTAGGCTGGAGACAGACTGTGAAGGGCTTTGGCAGGGAAGGAAGAAAAATATCAGTGATTCACAGGAGATTGCATCCAAGAAGAGCAACCATAAAATGCATGGTATCAGATGCTCATCTACTTATGCACAAAGTCTGGGTAATAAACAAAGTCAACTAGTTTTAAATACAATAAATTTGATGTCAGATACTGGGACTTGGTGGGATGTGCTTCATGACTCCACTATCACTATGGAAAGATATACTTTATTATACCTTTTATCTAATCTGTAGATAAGATTTTTAAAAGGTGTTGAAGTAGTATCATATATCAAGAAGATATATTCATATGAAGAAATCCATGGAGTGGTGAACATTTGGATAAGCCTTTGGGGCAGCTATGTCCTATGACTGGTGGAGTGTTGGACTAGAAGTCAAGTGCACTTGAATTTGAATGTTGCCTCAGGCACTTAATAGCTGTGCAAATTATTTAACTTCTCAGCCTCATTTTCCTTATCTGTATATTGAGGAAAATAATAGCACCTACCTCATAAGGTTGTAAGGATCAAATGAAATAATATATGTAAAATGCTTTGCAAACCTTAAAGCATGTATAAATGTGAGCAATTATCATAAGGAGTAATGGAGGAAGAAAGATAAACAATACAGTGGCAGAACCATCCATAAGGATGAAATAAAAGAAAAGTTTGGGAAACAGATGGTAAACCTATTATAGAGACATGATAAAGTAATGATCGGGGGAGACTTCAGCTGTCTAAATGTTGGTTGAAACTTATTCTCTTGGGGGGAAAAAGAATTGGTAAATGCTTGAGTTACAGTATTATTATCATCATTATCATCATCATTATTATTATTGATGAAATTCTTCTTACCATCTAAGAGGAAATAATTGCCAAAATAGAAATGATGGGAACCTAGAAAAGTAAATATTCTGTTTTAGAGCTAATAAATGAAAGGCGCAATCTGACAAGCCACAGTTTGGGGGAAGGAATAATTCAAAGAGTTCTTGTCATTTCAGGATCAGGTAAAGGAACTTGGGATTTTAGATTAGATCTAGGTTCACTAGATATAATAGTTGTCTTCATATATTTCATAGGTTTGTCATGGGGTGGGTAGTATGGTAGTATGATTAGACTTGTTCCTCTTGGCCTCAGATGGCAGAATTAAAGTCAATGGATAGCAAAAAAAAAAAAAAAAAAGCCATATTAAGCACTTACTATGCATTAATAAAGGGGAAAAGGAGAGGATTAAGTTGTAATCACAGCATGAACATGGCCAGGAAGTATGGTGGAAGCCTGGGGCTCCAGCAAGATAAGACAAAAGCTTACCTATCAGAGCCAGGGACTCAAGAATGAAGATCAAGTTTCTTCTGGGGAGAAGATATAAATGATATGGAAATAGCCAGGAAGTATAGGGGAGGCCAGGTCCCCAACAGTGGGTACAGTGTCACAGAAGCAGATTTAGGTTCAGTGGAAGGAAATGCTTTGCAATAATAAGAGCTTAGTAGAAATGGAGGGTTGTCTTGGGAGAAAGCAGATTCCTATCACTAGAGGTCTTCAATTGGAAGATAAATGAATACTTTCCAATGATGTAGGAGGGGAGTCCCCTGTTCAAGTATGTGTTATCCTAGTTAACCCTTGAGGTTCCTTACAACATTCAGATTCTTTGATTCTATGATTCTAGAGTTTGTTTACCCTACAGTATTTCAAACTTAGGAGGTAGTCAATAAATGTTTATTGGAAGTCGAATTAATTAACTTCTTTAGACTGAACATCTTATGTAAAGACAGATTTCACTATGGGCAATTTGATCCAATTCAAATTCTATAAATATTCACTGAATCCCTACAATGTGCAAGGCACTGTATTAGTTAGAGTATATAAAGATCAAAATGAAATAGCCCCTACCCACAAGAAACTTAGATTTTATTTGATTTCTGTCAAACTATAGAGACACTGCTGTTTCTCCAGCTGTCCAATTAATAGTGTACAAAGTTTGGTAAAGAAATACCATAAACTCAACTTGGAAATGGTCAGGGACAGGGAGGAGCGAGAGTGAAGCTGAAGAGGGAGGGTATAGGCAGAGATAGGGACAGAATGATCACAAACAAAACAAAGTTCAACACTAGGTGATGAATGATAAAGGGGAAATTGAAAGGAAGGAAAGAGAACATAAAAAACAGTGGTCAGGGCTTGGGTGAAGGGAAGATAAGAGGGGAAGCAGGGCAATTTAATTATAGATTCCTGATTTTGATCATGCTTCTCTTCAATAACTTCTACTTTGTGGAGAAGGGACATGAAACAAAGGTGTGGGGGCAGTATAAGAGCATGGTAATACGCAATTAATAAACATAACCCAAAAAGTTAATGAAATTAACTCACCTATAAAATAGAAAAGTATACTAGGTTAGGAAACAGAATCCAAAACTAAGTTGTTTTATAAGAAACACACTTAAAGCATACAGATTCAAATGGAATTAAAATGAGTGGAACAGAATTTATTATTCTTTAAGCACATTTTTTTAAAAGCAAGGAGAGCAATAATGATTTCAGAGAAGGCAATAGCAAAAATTGACATGGTTAAAAAAGATAATCAGACTACATTAAGCTTAAAGGCACCATAAGCCATGAAATAATATCAGTACTTAATATATATGCATCAAATTGCATAGCATCTAAGTACTTAAAAGCAAAGTTAATCAAATTACAGGGAGAAATAGACATCAGAATGTAATAGTTGGGGATATTAATGTTCCCCTTTTCAAACCTAGACAAGCCTAAACAAAATGAAACCAAAAAAAAAAAAAGAAAGAAAGAAAAGGGAAAGAAGGGAGAGATATAGAAAGAGAGAAAGAAAGACCTTGAGTGTCCTTATATAGCTTCTTTTGACTACCACGTGAGCACCTACTTTGTGCAAATTCTCCATAAAATAGTCTTTTAGACAAGCATACATTTGGTATTTGAAGAATGTGGCCAGCCCTTCAGAGTTACGCTCTCTGCAGTAGACTTTGAATTCTTGGCAGTTCAGATCAAGAAAGGACCTCAATGTCCACTACCCTGACTAGATTAAAAGAAAAATGGAAAGACGTATGAACTGATGCAGGTAAAGTGAGCAGAACCAGGAGAACAGTTGATATAATGTTGCAAAAGAAAAACAACTTTGAAAGCCTTAAGAACTGTGATGAAGGGAAGTAGAAATTATGGGAACCTGGAGAAATAAATATTCTGTCTTAGAATTTGTTAATAAATGAATGGCACAGTCTGACATACCACAGTTTGGAGGAAGGGATAATTCAGGGTTCTTGTTATTTCAGGATCAAGTAAAGGAACTTGGGGTGTTAGATTAGAGATGATAGGACTTGTCATGGGATAGGTAGTATGATTAGACTTGTTCCACTTGGCTTCAGATGGCAGAATTGAGGTCAATGTTTATTAAATGTCTGGTACAGTGTCATCAGGTACTCTTTACAATTATTATCTCATTTGATCCTCACAACAACTTTGCAGGGTAGGTTTTATTACTTTACTACTTTATGGATGATGAATCTGAGGCAAACAGAGCTTAAGTGACTTCCTCAATATCACACAGAAAGCAACAGTCTGAGGTTAGATTTGAACTCAGGTCTTCCTGAGTCCAGTCCCAGAACTATACTCATTGCACCTAGCTCATAAAAGTAATGACCAACCAGAATCCAGAATAATTATACAGTATGTTATCCACTGGTTGACAGAGAAGTGATTGAATAGATGTGTAGAATGAAACACACATTTCTGGACCAGGCTAATGTATGTATTTGTTTTTCTTTGTTATGTTCATTTGTTACAAAGAAGGTTTTTCAGGGTGGAATCAGGGGAAATTGTGGGGTAGAAGGAGGAAAGGGAAAAACCTTTTATAAAATGTTTACTATGAGCCAGGCACTTTGCTAAGCACTTAAAAAAAAAAAAAGGATCTCATTTGATCCTCACAACAGGTAGGTGCAATTAACATTCACATTTAACAGTTAAGAAAACTGAAGCAGGAGGGCAGCTAGGTGGCGCAGTGGATAGAGCACTGGCCCTAGATTCAAGAGGACCTGAGTTCAAATCCAGTCTCAGACACTTGACACTTACTAGCTGTGTGACCCTGGGCAAGTCACTTAACCCTCATTTCCCTGCCCCCAAAACAAACAAACAAGAAAACTGAAGCAGACAGAGGTTAGGTAACTTGTCCAGGATCACAAAGATAGTAAGTGGCTGAGGCCAGATTTGAACTCAGGTCTCTGGGACTCCAAGCCTAGCACTGTATTCATTGTGCTACCAAGTGGGATTGTGATAGTGATACCAAGGAAGGAGGAAAGGAAGGGAGGAAGGGAGGAAGGAAGGAAGGAAGGAAGGAAGGAAAAGAAAAAGGAAAGGAAAGGAAAGGAAAGGAAAGGAAAGGAAAGGAAAGGAAAGGAAAGGAAAGGAAAGGAAAGGAAAGGAAAGGAAAGGAAAGGAAAGGAAAGGAAAGGAAAGGAAAGGAAAGGAAAGGAAATGAGAGAGAGAAGGAGGGAGGGAGGAAGGGAAAGAAAGGTGCATAGTGACAGTTTGAAAATAGAGAATGAAAAGAGGTTCAGAAAGAGATAGATGGGACAGCTTTAGAAATAATGTACTGAATTCCTTATACACTTCTAAAAATCCAAGTCATGCATAAGCAATTCATAGTGTCATGAAAAACCTTTTTTTCTGTTTTATTTTGTATATAAAAATGTTCCTGTTTGTTGATGTTTGACTAGTTCAAAATCACTAAAAATTAAAATTCTAAAATATAAACCTCATTAGATATGGAACTTTTGGGTTCAAATTCTGTCCCCAACACTAACTAGCTGTGCAACCCCAGGCAAATCAGCTCTACAGAGACTCAGCTACCTCATCCATAAAATAATGATAATAATATTTATTCTTCCTTCCCCACAGGGATGTTGAGAAAAAATGCTTTCTAAGCCTTAAAACGCTATATAAAAGTAGCTTATTAACACCTCTTGACCGTATAGCAGGAGAAACTGAAGCCCAAAGATATTAAATGGTTTACACTCAGCAATGCAGAAAGTAGCAAAGTTAGAATTTGAACCCAGGTTTCCTTATTTCGTGTCTATTGTTCTTTCCACTATATCACACTTCCTATCTGAGAGTCTCTACTACAAACCTCTTCTATTATATTATAGTGATTCATCAAAACTCATAAATTTGGGGCTGGCTTTCAGTCACTTATTCTCCTGCACCCCCAATACAATCTATACCTTCCTACCTGTAGTGAAATTCTATCCATAAAGATGCCTACAGCCAAATATCTTTCTAGAAAACGGTGAGCACAAAAAGGTTGTCCTTAGTCCTTCCCCTAAGGAACATGACTAGGAATCTCCCAAAGAGGTACCTCAACAGGACTAGGGATAACAACTTCTCCCTTGTTTTTCCCAACATTTCAATGCACAGGGACAAGGAGAAAAACTTGGCCATGGTTGTGTGTGTTGATTGAGCCCTGGTTGACACCAACTGTAGGCCTTCTACTAAACTCAGTCCTAATTAATTGTAGGCAAAATTGCCCATACAAAAGTGGGAGAAAAGAGAGGGGAAGTAGAGAATGGAAAAACAGAGAAATTATGGGTGTGTCAGGAAACCTGACATGTCTGCAGTTCTAAGATCCCAATTATTTTCTCACATGTCCTTTATTTATTTTCATGGAAATTCCTACAATCTTGTCTCCTGGCACATCTTGCCTACATGTTAATAGAAGAAAAAAAACAGCCTGAAAGAAAAACAAACCCCCCAAAATTAAGAAGTTCACATTCATTTAGCAAAGCAAACATTTTCCTAAAATTAACACCTTCCTAATCTCTGGGGATCATTGACTGGGGGCATAGAAGGGTAGGCAATTAAAAGGCACACTGTTTTAATTTGATGCTCTAGCACTTACCACCTGTTACCACCAACTTCTAAAGTTGGGCAACAGTAATGGTAATAAGTGAACTACATCAATAACTCCCACCCCCAAAAAATAACCAGTAGTATTATTTCTATTCTCTAACAGACTTCTCAGAATTACTGATAGGCAGCTAGGTAATACAAAGGATAGAATTGTACTTTGAATAAGCAAGACCTGATTTAAATTCTGCCTCAGACACTTAGCTGTGTGACCATGGGCAAGTCACCTGATATCTCTCTCTATCAGTTTCTTCATTTGTAAAATGGGAATAATAATAGTATCCACCTCCCAGAGTTATTGTGAAAATCAAATGAACAAAAGGATTTTATAAACCTTAAAATGCTAGGTGGTTGTTATTTAGTCATTTCAGTCATGTCCAACTCTTCATGACCTTATTTGGGGTTTTTGGGCAAAAATACTGGAGTGGTTTGCCAATTCCTTCTCCAGCTCATTTTACAGATGAGGAAACTGAGGCAAACAGGGTGAAATGACTTGCCCAAGGTCACACAGCTAGTAAGTGTATTAGATCAGATTTGAACTCAGGAAGAAGAGTCTTCCTGACTCCAGGTCTAGTGCTCTATCCACATTTTATCCACTTTTTCCAAAATTCTAGTTGTTGTTGCTATTATTACCATTATAATACATGCTTCTTCTTATTGTTGTTGTTGTTGTTATTGTAATGCCCTCGCTAAGTTTCTTTATCTGTCTAGCCTTTGATGGAGGTCCTAAGGTATAGTGTGACAAAGAAAACTCATATTTTATAGTAGTTTACTATTTACAAAGTGTTTTCTTTATAATGAAATGAAGGAATTCCTCTTTGGAAAACTTATTTCTAGTTCTGCCTCCTATAAGAAGCCTACTGAAGTCCTTTCCTGATCCTGCCCTGTCCCAATTGCTCTGATTTTATTTGGCATATACTGTATATTTATTTCTGTGTTATCTATTTCTACCCTATAGAATATAAGTTTCTTGAGGTCAAGTAATGTTTGTAGTCTTGACTTTGTAGCCCATGTACCCAGTCCAGTGCCTTGCCTTATTAGAAGCTATTAAGAAATGCTTCTTTTTTTTACATGTAATTGAGAAATATTTAATGAAATAAACAATATATTAAAAAAGAAGATAGAAATACTTGCTGTCTTGAATTGATTTTATGGAAAGATCGATTTACCTATGGTGACCCAACTAGCAAGAATCAGATTTAGATCTGATCCCAGGTCTACTCCCCTTTCTCCTCTATCAACATTGAGTTTCATGTCCCTGCTATCAAGGGGACAATGTGAGACAAAAGTAAAAGGGATTTGTAATCCATAGATCAGACCAATCAGCCACCTCTTTTTTTAGTCCACAGGAACATAGATTCAGGGAAGACTAATACCTCTGGTATGAGGACTGCTGAGCTCTTTTCAGGGCTGTTTATCCACCTTTGGTGTTCACCTGCCACCCAACTCTTACCTGCAGCTCCAAGAAGCTGTGGCATGCAGAATGAGGATACCCTGGTAAAACTTCCTCTGTAGATGAGCTAAACCAGTTTGAAGGCAAACCAACAGGCCTCAGACCTGTCAGTGAACTAGGTAGGTGTTTACCCCAAGGATATGAAGATTTCCCCAGCAAAAATGAGAGATGTGGATATTTTTTTTTCAATGGGCCATGAAGACAGGGGAAGAGCTTAGTCAGACACTGAATATGCCAAGGTTATCTGCTGCATCCCGAGCCATCACCAGTCATCAGGATTTTTGTATTGCCACTGGAGTGAGGCTGCCAACTAATCACAACTCTGCCTCACTTAAATCCAATTTATGTATGAATTAAAATGCATCACCCATACTATTTTACTGTGGTCAGAAAAGTCATACAAGGATACTCTCAAGGTGAAGAACTCTTTATTTCATTGTGAAGCATGAGAGTCACCAGCATGGCATGCTCAGATCAAAGAAGGCACTGTGCTCTATGAGCAAAGCAGAATTGCAGTAGAAACATGAGATGCTCAAATTTAGAGACATCTCCATCTCAAATGGTCATATAGACTATTTGTACCTGGCCTGTGATAGTACCTTCCAAGTTCATATTGGTCTGATCAGCCACAGCTGAACACACTATACCTTGACCCCAACATCATGGTGTCCTTTGGTCCTTTTCAAGCACAAATGACAAACAACCATACTTGATCTAAAACTGGAAGGGTCATCAGTTTCAATCCACTCATTCTGCAGATAAGGAAATTGAGGCTCAATTAATGAATTGCCCAGGGTCACACAGGTGATCTTTCTACTATAGCACATTGCTCTCCTGTTTGTATGCTACAACAGCCACTGTTCTCATGGACCTTGAGCAAAAAAGAGCATCAGATACCATGTTAGGTGATTTTGGTATGAGTCAAATATGTTAGGAAATAACCATGTAGGTATAAGCTTTGAGTCAGAAATTGCCTTCTGATATGACTAGGTATACTTTGAAGGAACTCGGATTTATTGGCATTATAGTCCTGAACAGGTATAACCTGGAAACAGTAGTTTCTGTCTCTGCCCGCGGTGATGGCCACCAGCTTCCCTTACAAGCATTTGAGCTCACAAGGCCTCAAAACATAGAGTAGTTTATTTCTATAATAAGGATAGAAAAACCCATAGAGAATCTAAAAGGTTCCCTTATATCTGACCTATCTGGAGCTAGATTCCAAAATAATCTCTTTTATTACTAGTTGAGACTAGCAAAAAGGTGATCAGAGTTGGATCATCCATGTTATTTCACTGCCTTTTTACCACATTAACTACTGTTGCTCTGACTCCCTGATTCATTGCTAATTATTTCTGCTGTAGGTACTAATTTCCCGCTCCTATTCCTACACCTATGCCTTGTTCCCTGTCCTTTGGGGGCTACTATCGTTCTTTTTATCCCCTAGTTACTTCTCAACTAGTTGGGGGAGCGGGGAAGAAGAAGAAATTGTCAAATAACTGCCTATGCAATTAGAACTGCATTTAGGGGGAGGGACCTTTTGCAGGCTCCACTGCCTGGAAGAATTTCATATAACCCTATTCCAACCAATGTTGCTTGGCAGTAACTAATTAATACCTCAGAGCCCAAAGCCTGCCACACCAACATGAAACTTTGCTGCTGGCTAATACCACTTTATAACATCATTCCTATGAAGCTAATTCTCCTTCCTCATTTGAAATCCCTCCTGAAATGAAGGGCTGCCACACCTAGATCTTGCCTGGTTTTTTTAAGCCTAAGAGAAGAAATTTCTGTTTCTTTAAAAGATGTCGCATGTCCCTTCAGTTCAATCCAAAAAGCATTTTTCAACTCTTAAAAAAAAAAAATTTCAACTCTTCTTATAGACAAACAACTGTGGGGGCAGCTAGGTGGTGCAGTGGATAGAGTACCGGTCCTGAATTTAGGAGGACCTGAGTTCAAATCCAGCCTCAAACACTTAAGAATTACTAGCTGTGTGACCCTGGGCAAGTCACTTAACCCCAATTGCCTCACCAAAAAACAAAAACAAAAACAAAGAACTGTGAAAAGATATAAAGACAAAAACCAAACAGTCCCTTCCCTCTTGGAGCTTATAGTCTATGAGTGAGTGATCTACCATGTATACAAATAGGTACATAAATACAAAGTAATTAGGGGGAGATCAGAAGAAAAGACCCATACACATACATAGGAATGGCATCCAGTTGAACCTTGGAGAGACTCCAAAACATGGAAGTAATGAAGGAGGGCATGGAGTCAAGAGAAAGAATGGTGTACATAGGGAACAGCAAGTTTGTCCATAACACAAAGTGTAAAGGAGAGGAGCTGAGGTACAAGGAGGGATAATGTGAAATAAATGTGGAAAGGTGGGGCAGGACCAGGTTGTAAAGTTCTTCCTGTGCCAACCAACTTGTATTTTATCCGGGAAGTAACAGAGAACCATTGAAGCTTCTTAAGGAGGAGATTAGGAATGGACATTAGGAATCATTAATATGACAGCTCTGAGAAAGGATGGATTGGATAACTAGAAACTGGAAGGCAGATTGTGCGGTGAGTGTTCATTTTCCATTGGGCTATATTACTGAAAGCCACCTTTAAGAAGAACTGGCTGCAGGGGCAGCTAGGTGGCACAGTGGATAGAGCACCGGCCCTGGATTCAGGAGGACCTGAGTTCAAATCTGGCCTCAGACACTTAACACATACTAGCTGTGTGACCCTGGGCAAGTCACTTAACCCCAATTGCCTCAGCAAAAAAGAAGAAGAAAAAGAAGAAGAAGAAGAAGAAGAAGAAGAAGAAGAAGAAGAAGAAGAAGAAGAAGAAGAAGAAGAAGAAGAAGAAGAAGAAGAAGAACTGGTTGCCCACAAGCTATGGGGAAGGTGGCATGGAAACATCTTGGACTTGGAGTCAGCCGGCCTGGAATGATGATTTGGCCCCATATTAGCACTTTACTTTACTTTGGGTGAGTAAGTTAGTCTCTCTGGGCTTCATTTTCCTCATCTTTGAAATCTTTGAAACAAGTATTTATTATGTACCTATTATATACAAGGCTATGTAGTGTAGATAATAGAGAGCCAGACTTGGATTCAGGAAGACCTGAATTAAAGGCCCACCTCTGACTTATATACTGGCTGTGTGACCCTCTCAGGACCCCAGGCAACACTACTAATTGCTTCTCTGTATTGATGAAAGAGATCCCTGTGTGGTTGAGATGAGGGGGCAGGGAGGGGGAAATGGCAAAAAGTGGGGAGAAGAGGAGAGATTACTTCCTCTTTCAACCCTCCTTCCCAAAATGTTCAAGTACTATGTTAGGTGTTGGGAATACAGTCTAAGAGCTTCTGAACTGCCCTGTAACCCTGTGAAGCTCCTATGCAAGAGAAGATGTAAAAATGTCTTCTAAATTTTAAGTGCTATACAAGTATAAGGCTTTATTATCATATAAAAATGTGTCAGTTTTATCACTTCTCTCTACCATTCTTCATTCCTTTGAATTTTGAAGGATTTTTCTTGTTTCAACTTTCTCTCTTTAAACTGAAAATAGCCTTAGGGAAGGACCACACCTTAAGCCCCATTATCAGCTAACACTAATTATCAGTTAAAGCCTTGGCTGGGATTGTTGATAGGCAGCCAGAGAAAAGAGCAGAGGAAATTGAGGGTGTGGAAATGGGAGGTGGGACAGAAATGACGGGAAGGAGAAAAGAAGGAAGAGGCCAAGAGGCAAATTTTACCCACTTCATAATTCTGGGGAAGTAGGGGAGAGTGCCCTTTTGCCTGGGGATTTCCTATATAGTGAATAATGATTGAAGAAGGAATAATAAGAGCTCGCCTTTATATGGCACGTATATGCCAGGTGCTTTTGCAAATATCTCATTTGATTCTCACAATAATCCTGGGATATAGGTGCTATCATCATACCCATTTTACTGTTGAGGAAACTGAGGCAAACAGAGGTTAAGTGACTTCCCTGGGTCACCCAGCTAGTAATGAGAATAATAGCCCACATTTACATAGGGCTTACTATACCTAGCAATTCTTATCTCATTTGTTTCTCACAACAACTCTTGAAGGTACCATTATTGCCCCCATTTTACAAACAAGGAAACTGAGGTTAAGTGGTCTGCCTGGAGTAAGACAGCTAATAAGAATCAGAGTTCAAATTTGAACTCAGGTCTTCCAGATTCCAGGATCAGGGCTTTATCCACTGTGCCACCTAGCTGCCCCAATATTTAAACTAATAACTACAACCCTATGACTTAAGTGATCATAATATTGACAACCACACCAGACTCTCTGACACTTGTCAAGTTTAGAGGTGGAATGCCGTGTTCTTTGTTACCTGATCTCATTGATCCTCCTTGGAAATTCTCGAGCTTTCCTTTGAAAAGTCACAAAAGCACAGATTGGAAAAAGCATCCTGAAAGGCAGCACCCCCTCATCCTCTGTCATCTGTCACACACCCCTAGCATCCCCTCAGAACAACACACAAGGCCTAACCCTTTATTTTTACATATGAGAGAAACTGAGGCCCAGAGGAGGCAGAAAGTAATGTTGAGGCAGATCTGAGACTAGATTAACTTCTAACTTTTCTGTCCTCCAAATAACTCTCCTCTCTATACTTTTTAAGCACTTCATGGAAGGGCAGAGTTCAGAACTGGACTCAGTTACTTCTTCTCTTATGGTTATCATCTCTTTTTTTTTTTTTTTTTTTTTTTGCGGGGCAATGAGGGTTAAGTGACTTGCCCAGGGTCACACAGCTAGTGTCAAGTGTCTGAGGCCGAATTTGAACTCAGGTACTCCTGAATCCAGGGCCGGTGCTCTATCCACTGTGCCACCTAGCTGCCCCCTATGGTTATCATCTTGAAAAATCAATCATAAACATCTATTAAGCACCTACTGCAAGCCAGGCACTGCAATAAATATTGGGATCCAAAAAGAAGCAAAGGACAATTCCTGTCCTCAAGGAGCTTACAATCTAATGGGGAAGAAGCCTATTCTTCTGATAAGATAGTCCTTCAAATAGGGTCATATTCAGTATAAGTGATCGTGTAACCATTTGGGAGTTATTTATTCTCCCTGAGCTTCAAATGAGGGCATTATACTAAATGACTTTTATGTTACCTCTTGTCATTGTTCAGTTGTTTTTCAGTCATGTCCAATTCTTCATGACCCCATTTGGGGTTTTCTTCGCAAAGATATTGGAGTGGTTTGTCATTTCTTTCTCTAGCTCATTTAACAGACGAGGGAGCTGAGGCAAACATAGTTAAGTGACTTGGGCAGGGCCATATAGCTAGTAAGAGTCCAAAGCCATATTTGAACTCAGGAAGATGAGTTTTCCTGACTCCAGGAGGCCTGGTAGTGAGCCACCTAGCTGTCCCTTTTACGTTTGCTTCCACCACCTCTTTATCTATGATCCTTATTCCTGGCTGTGGGGTAGGGGTGGGAGGGTCCCACCCACCATGGTTATAGAATGCTGCATATACTATCAGATAGGTTACTTTTTTAGATTTTTAAAAACTCTTTTTCTCTGTTACAAGGTGAGGGTTCAGTGAGAGAAGCAGCCTATCAAGAGAGAATTGACGTAAAAAAGGCATCAGCAAAAAATTTTTAAAATAAAATAAATATGGATCAAAAAGCTTGGGTGATATTTCCTCCTGCTTTTTTTTTCATTGTTTGCTTTGGAGGTTATCAGTTTGAAAGAAAAATGAAAGTACAATTTGATTTCTTTTTTGTTGTTGTTTTTTAATTCATGTTTGTTTTATTCTTCACACTTGGTTGCTCTTTAGTATTCTTTGCAAGATCCTTTCTCCAGGGGGGCTTAGACTAGCTGCTCTGCTCTTTCATAAGCTTTGTGGCTCAGATCCGCATTTGCATACATAATCAGAACTGTCTGTCTGAGCCCTGTCTATCCTGAAGGCAGCTCTGCTTAGAGGAGGCCCCGGCTGCACTGGGAGACGTGGGTGGCATCTGGAAGGCTCAGAGGGCAGCTTGTCTGCCTCGGCTATCGAAGTCTTTAAGCATCAGGTTGAGCCCCGCTGGGCCGCCTCGTTTTATTTCTCCACCTCGCTCTGTTTCCCCTGAGGATCAAGCCGCTCTCACAGCAACATAGTCCATCCCTTTTCATTTTCATGGAATTTTCCCTTGTAGTCAAAAGAAGGACTTCCTTTATTCATCCTTTCCCTTGAAGGGCAATGGGGAAGAATGACTAACTCTTAGGAAGAGTTGGATTCAAATCTCACCTCAGATACTTGTGAGCCCTGGGATGCTGGACAAGTCACTTAGTTTTCTCCTCTGCATAAAAAGTAATAATAATAGCACCTACCACACAGGGTTATGGTGAGGATCAAATCAACCAAAGTGTACTAAGTGCTCTCTCTCCCCCCTTCCCTTCTTCCTTTCTCTCGCAGCCTCTATCTCTGACATATATTCATATATGAACGTGTGAGAGACTCTAAATACACATACATAGGTATAGTTTTGTTGTTGTTCAATCTTTTTAAATCACGCCTGACTGTGACCCCATTTGGAGTTTTCTTGGCAAAGATGCTGGAGTGCTTTGCCATTTCCTTCTCCAGCTCATTTTACGGGTGAGGAAACTGAGGCAAATGGAGTTAAATTACTTCCCCAGGGTCACATAGGTATCGTCTAGGTGCTACAATGAATAGTATTGAACTTTGAGTTAGGAAGAGCTGAACTCAAATCCTCTCTCAGACATGTACTGGTAATAGATAGATAGATAGATAGATAGATAGATAGATAGATAGATAGATAGATAGATAGATAGGAGGATGGGTGGGTGGATGGATGGATAGGTGGATATTGCTTTGAAGACTTCCAGATAAATACTGTCTATGATTATTTAGAAGAAGCAGGGAAGTACTGAAGCCAGCTCAGTTGATTGTTAAATCTTCAGTGTGAGCATTTACATCTTGGAAATCCACAAATGCTACAAATCAATGCTTGATTTATTGTTTTGCTGATTGTCTAGACTTAAGAATGGGATGGAGGAAATATTAATAATGCAGGTTAAACTTTTAAAAAAAAGTGAGGTAGGGGTTTCATTTGGGAACAAAGGGAAAAGAGAAGTGGAGTAAAAGAAATATTTCCCCTGATTTAATCATTTTTTGCCCATGACTGCACTGCTGATAAAGCCCCAGATCACATAGAAATATGTGATGTGCACACACATATAAACCCTATTTCAGAAGCAGAATTCACAAAACGAATATCCCCTTGCTCTGTTCGAGTCTGACTATAGGAGGAACATAAGAAAAATCCAGTTGGGGGCACACACACACACACCTGTGGCCGCCCAGGACGGCACTTCTTTTGCCAGACTGAGAAGGGTGACATGAGACTAGGCCATTGAGACAGTCAAACCCCATTCCAGGCATTGGCAGCTTGCCGAGGAGTTCCCACAAAGGCCCAGTCATTTCCCATATTTCCTTTCTCCATAGCTAGGTCAGGAGGCCGGTGCCTACATGTCCACACCCAGCTGTTTAAATGCCCCCAAAGGCGGAGACCCCCTGCCGAGAGAACTCTTAAGTCGCCTCCTGCTGTGATGAGACTCCCTCTCCTCTGGTTGGCCTGGACTGACAGTGATAGATTAAATGCACCAATTAAATTAGATCCTATTTTAAAGAGCTTGAGCTGGATTTACTTTTAATTATAGCGCTTGTGCTCACTGATGAGGTATTGTAGGAGACTTAACAATGGGCTGATTGTGCATCCGAGTGTGCAGAGAAACGTCTCCTGGTACAGACTGGGTCAGGTTTTTCCTCCAGAGTAGCTTTGGGGAGAAAAGAGGAGGCGGAAGGGAGATGGGGGCCAGGGGAGAGGGAGAGAAAGAGGGAGAGAGGGAGGGAGAGAGAGAGGGAGGGAGGGAGGGAGGGGGAGAGAGAGAGAGAGAGAGAGAGAGAGAGAGAGAGAGAGAGAGAGAGAGAGAGAGAGAGAGAGAGAGAGAGAGAGAGAAACGAAGCTCCCCGTCTCCTATTAGCGGAAGAGAATCTATTTCTCTTTTACTTGTCTCTTGCTTTATAAGACACGTTTCTGGGGAACCCTGATGGTTCATAAATCGGGCCGGGGAGGGTGTCTTTCGGGAGTGCTTTGCATCCCTCCCTCCTGCGATTTTCCCAGCGGGAAGGCCATTCATTGCCGGGTTCAGGAAATCCTAGCTCCTAAAGATGCTCCCTTAAGGCTGCTGATAAAACGCCAGTGTCCTCCCCAGGCTGTCTGCCATCCCTCGCCTGAAGTGCTGGCTCTCCTCGTCATCCCTACCACCCTGTGGGACCCAAGCCAGGGGCTTAAGAATCGATTGCTCAGCCATTGAGAGAGCTTTAATGACAGATTCTCTGTCCTTTGCCAGAATAATTGGTGGCCCCAGGCCGGCGACTGGATCCACCAAGCCAGAGGGGCTCCCGCGAGGTCAGCGGGTGCATAACTAGACCCAGCTCTGCCCCTGGCTTGAAGCGCTATCTTGGCAGGTCCGCTAACCTGTTTATGCTTCTGCGGCGAAGTCAGTGGAAAATAATGGGAGCAATAACGCCGTGGCCGCCCTGCTCGGAGTTTTTTTTTTGAGAAGCGTATCTAAATCACTGCCTTTCCTTTGCTGAAACGATTCGATCTTGTAAAGTAAGGCAAGAGATTAAAAAAAAAAGCAGCACGTGGTTGTGGGAGGTGCCCCACATGCCGTCTCACAAAGACATCCTTTCCCCATCATATTCATGATCTCCCCCAGGATGCCAGGGCCTACCCAGTCAGGCATTTTGCCATCTACCCTGGTGCCAAGTGCACCACCTCCCCATCTCTACATTCCCACTTTCTACATTTTACTCTTGCTCTGGGAATAATAATCAAACGGATACTACAGCTGCTGCTAAAAGAGATAGGCACTATTGCCCTATGACTCCACTCACAATGTTTTAGCTACCAAGACTGAAATTCCCTTTTTTGCTCACAATTCCCCTACATCATTTGGGGACCTGGATTTGAATTCCTCCTCAGATACTTCTTAGCTCTGTCACCACTGAAATGTTTACTCTTTCTGCCTCAGTTTCCTCATCTGTAAAATGGGGTTAATAATGTGGCAGCTAGGTGATGCAGTGGATAAAGCACTGGCCCCGGATTCAGGAGGATCTCAGTTCAAATCCAACCTCAGACACTTGACACTTACTAGCTGTGTGACCCTGTAAAAGTCACTTAACCCTCAATGTCCCGCAAAAAAAAAAATGGGGTTAATAATTAAAAGCATCTATACAACTGGGCTGGGGGAGGATCAAATGAGACAATATTTGTATGGTATGTTGCAAAGCTTAAAGTGAAACATAAATATCAGCTGTTATCTTTGTTCTATGTGTCACATCGCCTTATTAGAATGGAAGCTCTGTGAGGGCATGGATTTTTGTATTCGTGTCCCTAACATCTTGCAAAGTGTTGCTTGTCACATTGTAGAAGCTGGATAAAAGGCATGCTGTTGTTTTTTGTTTTTTTTAAAATCCTAATTGATTGATTCTTTTTTGTTTGTTTGTTTTGTTTGTTTTTTGTTTGTTTGTTTCAGGGCAATGAGTGACTTGCCCAGTGTCACACAGCTAGTAAGTGTCTGAAGCTGGATTTGAACTCAGGTCCTCCTGAATCCAGGGCCCGTGCTTTATCCACTGCACCACCTAGCTGCCCCCAATTGATTGATTCTTGACACTAAAATGGTTTATATTCATATAGCATCTTACTCACGGCTTCCGCTTTCCTTATCTCATGTGACCTCAGAAGAATATCCCCCCCAAAATTTCTTCTTATACAGGAAGCCTTTCCCAATCCCTCCTCATTCTAGAGCCTTCCTTTTGTCAATAATTTCCTATTTATCCTGTATATAATTTGCTTTGTTTATATTTGTTTACATGTTGTTGTGTCTCTCCTCACCCCCCCCCTCCATCTAATAGCTCCTTGAAGGTAAAAACTGTTTTTTGCATCTTTTTATATTCCCAGTGTTTAGCATAGTGCCTGGTACATAGTAGGTGCTTAATAAATGTTGATTGATTGATGAAAGCAGTAGGGCAAGATTTAACATCCCCATTTTGAAAGCTGAGGAAAGTAATTCTACAAAGCCAGCAGGGCCTATACAGAAGCCCCAGTCTCCTGACCATTAGTTACAGATGATTCAGTTCAGAGGGGTCAAATTCTTGACAAGCTGGCCTTATACAGTCAGCAAAACTCCAGCATAAATGTGCTAACCAGATTAAAGAGTAACTGAAAAATGTTTAACAAAATAAATGTAAATACAATACAACATAGATAATGTTAAATTGTGGGTTTCTAAGTCAACATGAGGCCTTCGGGGATGTTTCTATTTGACTTTGACACCACCAACTAATCTATCTGGGTTCAGAGCACTTAAGTTCTGAGTAATTTGTCCCTGGGGCACCTGGATGGGGATTCAAAAAACCCCAACATGTGAAAAAATGAAGCCCCCTCTGGCTAGAAACCAGGCCCCTGTCATACCAAACCTACCTCAGACTATAGTCATGGATCTAAAGTCTCAACTTTAGAGGAGAAAGAGGAAGTGGGGGAGGAGGGTAGAAGAAAGAGGAAAGAAGTGGGTACAGAACCCCAGTTTTTGCCTTCACCGAAAATATTAGGATCATAGATTTAGAGATGGAAGGAGACTTAGATGACCCCTTGTCAGATCCTCTCATTTTATAGATAAGGAAGCTGAGACCCTGAAAATGTGTCACATATTAAGTGGCAAAGACAGAATTTAAACCCAGGTCCTCAGACTCCCATTTGAGCCCCCTTTTCACCCCAATTTCCATCATACCTTCTGCAGAGGAAAGAGGATGAAATTGAGAGTCAAAAGATCACGATTGTCTCCTATCTCTGTTACTAATTCTCTGCCTGAGGTTGAGGGAGACATTGAATTTCTCTGGGTCCTGTCCTTCTCATCATCATTGTTGCTTGTCCTTCCATCTCAAAGAGGACATAAGACGTCATGAGGGTAATGTCACAACGTAAGAGTGAATTGGATTTAAATGAGGCAGGGCTGCACAAAATCATCAGCCTCACTCTCTTCTCCATAGTCCCCCTCCTCCCCTCCCCCCCATCAAATTAGGGAGGGGTGAAGGGTGGGGCTAGAGATCCCTCAGATACTTTTCCACCTTGGAAATTCTAGGGTTCTATCCTAACTGACTGTGTGAGGAGGAACAAATCTGTACCTCTGTTTTCCTTCATCCAAGTGCAGGTGATAGGTGATGCCCATTTCCTTCCCACCATTATGGGAGGCTGCAGGGGCTGTCACAGTGGTCCCTTTGAGGCTCTTAGAGAGCCTTGAGTGTCATAAAACACTCTGGATAGGAAATTCTGAAAATTTGAGGGTTTCACTTTTCCACTGAACTTTTGCTTTTCCTTTCCCATTGAACTTTATTTGTTTAGAAATCAAATTTAGGGGATAACTAGGTGGCACAGTGGTTAAAGCACCGGCACCGGATTCAGGAGGACCTGAGTTCAAATCCGGCCTCAGACACTTGACACTAGCTGTGTGACCCTGGGCAAGTCACTTAACCCTCATTGCCCTGCCAAAAAGAAAGAAATCAAATTTAAAGTATTAAGTCTACCAACCTGATTCCTTTGGTGTTCAAAGCCAATGGGCATTCAATTCAGTAGATTTATAAATTGCCTACTATATGCCAGACATTATGTTTGGTGCTGGAGATAGAAGGAGAAAAGAAATTAAATATAACATGCCCTCAAATGACTTACATTACACTGGGGTCCCATGGTGCAGAGGAAGCAAATACACAAATGTCAGCCCAAAATATTTTGAAAGAAAATACAAGTCACCAGTTTAGCTACAATGTAGAATGCCTGCAACAAAATAATGTGAAATTCAGGTAAAAAAAAAAATTGGTTGGATCCAGATCTTGAAGGGTTTTAAGTGAGAACAGAGTTTGTATTTTACTCAAGAGACAGCAGGTAACCACTGGAATTTTTTGAGCAAGGAAATGTTGTGGTCAGAGATGCATTTTGAGACCATCAATATGGTAGCTGTGTGAAGGACTGACTGGAGATAGGAAAAACTGGAAATAGGAAAATTTGGATGCAATTGCAGCAGTTCAGGTGAGAGGGGAGCTATGTCCTGAATTAGGGTATTACCTCCATGAATAAAGAAATGATGCGAGTGATGTAATAAATGGAGAAGTGATGGGACTTGGCAACTGATTGGATGTGGGGAGGGAGAGGCAAGAGAGAATAAAGAGTTGAAGATCTCTCCAATAGGTAAAATAGACGGAGGCAAAATAAAATCAGAATTCACAAAGCACATTCCTGACATGTAGCCACAATTCAGGTTTGTTGCTAAGAACTTCCTCATGGTCAGGGAGACCATTTCTACCTACTTCCTGTGCAACACTAATGAGGTCACTTGGTGCTGGGTTTCTATATATCTTTGTCATTAGATGTTGAAAACAGGAAATTAAGGGGCTGAGCAAGATGTTTGTGAGCCAGGCATAGAACAAAACAACTTCAAAGTACATGCTGATGAAATCATAGATCTTATCTTTCTGCTTCCCGGCCCCCCATTGCCCCTTGGGCTTCTTTACAAATAAGGTGGTTTTTTGAAGATGGAAGCAGGGGGTTAGGGTTTCCTCTTCCAGTTTCTCTAAAGAAAACTCCAAAGAGGAAATTACCATCTTTCTTATAGGTGTCCATGATAAATAAAATGACACAACAAACCCTCCCTTACTACTCCTATCTCCCAAACCCCCAGGCTACTACTATTGGGAGGGTTTAGAAGACAGGGGTGATTTGGTTAGTCATTCAAGAGTTGATATAAGAAAAAGCTACGGAGTTGTGTCCTGGAACGAGCACTGGATCAGTAGAATCAGAGACTTGGCCTCTGGTCCCAGGTCTGTCACGAACTAGCTCTGGACCATGAGCAAGTTGTGGACAGGTTATATCACCTCTCAGAGGCTTAGTTTATTCATCAAATAAAGGGGTATGCTACATGCCCAGCATACGCTACAAGTATACCATCAATGTTCCTTCAGAGGCTAGAGATTAGAGGGGAAATTTTTGTGTCTAGCAGAGCCATTGAGCTGAAAGTTATATAGTCCAACTGCCCCATTTGATTGTCATGGATTTTACAGAAGCTTTGTGAGCCACTAAAACTTGGGAAAACAGAACCTATCACTGCCAGAAGATTCCGAGACACTCTGGGCTCTGTAAGACAGTGGTCCTAAAGCAAAGGTTGCCATACACACCTTTGGAGTAGAAGGTGAAATTTTGAGACATGGCAATGGGGATGCCTAGTAGAGACTCTCCTCTCGAAAGGGACCCTGTCCCTGACAGAGGTCTGGCTTCCCATTCTGGGGAGGGGCACTATGCAGTCCAGTCTTTTTGCCCCCTGGGGCAGAGTGTGTAAACCCATAAAAAGAAGAGAGATCTATGGGGTGGTAGGATGAGGTGTTGTAAGGAGAAAAGACAAGGTGGGAGCAGAGGATGAAGAAAAATGGCAGGTGGAGGGAAGTCAAGCCTGAGGAAGGAGAAGCACAGGAGAAGAGGATATGACATTTCTGGGTTTGGTTTTATTGACATTTGAACATAAATAAAGAGAGGCAGCTAGCTTGTGCAGTGACTAGAGCACTGGGACTGCGGTCAGGAAAATCAGAGTTCAAATGTGGTCTTAGGTCACATTAGCTGTGTGACCCTGGAACAGTCACTTAACCTCTGTTTGCCTTAGTTTCTTCACTTGTAAAGTGGAGGTAATAACTTTCAGGGTGGTTGTGAGAATTAAATGAGATGATATTTGTAAAAAAAATTGCCTGGAATATAGTAGGTGTTTAATAAATATTTGTTTCTGGGGCAGCTAGGTGGCACAGTGGATAGAGCACCGGCCCTGGAGTCAGGAGTACCTGAGTTCAAATCTGGCCTCAGACACTTAACACTTACTAGCTGTGTGACCCTGGGCAAGTCCCCAGGATCCTTAACCCCAATTGCCTCACTAAAAACAAAAACAAAGCAAATAAATATTTGTTTCCTTCCATTGTCCTTCCTTCCATCACAACTAAGGATAAGCTACCTTGGCACTCCCAGTTGGTATCTCTCTAGTTGAAATGGCTAAAATAAATTAAAAAGGCACAGGTATTGGCCATTTGCCCATCTATCCCAGAAGAGGGAAAAGAAGAACTGGGATTAGTGTGAGAAAGAGAAATTGTCTTCTCTCTAAGCTATAACTGGAGGACTAGGTGTCCACATAAATATACAGTCACATATACACACATGTATACATATGCCTAACTATGTCACTGGATATGCATATGAGTCCACACTTACACAGAACTGTAAACACAGGCTCATGCCTGTGTGCATACATATGCATGTATACGAGCCATCACATGCACACTTACCCACACCAGAGTTGACACACACTCAGAGACACTGTCCCGCAGTTGGCAAGTCAGCCCCCTCGGTGGGGTCATGCACTGTGAATCATTAACCCTCCAATGGGCCAGAACAGTCTCGTTTCTGATTAGTGCAGTAGCTTCCTACTTTCACATTCACAGATGGAAAATTGGACTTTGAAATGCCCTTCCAGCTGAGTTACTATTTTTTTTAAGCTCCCAGGTGAGGAATTTTAATGAAACTTCTGCAGGCATCTTTGAGCTGCTGGGTTCTCCCGGGTGATTTCCTTTGAACCAAGCATCTTTGGGAGGGTGTAGATTTTAGGAGCTTCTACCCTGAACATCTGCAGTCAGGGAGGGGACCCCCTAGAGATGGAAGAAGAACAATCTTTTCAGTTTAAGGAGGAATCCTGCTCCAGAAGTGGAAGGCACCCTTTCATGTGTGTGAGTGTTTGGATTTTGTTTTTGTTTTTGTGGGTTTTTTAGGAGCAACAAATATTTTTAAAAATGATCCATTCCTTGTAATATTTTTTGGCACATATTTTTATTTATTAACATGTGTGTGTGTTGTCTCCCCAGGTGGAATGTAAGTTCCTTGAGGGTAATGACTGCTCAAATTTTTGTCTTTATATCTCCAGGATCTGGTGCAGTGTTTGCTTCATAGTAGATATGTGGCCGCTGGATAGAGTGCTAGGCCTGGAGACAGAAAGACTTAAGTTCAAATCCAGCCTCAGACACTTGCTAGCTGTGTGATCCTGGCCAAGTCACTTCACCCTGTTGGTCTCAGTTTCCTCATCTGTCAAATGGACCAGAGAAGAAAACAGCCAACCACTCCAGTATCTTTGCCAAGAAAACTCCAAATAGGGTCACAGAGAGTCAAACATGACTGAAAAATGGCGGAACAAAAATAGCACCTACGTCTCAGGACCCCATGGTTTTTGTGAGGATAAAATGAAAAGTTATTTATAAAGTGCCTGCCGACTCTTAAAGCGCTCTGGAAATGCTATCTGTTATTACTATAATTTCTCTGAGGCCCTAACCCTGTCTGTATTGCCAGCAGACTTGTTTCCTTCTTTATTCAGAATCCTTGATAATGGGATTGGGCTGGAGGCCTCCACACATACCTGCTAATGCTTGGCCTCTTCTTTTCATTAAGCAGCCAGGGAAAGGGGCAGCTGTTAAAAGCCAGGGAGTCTAATTGGCTGAACAGACACATTCCAATTTGGGGGCTTGCCTGGTGAGTGAAACACTCAGCATCACCAGTCAAAATAGCCAGATTCCATGCCACATGATGCCATTTCTTCTGCACGGCAGGACACTGCAGCAGAAGAGCTCACAGACTCAAGAGGCGCCACGGTTATCACTCTGGTGCTACAGAAAGAAACAGGAGCTGACCCAAGCGAGTCAGTCCGTTCAAGAGTCATCAGGCGGGGTGGCTAGGTGGCGCAGTGGATAAAGCACCGGACCTGGATTCAGGAGTACCTGAGTTCAAATCTGGCCTCAGACACTTAACACTTACTAGCTGTGTGACCCTGGGCAAGTCACTTAACCCCAATTGCCTCACAAAAAAAAAAAAAAAAGAGTCATCAGGCCCTGCCTATTGCCTGAAGTCCATCATCTCCACATCCACACACAGTATCTCTGGTTCTAGACAAAACTGAGAAACAGGCATAGTTCATCTTTCAGCTGTTTTCTGTTGCCACAAAAGTCCATCCCCATCAGTGTTCATTGTTTGCTGATGACTTGATTAGATTCAGCTTACCTCAGTTTGATGGGCTTTACTATGAGTAAAGCACTTTGTTGGATGGGAGAGAGGAAAAGAGCAGGCAATGTGGAATAGTAAATAAAGTGCTGGATGCGGAAGCAGGAAGACCCGGGTTCAAATCTTGCCTGAGAAACTTACTAGCTATGTGATCCTGGAGAATTCACTTCACCTCAGTTCCCTCATCTGTAAAATTATTGAGATGGATTTAATGACCCCTAAGTTTCCTTCCAGGTCTAAATCTATGATTTCATTAAATGGTGCAATGAATATGATATTGATCTTACTCTCATTGAGAGTAGGATTTAGTAACAGACTGGGGAGAGGATACAACCCTCCTCCAATGGGAAGTATATATGTTAGCTTCTGCACTGGAGAGACAGAGGGCCATGCACTGTCCAAAAATGTATAATCCACTTAAACAAGGAGAAAGTGCTGAACATGGTGGTGAATTCCTGTAATCCCTGCT
Source organism: Dromiciops gliroides (assembly GCF_019393635.1). Classification (NCBI taxonomy): domain Eukaryota; kingdom Metazoa; phylum Chordata; class Mammalia; order Microbiotheria; family Microbiotheriidae; genus Dromiciops; species Dromiciops gliroides. The sequence continues at coordinate 280,478,299 of NC_057863.1, read as the reverse complement.
AGTAGGGAAATCTGAGGCAGGTGGATCATGTGAGCTATAGCAGGGCTAAAGCTAACGGGATGTTTGCACTAAGTCTAGTGATAGTATGAGGGGAGGTGTGGGGGGTGGGGAAGTACCAGACTGCCTAAGAAAGGAAAAAAAGAAGAAGGAAGGGAGTAAAGGAGAAAGGGAGGGAGAGAGAGAAGGAAAGAGAAAGAAGAAAAAGAAAAAAGGAAGGAAAGAAGAAAGGAAAGAAGGAAAAAAGGAAGAAAATCAAGGACTCAACTCACAAAGCTTCAGATCCAATGACAGAAGAAAGCCAGAGTGTGGGAAACATTAAAAAAGGAGCTGAATTGGGCAAGAGAGCAAGGCTTGGAGAGTTAGCAACTAGTTAATAAGGGTGCATTTTTTTTTCCTTCCTGCTACTTGGACAGGACTGAAGTTGTTTATGGCCTGTAGGGAAAATCTTTTCCCATCACGTTTTCTGGTATGAAAGGGGTGAGGAGTAAATACTCAAAGAGAAGAGATAGGCTATCCAGACTAGAGGATCAGCATGTGATCTATACTTCAGGTGAGTTAGCCAGAGCTCCCTTGAGATATGAAGAAAGGATTAGCTTTCATGAGCAAAGAGTCAGGGGAGTCAAGATGGTGCAGTGAAAGCAGCAACCTATCTGAACTCTCCCAATATTCCCCTCCAAAACACGTAAAAATAACACTGTCAAATCAAATTCTAGAGCAACACAACCAACAAAAAATCAGGGTGAGACATTTTTACACTCCAAGATAACTTTGGAGGTCAGTCAGAATGGTTTGTGACAGGAGGCTGGGGACCATCCTGCAGTGCATGTGGTGGCAATGCTACCAGTGAGCCTTGAAGGCAGCTGCAACAGTGGCAGCAACAGCTTCAGGAGCTTTCAGCCCAGAGATGGTAAAGAGATTAGTAACTGGTCAGAAATGAGCTAACACAGGGCATAGGACCAGGTGCTGTTTGGCATTTCCATTGCCCATATGTAGTTCTGGGTCTCAGTTCCAGAAAGAAGAGTGCTTGTGGTTGGTCTCAAAACAGGAGCCTTGGTCAAAATTCCAGGAAATTGAGGAGTACTTGTGCCTACAGCTGCAGTGGAACAGGGACCATCATGGGTAAAGAACATAGCATTGACCTGGAGACCAGTAACCACACCTCTTCTAGGATTGTACCACCTTGATAACTCCTCAAAATGTGCACACTCTCAGAACTAGTTCTGAAAATAGCAGTGCAAAAAAGCCTAAATCTTAGGACTGTGCTTCCCCACTGCCAGGTGAGCAGAGCTCAACTTTAACATAAAGTTCAAAGTCAAAAGAGAGGCTGGAAAAATGAGTAAATAACAAGAACAACAAAAGAACCTAATCATAAGAAAGTTACTATATGACAAAGAAGAAAAAGGTACAAATTCAAAAGAAAACAATGATGTCAAAATTGTTACAAGAAAAGCTTCAAAGAAAAATGTTAATTGGACACAAGTCCAACAAGAATTACAATAAGAGTTGAAGAAAGAGATGAGTGGTAGAGGAAAAAATGGGAAAAGAATTGAGAGTGCTACAAGAAAAGTACTGAAGAAAATAACATCTTATTTTTTAAAATCACAGACTTGGACTAATGGTAAAAGTTAATCGCAAAAATTCATTGAAAAAAATAACTTTTTAAAAGCAGAATTGGTCAAATGAAAAGGAAATGCAATAATAGCTCACTGAAGAAAATTATTCCTTAAAAAATAGATTTGGGCAATTAGAAGCTAATGACTCCATGATACATCAAGAAACAATAAAACAGTCAAAAGAATGAAAACAAAATGAAGGAAATGTTTCGCATCAGATAATCAACTGATCTGGAAAATGGATCAGGGAGAGATAATTTAAGAATTATTTGACTACATGAAAGCCATGATCAAAAAAGGAGCTTAGACATCATATTTCAGGGGGTTTTGTGAGGCAATTGGGGTTAAGTGACTTGCCCAGGGTCACACAGCTAGTAAGTGTCAAGTGTCTGAGGGCAGATTTGAACTCAGGTCCTCCTGACTCCAGGGCCAGTACTCTATCCACTGTGCCACCTAGCTGCCCCTAGACATCATATTTCACAAAATTATAAAGGAAAACTGCTTTGATATCTTAGGTTCAAAGGGCAAAATAGAAATTGAAAGGAACTGAAAGATCCAAAAATGAAAAGTCCCAGGAATATTATAGTCAAATTCCAGAATTCTCAGGTAAAGTAGAAAATATGATATGCAGCCAGAAAGAAACCATTGAAATATTGTGGACACACAGTGAGGATCACACAAGATTTATCAGCTTCTACCATCAAAGAAGCAGAGGGCTTGAAATATCCCTGAAGGCAAAGGATCTAGGATTACAACTGAGAACAATCAACCCAGAAAAACTGAGTATAATCTTTCCAGGGGGAAATGGATTTTTTTTTTTTTTAGTGAGGCAATTGGGGCCAAGTGACTTGCCCAGGGTCACACAGCTAGTAAGTGTTAAGTGTCTGAGATCGGATCTGAACTCAGGTACTCCTGACTCCAGGGCCTGTGCTCCATTCACTGCACCACCTAGCTGCCCCGGGAAATGGATATTTAATGAAATAGAGGGTTTTCAAGCATTCCTCATGAAAAAGGCCAGGGATGAATAGAAAGTTTGACATTCAAACACAAAACTCAAGAGAAGCATAAAAAGTAAAAATGAAAGAGAAATCACAAGAGTCGTAATAAGGCTAAATTGTTTACATTCCTATATGGGAAGATGACATATGTAAAACCTAAGAATTTTTCATAATTAGAGCAATTAGAAGGAACTTCATAGACAGAAGACATGGGTTTGAATCAATTATGTTGGGATGTTCTAAAAGAATGAAAGGATAAAAAAAGAGACACACTTGAAGAAGGTGGGAGGGAGAGAAAATTGTCTCACATAAAAGAGGCATGCAAGGAAAAGGTTTATAGTGGAGAGAAAATTGGGTGAATTGTGGCAGGCAACATTTGAAGCTTACTCTCATTGGAATTGGTTCAAAGAGGGAAGAATATATACACACACACATTCAGCTGGTGTACACAGTAATCATAAATGTGATACATGAATGTGTACATGAGAGAGGCCTTGGCAGCATGGCTGAGACCCCATCCTTTGGTGTGGATAATGTGTTTCACAACTGAGAATGATTCTTTGATGGATGTTTGAAGGAATTGGTCCAGGTATTGCTCTACACTGCCTCCTGGTGGTAAAATAAGGAAATAACCTTTCCAGCCCAAAGGCTTGGGAGAGGATTCATGGAGAAGTGAACATTTCTAAAGCATTCCTATTTAGGCATGACCTCCCTGGGAATATAGGTGTGATTTGGGTCTCTACCTCTTTCCTGTCATATTCTTTGAAACATGTCCTCAAAATAAAAAAAAAATGTGTCCCCTAAACAAGCATTTATCATGTATCTAAGGGAGCCACCCCAGAGAAGAAGCTTAGCAATAGTTATATTATGATGTAGGGGTAATTAATACATTGTTGCTGGAGCTATGTTGGTGGAGTTATCAATTCTGAAGAGCAATTTGGATTATGTTTCTTTTCAAAATGACTAGAGGGCAGCTAGGTGGTGCAGTGGATAAAGCACTGTCTCTGGATTCAGGAGGACCTGAGTTCAAAACTGGCCTCGAACACTTGACACTTACTAGCTGTGTGACCCTGGGCAAGTCATTTAAACCTTATTGCCCCTCAAAAAATGTTTAAAAATGACTAAAATGTACCTGAAGGAGGTCAGAGATAGAAGGAAAGTTATCATATATACCAAATTAGTTATGATAGCACTTTTTATGATATCAAAGAACCAGAAACAAAATAAGTGCCCTAGCAATTCATCAAGAGTTTGTCACTTCCTCACAGAATATACTCCAGATAGAGCCCCAGACAGGCTACCATGTCCTCCAAAGCAAAGCCTAGTGTCTGGGATTTTCTCCACATGCTCACTTCCTATGAGCTAGTCTCCTACTCCACTTTAGCAGATCACAAAAAAATGGTCATACCCTCAATCTTGGATTACCCACAAATGTACCACCCCCATGCTCAAGAATTCTGAAATCCCTTTATTGGATTAGAAATCTATTGGCTTTTCACCCCTCCTTCTTTCTTCCTTTACTCTACTCCTGCACCAATCGCTTTCTCCCCTTTTCTCCTTTGGTGAACCGATTCAATTCTCTACCACCTTCTATTCAATCCCTAGCCCTCTTATATTACTGATTATGTCCAGTCAAGCCTCAGCCTTGGATCACTCCCAACGTTTGCTGCCTTTGCTCCTACATATGCACTGTTGAATGACGATGGAGAAACTTACCTGTTCTAACCGGGTCTACTGCAAATTTACAATTCATAACCTTAACCAGGACCCTCACTGCTGCAAGGCAATTTTACTATACTTCCTTTATCAACTCGCTACCTACTCTCCACAGAAGCTCTTCCAAACCTTTTCATTCCTCCTCAACACTCCCCCCCAGCTGAAAACTTTATCTCATATTTTACAGAAAAAAAATGAGGCCATTTGCTAGGAGTTCCCTCTTCTCCCCTTTTCCTCATCTCCTATCACTCAGGTGCCTTCTGCCACTATCTCCTTCATCCCTGTTTCACATAATGAAGTGACCTTACTCTTTAACAAGGCTAAAACACCACTACTTGTTTAAGTGATCCCAGTCCATCCCATCTTCTTCAACAGATTACTCCCTCTGTCATCCCCACTCTTTCACTTATTATCAATCTCTCCCTCTCTACTGGCTTATTCCCTAACTGCATACAAACATGCCATCATCTCCCCTACCTTGGGAAAAAAGCTATTTTCTCCTTCCATTGCCCTTTATCTCTTTTGCCCTTTGTAGATAAACTAATAAAAAAGGCCTTCTACAATAGGTGTCTCCACTTTCTCTCCCCTCTCTCTCTCTCTCTCTCTCTCTCTCTCTCTCTCTCTCTCTCTCTCTCTCTCTCTCTCTCTCTTCTTAACGCTTTATAATCCAGCTTCTGATGTTATCATTAGCTGAAACTGCTCTCTTCAAAGTTACTAATAATCTATTAGTCGCCAGATCCAGTTGCCTTTTCTCTATCCTCAGTCTCCTTGACTTCTCTGCAGCCTTTGACACCAGTGATCACTGTCTCCTCCTTAATACTCTCTTCTATGTTATCAGAACACCACTCTCTCCTGGTTCTCCTCCTACCTATCTGCCTACTCCTCTTTCCCTTTTGCTGGATCCTCTTCCAGATCAGGCCCTATCTCTGCTCTATATTCTCATTTCCAGCTGTCTTTCAGATATCTCAAGCTGGATGTTCAGGAGACATTAAACTCAACATGTCCAAAACCAAACTCATTATCTTTAGCCCCACCCCACCCTTCCCTATTAGAATGTAGGGCAACAGCATCCTCCTAGTCCCTCAGGTTCTAAACCTAGGAGTCAGTCATTTCCTCTCCTTAATATCTCTCACATGTTCCACGCCCATGCCCTATATCTGATCTCTCTAACATGCCCCCTTCTCTTCTGACACTCTAGTGCAGACCCTCATTGCCTCACATCTAGATTTCTGGTGTATCTACCTGCCTCCAATCTCTTCCCACTCAAATCCACCTTCCTTTCAATCACCAAACTGATTTTTCTAAAACGTGGGTCTTACCATGTTACCTCCTTCCCTCCTCTACCATCTCTACCTCCACCACTCAATAAACTCCAGTGGCTCCCTATTACCTTCAGAATTAGATACAAAATCCTGTTTGGCATTCAAAGCCATATATAAGCTAGCACTCACCTACCTTTCTGATCTTATTACATCTTTCTCCCTACTATATATACTTTGATCCAGGGACACTGGCCTCCTTGTTTACATGTTTATAAGACACTCCATCTCTTGGCTCTGGGTATTTTCTCTGGCTATCCCCCATGCCTGTAATGCTTTCCCTCTGAAACTTTAAATCCCAACTAAAATTCTTCTTTTTAAAAATTTTTTTAAAAATTATTATTATTTTTGGTGAAGCAATTGGGGGTAAGTGACTTGCCCAGGGTCACACAGCTAGTAAGTGTTAAGTGTCTGAGGCCGGATTTGAACTCAGGTACTCCTGACTCCAGGGACGGTACTCTATCCACTGCACCACCTAGCTGCCCCTAAAATTCTTCTTTTTAATCCCTGGTTTAATTCCTACTTTAAATCCCAACTAAAATTCTTCCTTTTGCTGAAAATCTTCGCTTTGTTAATTATTTCCTATGTATCCTATATATAGCTTGCTTTGTATATATTTGTTTGTATGTTGCCTCTCCCATTAAATCATAAACTTCTTGAGGTCAGGGACTGTCCTTTGCTCTTTTTTGTATCCCTAGCACTTAGTGGAGTGCCTGCCATATAGGAGGTGCTTAAAAATGTTTATTGATTGATCTATATGGCATTGGAAGGGAAAGAGACCAATGAGTGAAGAGAGAAGCCTACAGCAAACTATTTGGAATACTAGAAGAAAAAATCAAAAAAACAAAATAAAAGTCCAAGAGACAAAGATTCCAGAAAAACTAATAATGAGACTTATAAAAACAGATGGAAAATGTCAGTGGAAAATGTTTTAAAAGTTGAACAAATATTATGCCATGAAGGAAAATGAATGAAAAAGAATTCTTTAGATTCCCAAGAGTAAAAAAAAAATAAACAAGAGAAAGAAAGCATAAAATGATTCAAAAGTGAAATAAAACTTTAATAAGATGATATTAGGATGGAAATTATATCAGAAATCAGAGCACCCAGATATTTAGGGAAGACAAACAACAGAAGAAAGAACTTAGACTATATGATGGACAATCTCCCATAAGTGGAAATCTTGGAGGGGGGTGCAGAAGAATACAGAAGCTGGCAGAAGAGAAATTAAACAAAATAATTTTGAAAGGAGACATGAATTTTGCATAAGCCAAAGAAACTGACTTTGAAGACAGCACTATAGAAATAACTTATTGATTATCAGCTCCAAGAGAAAAAAATGATAAATTAAAATACTTGGATATCATGAAACAGTAAATTTCACAAAGATTATGCAGTTTTTGAAAGCAGACAACAAAGTACTTATTAGAAAAACAGATTGCTCATATATGATGGTTAACTTTTACAATTTCTATACCAACAACAAATTTTGTAAACTACTAGGAGAAAGACCTTCAGCTATGAAGGAGCATCAACTTAAAACAGTGACAAAAACACTAGGTTCATAGTCAGAGGATTTAGGTTTTGAATACCAGTTCTTTTGCTTACTCCCTGGATGACCTGTATATCTATAAGTTATTTAACCTCTCAACTCCTCAATTCGCTTATGTAAAATGAAAGAACTGCACTAGATAGCCTTAAAGCCCATCTCATCTCTGTCGATGAATAATAACCCAAGTGTTCTCTAAAGCTCTGAAAAATCAGAGAAAAGAAAGGAAAAAGCAAAGGCCCATAGATTTAGAATGGGAAGGGACCTTAGAGGCCAACTAAACCAACACTATGTTCATTTTGTGGATGAGAAAATCTGAAGTCCAAAGGTTAAGTAAGCTACTCAGGGTCACATATAGTAAGTAAAACTTCAATGCAAAATAATATCTTCTGTAAAGCTTAATCTAATCACAAATTGGGGCTGGGGTAAGAGGTGAGGTGTACCTTTAACAAAAGAGAGACCTGAGACATTCCTGAAAGAAAAACCAGACATGAATACAACACTGGATGTGCAAATACTCCAGAGAAAAGAAGCATAAGATAAATAAATAAAATCCTCAAGAAAAACAAACAAACTAAACAATGAAATGAATTCTCTCATGTGTATGAACTACTGGTTTTGTTTTTAAATGAGAAGAGAATAAGGTCAGGTCCCTTTTATAGCAATAAATGGGGGGAATTTCTTTAATAAAAGATAGAGGTGACTATGAAAGATAGAAGAGATAAATTCAATTACATGAACTTGAAAAAAATGAAGAAAACTTAGAAAAAGTATTTGTTTCATATCTCTGATAAAGGGATAAAAGTCTAGCTACACAGTGAATTGATGCAAATATATAAAATAAAGAAAATAACAATAAACTGCTGTAAACATTGTAATCTCAAAAGAATTACAAACTTTTTTAAAATTAATAAAGTATTTTATTTTTTTCCGTTACATGTAAAGATAGTTCTCAACTTTTGTTTATACAAGCTTTACAATTTCATATTTTTCTCCCTCCCTCCCCCCCTCCCCCCTCCCCCCTCCCCTAGACAGCAGGTAATCTGATATAGGTTTTATATATATATATATATACATAATAACATTAAACATATTTCTGCATTAGTCATGTTATAAGAGAAAAAATCAGAGCAATGATGAAAAACCTCAAAATAGAAAAAAACAACAGCATCAAAAACAAAAGAAATAGTATGGTTCATTCAGCATCTATACTCTGCAGTTCTTTTTTTTCTTCTTGGATTTGGAGATCCTCTTCCATCACGAGTTCCCTGGAACTCTTCTGTGCCATTGCATTGGTGAGAAGAATATAGTCCATCACAGTAGATCAACACTCAATGTTGATGATACTGTGTATAATGTTCTTCTGGTTCTGCTCATCTCACTCATCATCAGCTCACGGGAGACCCTCCAGGTTTCTCTGAACTCCTCCTGTTCATCATTTCTTACAGCACAATAGTATTCCATTGTATTCATATACCACAACTTGTCCAGCTATTCCCCAATTGATGGGCACCCCCTCAACTTCCAATTCCTTGCCACCACATAAAGAGCAGCTATAAATATTTTTGTACATGTGGGTCCCTTTCCCCTTTCCATGATTTCTTTGGGAAAAAGACCCAAAAGTGGTATTGCTGGGTCAAAGGGTATGCAAAGCTTTATAGCCCTTTGGGCATAATTCCAAATTGCTCTCCAGAATGGCTGGATCAGTTCACAGCTCCACCAACAATGCATTAGTGTTCCAATTTTCCCACAGCTTCTCCAACATTTATTATTTTCCTTTTTTGTCATTGTAGCCAATCTGATAGGTGTCAGGTGGTACCTCAGAATTGTTTTTATTTGCATCTCTCTAATCATTAGAGATTTAGAGCATTTTTTCATATGGGAATAGATAGCTTTGGTTTCTTCATCAGAAAACTGCCTGTTCATATCCTTTGACCATTTCTCAATTGGGGAATGACTTGGGTTCTTATAAATTTGATTTAGTTCCCTATATATTTTAGAGATAAGGCCTTTATCAGAAGTACTGGCCTCAAAAATTGTTTCCCAGCTTTCTGCTTCCCTTCTAATTTTGGATGCATTGCTTCTGTTTGTACAAAAATGTTTTGATTTAATGTAATCAAAATCATCCATTTTGCATTTTATAATATACTCTATCTCTTGTTTGGTCAAAAACTGTTTTCCTTTCCAAAGATCTGATAGGTAGACTATTCTTTTCTCTCCTAATTTACCTATGGTATCACCTCTTATGTCTAAATCATGTATCCATTTTGACCTTATTTTAGTATAAGGTAGAATTACAAACTTTTAACAGCCATATGAAGGATTATTCCAAATTAAATCACTAATAATAAGAGAAGTGCAAACCAAATAATTGTGGATTTCACCTTGCACTCAACAAATTGGCAAAGATGATAATGGCAGAAATAGTTAATACTAGAGAGGCTATAGAAGAAAAAAAGGAAGGAAGGAAAGAATGAGAAAGAAAGAGGAAGAAGGGAGGAAGAGAGAGAAAAGAAGAAGGAAAGAAAATACAAAAGAATTAAGAAAGATAGGAAGGAAAGAAAAATATAGGAAAGAAGAAAGATAGGAAGGAAGGGAGGAAAGAATGAGAAAGAAAGAGGAAGAAGGGAGGAAAAGAGAGAGGAAGAAGGAAAGAAAAAATAAAAGAATTAAGAAAGATAGAAAGGAAAGAAAAATATAGGAAAGAAGAAAGGAATAAAGAAAGAGGAAAGAGGCAGGGAGAGATAAAGGAAGAAAGAAAAAAGTAATGAAGGAAAGAAAAAAGAGAGGAAGGAAGAAAAAGAAAGAGAGGAAGGAAGGAAGGAAGGAAGGAAGGAAGGAAGGAAGGAAGGAAGGAAGGAAGGAAGGAAGGAAGGAAAGGAGGAATTAAGAGAAATTGATTCAGAATGAAATCAGGAGTACCAGGAAACAATATACACAATGACTACAGCAATGTAGATAAATCAACAACAAACCCAAACCTGAAACATGAATATTGTGAAATTATAATGATGAAGCATTGGCCCTGGAAAAGAGGGGAGAAAATGAATTTCTCTCTTTTCTTTACAGAGGTGGTGGGCTACAAATGTACAATGCCACATATGATTTCAGACATGGTCAATATGTTTACTGAACTTTTATTTTTATCTTTGTTAACAATGAAGCTTTGCTGCGGGGAATAATATATTTGGAAATGTTACATAGAAGCAAAATTCATCAATGCAACAAGCACAAAGATACAAAAAAGGGGGAGCTCAGCATTTAAAGAGATGGGGACATGGAAGATAGTTTCTTAAAAGGCAGAAGAAGAAGAGATGGAATGTCCTGTGTAAGGAACAGTAAACATGCCATTTTGGCTGGATTGTAGAACGCAAGAAAGAGAGAAATTTATAATAAGGCATGGGCCGTAAAGGTAAGATGGAACTAGATTTGAAGGGATTTAAATACAGAAGAGGCATCTGCATTTCATCTGTGAAGCAACAGGGAGCCATGGGAACTTAGCAAGAGATGGAATGACATGGGCAAACCTGTGATTTAGGAATTCCAGTTTGGCAGCTATGTGGAGGATGGAATGTAGATGGGAAGACTTAAGAGAGGGAGAGACCAATTAGGAAACTAGTGTAATAGTACAGGTGAGAGGTGCAAAGGTACTCACCTTGGGGGAGTTGCCCTGTGAATAGAGAGAATTTGTGAGATATCGTGAGATGTGAGAGATTTGGAGGTAAAAATCAACAAGACTTGACACTAATTGGCCAATTGGGGACGAAGAAGAGTGAAGAATTAAGGATGATTCCAAGGTTGCAACCCTTGGTGTTTATAAGGATGGCCCAGCTCTACAAAGAAATTAAGAAATTAGGAAAGGAGGTGGGTTTTGGAGAAAAGATGATAAGTTCTTCTTTGGATGGGCTGAATTTGAGATGTCTGGGAAATATCCAAATGGAAATGCCCCCTAGGTAAATGATTATGTAGAACTTGGAGACTGGGGCTGCATATCTTGGAGTCATCTACATAGAAATGATAACTGAATTCATGGGAGAAAATAAGAGAGAGAACTGAGAAGAGGGCTCAGGACAGAGCCTTTTAGTGGGCATTCCACAATGGCGGGTAAGAGAACAAGAATGATGTTTAAGAATATAAATTATCATCATAAAATAATAATAATTCATATTCTATAGATTTAAGATTTATAAATCCTTTTCATCAAAACATTCTGTGAGGTAGACCATACTCCATAGGTGTACTTGAGTGTTTTCTGATTAATAAGATGCAACTTTTGTTTCGTTTTATTTTGTGGGACAATGAGGGTTAAGTGACTTGCCCAGAGTCAGACAGCTAGTAAGTGTCAAGTGTCTGAGGCCGGCTTTGAACTCAGGTATTCCTGAATCCAGGGCCAGTACTTTATGCACTGTGCTACCTAGCTGCCCTCATCAAATTGATCTCATCTTTTTTACAGAATGCCTTGCTAATAACATAGGAAAAAGCACCCCACACTTATACAATACCATGCACATCCACACCTAGATTGCAGTGCTGGTGGTTATTTTTTTTTCTTTTTTTTTGGGGGGGGGGGGGCTGGGCAATGAGAGTTAAGTGACTTGCCCAGGGTCACACAGCTAGTAAGTGGTGATCACTTCTTTAGAGAGAAGGGTAGTGTTGTTGTTGTTTATCCTTTGTTCTCCGAGAGGACCATGACGTCAGGGTGTTTGTCATGACTTGCACTGAATTGGATTTAAGTGAGGGAAAGCTGTGTGAGGTCATCAACCTCACTCTCCTCCAGAGCCATCTGGCTCCAGTGGCAAGATAGATATCAAGACAACTGGAGATGGCCCCAGATATTTTAAAGCCATTGGGATTAAACGACAATGTCTGAGGTGAGGTTCAAACTGAGGTCCTCTTGACTCCAGGGCCAGCGCTCTATCATTGCGCCACCTAGCTGCCCCCAGAGAGGGGTAGTATAGTGTTGTGGAAGGGGCACAGAATTTAGAGTTAGAGCTTGTTGTTCATTTGTTTCAGTCATGTCCAACTCTCCATGACCCCATTTGGGATTTCCTTGGCAAATATACTGGAGTGGTTTTCCATTTCCTTTTCCAGCATATTTGACAGATGAGGAAACTATGGTAAATAGAGTTAAGTGACTTGTCCAGGGTCACACTGCTAGCAAATCTGAGGCCAGATTTGAACTCACAAACATGAGTCTTCCTGACTCTAGGCCTGGTACTCTATGCTGTAAGACACCTAGCTGCCCAGAGTTAGAGAACCTAGGTTCAAAGCCCAGTTTTTCCACTTATTGTATTTTTGTGACTTTGGACAACATTTAAAATCTCCTAGACTCAGTATTTTTGCCTGTAACATGGTAGGGTTTGGAGTAGGCAAATTCCAAGATTCCCTTCTGCTTGAAAATTCTATAATCTCATGGTGGCCTGAGGGCCTGCCTTGAAGGCCTGCAGTAAAGACCTGAGTTCAAGTCCAGTCATTGACACTACTGGCTGCATGATCTTGGGTAGGTTGCTTAACCTCTCAGTGCCCCAGGTAACTCTCAGACTATAACTTGCAGAGAAGGTATCAACCTGGCAGGGGAGACTACTTACCTAGGAGTTCCCTAGATCAATAAAATCACAGGCAGTCAAGAAGAATTTGTGAAAGCTAGTCACACATTCCAGTATCTGTGCTAGGAGCTGGAGGTACACAGAAAGGCAAAGACACATCCCTGCCTTCATGCAGCTCATGTCGTAATGAAGAAATTTTTGCAAATTTTGCAAAATGAAAAAGAAATTGTACATACAGCTATATGTGTATATGTGACTATAAAGGATATATATAAAGGAAATGCACATATTTATGCATGCATATACACACACAGGTGTGCATGCACACAGGTACATGTACAGGTTTTACAGAGACACATATACATATGCATACAAATGTATATATTTGTACACATACACATGGTTTAATTGGCAGATAATCCCAGAAAGAAGGTACTCATAGGAAAGCAAGGGGTTGTGTTGTTGTTGGGGGCAGCTAGGTGGTGTAGTAGATAAAGTCCTCATCCTGGAGTCGGGCAGAACTGAATTCAAATCCAGCCTCAAACACTTCCTAGCTGTGTGACCCTGGGCAAGTCATTTAATCCTTTTTGCCCCAGTTCCTCTTCGGTCAAATGAGCTGGAGAATTAAATGGAACCCCATTCCAGTATCTTTGCCAAGAAAACCCCAAAAGGGGTTCACAGAGAGTCAGACACCACTGAAATGACTCAGCAACAAAAGTTCTTATCCTTAGCCTTATACATGCATGAATTTCAGAGCCTTAAAAGGTTAATAAGGGGGGCAGCTATGTTATTATCAGATATTCACTATTCCCTCATAGGGTACTAAGAATTATGCTGGGGGCAGCTAGGTGGCACAGTGGATAAAGCACCAGCCTTTGATTCAGGAGTACCTGAGTTCAAATGCGGCATCAGACACTTGACACTTACTAGCTGTGTGACCCTGGGAAAGTCACTTAACCACCATAGCCCCCCCCCCAAAAAAAAAAAGGTTAATACGGGAAGGTAGTGAGGTTGGGGAATGGGAGGTTGGAAAAACTCCTCACCTTTTGTATTTCAGAGCATAACCAGGGCCTGGCACATGCCCTCAGTTTCACTTTTGGAGACAATAATATTGACTCAACACTGGGAAGGCTTTGCTGAAGCTCTACTGTGCACCAGTCAACTGGGATGTATTTTGATGTGAAAAATCAAGAAAGGTTTCTTTATGAGAAAAATGCATTCATTCTCACATCCTCCCCCACCCACCCCTACCCCCACCCCGAGCAACTTGATGGGTCTTGGAGCCGTCCTGCTCTTGTCACTCCTGAGGATTCTTCCCATAGCCATCTTGATCAGCACTCTGAGCAGAGCTCAGCTAAGTCGGGACTGTTGGCAGCCTCCGCGTACAGCACAGCAAAAGAATTCCATGCTGTGCACATCTGCAGTGTGGAACGCAGGCCTTTCCGAGGGAGATTTATTGCTTTTCCTTCTTTCCTCCTCCTTGTGGAAGGTTTCTGGATGCTGTTACTTGTGTACAGCATGTGCCTCGGGCTTATCGGGGACCGTAAGTATAAAAGCAATTAATTTCTCCCCCTTTTGGAAAGCGGAAGTTCTAACTGCTCTTCAGCACCATTTGCATTGCTGATTTCTATCAAGCTCACACTTCGAGCAAAGAGAGCCCTGCTGATATAATTTGTTTTTTTAATTGCATTTTCTGGGGGAGGAAGCTGCTTCCTTCTCCTCTGATGTGAAGGACATGTACACGTGGGAAAAGACTCTTGCCTGCGCTGCAGGTTAACTAACCTCTGTGGTATCAGGGAGGTAGGAGCAGGTGCAGTGAGTCTCGAACAGAGTTCAGGGTTAGCTTGGGAGCATTTTTTTTTAAGGTCTTTGCTCACATTTGAAAAAATAGAAGCCTTATTTGGTCAAAGTAGGCAGATGTTTATACCCTTGTTCTCATACCTGCTTATAATTACCCAGTATATTTGCACGGTCTTTATGTATCATTTCACCTATTTATATGGTCTTTTGAGCCTAGAAGTATATATGTTGGCAAATCACTCTTCTCATTTTTTTTTTTTGTGGGGCAATGAGGGTTAAGTGACTTGCCCAGGGTCACACACCTAGTAAGTATCAAGTGTCTGAGGCTGGATTTGAACTCAGGTCCTCCTGAATCCAGGGCTGGTGCTCTCTCCACTGTGCCACCTAGCTGCTCCCAAATCACTCTTTTCTCTCCAAAGAATCATAGAACCAAAAATGTACATCTATCTATCCATCCATCCATCATTCTTTTCATCCATCCATCCGTCCATCCATCGATCTATCCACCCATCCATCCATTCATTCAAACAAACATTTATGGAGAGTATCTACTATATACCATACATTGTAGTAGGCTGTAGGTTGTTGTTTGTCCGTCATTCTTGAAGAGGAACATGACATTGTGAGGTGATGACATGACTTGCAGTGAATTGGATTTAAGTGAGGGAGGGCTGTGCAGTCACCAGCCTCACTTTCTCCTTCAGAGTCATCTGGGTCCAGTGGCAAGATGTACATCAGGATGACAGGAGATGACTGTAGTTATACAAAGACAGAAGCAAATAAGAGCCCCTGTCCTCAAGAAGCTTACATTCTACTGGGAAACCTAGAGATACTTTCTACTCCAACCTCCTCATTAAGATAATGAAGATAATGGGAGTCAGAGAGGAGAAATGTCTTTTTTTCAGGACTGCTGTGAGGGACAAGCTTGGTAATACAGAACACAACTATATATAAATGGAAACAGTTCCGATCATCACTATTATTATTTTTAAGTTTCTGTAAGGTCACAAGTGAGTTAGAAACCTCTTTCCTCTACACTGCTTCAGGTTTTCTACTGCCTTGAACACATATGAAATCAACTGTTTGGTTGTTGATTCTAACATTCTCCCTAAGATTAGCTATCTCCAATTTATCCTGTACATAGCCTGTTTGCACAGAGCTTACTCGCATGCCGTCTCCCCCATTTGACTGTGAGCTCCTTGAGGTCAGGGATTGTTTTTTGCCTTTCTTTGTATCCCCTGTACTTTAACACAGTGAAAGCACTTGATTAGATGCTAGCTGACTTGAGTTTTCAGTATGTGGTTCGTAAAAACAACAGCGATGACAACCACCTGTCACTCAGAGAAAACAGATGAAACTTTACCTGACTCAAGGGGATCCCTAATGAGACAGGGAGCATCCCCTTCCTGGTTTGAAGTGAGTCTGGAGCATTTGATTTACCCATTCTGCTTCTCCAGCAGCTGTGGAGCTCTCTCCAGGTGAAGGGAGCTAATGACTCTGGTTCTGCTCCAAGCAGCAGCATCTGCAAGAACTGGAGAGAGGCTGTCCCCAGAAGGTCATTAGCCTGGTGGCCTGTAGCTTATGCCGAATTTCTGCCCATTGGATGGATGGCAAGGGAGGAATATGATGGTATAGTACAGTGGGAAAGAGTGATGGATTTGGGGTCAGAAGGCCGGGCTTCAATTTCCGTCTCTGCCACTTGAAAACAGGATCACATTAGGCAAGACACTTCATCACTCTGGTCCTCAGTTTCCACATCTGCAAAATGAGGGCTTAGGCTAGATGACTTCTTGGGTCCCTTCTAGGTCTGTAACTATGATTGCATGATCCTTGCTGAACCCTAGCACCTCTTCATGGTGTCTCACAGAAACATGAATGATCTCCTTGGGAGAGAATGGTGGCTGGTGGTATCATTCAACTCATATGCAGGGAAGCATTGACATATAAAGGAAACAGCCCTGGATTGGGATTAAATTTGGCTTGAGTGCTGGCTGTGGCACCTATTACATATATGAACTTCTAATCTCTCTGGGCTTTGGTTTGCTCATTTGCCAATTATGTCATTACTTTATCTAACACCTAAATTCATGGAGGAGCTAATGTGTGCAAAGAGGCAGTATTGTATAATGGGTAGGGAGAGCTGGCTTCATAATGCCTAAAACCCAAGTTCCATGTCTAACATATACTGGCTGTGTGATCAACACATTCATAAGTATTTTGGTAAGTATTTTGGAATTGAGGTGGGAGAGGAAGGGGCAAAGGAGACAGCAAAGGCATTACCATGAAGGAAAAAGGGCACCAAAGGCAAATTTTGATGATCTGTTTTGCCTAGGTTAGAATTAACTTTGCATATGACATCATTAATTACCAGAGTTCTGAAGCCACTTCTTAGTGGCCCAGATAGTCCTAGTTCCTTGAAGTTTAGCATCCATAGCTATAAATGCTGTGTGAAGGTCAATTCTGTTCATAAGCCAAGTAAGAAGCTGTCAACTTGTTGTAATTTGAGGGGAATGAAAATTCTTCCCTTACCAAACCCCTAGTCATATAGCTTGAAGGGATATTGGGATTCAAGAAATTAACTGGAATCCCAACAATATGAATCACTGACCCTGAATGGTACCCAAAATTCCCACCTATACCATCCTTGTTAAAATGCAAATATATTAGTGGGAAGGATAACACCTCAATCCATTATCAACAATTAATATCTCGGTTTGTCAGATTTTCCCAGTTACTTACCAATCAATAAGCATTATTGAGTTCCTATTTTGTGCCAGACATTGTGTTTAGCTCTGGAGATACAAAGAAAGGCAAAAATCAGTCTCTGCTGTCAAGCAGCTCATTGTGTAAAGGGAGGACTTGAAAAGCCAGCATTTGTAGAGTGCTTTAAGGTTTACAAAGTGCTTTTATCTATTTTCTCATTTAAGTAGGTGCTATTATTCTGCACATTTTACAGATAAGGAAATTGAGATACAGATGAAGAAACTTACCAAGGACATACAGCTAATGAGTATCTAGGGCAAGATTTGAACTAATGTCTTACTGATTCCAGGTCCAGCACCCTATGCAACTATGCCACCTAGCTGTTAGATAAGTCAGTTTCCAAAACACACATAGAAATTTAGGAAAAGTATTCGGGGAAATGTAACTGAACTGATACAAAGTGAAGTGAGCAGAACCAAGAGAACATTGTACACAGTAATAGCAACATTGTAATGATGATCAACTGTGAAAGACTTAGCTTTAATCAAAGCAATGATCCAAGACAATCCCAAAGGAGCCATGATGAAAAATGCTATCCACCTCCAGAGAAAGAACTGATGAACTGTAAGTGCAGATCGAAGCATACTTTTTTTTTTTACTTTTAAAATTTTTCTTGCATTTGTGTGTGTGTGTTTACAATAGGATTAATATGGAAATGTATTTTACGTGACCTCACATGTATAATTGATATCATATAGTTTGCCTTTTCAATGGGTAGGGGAGGAGCAGAAAGGAAGGAGAGAATTTGAAGCTCAAAATTTTAAAAGCTAAATGTAAAAAAAAAATTAAAAATATGTAATTGGGAAATATTTAAAGAAATTTAAAAATTAAAGAAAAAAAGAAAAGAAAAGGGTATTGCTGAAGAAGGGGGAGCATATTAAGAGAGGAAGGGTGATGAAGTTTCTGGTTCCTGAATGTTGAGAATGCTAAAAGGCCCTGGAAGAAAAATCTTCCCTTAACATCAGTTTTCCCCAAGGCCAGCCTTCCTGCCGCCCTAGGATATAACTGATGGGCCCAAGGACAGTATTTATGTGATGTGCTTCCTGCTTGGCATGGAAGAAGCCAACACAGACAAGGCCCTGTGAGTGGCTCAGGCATCTGGCCAAAGCCCATCCAAAATCATTTGTGTGGCACCTCGCCATGGTAAGCTTGTCTCCTTAGATCATTCAGCACACAGCTGACATCTTTATTACAGACGGCCTCTCCCGACTGTCAGCCTGAGCAGAGAGGTCAAGAACAGAGGAGATATGCAAGTGACTGACCTAGCCTCTCACCCAGGGGCCTGTAGGTACCCTTTCACCCCTCCTTGACCTCTCCTGGTTTCATCAGCCAGGTCAGGCAAGGGCAGGGCAAGGAAGGGCAGTGTCCAGCCTGAGAAAGAAGCTAGATCTTCTGGCTTTGCTCTGTCAGGGAAGAAAGACATTCCTTATTCAGAGCTGTCACTAAAACATCTTTTGCCAGCACAGAAAGCAAATACCAGTGAAAAATAAAAGGGCAATTGAGTAGAAACAGTATAGGTCCGGCACTTAGGAGGTCTGGTATCAGGTCCTACCTCCTTTGAGATTAACTAGCTCTCTCAACCTCAGAGTCTTCATTTGTAAAATGACAATAATAGGATTTCCCCTACCTACTTCACAAGGTCATTAGGAAAAAAGTGCTTTGTACCTTTCACAAAGACTATATACAGAAATAATCTCAGAATGAATGGCATGGCATCAGCATGAAGTTGTGTGTTTGAAAACTCAATCAATCATTTAACCCACAAGTATTTATTAAATGTCCCACTATGCTGGTTTGCTGATGATGCAGATGAAAATGACAGTCTGTCCTCAAGGGGTTTACATTCTATTCCAGAGGAAAGAACTATCTATAGAGCAGTAGGTATTTGTCTTGGTGGGGTATATGGGTGTTCAGGGATGACCAGCACCTCTGCTGTGAGAGTTACCCTGCCCTTTTTAGGGTTGTTCATCCACCTTTGGTGTCCAGCTGTCATCCAGCTCTCACCTGTGGTTCCAAGAATCTGTAGCTACACAGCAGCCACACCCCAGATGGGATAAATCAGGTAACCAACAGGCCTCAAACCTGTCAATGAATTAGGGAGGTGTCTACCCCAAGCACATGAACACTTCCCCCAACAGAATGGGTAGATGAGAACTATTTGTTGCAATGGCCATGAAATCGACCTTAAAGCTTGGTCAGACATCAGTGACACCAAGGTCATCCACTGCATCCTGGGCCATCACCAATTATCTGAACTTTTGTCTTCCTATTGGACTTCGATGACTCTGGAAGAGAGAATGAGCCTGACAAGTTTGTGCAACTCTGCTTCAGTTAAATCCAATTCAAAATATTTTGTTCATGTGTAGGATAAATATAAGCAGACTAAATATAAAGCAAATATGTTCATTTAAAAAGGTAATTAATGAAGATGGGCTCAGTATTTTTGGTAAAAGACAACATATGCATAATAAATTGGTAATTTTTTGTGGAGGTCGGGGGAATGGGAACAGAAAAGGCTTCATTTAAAAGATGGTACTTGCGCAGAGTTTTTAAAGAAATCTGACTGACTGACCCTTTATGGTTTCCAAATAGCCTTTCAGAACCTGATTCAGTGGACAGAAACTGTATCTTTAAAGGTTTGATTGGGGGTTTCGGGGTTGGGTTGTTTTGTTGTTGTTGTTGTTTTGTCATTTATTCCTTCCTTTATTCGTTGGCTTGTTTGTTTATAGATAAGACTGCCCAAAATAGCACCAAGTGTGGCAATCTTCCAAGGAATTTGGGCTAAAAAGACAGTCAAACCACTGATTCAGGCATATCCTTTGAGTAGTTAAGAGAGTTAAGGGGTTGAGTAGTTAAGAGAGTTAAGGATGTGTCCATATATGGGGTTTTTACTATCCTGGTTCTTTGTATCATTATTAGTAGGGAAACACTGAGCCTACTAAGGTCAGCTTGGTTACTTATTTGTCTCATGGGTAGAGGATAAAACCCTAGACTTGGGGTGCAGATGGATCTCACCGTTGAACCTTAATAGCTGTGCAATGCTGATAAATTAATGCCTGTACCTCTCTGAGCCTCCGTTTCCTCCGCTGAAAAATGGAGATAATAATAACACTTTCCTCACAAGGTTGTTTCAAAGGACAAATGAGATTAGGTGTTTAAGGCACAAGTCACAACCTCTCTGAACCTGTTTCCTCAGCCATCAACAGCACCTACCTCACAGGTCTGATGTGAGGATCCAACGAGATAATGTATGTAAGACGAGTTAGAAACCTTCGGGTGATGTTTAAAAGGGAGCGATGAGAGTGATGACAATATGTTGGAGACATGAAAAGAAGCAAAAATGTGGAATACTTGGAAGGTTAAAAACTGTAAGATACTTTAAGAAAACATACACAGAATAACATCCAGCTTTGATGATTCATGTCAGTAAATTACCTACAGAGATTGCCAGATTTCCTGCCACATACATACAAAAATCCTTTGTAAAGTTTTGCTTCTTCCACAGATTATAAAGGTACATGAATCCCAAGCTGCTCCAAACGTTGTTTGATCAGTGGGAAGAGCAGCTTGGATGTGGATTCAAACCTGGCTCTAACAAAAGCAGGCTGTGTGACTATGTGGAACCTCAGTTTCCTCATCTAAAAATGGGGATAATAATATTTGCAATGCGTTACCTCGGGGATGCATTTCCAGGAAAACATTTTGTAAATCTTAAAGCTCTATTTCATGATGTAAGTTATTGGAGATTTGGAGATGATCTAGTTTCAAATTTCAGCTCCACCATTTTTGTTACCTTTTTTTGTTGTTGTTCAGTCGTTTCAGTCTTGTCCAACTCTTCATGACCCCATTTGGAGTTTTCTTGGCAAAGATACTACAGCGGTTTACTGGCATTTCCTTCTCCAGCTCATTTTACAGACAAGGAAAATGAAGCAAACAGGGTTAAGTGACTTGCCCAAGGTCACACAGCTAGTGAGTGTCTGAGGCAGGAGTTGAACTCAGGTCTCCCTGACTCCAGGCCATGTGTTCTAACCACTGCACCCTCTAGCTGTCATTACTTACATGACCATAGGCAAATATCCTCCCTGGGTCTCATAATAATAATAATAATAAATGACATTTTTATGGCACTGACTATAGGCCAAGCTCTGTACTAAACACTTTACAAATATTGTCTCATTTGATCCTCACAACAACCCTGGGAGGCAGGTGCTATTATTAGGCCCATTTTACAGTTGAAGTAACTGAAGTTAAATGACATGTCTGGGGTCACACAGCTAGTAAGTGTCTAATTCTGGATTTGAACTCAGGCCTTCTTGACTCCAGGCCCAATGCTCTATCCTCTGTGCCACCCAGCTGTCTCATCTGTAAAATGAAGGCATTAGATTAGATGACTTCTCTGTTCTCTTCCAGTCCTACATCACAGAATCTCAAAAATAATTGAGCAGAAATTCCTTTATGACTTCCTCCAAGTACTCATCTATCTTTTATTTGAAGACCTTTCTGTCCCATAACATTTTCAGCATCTGACTGTCAAGCCCAAGAAGGTAAACTCTGGAAAACCCATATCACTCCCCTCTTCAAAAAAAAAACCACAACAAAAAACTCAAAAAACAAACCCCAAACAAAAACAAAACAAAACCTACTTAGTGGATCCCAAGCCTGTAACTTCATTTAAATAATGAGCTAGCTACCTGGTAAGTAATCTCCCCTTACCAATAGACACTGACACCTTCTTTAGTCTTCGACAGTTCCCTGGAGCATTGAAAAATTAAGTGATTCATCCAAGGTCACATAACCAAGGTGGCTCAGTAGCTGACCTTGAACCCAGGTCTCCCTCATTTCAATATTCCTCCCTCCACTCCGTCTTGCATTACATTCTTTTCTATTACTCCTCTCATACACTCTATATTTCAGCCAAACTGGTAATTCACATTCATTGTGCATATATATTATGTTAGAGTCAGGACCCATATTAAGTGTGTGACCCTCTACAAGTTGCTCAATCTCTCAATAACCTGGGCTACTCTCTGAGACTTTGAATTCCAGAGAAAGTGCCGACCTGCATCAGTAGACACTTCCTATACTGATAAAATTAAGTGTTCAGTCCTACATTATATTTGGTGCTGACTTATCTTAACTTGTTGACTGAACATGTTGAATTAACAATCAAACATGTTGTTATTTTCCCCAGTAGCACATACATTTCTTGAAGTCAGAGACTATTTCATTTTTGCCTTTATATTCTCAGTGCCTACCCATTTCTGGTGCTTAATTGGTGATGAATGCAACACTTGTTGGATTAAGCTGAATGAAAATGGAAAGCTTTGTATTAAAGCTCATACTCCTAACCTTCAAAATATATTCCCAGGTGATTACTAAAACTGTTAGTACTGGGGAAAAGTGAAATAGAAATAGAGACCAGTCAATACAGTAGAATGGATATATCCATCATCCAACCAAATATATGAAGAAGATATGTTTGATACACCTTTAGAAAAAAATTAATAGTGGGAAAAATTCATTATTTAAAAAAATGGACCTGGGAAAATTGGTTACTTGTTTTCAGGAAAGGAATTAATCCAGAGCATATGCCATTTACACTTGTAAATGTTGTTGTTTTAATCATGTCCAATTCTTTGGGACTCCATTTGGAGTTTTCTTGCCAAAGACACTGGAATGGTTTTCCATTTCTTTGTCCAGCTCATTTTACAGGTGAGGAAACTGAGGCAAACAGAATTAAGTGACTTGTCAAGAGTCACACAGCTAGTAAGTATCTGAGGCTGGATTTGAACATGAGTCTGATTCCAAGCCTTCACTAACACTGTACCAATTTAGTGCCCCAGAAGAGACCTTAAAGGTCATCTAATCCAATTCTTTATTTTACAGATGAAGAAAATGAGACCCCCAAAAGTTAAGTGATTTACTTGCTTAAGGTCACACAAGGGCAGCTAGGTGGTGAAGTGGATAGAGTATTATGCCTAGAGTCAGTAAGAGTCATCTTAATGAACACATTTCTGGTCTCAGACACTTACTAGCTATATGATCCTGGGCAAGTCACTTCACCCTGTTTGCCTCAGTTTCTTCATCTGTAAAATGAGCTGGAGAAGGAAATGGCACACAGCTTCAGTATCTTTGCCAAGAAATCCCCAAATAGGGCCACAAAGAGTTGAACATGACTGAATAACAACTGGACAACAAAAAAAAGGTCACACAAGTTGCAAGCAGCAAAGCCAGGTCGGCCATTTCCAAATTCAACACCTACTTTCAATTATAATTTATTGCCCAGTCTTGTTGGAACAGAGAGGAAGGAATGAATATTCATGAGACATTTTAATGATGGAATTGATATAACTTGGTAACTGATGGTATATGAGGTGAGAGAGAAGGGTCAAAGATAACCCCAAGGTTTCAACATGAAAGACAAGATAAAAAGCAGCTTCCACAAATAGAACTCGTGGAGTTAGAAGGAGGAATAGTTGCAAGAATTCTGGATGTTTGGCCTGGAAAAGGGAGGGGGAACCCCAGTACGATGGGATCCCTGTCTTCAAATGCTGACAGCCGGTCAGGTAGAAAAAGGATTTGAATTGTTCTCCTTGGCCCCAGAGGGCAAAATTAAGAACAGGGGGAAGGTTCGGGAAGGCAGACATCTATCTGTTCCATAAGAGAACAGTCTACCTCAGGAAACAGCTTTCAGCTAACTCCAGAGCAGTAGGAAAATCCTAATCCATAACTGTCCACCTGCTCAGCATATTTCGAATACTATTTTCAGGTTCTGAGAATTTTCTAATTTGTGCTTAATAGGAACACCTAGATGCTTGGTAGTCTAAAATAAAAAGATGAGAAGTAAAGATGTTGCATATTTAAATTCAGTCTCACATATATTCCAAGTAGGGAAAAATAGCATGGGAATGGTATCTGTATTGCCCATCAATAATTTATTTATTTCATTTGAAAAATTCTAAAGAAAGAATCATAAGATTTAAAATTTATTTGTAAGCTGGAATTGAACCTTCATAGAAAACACTTATGAGAGAGATCTATGCAAAGAAATATATTTCTGGGGCAAGTAAATATTTACATACACAAAAGTATTTACTTTCAGATATGTAGATGTAGATTTCTTCAGTGGGACAAGATCAGTGTAAACATTTACTCAGTGGAAATAACTGACAAGTAGTTAGGAAATAAAAATATTTATATTGTATATCTCTTTTTCTCTCTTAAATTGTTTCAACTCTAGTTCATCCACGAATTTCCAAGTAGGACTGAAAGTATAAACGCAGGCCACTTTTAAGTTATGAGTAAAAGACTACTTTTTAAAAAGTGAATCCATATTAAAATTTTCTAAAAATGCTCTCCATGCCCCATCCTGCCCATGCCCATCAATTGTTATTGTATGGCCAAACAAGTTATGGTATATGAGTGCGATGAAATGCTATTGTGCTGAAATAAATAATGAAGTAGGTGGTTTCAGAAAAACCTGGGAAGAATTTATTTGAATTGATAAAAAATAAAGTGAACAGGAGCAGGAGAACAGTATATACAAACAGCAATATTGTGATGATAATCAACTGCGAAAAACTTAGCAGCTCTGATCAATCTAATGATCCAAGGTGGTACTGATAGTGCTGGGCCTGGTGTCAGGAAAACTAATCTCCCTGAGTTCAAATCTCACCTCAGACATGAGTTATGTGACCCTGGGCAAATCACTTAACCCTGTTCGCCTCATTTTCCTCATCTGTAAAATAAGCTGGAGAAAGAAAGGGCAAAGTACTTCAGTATCTTTGCCAAGAAAACCCCTGATATGTTCACGAAGAGTCACAACTGAAATGACTGAACAACAACATGGTGGACCATACTTGGACTTTGAGTGAAAATGGAAACTTTTTTTCTTTTTTTTCTTCCCTTTCCCCTCCAAAAAGGCTAATGTGGAAATATGTTTTGCATGACTTCATATGTGTAACAGACATCATATTTCTTGACTTCTCAATGGGTGAGGGAGAGAGTGGAGAGAGAGAGAATTTGGAACTGAAAATAAAAATAAACAGGAAGAAATAAAAGGGTAAACTACCCCCCAACCTATATAAAATTTAAAAATAAAAAAGCTCCCCACCTTTGAGGAGAGTCTGATGGTTTCCAGAAGCAATTATCCACAGCCCATAAAAACAAAGGCCCTGCCTTGAGGCACGGACTGTGCCTTTAGACAATTTGTGGGTTTGTTCCATGACTAGCTTTGCAGCCAAAATTACTAGCATCTTTGTGAAGGCATCTAGAGAGACTGGGTTGCTGAGTCCAGTGTAGTTCCCACCTAGACATTCAGCTCAAGGCAAGAGTTTTATAGTCAGGGACATAACTTTTTGTGGGTTGTGAGTCATCATTGACTTTCCCCACCCCCAGAAGGGAAGTGTGGAGTAGGAGACACAAAGAGGAAAAATAACAAAATGGAATTTATGATAAATAGCTGGATTCAACTTTAACATTAAATGTCTTGGCAGCTTGCTGGCAGATGCCATTAATGTGAATTTTCATTCACATTTCCAGTCTGCTGTGTGAAATAGTTCTTTGTGTTCATTCAATTATGAGGATTTTATCCACCTGTCTGGAACTGCCTCACCCCTTCATTCCTGTACTCCAAGCACTCCAGACTACTTGTCTCTACCTGTAGGATTCTGTTAGTTCCCTCCCTCCTCCCTCCTCCACCTTATACAGAACAGTTGTCCAGGTGCAATCAATAGGGCTGGATAATTCAGTGAATAGAGCAGTGAGTCAGAAAAAATTAAAGTAGCCCTGAGCAAAAAGCATGTAACGATCTCTTGCCTGAGAAAATATTTGACTCAGTATCAAGCAACATACTTGCTGCTGGTGTTATTTACCTGTTGTCTGGATCTTTACCTCTGTTTACTTGTTCTCCTTGGCTTGGGAACCCGACCCCTTGTTACCCACATCCTCTGTCTTCATCTCTGGTTCTATATCTCCTCATCTCTTAGCCTGAACTCATGATTTCTGCCTTAGTTCCATGATTCCCTTTGCCTTTTCGTATTGAAGTATCCTGCCTACCCAGAACCAACTTCTCAGATTTTCTGCTCTTTATACTTATGACCCTCCCCATATTGGATAATTTTCCTGGGCTGTCATACTTTTTTTTTTTCAAATGACCACACAAAGGTGTTGGCCAATTCATTAATAAATACATACAGCATGTGGTTTAAGTAGAAAATCATTCCCTCTGAACTCTTACAGCCATGTGCCTGTCCTAATGTATTGACATTAAACTTTCCATCTGTGGAACATTTCCCCATGCCCAGTACTTGCCACCCCATTTGAACAAAACAAAACGTCTTATCCAAATATACAGTAAAGTTGAGATGCCTGCAAGAAGCTGGTCTAAATTTGAGCAAATAGCAATAAAGTGGTTTAGTAGGGACTGAAAGGATTCATGTTTAAAGCAAAAGTGTTGACTCTTTTGGAAACATTCATATTACAAGGGCCCAGATAGCTCCTGAGCCACTTAGAGGACTCACAGATCTTCATTTTGAAACCCATTGCCCTAGAGGCATCCCTGCTAGAAATTATGCTTACTGGGGTGGCTCTACTAGTAGAGGGAAAGGAACTCCATGCAGAATTGGGTTTAGGCCACACTCTGAATGAGGGAAATATGCAGTCTTCTGTAATTCTTCTTTTTCCCTTTCGCAACCCTTTCTCTCTAATCTGTTCCCTCCTTCACTCAACTGGACACTCTACAGTGCCTCCCTTGTATCTGGAAAAAATACATTTGAAAAATCATAAACACCATAGTATGAATTATTCAGGGGTGCTCCCCACTTCCAGGGGCATTTTGAGCTCAGCTCCAACCAGACTCTTCTTCCTTCTAAAAATCAAATGCCCACCCCTGCAGCCCTGGCTCTGAATCTTAAGCATTCATCTTTTCATGGTCTCATTGCACTTCATAAGGGCATTGAAAGTTGGTCCTCTTCTCTCTATCCCAAGAGAGCCAATTTACACTACAGCAGTCCTTGCCCCAGTCATTGCCATCCCAATTTATGTCTCAAATTTCATCAGGTGACCAGCCCATACCCGCATCGTTTTGTGTCTAGGGAGACTCAAAACTAAAGCTTAAAGTCAATGGTACAGGCGCTGCCTTGTTTGTGACACAAGATCTCTTTGCCCCTGACTCAGATAGGTCATAGGGTGTGACAGGCCATGAGAAAGGGGATAGGGGTATTGGTAGCATAGAGTCATTCCATCCAACCCATCTCCTTCAGGAACTTTATCCCCTCTTTTTCAGGTGTCCATTTGGGACTGACTGCAACAAGAATTCACCTTTAACGGGGCCAGGTACACAATGCCTGAACTTAGGTTTATCACCATATCCCCTGACCCACCTAGTTGACTCTTAGGTGATCATAAAGCCTTGGTAATGCAGTTTGAAGCCAAAGTCTTAGCCTCCTAGACCAATCCAGTTTTAGGGACAGCTTTCTTGACTTCTGGTGAAAGAACTAATCTAATCCATATGGGGATAGAGGGTGGTGTAGGGTGGTGTGAAGACCTTGCTAGATACTGATTGCATTACACATAAGATCTCCTTTTTTCTAATCTTTATTTAAGGAAATGTTAATGTTAATTGATGTTGGCTAAATAAAAAATTAATCTCCCCCCAAATAAGAGAAAAACTAAACATGTAAGAAATCCTGTCTTCTAATAGAATTTTCCTGAACATCTTTTCTGTGAGCCTATGGAAGATAAATTGACATCCCAACACTATTCAATTACAAAAAGCAGTCACTTAATCCATTTGCACAAGTATTAAAAAGAGGGTAAGGACTCAGTCCTAGTCTCAACTCTAAAGAAGAATAGAAGAAAAGGAGAAAGAAGGGAAAAACCAGTAACAAAACAATAGTTCATCCTTACATCTGGGATTACAAAATTTCAAAATGGAAAATGCCTTTGAGATTTTCTCACATGATTCTCTCATTTTACTGTAAGAAAACTACAGCCTGAAGGTGAAGTGATTTGTCCGCTTGTTGTCCTTCAGTCATGTCAGACCCTTTGTGGCCCCATTTAGGGTTTTCTTGACAAAGACACTGGAGTGATTTGCCATCTCCTTCTCCAGCTCATTTTACAGGTGAGGAAACTGAGGCAAGTAGGGTCAAATGATTTGTCCAGGGTTACACAGCAAGTGTCAGATGCCAGATTTGAAAATCTGGAGTGAGTCTTCCTGACTCCAGGCCCAGTGCACCCCTTAGCTACCCTCAGTCATATCCATTGTGCAGGTCAAAGCTGTATTTGTGATCAAGGTTTCTGATTACAAATCTACTTTTCCGAGGTCACAAAAGAAATTAATTTTAAAAAAGCTGAAATTAAATAACATTTTATAAAATTCTTTATGTGCCTTGTCTCTTTTGCTTCTCACTTCAACACTGTGAATTATATCAGGCAATTTTCATTATCCTCATTTATCAGCTAAGTAAGTTGAGGCTTAGGAAGGGGTAAGTGATTTATCCAAGATCATACAGCTAGGAAGTGACCCAGCCCAGTCTGGAGGATCTGAAGGACTCAACCACTGGGTGTCACAGCTTCCCATCATGTGTGCCATCATACTGAACAGGTACTTCAAGTCTAATTTGTGGAGATAGCTACATACTCCATAAGGCTGATTCCTCTGAATCTCTGGTCACTGACTACACATGAGGAGAGCATCTGGCCAAAGTCAGCATGTGGCAGGCTTCTACATCACCAATCAACTGCTGTTTGCCCAAACACCGGCGAGCAGTGTGGAAGCTGCCATGTTCTCTGGATGTTTCCAAATACGCTTTGCTTTGTAAGAGTAGAATAGGCATTGGCATCTAGCAACGTGTAATTTGACTGCTCTGGGACTCAGGGAGAAAAATTGTGTTTTTTTACAGAAGACTGTGAAAATAAGCGAGATGAGACGGGTGGTTTTTGCTTTTAAATGCTCTGTGCTCTTTAGAGGCACATGCTATGTGCATCGGAGAGTTACTATGCTATTTCCAATTATTTAGAATTTGAATCCTTGGTATTACTTAGTGGGAATGCACATACATGTAGAACCAACAGGAATGAAAGCACCTTCTCCCTGAAGGGTTGGCCTCTCAGTAGGAGCCAGACTTGAAAAAGGAAATCATCCAATCACAGTCCTGCAAAGTGTGTCTGAGAAACTCATCTTCCAATAGCATGTGCTGAAATTATCCCTGGCACATTGACATTGTAGACACACACACAAACACATGCGTGTTTTCCTTTGTATTCAGAGCTGCTGCTGCAGCTGCTGCCAGGGTCATTTCCTGGGCTCGATTTTGATCTCTCCATGGAAGAGATCTTGCTCTCTCGGATTTTTGCTGCACCATCCACCCTAGGATTATTCTTAGTGTCTCTGCAGATACAATATAGCAGCCGCAGTCAGCCAGCCAGTCTCTCCTCTCTCTTCCTCCTTCTTCCCTCCCCTCACCACAACCACCCTCAAGTAGGCAGAGATGTTGACATCTTGTGAATGAAATCCCTTAATGATATTTTTCAAGGTACTACAAAAGAAGGCTATTAACTCTAAAAGTGGAAGAATTGGAAAGGAATGGAGGAAGGGAGGAAGGAATGAAAGAAAGAAGGAAGGAAGGGAGGAAAGAAGGAAGGAAGGAAGGAAAGAAGGAAGGAAGGAAGGAAAGAAGGAAGGAAGGAAGGAAAGAAGGAAGGAAGGAAAGAAGGAAGGAAGGAAGGAAAGAAGGAAGGAAGGAAGGAAAGAAGGAAGGAAGGAAAGAAGGAAGGAAGGAAGGAAGGAAGGAAGGAAGGAAGGAAGGAAGGAAGGAAGGAAGGAAGGAAGGAGGGAGGAAAGGGAGGGAATGAAAATGGAAGAAGGAAGGAAGGGAGGGAGGGAGTGAGGGAAGGAATGAAGGAAGAAGGAAAGGAAGGAAGAAAGGAAGGAAGGAAGAGAAGGAAAGAG
Source organism: Dromiciops gliroides (assembly GCF_019393635.1). Taxonomy (NCBI): domain Eukaryota; kingdom Metazoa; phylum Chordata; class Mammalia; order Microbiotheria; family Microbiotheriidae; genus Dromiciops; species Dromiciops gliroides. The sequence goes on along the minus strand of NC_057863.1, from coordinate 280,448,043 downwards.
AAAGATTCTTTCTACCAGAATATTCAAAAGAGAAATGTCACACATAGGGAAAGGATAAGGAAGATATATTTGTGTTTTTGTTGGCCTACCATCTGGATCTGGGTATGGAGGGAAATATCCTATATCTAAAGCCTGATGGAAATCTAGAAATTGTAAGGATGGCCATCAAATGGGGAATGGCTGAACAAGCTGTGGTATATGGTTACATTTAGAGATTATTTTCAACATTTGTTTTTATAAGATTTCTGGTTTCAAATTTTTCTCCATCCCTTCCCTCCCTCCCCCCTCCCCAAGACAGCAAGTTATCCAAAATAGGTTATATATGTACAATCACATTAAACATATTTCTGTATTAGTCATAAAAGAAGAATCAGAGCAAAAAGGAAAAACCTCAAAAAAAGAAAAACAATGACAACAAAAACAATAGAAATAGTATGGTTTGATCTGCATCCAGATTCAACAGTTCCTTTTATTCTGGATTTGGAGAGCATTTTCCATCATGAGTCCTTTGGAATTGTCTGGGATCACTGTATTGCTGAGAAGAATCAAGTCTATCACAGCTGATCAACACACAATATTGCTGATACTATGTACAATGTTCTCCTGCTCATCTCACTCATTATCAGTTCATGCAAGTCCTTCCAGGTTTCTCTGAAATTCATCTGCTCATCATTTCTTAGAGCACAATGGTATTGCATTACATTCATATGTGGTATATGATTATGATGGAATACTACTGCACTATAAGAAATGATGAGCTCTGGGGCAGCTAGGTGGCACAGTGGATAGAGCACCGGCCCTGGAGTCAGGAGTATATGAGTTCAAATCCGGCCTCAGACACTTAACACTTCCTAGCTGTGTGACCCTGGGCAAGTCACTTAACCCCAATTGCCTCACTTAAAAAACCAAAAAAACCCCAAAGAAATGATGAGCTCAATGATCTTAGAAAAACATGGAAAGACTTGTGCCAAATAATGAAGAGTGAAATGAACAGAACCAAGAGAACATTGCATACCATAACAGAAATATTGTTTTAATAACAACTTTGAGTGAATAAGTCATTTTTGGCTATTATAAATACCTAAATTAACTCTAAAAGACATATAAAGAAAGGTTATCTGCATTCAGAGAAAGAACTGATAAATAGAAGTTTGTATGGAATAATTTTACATATATTATATATATATATATATATCTGTGTCTACTGGTAGTCATCTGTAGGGCAGGGAGTGGGTGGGGAGGAAAGAAAAAACTAAATTTATGTGATAATTTTGTTGTATATTTGAAATGAATAGCAAGTTGTATATAGTAGTTTTGCAGTTTCATATACAATCATCTTGGGTTTTTGTTTTTGTTTTTTTTTCGTGAGGTAATTGGGTTTAAGTGATTTGCCCAGGGTCACACAGCTAGTAAGTGTTAAGTGTCTGAGGCTGAATTTGAACTCAGGTACTCCTGACTCCAGGGCCGGTGCTCTATCCACTGCACCACCTAGCTGCCCCAATCATCTTGTTTTTAATAAACATTTTTATTTAAAGTTTTGAGTTCCAAATTCTATCCCTTCTACATTCCCTCCTCTCCCATCTCCCTATAATCATATATATTTTTTGTTATACTATGTTATGGAAATGCCTTTTCTATTCCATAAATTAAAAACTAATTTTAAAGAAAATCTAGAGAGGGATAAGCTCTGACTCCAATATCCAAGATTTTCCTGCTTATTGGCTGCCTAATGGATAGTCGAGACACCTGAGTCAAGGCTCTGTACCACATTAATATGCATGGCAATGAGGTGGTCCTCCTCCTTGCCATAACCAATCCTTCTCCTTGAGCACTGATTCCATTTACTCTTGTCTTCTGCAGAGATTCTGACACCCCGTGAATGAAATCCCCTTATGACATTTTTCAAAGTACTACAAAAGAAGGCTATTGACTATTAAAGTGGAAGAATTGGAAAGGAATGAAAGAAGAGAGGGAGCAAGGAAAAAAGGAAAGCAAGGAAGGAGGGAGGGAAGAAAGAAAGAGAAAAAAAGAAGAAAGGAAGGAAGGAAGGAAGGAAGGAAGGAAGGAAGGAAGGAAGGAAGGAAGGAAGGAAGGGATCTCAGGCATCCTCTCTAATTTTCAGCCTCTTTATGTACAAATACCCAAAGAATAGCAAGGTGCCTGACTGTATAGTAGGAACCTTAATAAATACTTGATGATTGATTGGTATCTAACTAGTTCCTTCCCTACTGCCTTCAAACATGCCAGTCTCCTTTAGCCATTAAAAAAATCATTACGTAATCTTCTCAAGCTGTCATCCCACATCTACTCCCTTTCTCAGCCAAACTCCTAAATAAGCTGTCTATATATCTGACTCTACACCTCTCCTCTCATTCCATCCTTACCCCTTTGAAATCTGGTTCTTAGTTCTCATCCTTCTCTTATTTGCATTTGACTCTGTTGACTGCCCTTTGCTTCTAGATACTCTTCACTTTGGGTTTTTATGACCCAACTCTTTCCTAATTCTCCTCGCACCTCTCTCACTAGTCTCTTTCAGGTTTCTTTGCTGACCCATCATCAATAATATGACCCCAAATTGGGTATTCTCCAAAGTCCTGTTCTGGGCTCTTTTAAAGATTATCAGTGCATATATTTAGAGCTGGAAGGTACTTTAATATCTATCAACTCCAAAGTCCTCATTTTATAGATGAGGAAACTGAGACACATAGAGACCTGTTGCCATTAACTTGTCTATTGTCACACAGATAGTAGGTGCGTATACCAAGACCTGAACCCATCTTCCTGCCTTAAAGCCCAATGCTCTATCCACTATTCCACTCTGGGTGCTTCTATCTCTATACTCTTTCTATTGATAATCTTATCAGCTCCTGTGGGTGTAACACCTCCATGCAGATGATATATCCAGCCCCATTCTCCTCCCTGAGCTTCAGTATGGCATCATCAACTACTTATTGGACATTTTGAACAGGATGAGTTGGACATCATCTCAAACTCAATCTCTAAAGCAGAACTCCTTGTTTTCCCCCAAATCTACCCTTCTCCTAACCTTCCCTATTTCTGTCAAAAGAACTACCATTATTCCAGTCTTCTAGATTTATTATCTTCCAATTATCCTTTAATCCCCATTCTCTCTTATACCACACATTCAATTAGTTGCCAAACCATGCTATTTCTACCTCAATAATATCTCTTGAATCTGACCCCTTCGCTCTCCTTACAGAGATATCACTTTAATTCAAGCCTCATCACTTCTCATATGTGCTATTGCAATGATCTCCTAATTGGTCTCCCTGCCTTAAGTTTCTCCTGGCTGGAGTTTATCTTCCACATAACTGCTAAAGGGATTTTCTTATACTGCAAACCTGACTTTGTCACTCCCCTACTCGATGAACTCTAATGGCTCCCCATGGCCTGTTGGATAAAATATAAATTCCTGTTTAGCCTTTAAAGCAACCTGACCTCAACTTATCATTCCATTCTCATTGCGCATTACATTCCACTCCTGCCCTCTGCAATCCAGCAAAACTGGACTTCTTGCTTTTCCTCACATAGGGCACTCTCTTATCTCCATGCCTCTGTGGGTAGCTAGGTGACACAGTGGCTAATGTGCCAGGGCCTGGGATCAGGAAGACCTGAGTTCAAATCTAGTATGATCCTAAGCAGGTCACTTAACCTCTGTCTGCTTCAATTTCCTTATCTGTAAAATGGGGATAATGGAGCCTATATCCCAGGATATTTCTAAAGTGCTTACCAGAGTGTCTAACACATAGTAAAGCACTATATGAATATTAGTTATCATTATTATTACTAGTGTTATTACATACTAACCTGGAATGTACTCCCTCCCTCCTCATCCCCATCTCACAGAATCTCTTTCTTCCTTCAAGATTAAGGCCAAGAATTCCCTTCTGCAGGAAGTCTACCCAACTGCTAGGGTCCTCCTCCCAAGCCATCTTGTATTTAACTCCTTGGTATTTATTTGCATGTAGATTTATTCTTTGCATTTGTCCTGTTTAAACTTATATCTGTCCTTGAGGTCTCTCCAGTTAGAATATAAGATCCTTGAGAATAGGAATTATTTTATTCTTTGTATTTATATCCCCAGACCTTAGCGTAGTGCTTGGCACATAGTAGATGCTTGATAAATATTTGATTTATTGGTTGATCACTATGATTACTTATCTCTACAAAGAAAGACATTTTATTTTTCTTTCCTCTCCCCCTCTCCTTTTTTTTAAATCCCCGAAGCTGGGCCAATGGGAAGCATAAGCCTACAGGACACATAGAATGTTTTATATATATATATATAGCATTCCAACTATTCTCCTCCCTTCCGTAATGTCCACTGCTGGCTTAGAGCCAAGATAAGACTTCCATGATATTATGTAGATTGGAAAAGGGAAAGATTGTTAAGAGAGCACTGGGGTGTAGAATGATCCAGGAAATAATAGGATTGGTCCCTCAGTTATCATATCAAAGAGAACTTCTTAGGCAAGTCAATTTACCTCTTTGTATCTCAGTTTCCCCATCTGTCAAATAGAGACAATACAGCCTGACACATCACACCTACCTTACAAGGTTGCTCTTAGAATCAAAGGAGATTTCTACAAAAGTGATTTGAAGAGGCTACATGAAGATTGAACTGGTCTTAGAACACTTGGGTTGGACTTTCAACTCTGATACTCCTTAGTCGTGTGCCCCTAGACAAAGCTCCTAACCTCTGAGCTTCAGTTTTCTCAGCTACAAAATGGAGATAATAATATTTGAACTACCTACTTCACAGGATTGTGAGGAAAGAACTTTATAAACCTGAAGCTTTTTGGAAATGTGGCTTGCCAAAGAAAAATATTAATACTCTGTGGTTTAGGCACAAATCTGCCAGAAGTAATTTTTTTATCAATTTAACATTATTCTATATCCAAGCATTTTTAGCATCAAGAGAGAATTGTCCAAAGTGGCACAGACCCTCCATGCCCTAGGACATCTTTCTATCCCAAGATTACTTATACTAACATTTATAGGAATCTTGAACAAAGAAAAGATCACAAAATGTTAAAATACAGTTTGGGGTTAATATTCTAAAAAAAGTCACTTAAGCTTTTACTAACATTTCTCAGGCTACTTCTTCCTTGGTCACTCTCCCCAAGGATTGAAATGATCAATATCCTTATTTCTGACTGGCAGAGGGCAGTGTCCCTGGTTGACTCATAGTGCCAATGGCTTCAGGGGTTAGGGAAGGCAGTGATCTTAACTGCACACTAGATATTTATTTTATTCTATCTGCTTACCATCCTTAATCCATTTTTCTATGGACTTAGTTTTTTGTTTTGTTTTGTTTTGTTTTCCTAGAGGGAAAAGTGGGAAAAGGGTTTGAGGCTAGAGAAATATCATATCTTATTATTTTTGGTTGAATTAGAAATTAAGGTTTAATATGGTTCCACAGGCCTATTATTAAAATGTAAAATACAGTTGTTACCAATAATTATATAAGAGGGTGCTTAGTTTGAGGGAAACTTTTTGATTAATCATTGCTACTGGATGTTTGGGCTATTTCACTGAATGTAAATGCTGTCGTCTCTAGGTAGGAGATTTAAATGCTCTCTCTGAAAATAGGTACATTGTGTCAATATGGGGGAGGAGGGTGGGACAAGGAAGACAGCTGCACATGGAACATGCACTAATTGCACAGGTGCCCACGATCATTAATTGCTTCACCTACTACAAAAGACCGTGGAGACATTCTTATGAGCTAATGATCCTCGTCTGACATGGTCTTGTGAGAGCCAACTCCTGCATGTATTAGTGATAGATCATTCACATTGAATAAAGATAGTAGAACAGGGGTACAAAGGAGAGATACCGACAGAGATAGCTAGACAAATTCAGAGACAGATGGACAGAGACAAAGACAAAGACACACCGAGAATGTAGAGACAGACAGAAAAAGAGACAGGGCGAGTATATGACACATATAACAGTTACTGTGTGAATGAAGATTGAAAGGACAATACAAGAAAATGAGTGTGAAGGAAGATGGGCATCAACATTCAGATCCCTGGAGACAATTCTTGGCAGTAAGAATACGCAGAGGTAGAAAGAGTGGGTTCTTATTCCCAAAGGGCTATGGCACTGTGCATACCCTTTGACCCAGTAATGCCACTACTAGGTTTGCATCCCAAAGAGATCATAGAAAAGGGAAAAGGACCCACATGTACAAAAATATTTATAGCAGCTCTCTTTGTGGTTGCAAAAAATTGGAAATCAAAGGAATGCCCATCAATTGAAAAATGGCTGAACAAGTTGTGGTATATTAATGTAATGGAATACTATTGTGCTATAAGAAATGATGAGCAGGCAGATTTCAGAAAAACCTGGAAAGACTTAAGTGGACTGATGCTGAGTGAAGTGAGCAGAACCAGGAGAACATCGTACACAGTAACAGCAACATTGTGTGATGATCAACTGTGATACACTTGATTCTTTTTAGCAATACAATGATCCCAGACAATTCCAAAGGACTCATGATGGAAAATGCTCTCCAAATCCAGAAAAAAGGACTATGGATTCTGAATGCGGATCAAACCATACTGTTTCTGCTTTAGTTTTTGTTTTTACTTTTTTGAGGATTTTCCCTTCTGTTCTGATTCTTCTTTCATAACATGACTAATGCAGAAATAAGTTTAATGTGATTGTACTTATATAACCTAGATCAGATTGCTTTCTGTCTTGGGGAGGAGAGGAGGGAAAGGAGGAAGGGAGAAAAATTTGGGACTATAAATCTTATGGAAACAAATGTTGAAAACTATCTTTGCATGTAACTGGAAAATAATAAAATACTTTTATGATTTAAAAAGAAAAAAAGAGTGGGTTCTAAGGCAAGACAGAAGCAAGTGTTGTATGTATCTGGTTGGGGAAGTTGTGCAGCCCTGGGTATATATATATATATATATGTGTGTGTATGTGTGTGTGTGTGTGTGTATACATATATATGTATATATACATACATATATATAGTGGTAAAAATTATTTGTGGTAAAATTAATATTGGAGTTTTTAGCTGACTCGTTTGGGAGGGGCCACACCTGGCCTACCCTGAGGTTACGTATGCTACTGAGGGCAGAAGGAGAACTCTCCATAGGCAGTTTTTGAAGGACCTCCCCTTTTGGGGAGAGAAAGATCGAATGCTCCCTGAAAGGAGGCTGAGGGTTCTTCCGGAACATTAGGCTTCTTCTGGAACGCTAGCGGTCTCTCGGACTCTCTCCCCTTTCGGTGGTGGCACGAGTTCTCTCGCTCTTGGGCTTCCAGGCTTTGGTAAGTTAATTACAGAAAACTCTAAATTCCTTTGAACTAGCTTAATTGGAAATGATCTGGAGATTGCATAGGTTAAGTTTAGAGTTAAGAGTATCTGTATTTCTTTTTTCCTATTTCCTTGTCTTTGATTTTTATTAATTTCACCTTTGTTGTTTAATTAATTCCCAAGTAATATAATCTGATCCCTTTGTGAATTAAAGCTTAAAGGCTCCTTTCTTATTGGCCTGGGAGAAATATCTAAAAAGGGCAGTTCAGAGGGGAGGGTGAAACTAAAAGGTCCCTCATATTTGTGGGACCCCAATATTAAGGCGAGTCACCCAACTAATGCTCTGTATATCAAATTTTGGCCCTCACTATATATATACTTTTTTTTTCTTTTGCTGGGCAATGAGGGTTAAGTGACTTACCTAGGGTCACACAGCTAGTAAGTGTCAAGTGTCTGAGGCCGGATTTGAACTCAGGTCCTTCTGAATCCAGGGCCAATGCTTAATACACTGTGCTACCTAGCTGCCCCACAGCCATGGATTCTAATGCTGACATTTGAGTAGTACCTCTTCCATAACCCAGGACCAGAGGGTAAAGCTAAACCTTGCTCTCTCTCCCCTATAATAATCAGGGCCTGAGCTCACAATCATGGTAGGAAGGAAGCTGCTGATGTCCATAATAAGGTTCAAGGATGGGAGAAAGTAGTTCAATTGCTTATCATACTGACTCAAGGTGACAGAGTTTATGGAGATTGTGCCCCTAAAAGATAATAAGGTGTGGCCTCCCAAAAGTCTCATCATAGGGAACAGATGTGACTTTTTTTTTCAATAGTACCTATCAGCAATTTGTCAAGGAATAAAATTATTAGGAGGCAGCTAGGTGACTTAGTAGATAGAACTCTGGACCTGGAGTCAGGAAGACCTAAGTTCAAATCTGGCCTCAGACACTAACTAGTGGTGGGTGTGACTCTAGTCAAATCACTTAACCTCTGTTTGTCTTAATCCACTGGAGAACGGAATAACAAACCACTCTAGTATCTTTGTCAAGAAAACCCCATGGACAGTGTGGTCCATGGGGTCACAAAGAGTTGGACATGACTTACATGACTAAACAACAACAAAATTACATAAAAGATGGTGTCCTAGAGGATGCCCCAGGACTAAATTGGTAAAGAATTGCAGCAGCACAAAAATGATCAATTTGAGGTTGAAAAAGAGCAGTTCTTTGTGAAAGAAGTTGGAGGTCAAGTCAGAAAAGCTCTAGCAGCAGGCAGAAGAAGAAGACATAGCAGTGAAAGATGGGGAAGTTACTTTAAGAAAATAGAATAAAGAGGAAGAAAGATCAAGGAGAAAGCAAAAGTACAGCTAAGGGTCAAAGAATAGATTGGAAGGGACAGGTAGGTGGTGCAGTGGATAGATCGCAGGCCCTGGAGTCAGGAGGACCTGAGTTCAGATCAAAATAGCTGTGTGAACCTGGGCAAGTCACTTAACCTCAATTACCTCCAAGTTAAAGAAAAATATTGGAAGCTGGTGAAGAACTGACTAAGGGGGAAGAGATTCCCTATGTGTGTAGAGGGAGAAGAAACTCTGAGACTGAGCCACTGTTCATATATAGAAGATGCTCTGGGTGAGTGGAAGAACGTATCAATTGAATCTCATTGATTCAAGTTACAAAGGACCCTAGAGGTCATCAAATCCAAGCTTCTCATTTTACACATTTGAGTCCCAGGGAGGTTTCAAGGTATGCTGGATAACAAGAGACAGAGTAAGGATTCAACAGCAGATCCGCTACTTTCAGATCCAGAGCTTTTTCAAACTCTGCACCTCTCTGCACCCCTGGGCCATAAAGAACACATTCCCCTACCCTTGCCCCCAAGCGCAGGGGGAAATGGAGAGAGTATGTTGTTGTCAGTGTTGAGAACTCAGGGGAAGATGCCAGAAATCCAGGGCACAAGAGCTCATTTGATTTGCAAGTACCCACTGAGCTTCAGGAAAATGTCCAGATGTTCTCTCGACCTTGGTGATGGTAGTTTGTCCCGGGGGCTTGAGTTCAAGCCTCTGAGTATTTCAGTGAGAGGCTATGGAGTCTTTAGTGATTATAAGAGGGGGATATTGTGGAGTGAATGTTTAGGAGGATGGATAAATGTTTGCAGATGCCACTCCCAGAAATAATTTTCAGGAGTAAAACTTTAGGAAATGAATGTGAAGAAGAAAGGCTAGACTGGTGCAGACCCTCAGAGCCAAGTCTGTGTTCAGAGACCAAATGAATCTGGGAGAAATCATGGTACAGGGAAAAATGGCATTGGACTTGGAGTCCCAGGAGTCTGTGTTGAGATCTCAGCTCTGTCCCTTACTGCCATTTGACCTTAAGCAAGTCACTTAATGTATTTGGACCTCAGTTCCCTTATCTGTAAAATGGGAGGGCTGGACTTGATCAAACTCAAGTAGTAACAGGACTACTGAACTGAAAATAAAGATCCCTGTGTTCACATATTGTCTTGGAAAACCACATATTGACATTAGCTATATTTTACTATATTTTATTTATTTTGTTAACTATTTCCCTGTTACACTTTAATTTTGTTCAGTGGAGTGTTGTGGGCTACCATTCAGTACCCATGATTGACTCCTCTGGGACTAGGTGACTCTGATAAGTGTTCTTCCTGATCTAGATCCATGATTCTGTTTTCCTGGGGCTGTAATTATGTGGGGAAAGTAATTTCTAGGACAAAGCAGAGGCCGGTGTCACTCACCTGTGCACAACGAAGGTTCTGGAATATTTATATCAGTATTGGTAAAGCTTTGATAACAAAACTCTGGAAGATGTTATGTTATTAGCATAGTTCAGCTATATGGTACAGTGGATGGACCACTGAGCCTGGAATCAGGAAGTCCTAAGTTCAAATCTAGTCTTAGACACTGACTAGTTCTTTGACTCTGAGTAAGACACTTAACCTCAATTTCCTCATCTATAAAATGGGGTTAATAATAGCATCCACCTGTCAGAGTTGTGAGAATAAAATGAGATCTCTGTAAAGCACTTAGCTTAGTGCCTGCCATGTTCTTGGTGCCACATAAAATCTATGATGATGATAATGAGTAGTCTCTACATGAGTAAAGAGTGTCTGGGGTTGGTGGAGAGGAGCGGAGGATAAGAACAAGCAGTCTCAGGGCATAGACACGAGTATCAGTGGATCTATATCAACCTCCAGAGGGTCCTCTGGATAAAGTCATACAGGCTTCTACTAGTACTGGGTTAACCACAGGTTAGTAGTAGGGTCGATTTATCACCAGGACATGTTCCCTTAGAGATGACTGAAGAAGCCCCAGATAAAAGCTCTTGTAGCATAGTCATTCAAAGCACCCTCCTTCTGCCCTACTGGGTGTGCTGAGGCCTAGACAGCTGCAGGGAACTGGGGATTACTAGCAGGATATTTTCTTCATACACTGAGGGACCTGTCATTTTCTGATGCTGAGTTTTATACCCCTCAGGAGGCTTATATATCAAAATATCGTCAGTGTATTCACAACATAACTAGGGGACTTTCATGGGTGTCTTATCTACTAAATTAATATGAAAGTTCTTTAAAGATATCTTGAGAGTGTCCATGTACCACTTCTTCTGACCACTATGTGAAAGCTTACCATGTGGGAGTTTTCTGTCAAATACTCTTTTAGGTAAGAGTACATTCAATGGGCATGGTCAGCCCATCAGACCTGTACTCTCACTGCAAAGGAAATGCTGTCACAAGACCATCTAGCACAGTGTGCCTGTACTTCACGTAGCAGCACAAAGGAAATGTGAGGTGTGAAAATCAGCCACTTCCATGCTAAATGTTCTAATGGGGGGGGGGGTGGCTAGATAGCATAGTGGATAAAGCACAGGCCCTGGATTCAGGAGTACCTGAGTTCAAATCCGGCCTCAGACACTTGACACTTACTAGCTGTGTGACCGTGGGCAAGTCACTTAACCCTCATTGCCCTGCAAAAAAACAAACAAACAAACAAACAAAAAATGTTCTAATGGTTCATATACCCAATCTGTGGTAACACTTCCAAACACCCATTGGTCTGATCATCTGTAGCCAAACACATCATACCCTGACTCCAGCATTGTGATGTGCTCTTCTTCAAAAACAAAGGACTGGGGGCAGCTAAGTGGCACAGTGGATAAAGCACTGGCCCTGGATTCAGGAGGACCTGAGTTCAAATCTGGCCTCAGACACTCGACACTTACTAGCTGTGTGACCCTGTGCAAGTCACTTAACTCCCATTGCCCTGCAACAAAACAAAAAACAAAAAACAGAACCAAAAAAAAACAAAACAAAGGACCAACAACAATCTCTTAAGATAGACTTGTACATGGGGCTTCAGGGGTAGACAAAAGCTGAAACTTGAAGCAGAATTTCTTTTTCTCTGGTGTCTAGAGGAGTAGAAGATGGAAAATCTTGCCACACTGCTGTTAAGAGAGTTCGTATTAACTTCTGTCTTCTACAATACCCAAGACCATTCATAACAACTGCCTTCCTTACCCATTGAGCTTCCACCTTCCCGAGACCCTTCTCTCCCCTACACCGACCCTAACATTGTATCCCATGGCCAAGAATTGAAATGTTGGGTTTATGCAAACCAGGTTCAGTCTTGGGCACATCTTAGTACTCATATCTTTTTGGTTCATAACCCCACTCAAGGATACCCTGAGAACTTCATGTTTTGGTTATGTAGATCTTTATACAAAAAGGTAGAGGACCCATGTAACAATTCAGAACAATAACAAAAATTGTTCAGAGAAAGACATGGAATATAGGACAAACTTTATTTAGCAGTAACAACAACAAAACAAAAAAGATGCATATCCAAAACCATAAACAATATTGAATGCTATTTTAATGCATTGTAGTCAGTACAGTATGTGTTTTGGTCTTTCTGTTTTTCTGTATTTGTTTGTGAAGCTGAAAAATATGTGTACTCTTTTCCTATTCAGTAACTATCAGATATCTATCATATCTAACTTTTCTGAAATTCTACATTGGTTCTTGACTTCTTTCTTCTTTATCATTTAGACTTCTCTAGGTATGAAAAGAGTTCATTGAGATCTCCTACTATTATAGTTTCACTGCCTGTTTCTCCCAGTGGTTCCATTAACTTTTCTTCTAAATATTCATATGCTATTATATGCAGTGCACATTATATATATATGTGTGTGTGTGTGTTTATGTAAGTATTGATATTGATTCATTATGGTGTATTTAAACATGATATATTTTATTTTTCTATTAATAATCATTTATTTTATTTACCTCTCACTCCCAATTTAAAAGGAAAAAAGAAAAACAAAACCCTTATAACAAATATGCATAGTCAAGCAAAACAAATGTCTATTTTATGCGTGTCCACATATGTATTTCTCATTTGACATCTTGAATCCATCACCTCTCTGTCAAGGAGGTGGCTAGCATAGATCATTATCATCTTCATGGTTTGTAATTGAGCTGGTCAGAGTTCTTAAGTTTAATAAAACTATATGCTTTTAAAATGTTATTATTTTGTATAAATGGGGAACATCTCAGAAATCATACTCCTTGCACAAGGATTGTATTTTGGTTTATTTCATTCTACATGTATTCATATGTCTTCCAAGGATTCTCTGAAACCATCCTTTTTGCCATTTTTTAATATGTTGCAAATAAAGAATAGTAAGAAAAAAATTAAAGGAAATCTGATGAGCACCTTAATACCCTGTAATAGCCAGGCAGCCCTACCTGAACCACAGTAAGAGATAGGCCATAAAAAGTATCTGATACAAGGCCAAAGCAGTAGGAGACAGGGCCAGACCATTGCCTGGAAGATAAAGTCTTACAGGAGGCCTAGTGACAGTGCAACTATTAGTATCTGGTGGAAGGCCATCAGGGTCATAGAGAGGAGTGGCACTAACTCCAGGTTGGGGATTATGAAAAGAGAAAGAAATAGAGAAGGAGCTGCAGCCAAACCTAAATCCATCTTCCAGACCCATTAATTCAGAGGATGGGACCTATTCCTAGCCATCATACCCCAAAATAAGCAAGGCTGACCTACCCTGTCCATGAGTGCAGGAGGGAACATGTGTACATACAAAGTCCTAATCCAGGAATGGAAGTGGAGCATATGAGCAAACAGAAAAATGAAGAAACACTATGGACTGAGAGAATTGGATAGAGCCTCAGGCTTGGAGTCAGAAATTCCTGAGATCATCTCCAGCCTCTGGCACTTACTGATGGTGTGATCATGGGCAAGTCACTTAACCGCTGCCTGCCTTACTTTCCTCATCTGTAAAATGGAGATAATAATAGCACTTACTTCCTAAGGTTGTTATGAGGATCAAATGAGAGAATAATTGTAAAGTACAATAAGTTCAACATAAATGTTATCTGTTATTATTATTATTGTTGTTGTTGTTGTTGTTGTTGTTGTTGTTGTTGTTGTTATAGTCCATGAGGTAAGTCCTCCATAACAAGTCTAAGCAGAGCTTCAGAGAAAAGAATAGCTTGACTGAAAGAATTATAAAAGCACCTTTCAGAAATGAAGCAAGAGATGTAAAAGTTAACATTAAATTAAATGTGAGCTATGGAAAAAAGAACGAGAAAGAGAATTAATAGCATAGAACAGAAGGTGGTCAATCTTACTAAAGGAATAAGCTTTATGAAAATGAGAAAAGATCAAAATGAAAATGACTATCTTGGAGCTGCTAGGTGGTGCAATGGATAAAGCACCATCCCTGGATTCAGGAAGACCTGAGTTCAAATCCAATCTCAAACATTTGACACTTACTAGCTGTGTGACCCTGGGCAAGTCACTTAACCCTCATTGCCCCACACACACACAAAAAAAAAAAGGGAAAAAAAGAAAAAAGAAAGATAATTTGAGGCTGAACCAGGTTGGTTGGAAAATATTTCTAATTAGGTCCCTTAGGAGAAAGAAGACCTTGGTACATTAAAAAAAGTGAGAGGTTAAGGAGAGTGGGTGTTAGGGAGAGTGGTAGATTAGAGACTGGGTATATACCATAGATTCTCTGCCCTGGTTTTCAAGCTTTGGCTGCTTCACTAAGTTGTCATGGGTTCTTTTCTCTATATTTCTCTCTGCCAGATGGGTCCTTGAACACCAGGGGCACTTCTGTGTTACTAAGGCCCTCATAGCAGTGGAAACAAAAAAACATGGAGGCCAGAGGAGATCCAGATATATGAGACACAAGACAGACAAAGAGGCGGCAGCATTCAGTTCATTAAATGAAACCCATTCAACACAGAAAGGAAGCAAAATAGGGAGACATGCAGACAGATGTAGAGAGGCACAGGAAGAGAGAACCATGGATACAGAAGGAGACCCCAGAAAAGACACACGGAGACACAGATACCATACAGTGACATAGAGATGCATGCAGAAGTTGAAACACTGAAAGAACAGGAGGGAAAACAGGGACAGAGAGACAGGGCCAGAGAGAGAGGCAGAGAGAAAGAGACAGAGAAAAATAGAAAGAGAGAGAGACGGAGAGACACATGGTGGGGAGGGACACAGACAGAGACCAACAGACAAAGAGGGACAGAGAGACAGAGACAGAGAGAAATAGAGAGACAGAGAGACACATGGGGCAGGGGCAGGGGACAGAGAGAGGGAAACAGACAGAGACCAAGAGACAGAAAGACCCAGAGAGAGAGACAGAGAAAGACAGAGAGAGACACACACAGAGAAACAGAGAGACAGAGGCAGACAGAGACAGACAGAGACAGAGAGAAACCAGAGATAGACAGAGAAAGTCAGACAGAAACAGAGACAGACAGACAGAGAAATACACAAAAGTAAAGAGATACAGAGATTAAGGCAGAAACAAAGGGAAAATAGAAACATAAAGAGACACAAAACAGGGGATATAGACATCCTGAAAGAGGTACTATGATGTGAGAAAAAAATGAAATGTGCCTCCTTTGAAACCAATGACCCTAAATCCCCTTGTTAAATCAGAGTTTTGCCATACGCATTCTTCTTTAAAATATGCTATTTCTCTTCCCACTGGACCCCAGATGCTATAGCATTTTCCTCCCAGCCAGGGATGCTGGAAAAAACAGCTGTCTCACCAGAAGACCCTGCATGTACAGAGAGAAAAGTGCTTCCTGAGAGGGCTCCTGGGGAAGCTTTGGCACAGGCAAGGTATCATTGGCCCAGGCACAGCAGGAAGATGAGCTGCTATGTTCCATCACATGCCTACTCTAGGCTCCTTCAAACAGCGGCATCTCATTTCCTTCCTCCAGCTTCTGATTGGGCTGATCGAGCCTGGCTCTCACCCATTTCCCTCCCTCTGAAAATTGTTGTCATGAATATATTGAATGACATCCTACAGATGTGACTGCTTAAAAAAGAAATAAAAAAGTTTATTTATGTGTTCTTCTTTTGTTTTTGTTTTAAACATTATTATCACAACCTGCTGACTCTGCCAACCTCCTTAATAGAAACCTTTTCTCTGCTAAGAGGTAAGAGGCATGTTTCCAATGTCATGACTACTCAGTGTTTTGAAGTTGTTCGGGGTTGTTATCCTACACATGATTGTGAGTCCTGTGGAAATGGATTTCCAGATCCTGCTTAATTCACTCTATTATCACTTTATACCAATCCTTCCAAGATTTTCTGAATTCTTTGTATTTATCACACCTAGTAGTGTCTTTATTACATTCATATAATTCATAATTTGTTCAGTCATTCCTCTATTTGGAGGACATCTGATTTTGTTTCCAGTTCTTTACTACTAGAAAAAGACTTCCTTAGGGCATATACCTAGCAGTGGGGTGTGTTTGGTTTAATGGCATTTGGAACATAATTCCAATTTGTTTTCCAGAATGGTTGGATCAATTCACAGTGCCACCAACAGTACATTAGTGTGTCTCTTTTCTCATGCCCCTACAATAATTTATTATTTTTTTCTTTTGTCATCTTTGCCAATCTGATGAAACAACCTCATAGTTGACTGAATTTGCATTCATCTTAGTATTAGTAATCTGGACATTTTTTTTTCATATGGTTGTTGATATCTTACATTTCTTTTTTTTTATAGTCTGTTCATCTTTTTATTTGTTGAGTTGTTCCAGTCATGTCCTATTCTTTGTGATTGCATTTGAGTTTGTTTGGTTGGTTTGGGGCAAAAATATTGGAATCGTTTGCCATTTTCTTCTTCAGCTTATTTTGCAGATGAGAAACTGAAGCAAATAGGATGAAGTGACTTCCAGGATCACACAGCTAGTAAGTGTCTGAAACCAGATTTGAACTCAGATCTTTCTGACTCTAGAGTTGGTACTCTAGCCACTGTACCACCTAGCTGCCCCTTCATCTTTTTAATCCCTTAACTTTTGGGGAATCATTCTTGTTCTTATTTATTTATATCAATTTCCTTTATATCTTGGGTGTTATTCTTTTATCAAAGTTATTTACTGAAAATATTTTTCCCCAAACAACTGATTCACTTATTTTTATAGTTGCATTGATTTTGTTAATATACTATTTCATGTAATTAAAATGATCCACTTAATCTCATATGGTCATCTCTAACCTTTCTTTATTTAAGAATTTTCCCCTTAGCCATAGTTGTGTAAGTTACTTCCTTTCCCTCTCTTTTTTAATGATATCACCTTTGTATTTAGGTCATGTCAAGCTAATGGAAGTATATGGATCATATTCTAGTTTTCTTAGCAGCTCTTCTTAGCAGTCACTTTGCTAAGAAGTCCTTGCCCACTAGTTGATGTCCTCAAGTTTATCAAACACTATGATGGTATGTTCAAGTGTTTCCAGGTCTTTCTTATCAAATATTTCCATTGATCAACTTTCCTATTTTTTAACTAGTACCAAATACTTTTGATGACTATTGCTTTATAGTAATAATTAGAGGAATGCTAAAGCTAGTCACTCTTTATTCCTACTTTAATGATATGTATATCACATAAATATATATTCCTATGTATGTATAAATACATATACCTATATTATGCACATATGTGACTTTTATATAATGCTTATTATGTGCCAGATGCTATGCTAAATACTTTAGAATTATTATCTTATTTGATTCTCACAACCAGCCTGAGAGGTAGATGCTATTATTATATCTATTTTACAGATGAAGAAACTGAGGCAAACTTGTTAAATCGCTTTTCTATGATCACACAGCTAATGAGAGTCTGAAGCCATATATGAACTTAGGTCTCCCTGATTTCAGGCCCAGTGCTCTATTCACTGTGCCATCTAGCTTCTCCCCACCCACTACTTAAAATAAACCCACAAAAATTATCAACGTTTCTATATATTGCTAACAAATCCTAGCAGAGACAAAAAAGAAAACCCATTCAAAATGGATGCTCAACCTCATGTTTCTCCTGAAAAGCCCTGCTGTTATTTTACCTAGTTCTATCAAGTAACCTCTTAGTAGTTTTTTTTATAGCAAACCAAGTCTATAATACAATTTAATTATTACTATAATTTTTACTTTATTGCATGGCCTAGAAATGAACAACTAACATTTCTCTACTTATTTGTATTTATTTCTATTAAGAACATTTTGTAGTTGTATTCATATAAGTTCTCTACATTTTAATAGTTTGATTTCCAGATATTTTATAAATTTTGAATCCATTTTGAATGGTTTTCTTTTTCTATCTCTTACTACTGGGTTTTGTTAGTAATATACAAGAATGCTAATGATTTTTGTGAGTTCATTTTGTTTCCTGATACTTTATGGAAGTAGCTCATAGCTGCAGTTGATTTTTTTAAATTGGATCTCCTGAATTCTCTAAGTGTGTGATTATATCTTCTGCAAATAAAGATTATTTTGTTTCTTTTTTTGCCTGTTCATATTTCTTCTATCTTTCTTCTATTATTATATTATTGCTTTTATTATTGCTACAGCTAGCAGTTCTTGAACTATAGAAAATAATAGAGTCAGAGAAACTCTCAGGTGAGAATTCAGCAAGGGTGAAAGAAAGAAGAGAAGAGAAATAGCAGATAGTGATTCCTTGCTTAGGGGGACTGAGGCTGCTATTTGTCAACCTGGTGACAGCAATAGAGAAGGAACTCTGTTGTCTTCCTGGGGCATGTGTCCAAGATATTACAGAGAAGTTATCAAAATGGTTGGAAACTACTTCTGGTGATTCATGCGGAAACAAATGATACTTCTAGGATGAATCTAAAAAGTATTGCCAATAGTGATGAAGTTTTGGGGCATGAAACTGAAGATCAAAAAGTGTTTTCCTTGCCATTGCCCATTGAAGGAAAAGGATGCAGAAGAGAAAAATAATTGGTTGGATAAACAACTGGCTCATAAAGTAGTTCTGAGAATGGGACTTGGATTTCTGGACCACAGTCTTACAATAGAAGGATGATATATTCCTACAAAGGTTGGTAAGAATGTCTTTTCCAGGTGCCCTGAAAATCTAATCAAAAAAACTTTAAACTAAAAAAGGATGGGGGGAGGAAGAAGACTGCTTATGTAGGCCCCTCATGTTAAATACTATAGAGAGTAGGCATAAAAAAGAATAGTAAGTGAGACACCCAGAAAGTTACAGGAGACATGGTCAAAGAAGACTCAGTAATAAAAATCATGCTTTTAAAGTTCTACATATAAAAGCTTAAAAAGTAAGTATCAACTAAGAGGACTTAAATGTCCTCATTCTATGAGACATATCTGATTTAATAGGTATGAGTGAGAGTGAAATGAAACTCATGATTGGACCATGGCTATGAATGTGTATAACTTATTCAAAGCTAAGTAAGTAAAAGCAGAGTGATGTGGAATTGTATATTGAGAAAGCATAATTATACAAGGACCTCCAAGGACAGGATGGGAGGGGAGCATGATGGAGTACTGGGGAGAAGATCAAAGAAGAGAAAAACAGAAGTGATTTTGTTATTAGACTATATATTACAGAGCAGAAAGAGGAAATGAATGAGGATTCTGGGAAATAACTCACAAGCCTGGCATTGAGGAATGAAATAATAGTGAGGGGGACTTCAAGTATTCAGACTTCTGTTGACTTTTTTTTTAACCAAAAGCAAATAAATACCTCCTTGACTTGACTTAGTAATAAGTTTTCCTCCTCCTTCTCCTCCTCCTCAAATGGTGGAGAAACACCCAAAAGGGGTCAAAATAACTAATGTGATCTTGGGTTGTTTTAAGAAGAGCAGAAATGGAGGGCAGCTAGGTGGCGCAGTAGATAAATCACTGGCCTGGGATTCAGGAGGACCTGAGTTCAAATCCAGACTCAGACACTTGACACTTACTAGCTGTGTGACCTTGAGCAAGTCACTTAACCCTCATTGCCCCGCAAAAAAAAAAAAAGTGCCATAGAGAAGAAGAGCAGAAATACCAGGGATAGGGAAATGATAATACCACAATTCTCTGCCATTATTAGGCCTCATCTGGAGTGTTGTTGTCTATTCTGGTGCTGTGGTTGGATGTTGATAAGAAGAAGACTGTCTTTAGAAGTGCAACCAGAATGCTACAGGGCCTTGAGTCCGTGTCATATCTGAATTTGTTGGAGGAGCCTGGAACATTTAGCCTGGAAAAAGAAGTTTTTAGGGGACATAATAGCTCTCTCCAAATATTTGAAGGGCTGTCATGTAAAGGAAGGAGTAGATGTATCCTATTTGGCCCCAGAGGGCAGAATTGGAGGCAATGCATGGAATTTTAAAGAGGCAAAGTTAGGCATGACATCAAGAAAAAATTTCCTAGTAATTAGAGCTATCCCAAAGTGGGATGAGCTGCATTAAGAGATGGTAGGTCCTCCTTCCTAGGAAGACTTCAAGCAGAGGCTAGATAACTATTTGCCAGATATGTTATCTTAGGAATTCCTTTTATCTACAATTAAGAATAGATATGAGGTGGGCAGCTAGGTAGCACAGTGGATAAAACACTGACCCTGGATTCAGGAGGACCTGAATTCAAATCTGGCCTCAAACCCTCAACACTTACTAGCTGTGTGACCCTGAGCAAGTCACTTAACCTTCATTGCCTCTCAAAAGAAAAGAAAAGAAAAAAAAAAGAATAGACATGAGGTCCCTTCCAACTCTCGGATCCTGTGATTCTATCAATAGTCAGAACAATATATATCCTTGACTTATCCTTGATCTTATTGGAAAGACTCCCAGTGTATCTCCAAAACAAATAATGCCATCTCTTGGTTTTAGAGAGATCTTCTTTATCATATTAAAGAAATATCAGTTGATATCTTTGCATTTGAGTGTTTTTTTTAAACACAAATGAGCATTGTATTTTATCAAAGCATAGGGGGTATCTATTGATATTATGATGTTTTAAAAATTAATTTTATTTAGGTTCATAATCTCCTAATGTTATACCCTGAATTTTTCATATGAATCCAACTTGATGATAATACATTATTTTGCTACAATCTCTTTGTTAACATTGTATTCTTTGTATCAATATCCATTAGTAATATTGGTCTATAGAGTCTTACTTCTGCTTCATCTCTACCTGGTTTAGACATCAGGATCGTACATTTATGTAATAGATGAAAGAGTTTTAGATGTTGAAATGTTACACAGGCAACCAAAGTAGTATTATTTGGTTGCTAATAATCTTGTAGAGTTGGAGGAAATCAGAAGTAAGAAATGAGTTGAGAATTCTTCTACATGATAATTTGAAATCATGAGAACCAATAATCACTCCAGCTAATAGACATAAAGAAAGAAGATCAGGAGGCCAAGACAGAACTCCAAGGGATATAAATCCTGTTGGGATATAGAAGAAGGAAAATCCTGAGAAAGGTCTCTTAAAATATCAGAGAAAAAGACAAGAGGAGATGATATCACAGAAAACATAGTAAGAGAGGGTAACGAAGTGCTAAAAGAAAAGAGGCAGAAATATATTGACTTCCTATGTCTATAAAGAAATGCAAAAGGCATGGGTAATAAACAACTTGAACTGGAGATTCAAAGAAGTATATTTGACATTAGTTAGCAGTGAAACATGGTTGAACTTGATTTATTAGTAAAATATAGCAATGAAAGTATATAAGTTATTCCAAAAGAACAGGTTAGATTAGACATAGTATAATTGTATTATAATAAAAGGATGAGAGGATTTAGAACTAGAAAAAGCCATAGACATACACCCCCTAGGTTTTATAGACAAAGAAATTGAGATCCAGAAAGGGCATATGACTTATCAAAGAAGATATATGAAGAAATTCATTAATTGAGGGGAAAGAATGATTGAGAGTATTTGGATAGGGGGCAGCTAGGTGTTGCAGTGGAGTGAGCACCGGCCCTGGAGTCAAGAGTACCTGAGTTCAAATCCAGCCTCAGACACTTAACGCTTACTAGCTGTGTGACCCTGGGCAAGTCACTTAACCCCAATTGCCTCACTAAAAAAAAAAAAAAAAGAGTATTTGGATAATGAACAGTGGAGGAAGAAATGAAAGCAATAATGTGATAGAAATATACAAACCACCTGACCAGGAGGAGCAAATGAGTGATAAGTTTAGAAAACACACTGGAGACTTTTGACTTTCCAGACAATCGCTGTAGTTCTTTGGAGCAGAAAAGTTGATATATTCTTTTTTTGTTGTTTTTTGTTTTTGTTTTTGCTGGGCAATGAGGGTTAAGTGACTTGCCTGGGGTCACACAGCTAGTAAGTGTCAAGTGTCTCAGGCCGAATTTAAACTCAGGTCCTCCTGAATCCAGGGCTGGTGATTTATCCACCGTGCCACCTAGCTGTCTTCTATATTTTTTATTTAACTTAATGATAAAAACAACTCAGAAGAAGAAAAAGTAAAGATTTCTATGCTATCTTCCTGATTATGACCAATAAGGGAGAACTAGATCCCAAAATACAAAATACTATAAGTCTAGGAGAAAGTGGTGACTCCATTTTAAGGTTTCAGATAGAAATGAAGAGGCATACATAATCTGACATGTGCTCTAGTTTTTGGAAGAATGCATTTTAAAAGGGTCAGAAAAAGGATAATTGGATCCCATGGAATAGCATTCTTCAAGAAACCTTTGACCCAAGTTAGCAGGTTATTCTTTTCTTTTTTTGGGGGGGGGGGAAGGGCAATGGGGGGTAAGTAACTTGCCCAAGGTTACACAGCTATCAAGTGTCAAGTGTCTGAGGCTGGATTTGAACTCAGGTGCTCCTGAATCCAAGGCCAGTGCTTCATCCACTGCACCACCTAGCCGCCTCAACAGGTTATTCTTGAAAACAAATTCTGATGACCCAAAGCCAAACCATTACAACAAAGAGAAGAAATTGTCCAAATGACTGATGCAGAAGTCTTTGTCTTAGATTTTTGGAAAATGTGTGCAAAATACAGAAGCAAGGGTAGGAAATGGAAAATGAACAAAAGGCATTTTATGGCCATTTTAGAAAAGGGCTAATAGTGCTAAAGCTCAGAATTAAGCTGAATCTTGCACAGACCTGACAAATAGCATCAAGAATCATCTGAGGCTGGGAATGAATACCAAAGACAACATAAAGGGGAGCAGTTAGGTGGAGCAGTGGATAAAACACCGGCCTTGGATTCAGGAGGACCTGAGTTCAATCCGGCCTCAGACCCTTGACACTTACTAGTTGTGTGACCCAGGGCAAGTCACTCAACCCTCATTGCCCTGCAAAAAAAAAAACACAACAGCAACAACAAAGACAACAAACACAAAGTACTTTTTAAGAATGCTCCGCTTGGAGCAAAAAGAAGCTCAAAGATGGGGTAAAATTTTTCCTTGTGAGAAATAGGATAATGGAGAAGGAAGAACTACTCAACTTATTTTGTTTCTGTTTGCTCTGCTAAGGAGAGACTGAACTGAAAAAAAAGTCCAGGCCAGGAATGAGAACAAAAATGGTACACATGGAATTGAAACCCAGGATTAGTGAGGAGATTAATCTGGTAGTTGCTGAATGCCTGAATGTAAAGGGTAGACATTAATGGATCAATGTCAACCTGGAGGGTTGTTTCTAGTTGAGTACCTCAGAGATCAAAGTCCTTGCCTTCGTTCTCCTCAAAATTTTAATCTATGTCTTAGATAAGGGTGGGCTTATTACTTTATTTCCAGATGACACAAAGGAAAGAGACATAACTGACATGTTAGACAACAATACTGGGATCCAAAAGGATCATGACAGGCTTAAAGAATGGGCCCAATCTAATCAAATGAAATTTAATACCAATAAACCAAAAGTCCTACAAATACCAGTAGAGGATAAATGAATTATGGAAAGATAGGAGATTTATAAAATATCCAAAATATCACAAAGGACTGCAAGTTCTATTTAACATAGTGTTTCACGGCAGCCAGAAAACATATTCCAGAGCATATGGGGCTAAGGCTAGATGATCAAGAGAATGGAGAAAAGTCTAGATAAACTAGAACAAAGATTCAGATCTATCAAATGAAATGTAATGGGGATAAATGTTGAGTCTTACATTTGGGTCCAAGAAATCAGCTGTACAAATACTAAATGAGAGAGACACTTGTCTAGAACCTGAAGAATGGTGTTAGGTAAGAAAGGTAAAATTCTCCTCTTTAGTCCTGAGGGATCACTTAGAGAGAGAAAATCCTCCCAGATCAAAGAATGATAGAAGTACATTTGCCTATTAATTATCTTGTTGCCTAATATTCTGAAGTCCCTACACTATTCCTGCTATCCCTATCTTTCTCCTGTTGCTTCTCTCCAATTCTTCTGTATATAATTTGAGCTTTATGTTTCTCAGAAATAAAAAGCTACTTCCCTTTGTCCTCTGACAAGATGGATACACATTAGGTATATTATTGAAAAATTACAAATCAAATCATAAATTGAATCCACTAGGGGATCCTATTATTTAAAGCAACCCTTTGAGGAACCTTTTTGTAAAGTAAATAATTTTGCCCTAATTGTTTTGTGTCTAAACGAGTGTTTGTTGGATGAATTTTTGAATGAATAAATCTGAATTGTAAGTGCTACAATGCTCTTATTTTAAATGAGATACCTCATGGACTAATACACTGATGGGCCTGACAGTATGCACTGAACTTTGAACACTTAACTGTTTAACAAGCTCACACATTCTTGTTGGGTTCTGTGGAGGGTGGTAATGCTATGATGGTGAACAGTCATTTTTACCTGCCCCCTACCTTTAGTCGGTCAAGCTACTTCTCCCTATAGGGTTACAGGATCACCACTATCTCTCTTGGATTTTCTCTTGAACCAAGTCTGGGAAAAATGATATTTCAATATCAGCCTAATCTATTTCAGTAAACCTCACCATTGCTGACTCATTCATTTGCCCAGAGCATATCCATCCAAATATTCTTTCTGCCTTAGGATGCTGTAAAAATGAATCAATAATTTTCTTCTCTCCTCTGAGCCCCTAACAAGAGCAAATGCTCTGATGAAATACCACAATTTTATCTCTCTCTCTCTCTCTCTCTCTCTCTCTCTCTCTCTCTCTCTCTCTCTCTCTCTCTCTCTCTCTCTCTCTCTCTCTTTCTCTTCCAACAATTTTCAATTACCCCCTCTCTTTTTCATTTGAGCAATGAATGATATACATAGATTAGCAACGTGTTGGCTAACAGCATTCATCATAATTGCTAGCCTGAAAAACTGAAATATAAATAAACAGAAGTATAAACTTTTAAAAAATAGGGATGTCTCCCTTAGAGAAACATCAGGAACATGCTCTCTCCAAAGGAAGGGAAAGGAAGGGGAGGATGAAAATTGAGGATCACTACCTTGGGTCTTGCTCTCCAGAGGAGTTTCAGCAAAGCGGGATGTACCCAGACATATCTCTTGGATTCAGAATCTAGGGCTGGCAACCACATTGATGCAGCCCCTCCCCTGCTTCCATGGCAACTGTTTTCCATGGCTTTTGCTCTCACATCTCTTCATGGCTTCTCCCTTCTGTGTTCTTGTTCACTCACCTCCCACATGGTTTATCAGCATCCCCTCTCTGGATCCCTTAAGATAAGAGGGTTAGCTTATCAGTTGAAGTCATGCCCCACCAACCCCAAGGTCAGGAAAAAAAAACTATTGGTGGAATTGAAGAGACAGAGGAGTATGCTGGGAAATTTCCCTGGGAAACCAGCAGCCATCCACCTCCAGTGTCCAGAGATTTTTGATAGCATCTAGACAGCACTATCATGGTATACACAGGATTGCTAGAGTAGACTCCGGGGAAGCACTTTGGTATTAGGCTTAAGATAGGAAGACTGGGGGAGATATTGTGGTTCCCATTTGACAGATGGGAAAACAGAGTATCACCAAGACTCTCATGTGAGCCTCTTTAGATTGTCCAATCAATTCTAGGAGTTCATTTCACTTGTGCCAAGTGAAAGGTAAAGTCTAGGAAACAGAGAGGCCTTGGAATAGGGACATAAGCATATGAGATATTGATATAGCCAGAGAAAGTAGTACAAATCAACTCAACTAGCACCTGTCTTTCAGATCTGAATCTATGCTCTTAGGATCCTAGTACAGTAGATTTGCAACCTGAGGAATGGGCTTAATATAGCAGCAGCTAGGTGTCACCATAGTGTTCAGCATGCCAGGCCTAGAGTCAGGAAGATTCCTCTGCCTGAATTCAAATCTGGCCTCATATCCATACTGGCTGTGTGACCCTGGGCAAGTCCGTTAACCCCATTTACCTCAATTTGTGAAATGAGCTGAAGAAAGAGATGGCAAGTTACTCCAGTACCCTTTGCCTAGAAAACCCCAAAAGGGTCCCCAAAGAGTTAGATATGACTGAAAAATGACTGAATAACAACAAAGCACATACTATACTTCCCTGCTAAATGCCTGAGTTACCAATAGGGACTCACTGAAGTCTGCAAAGAACAGACTGTAGCCAAGTTCTCTTGGTTTGAGCTGAGATCTTTTTAGGTTACATTTGCCACCTTCATCCTTTGGCTGTGCCAGCCTGGAGGAGGTGTGCCCTGGTCATAGAATCTGAAAGGGAAGCAAATGAGCAGATAAATCAGAGGTAAATAGATTGTTCAGATAGGAAAGGATGTTTCAGAGAGCCACGGTTCTCAAAGGTGTGGCATGCTCCAGAACCTATTTCAAGAACAGTCTAGATGGAAATCTTTGCTTCTTGCTTTCACTGAGAAGGGGTGAGTCATAATTATGCAAGTAAAGATCTTTTCTCCTGGCCAGAAAGCAGAAGGGTAAGGTGACTGATGACTCGCCAGACAGTCGGGATTATTCCCCATATGAAGAGGGCTCTTGTCTGCCTAAACCTGTCTCGAGCTATTATGAAGAAGGATAAGGAGAAGCCTAGAAGATGCCTTTTTCTTTCTTTAGTAAACCAGAACCTCAGAGACTCTCAGAGCCATTGCTCTTCACACAGTGGACTACCATTTGTTGCTAAAGATTTTATGCCTGCAAAGGTACCAATGGGGCAGCTAGGTGGCACGGTAGATAGAGAGCTGGGCCTGAAGTCAAGAAGATTCATCTTTTTGAGTTCAAATCTGGCTTCAAACACTAGATGTGTGACCCAGGGAAAGTAGCTTAATTTTGTATGCCTCGGTTTCCTCATCTGTAAGATGAGCTGGAGAAGGAATTGGCAGACCACCCTGGTGTCTTTGCCAAGAAAACCCCAAATAGGGTCACGAAGAGTCAGACACAACTGAAATGACTCTACAACAACTAAGATTCAACAGGACCAAAATATTCACAGCAACACTTTTTTTATATCACCTTTCTTTTTCTTTTTTTTTCTTTTTTTTTTTAGTGAGGCAATTGGAGTTAAGTGACTTGCCCAGGGTCACACAGCTAGTAAGTGTTAAGTATCTGAGGCCAGATTTGAACTCAGGTACTTCTGACACCAGGGCCGGTGCTCTATCCACTGTGCCACCTACCTGCCCCACAGCAACACTTTTTGAGGTAGCAATGAACTGGGCGGGGGGGGGGGGGGAATAGATGTCTATTGCTTGTGGACTCGTTAAACAAATTGTAGCACACAAAAATGATGGAGTGTTACTGAACTCAAGAAATGATAAATATCAACCATTCCAAAAACCACGAGAAGAATTATATGAACTGATATAGGGTGATATATATGGAACCAGGACAACAATACACAGTGTCGGTAACAACATAAATAGAAAGAATTTTTAAAAACCCTGAAAACAAAAGGCATTAATGATATCCTAAAGAAGTTTATGCATCTTGAATATATTAAGGGGCCCCAAACAGAAAGGTTAATGTTTTGACACTAAGAATCCATCAACCCTGGATTGGGGAAGGAAGGGAAGGAGGAAATCTGTCAGTACAGAGGGATGCATATGAGGGAGTTTGCATTATAGTGATTATGAGTTTGACTTTTATTTGGAATCAATGAAAATGCTAGGATGACTGAGGTGTTTGTACTGAATAATAATCAGAGACTAACAGTGGACTAGTCAAAAAATCAGAGTGTATTTCATTAATAGTGGTGCAGGAGAAAGATTTGGGGTTAAGGCTGGAGGGAAAAGAAATAGCTTAGATTGTCCAAAGGTCATGGACCTCCCACTCCCATTCCCCCACCCCCAAAAGAGCTAGTCAGACAGAAAACTAATTGGCTGATAATAAACAAAAGAGAAAGAGAAGGGAGGGGTTTTGTTGTGCTAGGTAATTCAGATAGATGCAGACATCTGGAGTCTCCCTAACAGTTCCAGCCCCTCATATAGGGCATTGTCTGAGCTGAGCTTTGAAAGAAACTAGGGATTCTATTCCTTCCAAATGTATTTGCTGGAGGAAAAAATGTAAAGTGGAATTTCAAGCAGTCACAATTTAGTAGAGAAGATATTTTCTATGCTGGTACTCTGGAAATAACACCAGAAGGTGCTGCCTTTCTCTCTAAACCCCATGTAAGAAAAAAAGGTTAAACCTCTTTCTCTCCCTGTGCAACTAGACCCTAGTAGGACTGTCATCTGCAGTCCTACCTTTGTGTCTGTCTCCAACTATTTCTGCTCCCGTAGAAAAATAAGATTCAGTTATGGCCTTGAAAATGACTTAAGCAGGCTGTATGTGTCTTTGTATAGGTGTTTGAGATACTAAATTATCAGTGGATAACTGGTTGGATAAATGGAGAAAAAAATCTTTATAAAGTCTTTGGACAGGGTGGAGAGGGTGACTCTTAGAGGTCAGAGAAAGTAGTTATCTAGGCTTCCCCTCTTCATGGGACAGAGCAGGAAGAGCTGTCTGGTTGGGAAAGAACTCAGACAAGGAAAGCCAGGGTACCAACTGAGGTTGTTGATATTTTCCACATAGAGGGCTACAATATTTTTGTTAAAGTTTATATAGCCTGGGGGAAGGTAGGTGGCACAGTAGATAAAGCACCGGCCCTGGATTCAGGAGGACCTGAGTTCAAATCCAGCCTCAACACTTGACACTTACTAGCTGTCTGACCCTGGGCAAGTCACTTAACTCTCATTGCCCTGCAAAACAAACAAACAAACAAAAATACAAGACAAGAAAAGTTTATATGCCTGTAAATGTACCAACGGGGCAACTAGGTGGCACAGTGGATAGAGTGCTGTATCTAGAAGCAGGAAGACCTAAGTTCAAATCTGGCTTCAGATATTTACTAGCTGTGTGGCCTTGGGCAAGTCACTAAACCCTGTTTGCCTAAGTTTTCTCATCTGTCAAATGAGCTGGAGAATGAAATGGCAAACCACTTGAGTATCTTTGCCAAGAAAACCCCAAATGGGGTCAGGAAGAGTTGGATACAAGTGAAAATGACTAAACAACAACAAAAACTCCTACTATGTGAGAGACACTGTGCTAAGCACTGAAGAAACTGAAATTTTAAGAGAGAGGGAGAGAGAGAGAGAGAATGTGGAGAGGGCCCTTGCCCTCAGGAAGCTTAAAATCAATCTAATAAGGAAAGACAGCACACAAAAGGAAAATGAAAAGTAGTGCATGTCAGGGTGCATTTTGTTCCCTGAAGTCGAAGCCAAGAAAAGCTACCGATAAAAAATGGAATTCCTGAGGTAGCTAGTAGATAGAGCACCCACCCTCAAATGAAGAGGAGCTCAGTTCAAATTTGGTACATTGGGTGGGTCTTGGGAAGGGTAAAGAAAGGCCCCCATAGTGGGGGAGAGGGGAGTTCTGGGAAACCAGGAGACAAGGAGAGGGCACTGCCCCCCTTGGGTGTGGGTGATTGATTAAAATAGAGACACAGAAAGCAGAGTTGATATGGAAAACAAACTTTAACTAATTCAGAATTTTACCTAGGGCCATCCCTGAGGGTAGACATGACATATAAGAAGGGTAGGATTTGAGTTTCTTGGGGAGCTCTCTCCTATTGACATTAACTCTTGAGTTGTTTGGGGGTCAGGAGGGTGAGTAGGTTCAGTGATTGATTCTGTACCTTTATTTTTTTTTTCCTTAGAGTTAAACTTTAAATAATGAGAGAAATCTGGCTAAATGCCAGGGAATGGTTTAAGCATACTGGCCCCATGTCCTTTTCAAATGGGCCTATTGGCCTTAACTTCACTCTGTTCAAATAGCCACAAAACTTTGTTAATTCAAGTGCCTCTAATTTGGCATTTGTGGTAATTTAGATAAGAGCTAATTAAAAATTCAGTCTCACACTATCTGTGATTATTGTCGTTTGTCCTTTGTTTTGGAAGAGGACCTATGACATCATGAAGATGCTGTCTTGACTTGTTCATGAATTGGATTGAAGTGAGGCAGACTTGCACAAAGTCCTCAGCCTCACTCTCTCTTCTAGAGTCATCAAAGTCCAGCGGCAGGACAAAAGTCAGGATGACTGATGATGACCTGGGATGCCATGGATGACCTTGGTGTCTTTGGTGTCTGACCAAGTTCTAAGCACTCTAAAGCATCTCTTCAGCTGCCTTCCTAGCCATTGGAACAAATTGCTTTCATCTACTCATTCCACAGGGGGAAGTCTTCATGTGCTTGGAGTAGAAATCTTCTAACTCACCAATGGGTTTGAGGCCTATTGGTTACTCTCAACCTGGTTTGCTATGTCTGTGGAACCAGTTTTACCAGGGTATGGCCGCTTCTCCCTGTGGCTTCTTGAGGCCACAGGGGAGATTTGGGTAACAGGTGGCCACCAAAGGTGGATGAGCAGTCCTGAAAAGGGCTCAGCAGCCCTCAAACCAGAGGTGCTAGTCCTCCCTGAACATCCCATACACCTGCATTATCTGTGATACCTCCACAGTGGAATATGAATAACATCAACAAAATTATAAAGAAATACTTAACCTACTTAATAGAAAGAAAAAAGGTTACTTTCAAAGTACTTTTTTATAATGTAAAAAAATTTACAAAAAAAAATTCTTTTGTTTTTATCTGTCCTTCAAAGAAGTACCCAAAGAACTTTTACTTAGCAATACTTGGCTCACATTCCTTCATAATGTTGCATGTCTACTTGGGTACAATAATTTCTTCTATTTGTCTGAATTAGTGAAGTGTTTCTTTACATACTTCCCAAAAGTTGGGAACTAGGAACACTTTAACCAAGTAGAATACTGAGACTAGGAAAAAAAAAATCCGCATGTCTAATATCCAGAAAGTGAACTGTGTAGGGAAGTCCACAGACATCACAGTTGAAATCTTCACACACTGCATTAGGACTGTGATCTATACCCTGAAAAAAAAATGCCCTGTTTAAAATGGCAGGAGTGACCTTGGATCATTGCTTCCTGAGGATAAGTGACTGTCTGGGCTTTCTGGCTGGAGGCTCAGCCCGGAGGCATCCATAACTTCCAGACAATTATCACTCCCCTGGAAATGCCCTCATCCTGATTGGTATTGGTTAATTAGATAAATCTAGACTCTAGACTATATTATCTACCCATATGTCATATCCTATATCACTAACGAGTTCTCAGCATAGCAAGGTTTTTATTTTATTTTTTTCTTTTTGGTGGCAACTCAGTTCCATTTGTCATCCCTACAACACCAGGTTGCTTATCTTGCACAGGGGCTTCCTTCAATTCGTGGTCATATTGTAGCCAGTGTGCAAAAGCTGTGCCAGCTGCTATTCTGTTACTGCTCACTTCTAATGCTTGACTATTTATTATTACCTTAGGGATGCAGCTCTTACTTTGCATTAGTACCTCCTATTCATTTGAATGCTCAAAGTCCTTCCTGAATACTCATTCTCACTATAGTTCAATTAAATTCAAGAAATATTTATTAAGAACCTATTATTATGTATGAAGCACAGTATTTGGCCATGGTTAAAAAATAATTCCTGCCCTGAAGAAGCTTATATTCTATTGCTGGAATCCAAAATAAACATATATTTTATATATTTTTGTGTAAGATATATATATATATATACACACACACACTAATATATGTGTGTATATGTTTATTTATATGTGTATGTGTTTTATATATAAAACTATATACAGTATATATTATACTGTGTATATATACAATTATGTGTATACAAATATATAATTATATGCACAAATATGTGTGTATCTCTACATATACATATATCTTTATGTATATGCATATACATTATATATATATTTGTGTAAGGATCTGGGAGTCCTTACCTCAATTCCCTCTCCCCTTGACAAGTTGGATCTTCAGAACTTGGCAAGCTATGTCTCCCTCTTAGGGTTCTAGGGGTACCTTTGAGGGGTAGTGGAGTGGCTTTCAGGAACACTATCGGCTCAAGCCTGAATTGCTGTTTCCCTCACTCCCCCTAAGATTCCTAGGTAAGAATTATTTAGTCAACCAACCTTAAGTAGGTTTTAAAATTTACTATTTAAGTATTTACTAAGGTGGTATGATAAATATAGTTGGTACAAAACATCCCCCCCTACAAGTCTGTGAAACTCTCTCCCATAAGTACATACAGAATACAGGGACAATGAGGATAAAGTTTTATATAAAACTTGTGGCAAAGGGGTAACCAGAAGTGTACTGGAACTGGCTTATGCTGGCTCTCAAGTGTGGATTATTAAGTTTTCAATGTGGGCATTTACACCTGGGCAAATCGGGGCAGCTAGGTGGGGTGCCAGACCTGGAGTCAGGAAGACCCATCTTCCTGAGTTCAAATCTAGCCTCAGACACTTATTTCCTATGTGACCCTGGACAAGTCACTTAACCTTCTTTGCCTCAGTTTCTTCATCTGTAAAATGAGACAGAGAAGGAAATGGCAACACTCTAGTATCTTTACTAAGAAAACCCCAAATGGGATCACAAAAAGTTAGGCATGACTAAAAAAAGATTGAACAATATTTGGCAAATTGGCTACATATCAGGGATTGATTTATTATTTTGTTGAGTGTCTTGATTTAGGAAAGTGATAGAGAAAATGTTAATAATTCAGATTAAGTTTAAAAGTATGTCTTATATGCATTTTTTCCCAGAGAGCTGGTTGTTAAATATTTACCAGTGCACTGCTGAGGCTAACTCATAGCTCCTAGTTACTTTTCTCCCAATCATGGAATACTCATGAAGTTTCCCTTAAGCATGGTATAATTTCTGTGTTGGGCTTCTTGTAGAAGAACCTTGAGTCCAGTCTATCCTTGGCTCCTGATACCTCGAGCTGATCCAGTGTTGTTATCAAGTCACCCATGAGAAGATAGGAAGTCCAAAATCTTCTGGACCTCTCCAATTATGCAATGTCCTTCTCCAATCAAAGGTAGATAGTAAAAAAGGGCTAAGGTCAAAGCTGAGGGCTCTTCTTCTTCTTTTTTCCCCATATAAATATTTTATTATTTTCCAGTTACATTTAGAGATAATTTTCAACATTTGTTTTTATAAGATTTCTAGTTTCAAATTTTTCTCCATCCTTCCCCTCCCTCCCTCTTCCCCAAGACAGCAAGTAATCTGATACTTTACATATTATCTTCTCCCATAAGAATATAAAATTTTTTTTCCTTTTTTTTTTTTTTTTTTGGTGGGGAAATGAGGGTTAAGTGACTTGCCTGGGGTCACACAGCTAGTAAGTGTTAAGTGTCTGAGGCCGAATTTGAACTCAGTTTCTCCTGAATCCAGGGCTGGTGCTTTATTGCTTTATCCACTAGAATATAAGATTCTTTTTTTTTTGGTGAGGCAATTGGAGTTAAGTGACTTGCCCAGGGTCACATAGCTAATAAGTGTTAAGTGTCTGAGGCCGGAAGAATATAAGATTCTTTTCTTTTTTCTGGTGAGGCAATTGGGGTTAAGTGACTTGCCCAGGGTCACACAGCTAGTAAGTCTCAAGTGTCTGGGGTCAGATTTGAACTCAGGTCCTCCTGACTCCAGGGCCAGTGCTCTATCCACTGCACCACCTAGCTGCCCCAGAATATAAGATTCTTAAGGGCAGGAATTATGTTGCTTGTATTTCCATGCCCAGCTTTTAGCACAGTGCCCAGTACATGGTAAATACTTAATAAATGTTTTCCCATCGATGCTTTCACTTCTTTTCAGAGAGATGAATGGTTGAATTCCTCAGTGTGCTGTCCGTGGAGGATGTTTTGTTTCTACAATTAGTCTAAGTTGTTTTATTGGATTCATACTGAGGTGAATTTTGGTTTATTTGTGTATGACTCTTGGCTACATTCAAAAAATTCAGTGGTCTATACCTAGTGTCAGGCTTTACTGTTATTCTTTGTTTACTGTCGTTGCCAGTGTTATTGACAGAGATTGTGTCTTATCTAAGTATAACCATGGCCCAGAATTATAGCTTTGGGTTTACAGGAACTCAGCTCTGTCTTGGGAACTTCTCACAAATCTCTCTTTTGATTGTTTTGTCCCTACCCCGGGGTTCCTTTTAGGAACATCAGAACATAACTCATTTTTAGGTTTCTGTAGGAAAGCTAAAGGGCTTTGTTTCCTATGCAAGCCCTCAGGCCAACAATACATTAAATATAGGATAACTTGTTGGGGGCTTTTTTTCCCCCTGGTAGAAAAAGAAAAACATGAAAGACTTAGACCAAGCTGTTAAACAATCTCCACCTTTCCAGGGACCTATATCATCACTTCCAAATTTATACTAAGATTCTGAGTCCCACCCTCACACCCCCACCCCAACCCCTCTGAAAGAAGAAAACACTTAGAGTGTTCTCACTGCTTCCCTCCAGTGAGCTCCCCCTCCCCTGGGACCACATGGTTGCTTCTCTCCTCTGCTGGGCCCATGGGATTCCTTTCCTCCTGAGATCTCATGGTTCCCTGCAGGAAGGCGAAAGAGGGAAGTGAGAGGGGAAGAGGGAGTGTCACAGATGGAGGCTTTCCCTCCAGGGAACTAAGTCTAGATCCCTAAGTTTTGCCTTTCTTACTTTCCTGTCTTTCGGCTCTGGTTCCCTCAATCTCTGCTTTCTTTTTTTAATGACTAAGTCCAAAGTAAAAGCACTGGAATAATCATAATAATGCAGAAAATATTCTTCAATTCCTACAACAGTGAGGTTGCTTACGTCTCTTATAAGGAGACAATCTTAATGACGGAACTAAGATTTCATCATGGGTGTCAATGAGGACCCAGAATAATGCCTGGGCATGTAACTCCATCTGTAAGCTCTGTATCTTCCCTAATACCAGAGCACTCTACATTTAGCAGGTATTTAATACATATTTGTTATGTGATGTTGTGTTGTTGTTATTTTTCTGGATGTGGAAACTAAGGATCTAGGCTTAAGAGACTGATTTAGGGTCACATAACTAGTAAATATTGGAACTGGGACACAAACCTAGGTCTTCTGACTCTAAAATCAATAGTCTTTCCTTCTATACCATGTTTTCTCTATTGTTAGGCCCTTCCAGAGCTGGTACAGTAGATAAAGCACTAGGCCTGGAGTCAGGAGGACCTGAGTTCAAATATGACCTTAGATATTTACTAGCTGCGTGACCCTAGGCAAGTCACTTAACCTTGTTTACCTCTGTTTCCTCATCTGCAAAATTAACTGGAGAAGGAAATAAAAAACCACTCCAATATCTTTGTCAAGAAAACCTCAAATAGGGTCATGAAGAATTTGGACACAACTTAAATGACTGAACAACAAGCCAGAGCTTTTGCTATGTTAAGAAACATGGGGTCATCTCCATGCTAGAAGGAAGTAGCAAAGTAGGACCCGAAGGGAAGTAACTGCACACACATGTATATATACACATGTATATATGACACATACATGTGCAGTGCAAGCATGTTATGGGTATATAATATACATGCCATATAAACATGCATGTGTATGTTTATATGGCATGTATATTGAGATGAGGATACTGATGTTAAGTGACTTGCCCAGGGTCACACAGCTAGTTAAGTGTCTTGAGGCCAAATTTGAGTACCAGCCCTGGTACTCTATCCACTGTGCCACCAAGCCACCTAGCTGCCAAGTTTCTAGCATGTTCCAGTCCAAAAAACTTGTCGTTTTAATCATAGAATTCCTGTTACTTCTGCCTATTGGTCCCAATTCTCCCTGATGGGTCAGACAATCCCAGTTTGTATGGCCCTCGGAGAGGAAGGAATGGTGAGGCCTTAGAGATCACAGCAGAGGAGTTCCTGGGCCAAGAAGGGAGCCTGCACAGATGTGAGCCAAAGACCCATCCTTGGTCACCCCTGGTCCAGGTGGGGCCTACCTTCGGGGACAGTGAGAACCCTATGCAAGAATTATAAACCACAGGATGTTAAATCTGGAAGAGACCTTGGAGGTGATCTAGCATAACCTTTTATTTAATAGCAGAGGAAACAGACTTAGGGAAGGTAAAGTGATTTGCCCAAAGTTTCACGGCTAGTAAACTACAGAACTAGGATTTGAACTCAAGTCCCTTGAATCCAAGTTCATTTTTTTAAAAAAATCTTCTTCAAACCTGCAACAGATGCCTCTTTTCTTTTCTCACTATTTATCTTCTGAAAACAATTTGTGATGCATGTAGCCATTCTGTGTTCAATGGCCCACAGAGCTGCAGCTGGGATCTCAGTTTACTTTAAATCACATTTATAGGACCATAGAATCACAGTGTTATCACCATGGGGGGAGGGGGAGGAAATGCAGCTGAGCCACATAGGCAGGAAGGGAGCAGTTTGAACCAGAAGAGAATAATGGTGTTTCTGTCTTATCAAGACTGCCTTTAGTCTGGGCTTTTAAAGCCAGGAGATAATGTAGTCATGACCACCAGCATGAGAAACCAGTTCTTTGAGTTCTGTAATCAAACAATGCAAAATGCAGGGGAAGGGAGGAGACAAAAGGGACAGACACCAGTTATGGAGATGTGGCAAAGGGTTGAGTGCCCAGGCATCTGGTGTGTGTGTGTGTGTGTCTCTGGATTTCACTAACATGCTGATCTTTGTTGAAGGCAGCCCAGAGAATGGACAAGGGTGTGGGTGCGTTCGTGAGTGTGTGTTCATGTGTGTGTGTGTGTGTGTGTGTGTGTGTGTGTGTGTGTGTGTGTGTGTGTGTGTATGTGTTGTGTCCCTTTCAGAGTGTCTAGAGTACCTGTGGCTGAGTTGATGTGATGTAGAATTCAGCACCGTTCGTGTCATTTAGAAGCAGTTTGTGGTGATTCTGTTCCTTTTTTAGATTTACCAGGGGCCCCAGCCTTCCAAGACAAAAATTTGGAGGCATACTTCACACTCAACAATCCAGATAAGTTTTACTAAATGACATCCAATCATCTGACTTTTTATCATAACTCTCTGTGCGTGGGGACACTAGTAACAAGGGGGAAAGCCCCCTGCATACACAAGATTCCCATACGGAGACTCCAGAGATCCCTGACTTCTTCACCCCTTCTCACTTTCATCTGCAAATCCACAGCGGAAGCACAAAATCACTGCCAGGACTGGCTTGACCAGTTATCTAGACCTGAAATCTACTCTCTCCACAATCACTGTCCATTGCCCTGCTTGCAGCACCCAGGCCAACTCCCAGCCCCACAAAACCACATACCACAGCCACCGTGTCTAACTTCCCGATGTTCCTAAATGACCTCCTAGAATTTTCATCCCTTTTTCTCTTATTTCAGCTGTCTCCACAGGGGATATGGGGAGTAAGCCTTCACATAGATGCAGCAACACTTGTGTCTTCCTCTTCTCTCAGCCCCATGGCATACTACTTAGAAATAGTACTTTTTTGGGGCAGCTAGATGGCACAGTGGATAGAGCACCGGCCCTGGATTCAGGAGGACCTGAATTCAAATTTGGCCTCAGACACTTGACACTTACTAGCTGTGTGACCCTGGGCAAGTCACTTAACCCTCATTGCCCAGCAAAAATCCCAAACAAACAAAAAACCCCGAAATAGTACTTTTTCCTTTTAGGGTTAGGAGAATCAGAAGGGATAAGAGAGGTCATCTCCTCCCACTCCTAGCTCTATTCATGCATGCCTTCTAAGATGTTCCAGATAACTCTCTCCCTCTCATTCTCTCCCATGACTGGGCTGGGGCTCTTCCCTCTAGATGAGTCCTCTTCTTCACTGTCTGCCAGGAGCAATATGCTAATCACTATTATTGCTGTTTGATCCTCTCACTGTCCTATACTTCCTGATCTTTCTATGTCCTGCCCATCTTCCAAGTCCCAGATCATATCCCATCTACTCCCTGAAACCTTCCCAGACTACACCATCACAAATTGTTGTTTTGGGTTTTGTTTTGTTTTTTCAGTCACGTCTGACTCTTCATGACTCTTTTCTTGGCAAAGATCCTGGAGCGGTTCGCCTTTTCCTTCTCCATCTCATTTTATAGATGAAGAAACTGAGGCAAACAGGATTAAGTGACTTGCTCAGGGTCACACAGCTAGAAAGTATCTGAGACCAGATTTGAACTTGGGTCTTCCTGGGGAAGTCTCTAGAGGACAGAGCATTTTGGCAAGTCATCAGATCCAGAATGTCTAGGGCTCACTACTGCAACCTTCTGAAAGTACCATCCTAAAAAAAGAAACAATCATTGGTTGCCATTATATCTTAAAGTAGCTCCAAGTGTTGTGTGGAAACCTTTGGGGATCCCTTTGACCTTTTAAGAAGGCCTAAGAGATCAAAATTATTTTTATAATAATAGTTTAATTTCTATTATGGTAAATTTCAATAGTTGTAACCCACACAAACAAAAGCTCTTTGGGGGCATCCTCAATCATTTTTAAGAGTATGAAGGGATGCTGAGACCAAAAAGTTTGGGAACTGTTACTTTAAAGACTTAAATGACTTGGGAAAGGAGAGTGGATCAGGATGTATGGGGAGGGAGGAGTAGACAGAGTGAGGGAGGGGGAGGGGAAAGCAGTGGGCCTTGCATACAGTTTTCTACTGATTCAGAGATTTTGTTTGTTGAGTCAGATCATGCATTCAGAGTGATGGAATAACTAATCTAATCTAAACTGAATGTGGGCCACTTTGCCAGATGGCTCCCTTTGTACACTCACGTGTGTGGTGGTTGAGGGGGGCAAAGTACACCAGGCAGCATCCAGTTACAGGGGTATTGTAGTTGCATTTCCTGTGATCTGAATCTGCTTTATCTTTTGAGTGGAGCTTGAAGCGGGGTTGGGGGTGGGGTGGGGGTCCAAAATGAGTTTTTTCTCCTCAGGTACCTTGCCAAGCTAACACCACAGGGCTGTTGCAAGCTCACTTGGATAACAGACGTTATTTTTAAATGTTCAGGGAAGTAAAAGACTCTTCTTTCTGTGACCTAGAAATAGAGTGAATGTGTTGATTGGGCTTGAAAAGTGTTTGCTTTTTAATAGAAAGATTTTACATAAACAAGTTCATTCTTCCATTCCATCATCATCATCAAGATGGATTCCACCAAGAAGGCCTAGCAAATTTGAGGGCTGCCAGGTCACTAGACCTGGAGTTTCCAGTGGGGCCCAGGCAGCAAAATATAAAAGCAAGAGGGTGTTCACAGGTCATCAAGAAGATACTTAATTGACCTCTGAGGCTACGCAAAAACCTATTCTTATCTCCAAGGCTGAGAAAGCCTATCTCATTTTTCCAAAATGATTTTTCAGTAGTAAGTTGTGGTTTACAAAGCTTTCCTTGGAATCCTTGGGCTTGATAGTTGGACGGGCTTTGCTCTTTGCTGTGCCTGTTCATTGTGGAACAGTTTTGATCCGAAGGAAGCCAATCTTTGGTTATAAAGCTTGGAGACCCCTCCTCCCCATTAGCGGATAGTGATTAGGACTTTAGCTTGAACCTTCAAATTACAGCCCCTGGACTAATAATATTTAAGACAGCAGATACATATAATTCTATTCTTTTATCCCCTCTCTAAGGAAAGCAGAGTTTTCTCATTCCCAAACTTGTTTCTCTTTCTGACAGAAATCAAAGCCTCCTTTTGAGAAATGTGCGGGGAGGAAATTCTAGAGAAATATCTATTATGCTTTCTTGACAGCCACACACAACAGACTCCTTGTTACAAGAGCCTTGCCTTATAAAGAAGAAAAACAGTTATGTAAAGCCAGCAGATACAGGGACAACACAAGGGTTAATAATAACTAACATTGATAATAACTAACATAGGCAGCTAGACAGTGAAGTGGATAGCATGCCAGGCCTAGAGTCAGGAAGACCCATCTTTGTGAGTTCAAATTCAGCCTCAGACACTTGTGAGCTGTGTGACTGGGGGCAAGTCACTTAACCCTGTTTGCCTCAGTTTCCTCATCTGTAAAATGAACCAGAGAAGAAAATGGCAAACCACTCCAGCGAGAATACCCAAATGGGTTCACAAAGAGTCAGACACAAATGAATAACAACAAATATGGAATATATACAAAAATAACCACAAAATTATTGTGCGTAGGAGAACACTAACAACTGGAGCAGATTAGGAAAGACCTATTGAAGGAGGTGGCATTGAGCAGATACTTGAGGACAGATAGTTTCCCAAAGGCAGAAAAGTGAGGAGGAATAGCACTCCATGCATGAGAGACAGGATATGCAAAGGCACTGAAGAGGGAGAAAGATTGTTGCGTGCAGGAAATACTAAGCACAGAACACAATCAGCATGGAAATACTGACTGGAGCCCAATTTGGAAGAGTAGAAAGGAGACCAATTAAGAGTTTGCTACAATAGTCCAGGTAAAAGGTGATGAGAGCCTTTACTAGAATGGTTGTCATGTCAATGGAAAGAAAGCAATGAATACAAGATATGTTGAGAAGCTTAATTGACAAGATTTGGCAACTAAATAGATTGGATGGTTGAGGAGTTGAGTGAGAAGTCAACAGCTGAGCTTGACTCTAAGTTTGCAAACATGAGTGACTAAAAGGGTGGACAGAAATAGGAAAGTTAGGAAGAGTGATGAATTTAGAAAGAAACTCAGCATTTCTAAAACAAAACTCATTATCTTTGTCCCCCCTCAAAAAAAAACCCACACTTTTTTTAAACATTCCTACCTGTCAAAGATACGATTGTCATTCCCCATGTTAGAAATCTTAGCATCACCCACAAAAATATTTATAACAGCTCTCTTTGTATTGGCAAAAAATTGGAAATCAAGGGAATGCCCATCAATTGGGGAATGCCCAAACAAGTTGTGGTGTATGAATGTAATGGAATACTATTGTGCTGTAAGAAACAATGAGCAGGAAGAATTCAGAGAAACCTGAAAGGACTCACATGAACTGATGCTAACTGAGAGGAGCAGAACCAGGAGAACATTGTACATAGTAACAGCAACATTGTGGGATGAACAATGGTGATAGACTTGGCTCTTCTCAGCAGTGCAATGATCCAAAACAATTTCAAAGAATTCATGATAGAAAATGTTCTCAACATCCAGAAAAAAGAACTGTGGACTATGAATGAAGATTGAACCATACTGTTTCTACTTTTGGACTGTTTTTTTTCCTGCTCTTTTGAGGTTTTCCCCTTATGTTCTGCTTCTTATTTTCAAAAGATGACTAATGCAGAAATATGTTTAATGTGACTGCACATATATAACCTATATCAGATTGCTTTCCATCTTGGGGAAGAGGGAGGGTGGGAGAAAAATTTGGAACTAAAAATCCTATGAAAGCAAATGTTGAAAACTATCTTTATATGTAACTGGAAAATAATAAATACTTTTCTTTTCTTTTCTTTTTTTTTTGCAGGGCAATGGAGTTTAAGTGACTTGCCCAGGGTCACCCAGCTAGTAAGTGTCAAGTATAAAATACTTTTATTTATTAAAAAACAAAAGAAAAGAGAAGAAAAGAAAGAAATCTTAGTGTCCATCTCAACTCCCCCTTGCTCATCTAATCCATTGCAAAATCTTATGGATTCTATCTCAATGACATCTCCCTTTCTAAGGTCCCATGATGTCACCTGAACTATTGCAAAAGTCTTTTAAAAAATCTTGTCTGAGTCTGTCACTGCCAGTTGTAGGTCAGGCCGGCTTAAAATGCTTCACTGTCTGGTTTCATCCTACTTTTCTAGCCTCCTTACACATTTCTCCCCTCCATAAACTCTTTGGTCCAGCCATACTAATAGCCTTATGCTTTCTCCTCATCTCTTTATCTTGGAATGTGCTTTCTTTCAACACTATGTTCTGCATGCAGCCTTTCTTTGTCCCCAGTTGCTAGGACCTCTCCCCTTAAAGTTACTTTATATTTGTTTTTATGTTTTTGTTTCACATATACATGTATCAAGGGTATGCATAAATCCCAGTCCTGACACACTCACCATCTTTGCCTAGGATGAACATGTTTTCACCCACATCAGAATGTAAGCTCTTAGAGGAGTATTTCCCTCTTGTCTTTGTATCCTAAGTTCCTCTCAAAATGCCTAGTGCATAGTAGGTGTTAATTAATATTTATTTATTGATTAAAAGATCTGTTTTGGTCTTATTGCATTTGAGATGCAGGTGAGAGTGACTTGTCTGAAAGTAAAAGATTTGGAATAGGCACTCTGGAGATAGCTGAGGGTAGGATATATAGATCGGGAAATCATCTGCATAGAGATGATATTTAAATATTTGAATGATGATGAGATCATCACTTTAAAAATTAGAGGGGCAGCTAGGTGGCACAGTGGATAAAGCGCCAGCCCTGGATTCAGGAGGACCTGAGTTCAAATCTGGCTTCAGACACTTGACACTTACTAGCTGTGTGGCCTTGGGCAAGTCACTTAACCCTCATTGCCCTGTAAAAAAAAAAAATAGAGAAAGGAGAAGAGGGTCCAACACAGAGTCCTGGGGTATTCCTATGGATTGGGGTAGGACGTGGATGACAAATCAGCAATGGAGACTGTGAAAGAGTAGTCAGATAGAAAGGAAGAGAAACATTTTAAAAAATTCATTTCTTGTTTTATTAGGGATTTGGAGCATGTTTTCATATAGTCATACATGGTTTACAGTTCTTTTTTAAAAAGTGCTTTTTTATATCTTTGGACCAACCATCTATTAAGTGTACTTTTAAATTCCTATATATTTGACTTCACCCAAAACATGAATTTTACCATAACTTGATGTGGTAGGTAAGAGCAGAGTCTGTCTCTCAATTATCTTCTTTGGCAGAAAGGTATTGAAACCACAGGCTGGAGTAGGAAAGGTCCCTTCATATATTTCCTGGCACTAGTTTAAGAAAGAAAAAGAAAAACATCACTACAGAAAAATGACATTTACCAGAACCATTTTGTAAAAGGAATGGGGAAAGGGGAGAGGGAAGTGTCTTCATTCTTAAAAAAAAGTTCTTACACAAGCTGTACAAATTACCCATTTTATTAAGAACAATGCATGCACTTTATAAATGTGTGAAGAGCTGAGGTTGTGTATACAGATTTACTATTACATGTTAAAAATTTTGACTGTCAAGACAAAGTTTTGAAAAGATCATTTAAGTAATGACAGGAAGTTGAAATATTGTTAAATAAAAAGAATTCTAATTTGGCTAAATATTTTCATAGTGAAGAAGATATTTCATCCTTCAAAAGTTGGAAGAATCAACAAGTGGGAGTTTAGTTCTGGATCTGATTTCTACTGAGGAAGAACCAGTTGAGTTGCTAGGTGGAAATAACGTGAACCTTGGGAGAAAGTAACCATTTTCCATCTTAGAATTTGTGAGAGTAGAAGAAAAACAGGAATAGGATGACAAGCACTCTAAATTTTGTGAGATTGACTGTTAGAGGGTTCAGAGAAAGGATAGGCAGGATCCCTTAGAGTAGAGAAGACAGAACAGGGGGAATAGAATTCTAATAACACAAAGAGAAATAATTCTGTACAGAAGGGGAGGTAACAATATGGATACACAGGGAACCCAGGAACTAACTTAGATTTTATTATATTTTGTTTTTATATCATTTAATTTCTGAATATATCCTTCCCCCTTTCCTACCCCAAAACAGACACAGATTTTTTAAAAAGAGAACAAAAGTTTAGTAAAACTAATCTGCATATTAATTGCTTTTTACAGTATAAGCAATGTTTTATACCTATACTCCCCCTCTTCTACAAATAAGACAATAACAATAGCTAACATATCTAATGCTTTAATATTTGCAGTCTTCTATACATATTATGTCATTTGATCCTCACCACAATCCCATGAGATAGGTTATATTGCCCTCCATTTTACAGATGAGGAAACTGAGACTGAGAGAGATTAAGCGATTTTCCCAAATTCATATAATTAGGAAGTGTCTCATGCCAGAATATCTTGGGATTTCCCTGCTCACAAATGACTAAAAGCAAATGGATTTATTTGTTGTTGTATTTGGACCTCTGTGTAGGGCCCTCAAAAGATATATCAGTAGAACTCTGGTAATACCAGAGACCAAGAATATGGTTCATCAAAGTCACCCCAAAGTTGAAACAGTGAGAAGAGAGTTAGATTCAGTGACAGAGAACCTTGGTTCAAATCGTTGCTGTTCCAATGCCAGTGTGACCTTGGTCAAATCATTTAGCCTCTCTGGTGTTGTTTCCTCATCCGTAAAATAAAGAAGTTGGACTAAATGACCACTAAGTCCCTTCCCACTCTAAATCTATCATCCTACGATGACCAGCTGGGGGAGTAACAATGGTTGTGGAGGGGAATCTCAAAGCTAGAAACATTATTTTAAAGAACTCTCACAAGCAAAATGTATATGGCATGTCTAGCATGGACCCCTGTACTATAACCCCTTGAAGAAGGTGAGCCACAGACTCATTCTAGGTTTGTTGGCTCACCCCATCATGACCTCAAACTGGAAGATCTAAGTTTCCAGAGGACTATCACAATGCTGTTATACTCAAATTCTCTCAGGGTCTTGGGGTAACCCTATTGCAGGGTGTTACACTCCACCCTACTTAACACTATGGTTCTCAAGCCCCTACCCGTATGTTTCCATTTAAACATGCCTAGTCACTCACAATGATGGCAT
The DNA here is from genome assembly GCF_019393635.1 of Dromiciops gliroides. Classification (NCBI taxonomy): domain Eukaryota; kingdom Metazoa; phylum Chordata; class Mammalia; order Microbiotheria; family Microbiotheriidae; genus Dromiciops; species Dromiciops gliroides. The sequence goes on along the minus strand of NC_057863.1, from coordinate 280,403,529 downwards.
CGCTAGATTTTAAACAAAGCCATTTACTTAACAATAAGGTAAAAGCAACAATAATCAATGTATTATAGACACTCAATATAAAGCAAATCAGCTATATTAATGGTTCCCATTGAGTGGTTTTTTAATTACCTTCACAGCATAAGGGATCTGAACTAAAAAATTTTTAATGATGCCTTAAATGGTAAATAATTGTCCAAACATGGTACAAATATATTTTCCCTCTATGACAATAAGCATGTGCATGTTCAAAGAATTACTCTTATTTATGCAGTTATTAGAAACTGTTATGATCATGCACATGATGATGTTGGTGTTCTTGCAGCAATTACATCAAATTCTGACCCCTCCTGACTAAGCACAAGTTGTTCTTTCAGTTTCTCATCCTATCATCAAATGCTTTCCAATTTGCCACAGTAGTTCAACATTAGAGCACAAAACCAGGGGGAGCTAGGTGGTACAGTGGATAAAGCACTGTCCCTGCTTTCAGGAGAACCTGAGTTCAAATCTGGCATGTGACACTTGACACTTACTAGCTGTGTGACCCTGGGCAAGTCACTTAACCTCCATTGCCCTGAAAAAACAAAACAAAAAAAAGCACAAAACCAATAAATGTTGGAATAAAGGTTAGATGGTCAGATGCATGTGCATGCCCTTGTTTGCTATCTGTACACTGTGCCAGTCTATACACTGCCTTATTCTCCTATCATGCTGTACCAGCAATGCAATGTCATGATCAAGATACTGCAAAAGTTTGCATTATTGTAGCAAAGATGGGAGGCCATATGAAGACTGTACTGGGCATTCACATTACAAGCTTTCTTGAACCCATCACGGACATCACAAATGTTCTACAGAATCAGTCAGGAAGATCTCCTCTTTTCTCAATTCAAACCTCATAGAAAAGGTGTCCATCTGGGCCTAGACAGCCCCTTATCACTTAGCATCATCAACAGGACCCTTCACATTCTTCTTGTTGAACAATTTTGAAGAAATCATAAAGCAGTCCAATCCTATACTCTTTTCCCATTCCACCACTTCTTACACTCGATGGCAAAGTATAGAGCTATGTCTATAGAGAGAGATCAGATGATGCCTTATTCTACAGCAATCTGATATCATTCTGGAACCCGTGGAAAGGAAGGAACATCTTTGGCGCATCTTAGCCCTAGGACATTTCCTCTACAGAAATGAAAATCTGGGAAGCTGTGTTTAAATGTCATACTACCCCTATCTAAGTAATTGCCACGCTTCAATAACTGGAATTGGAACTTCAATCTGGACTCATATTTGACATTCTAAAGCATTCCAGTATCATCTCCAATCATCACTAAAAGATATCCTTAGAGCTTCAAGGTAGAAATAGTAACATCAAAGGTAATAGAGGAGATCACCTCTCATAGAAATCAACAATTACCAGAAAAAGAGGCCCATGGAAATTCATTGATAAAGAAATCAGAAAAAAAGAAACAGAAGTAAGTTCATCCATCCAGTCTGAGAGAGAGAGAGAGAGAGAGAGAGAGAGAGAGAGAGAGAGAGAGAGAGAGAACTAAGAGAAAGCAGAAGCTTGTAGAGGAAAATTGAGCCAGGGAAGCCAGAGGCAGCTAACAAAAATAGAGAAGATTGGGAGAGGGATAAGCCCAGTGAAACCAATGTGAACTCTGATAAGCAAGCCAGAAATTAGTGAAGTGGGAAGAGTATGGGAGCCAACACAAACTCCTACAATTTAACAAAAGTCAGAAATTGGTCTGAACAAGGATTTCTAAAGCTAAAGCCAGCCCCAACTCTGAAAATCATGGGAAAGTAGACCAGAGACCTAGCCTGTCAAACAGAAAGAGGAGGTGCAAAAACAGCCTTCATAGGTCACTGCACAGAGATACAGAGCCTAGACGGGCATTTTTGGTTCATTAGGAGCCACAGCAGATTATAGGACTACTTCAGTTCTTGGGTATCAACCAATCCCTGGAGAACTGTGCAAGAAAGTTGATACCAGCAAAATTTTCCAACATCTCACTGGGGCCTGTCGGGGACACAACAAGGAGTTGAACTTTTGATGGATAAATGCAAACAGAAGGAGAAAGCTGAGGCCTGAATTTATAGAGGTCAACCCAGACTAAACCAAAAGACAGGGGTTAAGGCAGAAGATGGAGCCTGATCCCAGCTATCACATATAGATTGAAAACAGTGTTCATACTATGGAAGTGAAAGAACCAAATAAGACCCGCCCGACCCAAGTAAGAATGGGGATGGGCCCTAACACAAAATTCCAATCCAAGAACTGAGGCTGAAAATATGAGTAAATGGATGAAGAAGCAAAGCACAATGAAGAAAGAATATGGGGCAGCTAGGTGGTACAGTGGATAGAGCACCAGCCCTGGATTCAGGAGGACCTGAGTTCAAATCCGGCCTCAGACACTTAACACTTGCTAGCTGTGTGACTCTGGGCAAGTCACTTAACCCCCAATTGCCTCACACTTTAAAAAAAGAAAGAAAGAAAGAAAGAATACGGAGTAAGAGAAGCCCAGAGGAAAAGTATAAACACATAACTACTAGAAGAACCTGGAGAATAAAAATGACTGGGCCACACAAATTGTAAGAGTGACTGGTAAAGTAAGAGATTTAAAAAAAAGAAAATTAGAAATAAAATTCAGTTTCAGTAGGAAAATATTTTTTTAAATAATAATAAACATTTCTATTTAAAATTTTGAGCTCCAAATTCTATCTCTCCTTCCCTACCTCCCCTCTGCACTCCCTGTGCAATTATGTAAAATATTACCATATTAGTCATTATGCATAAGAAGACTCTAAAAAAAGAAAAAAAATTAAAGAAAGTGAAAAATAGCATGCTTAAGTCTTGTTCAATCAATATTTCTTTGGAAGTGGATATTATGCTTTATCATTAGTCCTTTGGGACTGTCTTGGATCATTGTACTGCTGAGAATAGTTAAGTCATTCACAATTCTTCATCGAACAATATTGCTGTCACTGTGCACAACATTCTCCTGGTTCTGCTCACTTCACTATACATCAGTTCATATAAGCCTTTCCAGGCCAGAAAATAATTTTAAAAAAAATTTACTAGAAGGTAAAAAATCTTACCCAAGTAGTGTATTCCCTGAAAAATAAAATGGGATAAACAAAACTAAATGATCCCATGAGACAATAAGACAAATGAAAATGAAGGCAAGAGACCAAAAAAAAAAGAAAAAAAGAAAAAAAAATTGACATGTAAGGAATCTATTATCAAGAACTGACCTAGGAAGAAAAATAGAGGACAGACCATTTTAGGATCATGAAATTGACTAAAAAGTATAACCATACAACAAATCTTGACACATTTCAAGAAATTACAAAAGAAAAAGAACTGGAGGACAGAGGCAAAATAGAAAGCATATGCCTTCCCCTACTGAAAGAAACCCTCCAATAAAAATACCCAGGAATACAAAAGCCAAAATCCAGAGCTTTCAAGTGTGGGGAAAATATTTTCTTATTTATTAGTATTATTTGAACCTAGCTTTATGTAACTAGAAATTGTCTAACCCAAAGCTTACTGTAGAGGTCAGGTGGACTTTAGAAATGTTCCAGGGAAGCCAGGGACCCCTGCCAGGAATGCTGAGGTGCATGATTTGGATCCACTCACCCAGGTCTTGCTTTAAGTTCACAGAAAGTGGGGCGGGGGGGGGAGGGGGGAGAGAGACAGCAAGGTGGAACAGTGGATAAAGCATCGGCTGTGGATTCAGGAGGACCTGAGTTCAAATCCAGACTCAGACGCTTGACACTTACTAGTTGTGTGACCCTGGGCAAAGTCACCTAATCCCCGTTGCCCTGAAAAAAAAAAAGTACCTTTAAGGGGGCAGTTAGGTGGTGCAGTGGATAAAGTATTGGCCCTGGATTCAGAAAGACCTGAGTTCAAATCCGACCTTATACACCTGACACTTACTTAGCTGTGTGATCCTGGGCAAGTCACTTAACTCTCATTGCCCTGCAAAAAAAACAAAAACAAAAACAAAAAAAACAGCAACAACAACAACAAAAAAAAAAAAACACAAGAATTTAGGGCAGCTAGGTGGCACAGTGGATAAAGCACTGGCCCTGGATTCAGAAGGACCGGATTTCAAATTTGACCTCAGACACTTGACACTTACTAGCTATGTGACCCTGGGCAAATCACTTAGCCCTCATTGCCCAGAAAACAAAACAAAACAAAAACAAACAAAAAGTTCACCCAAAGCTTGTGTTTTTGGTTTACAAATCATGTGTGTTTTGACTTTGCCCCAATTTTATTGAATATTTACACTTACATACTGATATACATCTCAAGGAATCTCCCTGTGTCCAGCAGTTCAGGTGCTGGAACCTTCGTTTAAACTTTATATCCAGTTAACCTCACAGAGACTTAGGGAGAGAGCCAGACCTTTCTCCAGTTCTCTTCTTTGCTGAACCAACTTAATAAAATTCTTTCTAAAACTTTTTAGGTTTTGAAAATTTGTTCTTGACGAACACAAGTTTAAAAAGGGAAGAAGGGAAAAAGGGAAAGAAGAAAGAAGGGAAGGAAGGAAGGAAAGATTTTATAGGTTTGGGCTTTGCAGTTAAATACAAGGTAGCTTAGGACAGACAACACTAATGCTTGGGGGAATCAGGAAAGTTATATAAGACAAACGCAAGGGCATAGCTTTGGGTTTGTTCCATCATGTGACTTTTAAGGAAGTAAACAAAAGGGAGGAAAAGAAATATATATTGAAAGAAATAAGGAAGAAGCGGGTGGTACTTACTATTCTGTGTAAATTGGGTGAAATGAAGGGTACAAAAACAGCAGAAGAAGTGGAAGAATGGGCATCTAATGACCATGGTATTATTTAAACAAGATAAAGAATGATTAAATACACACATGAATGCATGCATTTACACTCACATTCACACACATGAGTTTGTGGTAGAAATAGGAAAACAATAAACTAAATAGGAAAAAAAATCAAGAAGAGTGAGATGGGAGAGCAAGGTTTAAGAGAGAGTAGACTTAGGTAAGAAATAGTTATAAATAAAATTTTTACTTTAATTTACTTACTGGGTTGATCATAAAGAAGGGATTAAACATGATAGAAATAAAATGTAAGGACCAAAGATGGTGATTAGTTTTGGTGACAATAAGAACAAAGAAGTAAGAACAGACTGCTTCATTTAGAAGTGTTGTTGATCAGTGTTGTTGATTAGACTCCTTTTTCTTTTTAGAAATTTTTACCTGTTTTCTTATTTCATCTAGTCTGTCCTTAACATCTGATGCAGACACTGCCATCAGCTGTTCTAGTGCTATTACTAGAATTCCCATGGGGAGTCCAAAATCCTTTGTCCCTTTGAAGTTTTGGGGTTTTGTTTTGGTTTTGAGTTCTCCTATAGTCAAGAGGGCAGATGGGAAATTGAGACCATAGTGAGGCTAGATTTATTTCCCTGCCCACTCCTTTCTCTACCACTTCTATCTCAGGACTTTAGCTGAAATATTCTTTCCTCTTCCTCTAGCCAATTAGCTTGCTTGTTTTATATAAGCCCCAGATGGCATGACAAAGTCCTTCAGTCAATCCAAACAAACTTCCTGTAGCACCTAGAGTAGTGTCCAGGCCTTGTGAACTTAGTAAACAATTTTAATGTATTCTCACCAGATAAATATATCAGAACATAGCACCTTATCATGTACCTTAGGTGGGTGAGTATGTTTAGATTGATTTATTCAATCAATCTCCATGCCTACAGAAATAATAAATAATTTCATAAAAATGACAATGAGACAGCACAACAGAAATTTTGGGATGCAGCCAAAGTAGTCCTCCAGTAGGACCATACATAACACACTGTTTGTTGAACTGGGGATTGGTCTAAACATTTTAGAAACTAATTTGAAACTATACCATAAGAAATACAATTCTGTGATACTCTTTAACCCAGTAGACATGTACCTTAAAGAGATTGATACCATTCTTAGCAGCACTTTTTTGCATGACAATGCTCTGGAAGCAAGGTTGATGCTCATCAATTTGGGAGTAACTGAAAAAAAATGAATATAATTTTACTACATCATAAAAATGACATAAGGGATGTTTTCAGAAAGCTCTGGGAGGCCTTGTATGAATTGACACAGAACAGAGTGAACAGAACCAGAAGAATGACTTGTTTAATGACTGCAAAATTGTAATAAGTGAATGAATGAATGAATGGATGGATGGGTGGATGAGTGGATGGATGGATAGATAGATAGATAGATAGATAGATAGATAGATAGATAGATAGATAGATAGATAGATAGATAGATAGACAGATAGATAGATAAAATGTCCATAAAATGACACAAAAAGGGCTCTGTTGGTACTACTGTACAAAATTTAATATATATTTTTCAAAATCAAATTTTACATCATAGAGATTCCTGGTTTCATGTGTAAGTCTCTTTTTTCCTGTTCTTTGAATATGGAAATGTTGATGTTTGTTGAGTTGTCAAGGTCTTAATAAAACAATTTTTAAAGAAAAAATTAAAAGAAAAGTTTTTTAAAATTTTAAACATTTGCAAAGGATAGACTAAGGTGTGGAAAGGCTTAAAGCAGGAACGCTTATTAGGATACTATCTCAATAACCTATGCAAGTGGTAGTGAAGGCTGAAATACGGTAGCATCTGTGTGATTGGAAAGAATTGGACAGCTGTGAGAAATGTGGAGGATGAAGCCAGATTTAGCAATTGATGGGATGCGTGGGGCGAATGACAGTGAGATGTCTAGGAGGACACCAAGGTTTTGTACCTGGATGATTGGAAGGATGGTGGTGGCCTTCAAGAGACACAGGGAGATTTGGAAAAGGGGTGGATTTGGGGGCATAGATGCTGAGTTTTATTTTGAGAATGTTGAGTTCAAGATGCCTTTCTAAAAGCAACTTCAGGATAGCTGACTGACTTGATTATCAAACAATAATCCAAGGGAGGGAGGTGTTAAGGGTTAAAATTCTAGCTAGTCTGTCTAAAATATCTAATGAGTGGTCGCCAATAAATTATAAGCTTTAGCAAGAGTTAGACTTTTAAGCATTTATTAAGGAGAATAAGAATTTGGTAAAGAGAGAGAGAAAGGCCTAGATTCCTATCTATTAAAGGGAGAGCACATTTCTAGCTCCGCTCTCCGCCAGAGTCCAGAGGAAAGAGAGCGAGACTGAGCGCCAGTCTCTTCCTTCCTCCTCCCACTAGCCCGCGTCACTTCCTGACTCCTGGTCTTGCCCTCAAAGACCTTCCCTTCATGGGCAGAACTCCTCTACAGTAAGTATCCAGCAGGTGGCGTTATTCCAATCGTTACAGTCCCCCCTGTTGTTCCTCAAGAAACAAAATGTTTCCTTGACGGAACAGTAAAAACAATATGATAACTATTGCTAACTAATAATATGTGAACAACAATATAGAAAAGGAAGAGAGGAAAGTTTTGTCCAGAGGGGCAATTTTTTTTTTGTCCTCATGAACCGACGCTTTGACATTAGTCTTGCAAAGGGAGGGCCTCTGCAGAGAATACATGTTACAGATGGTGTATATTATAACAGAAAGAGAAAAAAAACCAACAAAAAGAACAAATCAAAACTGTTCATTTAAAGTCTCTGAAAGTCTTTTCTCAGATGTCCTCTAGGTGTAGTCGTGGAATGGAAGTCTTTTCAGGGGTTGATGTGTGGATGCTGGTAATCAGCCAGGAAAATTTCCTACAAAATTGAGCTTAACACAACTTTAAAATAGCTTTGTCAATAATCAAATCAAACAATGAAAGTTCTCAAAAACATGTCTAAGGGAATTCAGAATCTTAGTTGTTACACATGAAACATATAATAAAACAAAAATTGAACCATTCTTTAAAGTTATAATATTACTATAGTCCCCCCCCTTATGGAGGGTAATTGAGAAGACAATTGCTGCGATATTAATTATTAAAAATAATTTTTTATCTTTGTTTCATCACTTTTTGCATCATCTGCCTAATTATCCTCATGCCATTATGAGAAATTAAAAAATCTAATATAATTGGTAACAGGTGTCAAGGCCAAATTCAACACTGTATTTATCATGACACCTGAGATAATTATGGGGGTTACCATAAAAGAACAGAGAAATGATGGGATATGAGCATTCCCACACTTGAGCGATATGTACTGCCCATACAGTATGCCAGGCTTAAAATAGGTGGATGGAATATATGTCCATGCCACCAAACATATTGGAAGAAACTGAGTCAGACTTAATCAGATGCATGGGATTGAGATGTCCATGGCATCAGGCATATAGGAGGGAGCATAGAAGCCAGGTGTAGAAGTGAGATGGGTGGGATGAATACTTCCAGCCATCTGTACAATATTGTGGGGAAAAAGAGAATAAAATATTAAACCAAGAGAATCCAACCTCAACATTTGTCAAAAGCCGTTCCCTCGGCCATACCTTGACTTCATGCATGTCTCCCCTCATGTGACAGTTCAGTGTCTGCTCTTGCATGTATTCCTCTTGTGATTGGATGGCATCTTGGCCAACTGGCATCTGATAACTCAGAATAAAGGCAATTAATGTCTTAAATGATAAGTTCCCATAATCCAAGTCTCATATGGATTTAAAATTGAGGATAATAAATGATTGCAAAAAATGTGAATACATCTTGACTCAAAATATAATATATAATTATGCAACAATTTCAAATAATACCCTTTTTTTTTACTTAGTATACAATTACTTTTGTGAAAAATCAGAACATACTTAAATACAAGTTAAAGCACAACAGAATCTCAAAGAACTTTTTTTTTTTGAAAAAAGAAAACTTTTACAAATGTTCCCCTCTTTTTTTTTTTTTTTGGAATATGCTTATCAAAAATAATACTTCTAGAATCAATTTACACTTGCCATGGCAACCAATTTGCCAGGGAAATGCTTTAAAGAGTTTGATCAAATAATCAGTTGAGAAAAAATAACAAAAACAAACAACTCAGAATATGGGAGCACAATACTCCTAGAATTAACATTGTATTATGAAATCAAAACCATCTTGCCATGTTTCAAAATTAGATAGACAAATGAATAGAAGAAAATACAAATGGAACAATAAAAGACAGTGAAATTCAAACTAAGGAAATCTAAATGAATATGAACTTAATATCAATAAGAGTATTATAAAATATAAACTTGATCACATGACTATAAAAAGCTTTTACAAATATTCTCCTTGTTTTAAAAACTAAGTATAAGACACAATCTCAAAAGCATGAAAATCTCTATGAAAATAAACCCATACCATTAATTTCAAAATGTATATATAATAGCATAGAAATCCTATGTAACCTCTGAACTGACATTAATACTCTGAGTGAATTCAGAACACTTTTGATTCCGATATCTAAAATCCCCAACACTCGTATCAATACCTTGCTGCTTACTTCTACATTTCTCTAAAATATATACCCTTCCATGGCAAAAGAAGCAGAGTCTTGAACTATGTTGATGGTTGTCATTCTTATTCAGTTTAAGTTTTTCTTCTTTAACCCCTTTATATTGTCTGTCAGTCTTTTCACCATACAAATGCTTTATAAGATTACTAATTAAAGACAAAAGCAGGTTAGCAAAATTATGAACAAAACAAGCATATCTGGAATTTAAAGAGTTTTCTAAGATTGTCTCAAAAGCACAGCCAGGCCGGGGAAGGGCTGAGCCTGAAGCTGCAAATGCAGGTAGAAAAAGTTGAGCATGCGCATCAGATCTCTGGACTTCCCAGGCAGGGGAAGCAATGGGCTTGGCCATAGGAGGAGTAGAGGGTGGGGTCTGGAGAGGAGGGGAGGGACCAGAGCAATTTGAATCAGACTTGATTTTGAACTCAGGCCTGGATTCCTCTTCCCCCACTTTGCCTCCAGGTGCTAGGGGATTAAAAGCTTCTAGAGGGTGGGTCATTGCCTCCAGGCATGCAAAATTAGAGCAACAATTAGTGTTAGAACTGGGAAAAGCTGCGGGAATCTCTTCAGGTTTCTCTGAAAAAGCATGGTTGGGAGAGGGAGAGATATTTCCTTGTGTGAGTAAGTTGCTGGCTCTTTTAACAAAAATAAAAAGAAAAATAGAAAATCCACAAAAACAAAGCATTAACATGATCTTATCTCCCATTTGTCTGGTTAAACAGACCAAAATCAAAAATAGGATAATTAGGGAGTTTAAAAGGTCCATTCGAAAAAATTCAAAGGAAAAACACAGCCAGTACACCAGTACTTAGCAGTTAAAGGGAGAGGGAGGGGAAATTTCTTACCCAACCAGCAGATCAGAAGAAGACTGAGGGTTAGCTTTCCTCTTCGTGGTCGCCATCTGTTAAGGGTTAAAATTCTAGCTAGTCTGTCTAAAATATCTAATGAGTGGTCGCCAATAAATTATAAGCTTTAGCAAGAGTTAGACTTTTAAGCATTTATTAAGGAGAATAAGAATTTGGTAAAGAGAGAGAGAAAGGCCTAGATTCCTATCTATTAAAGGGAGAGCACATTTCTAGCTCCGCTCTCCGCCAGAGTCCAGAGGAAAGAGAGCGAGACTGAGCGCCAGTCTCTTCCTTCCTCCTCCCACTAGCCCGCGTCACTTCCTGACTCCTGGTCTTGCCCTCAAAGACCTTCCCTTCATGGGCAGAACTCCTCTACAGTAAGTATCCAGCAGGTGGCGTTATTCCAATCGTTACAGAGGTATAAAGGGGGAGGCTTACCAGCAGGAGTGTAAGCTGATAGCATTAGAGAATCAACCCTGATGCCACAGAGTATCCAAAGAATCCTGAGGGAGGAAGATAGATATCATCTCTGATGATGGAAGTTGGGGTAAGGATTCTCAAAGCTCGTATCTGTTATAATATCTAAAATCATAAAACAACACCAGAAGTACCTTCAAGACTGGTCCAGTCTCATATTTTTTGGAGAAGAAAACCAATACAGGAGAATGCCACTCCTGGCTGCAGAGAAGTCAGTATAATAGAAATAGTAGAGAGGGGCAGCTAGGTGGTGCACTAGATAAAGCACCGGCCCTAGATTCAGGAGTACCTGAGGTCAAATCCAGCCTCAGACACTTGACAGTTACTAGCTGTGTGACCCTGGTGTTAAGGGCTAAAATTCTAGCTAAACTGTCCAAAACATCCAATGAGTGGTCGCCAATAAATTATAAGCTTTAGCAAGAGTTAGACTTTTAAGCGTTTATTAAGGAGAATAAGAATTTGGTAAAGAGAGAAGGAAAGGCCTAGATTCCTATCTATTAAAGGGAGAGCACATTTCTAGCTCCACTCTCCACCAGAGTCCAGAGGAAAGAGAGTCAGAGCGAGTGCCAGTCTCTTCCTTCCTCCTCCCACTAGCCCATGTCACTTCCTGACACCAAAGAAAAGACTCCTGGTCTTGCCCTCAAAGACCTTCGCTTCATGGGCGGAACTCTTCTACAGTAAGTCTCCAGCAGGTGGCATCATTCCAATCATTACACTGGGCAAGTCACCTAACCCCCATTGCCCTGCAAAAAGAAAGAAAGAAAGAAAGAAAGAAAGAAAGAAAGAAAGAAAGAAAGAAAGAAAGAAAGAAAGAAAGAAAGAAAGAAAGAAAGAAAGAAAGAAAGAAAGAAAAGAAAAGAAAAGAAAAGAAAAGAAAAGAAAAGAAAAGAAAAGAAAAGAAAAGAAAAGAAAAATTTAAAAAAGAAATAGTAGAGAGAGTCACCATGATGCTCATGGATCCTGACTGAGCCAAGGAATAATGAGAGCAAAAATACAGTTCTGGATAAGCTTGTACCTCCAACAGTGAGTACAGATGCTGCAGAGAGGAAATGAAGGCTTGTTTCAAATTCTCAAAAGAATACAATTCTATGAAAGAGTCTTATATGATTATTAATAATACTGGCAAATTAATTTCTATTTTGGTTTAAAATGCTTAGACTTTCATTGACTGAAATCAGTCCTTAAACAGCCTCTGACCCTCAACCTAAGGAGGAACTGCCTTTGTTTTTTAAGAATAAGGGAATGGGCTGGAGCAGGAGCTATTTAAAGGGTAAGTGAGGCAGTAATTTCAATCACTTACATGTCACTTAGGAATGAACATAGGGACTCATTTAAGGATTTGAAATGCTAACAAGGATGAGATTTATTTACTTATCCCTTAGTTCTTTTGGGGAATCCTTGGGCAATGCTCTGAAACATAACCTGATTGGTTAGAAACACCATACTGGAGTTCACTTCACATCTTCCCCCGTTTTCCATAATGCCTTTGTTCTGTTATTGTTGTAGCTTCCCCCTTTCCTCCATTTCACTGGAATGTGCTTACTATTAACTTGGAGAAAATGCCTCCTTCAGGGTGCACAAGTTAGCATAATCTGCTTCCATCAGGACCAAGTAATACTGTGATGGGGGCGGGGGTGGAATGCAAGACATTTTGGCTGTGAAAGCTGCCTTCTCTCACCCAGGGATGCTGGTGGGAAAATTGGACATTAAGTTTCCCTCCTAATTGAAATGAATTTGTTGGTTTCAGAACAGTTCCCAGTGGATCCCAGCCCACATCATAAAACTATCATAGGCAAATTGGCATCATTCAGACTGTGCTTGAAGAGGCAAAGAAACAGGGAGTTTATAAACTGTATCAGCATTTATTTTTACTGTTAGGTGGACAAGATAGATAATCCTTTAAGATCAGAATCCATGAGTCAGATTACAAAAGTGTTCTGCTGATCTTGGTAATATTTTGGCTGGAAGTGCTGGTCAGTGGACTGGGAACGGAATCAATACAACCTAGGTTTAAATCCTGCCTCTGACATACACTGGCTGTGTGGCCATGAACTAATCACTTAACCTTTCTTAGCCTCAGTTTCCACCTGTAAAATGGGAATACCAGCAGCATTTCTGAGATTGAATTAGAGGTTGGAAACTAGGATGTTTGTATAGCAACAGATCTATATGGGTCATTATAGGGGAAAATGCACCAGAGCTCCGCAGGAAACTGCTGTGGAATTCAGGGACACATGTCTCCTCACTGAAGGTCTTGAGCTTTGAAATGATGAAGCAAATCCATCATTGGCCATTGGGTAGGAAGAGATGGTGACTCAGTGGTTCTTTAAAGGGGAATGACTCTTCTCCTTCCACCCCCACTTCCACCTCTGCTGCCATACACACACACCTTCTGCCCTCTCTCCTCCCATTTGCAGACTGTTGAGAGATTTTTGAGCCTACATCTGGAGAAGTGGGGGTAGGGATTGGCAAGGACATTTGCCTTTGCTCTACCCTACCAGGAAAATGGTGAACTGTGAACACACGGTAGCTCAAGACCATATACGGGTTTCCATGAGCCTAACTGGGCTCTGGGCTCTGGCAGCCTTTTCTTTTTTGTATATTTTTATCTGATCACAGGTGATCTTAAGATGAACACCTCCAGTCTCAGGGACCACCTTAAAGGTTTGAGCAATGCAGAGGTCCTGAGCCCATTGGTCAGAAGTTATGACCAACAAAGGTAAGAGGCTCAACCTGTGACTGGTCTTGTCAGAAAGTGAGGACCTTGAGGGAATTGTTTGGACAATACAGATCCAAGGTGAGATGTGAAATGCCTGTTTAGCACTCCTACAAAATGCTTCATGTGTTAATGCTTCATCTCATTCTCCTAGGAAAAAAGCAGTCCTGTGACTATATCCTGTTTTAAGTCTTTCTGTCAATGTATGCTTATAGATCTTGTGAATGTTAGGAACATCTTTTGGATGGAGGAAATAATTGTCCCACAACTGATTCATATTGTTTGTTGAATACCCTTTTTTTTGCCCTATTAGAGGCATCTTGGTAAATAGAGTACTGGGCCTAGAGTTAGGAAGACCTGGGTTCAAATCTGGCCTTAGATATTTACTAGCTGTGTGGCCCTGGTCAAGTCATTTAATCTCTGCCTCAGTTTCCTCAACCATATAATGAGGATAATAATAGCACCTACTTTCCAGGGTTGGTGTGAGAATAAGATGAAATGATAATTGTAAAGCACTTAACCCAGTGCCTGGCACATAGTAGGTGCTTAATAAATTCTTGTTTCATTCCTTTAGGGAGACCCTACACATAAGCCAAATATAAACTTTGAATATTTTCCCCTAAGGTGCTGGAGTGGAGTTATTACAAGCCAGAGAGTATAAGGAGTCTGACTCTTTTTTAGGTGGTCAGTTTCCCCTGGGACTGAATCTGGTCATCTCATGAGTGGATCTTTAGTGGAGAGGAAAAAGGCAACCCAGTAAGTCAATAAGCATTTATTAAGTACCTACTATATGCTAGTCACTGTGCCAAGGACCAGGGATACAAAGAAAGGCAGAATACAATCCCTAACCTCAAGGAGCTCACAGTCTATGGGGAGACCACATGCAAACAACTATGTACAAACTATATACGGAATAAATAGGAAATAATCAACAAATGGAAGACACAAGAATTTTTTTCTTTTAAATGGTATTTTATTTTTTCCATTTATATATAAAGACAATTTTTAACATTCTTTTTTTGTGTGTGAGGCAATTGGGATTAAGTGACTTGCCCAGGGTCACACAGCTAGTGTCAAGTGTCTGAGGCTGGATTTGAACTCAGGTCCTCCTGACTCCAGGGCTGGTGATCCTATGCACTGTGCCCCCAGCTGCCCCAACATTCTTTTATTTTTTTTTTTTTTAGTGAAGCAATTGGGGTTAAGTGACTTGCCCAGGGTCACACAGCTAATAAGTGTTAAGTGTCTGAGGCCAGATTTGAACTTAGGTCCTCCTGACTCCAGGGCTGGTACTCTAACCACCAACATTATTTTTTAAAACAAAATTTTAAGTTCCAAATTTTCTCACTCTGTCCTTCCCTTTTCTCTAAGATGGTTTGCAATTTGATATAGGTTATATATGTGCAGTCACATAATATGTATTTCCATATTATTCATGTTGTGAAAGAAGAAACAGAACAAAAAGGAAAAAACTATGAAAAAATAGATAAAGTGAAAATAGTATGTGTCAATCTGCATTCAGACTACATCAGTTCTTTCTCTGGATGTGGATATCATTTTCCATCAAAATTTC
Organism: Dromiciops gliroides; assembly: GCF_019393635.1. Lineage (NCBI taxonomy): Eukaryota > Metazoa > Chordata > Mammalia > Microbiotheria > Microbiotheriidae > Dromiciops > Dromiciops gliroides. The sequence continues at coordinate 280,388,492 of NC_057863.1, read as the reverse complement.
GGAATTGTCTTGAATCACTGTATTGCTGAGAAGAGCTGGTCAATCACAATTAATCATCACACAATGTTGCTCTTACTGTGTACAATGTTCTCCTGGTTCTGCTCATTTCAATTTGAATCACTTCATATAAATCTTTCCTGTTTTTTTTTCCCCTGAAGTCCAGAAGGTACTAGAATTAAGAGGGATTGAAAAAGCCTTCCCATAGAATGGGGGATTTTACCTGGGATTTGAAGGAAGCCAGGGAAGTCAGGAGACACAGATGAGGAGAGAGACAATTCCAGGCATGGGGAACAGCTAGTGAAAATGGCCAGATTGGAGAGATTCAATGTCTTGTTCAAGGAGTAGCAAAAAAGCCAGTGTCATTGGACCAAAGAGTACATGGCAAGCAATAAGGTGTAATAAGACTAGAAAGGTAGGAGATAGGGGGATGGGCTAAGTTGTAAAGGGCTTCCAACTCTAGTCTTTTGGTTTTGATCCTGGAGATAAAAGGAAGCCACTAAAGTTTCTTGAATAGGAGAGTGATATGGTTAGACCCACATTTTAGGAAAATTACTTCTTGAATAGAGGATGAACTGAAGTAGAAAAAGACTTATGGCAGACAGACCCAGCAGCAGGCTACTGCTATAGTCCAGTTATGAGCAGATGAGGGTCTATAATAGGTTGGTATCAGTATCAAAGGAGAGGGAAAAGTGGAATTTATAGGCAATAGATAGTATGGAGAGACTGGAGCTGGATAAGTAGATTTAAGAATCATCAATGTAGAGATGATAATTGAATCTGTGGGAATTGATGCGATCACAAGCAAAATAGCATAGTGGGAGATGGTGACCGAGGACAGAACCCTGTGGGACATTCACAATTAATAGGTATGACCTGTAAAACATTATAGCAAAGTAGGTTGAGAAGAAGCTACTGGATGCATGGGAGAAGACCCAGGAGAGAGTAGTGTCATGAAAACTTTAAGAGGAGAGAATATCAAGGAGAATAGGGTGATTTACAATCTCAAAAGGTTCAAAGAGGACAGGAAGGATAAGAATTGCAAAAAGGTCATTGGATCAAACAATTAAGAGATCACTGGTAGGGGCAGCTAGGTGGCACAGTGGATAGAGCACCGATCCTAGAATCAGGAGTACCTGAGTTCAAATCCGGCCTAAGACACTTAACATTTACTAGCTGTGTGACCGTGGGCAAGTCATTTAACCTCAATTGCCTCACAAAACAAAAACAAAAAACAAACAAAAAAACAAACAAAAAAAGAGATCACTGGTAAATTTGGAGAGAGCAGCTTTGTTTAAATGATAAGGTTGGAAGCCAGACTGTAGAAAGGGTTACAATGTGAGAGGTGAGGAAGGAGAGGCAGCTATTGTAGCCAGTCTTTTCAAGGAGTTTTGCTGCAAAAAGCAAGAGATATGGGTCAATAGTTAGCAGATAGATCAAGTGAGTGCTTTTTGAAGATGAGGTGGACAAGGGCATGTTTGTGGGTAGTAAGGAAGCAGCCGGGAAACAAGGAGAGATTGAGGATGAGTGAAAGAATGAGGTTGGTAGAGGAGGTGATCTCCCAGAGAAGATGGAAAGGAATGGGGTAATGGGCACATAGAGAGGTCTGTGTTAGGAAGGAGAATGACCACCTCTTCGTGGGGAATAGGGGAGAAGGAGGCAACAATGTCAGAGAATAGCAGAAACTCTTCAGCCTCTAGTGTCCGGCAGAAAGTTAAAACTGTTATATCGATATCACCCACTGTTCAAGTGGGCTTGATATGAGTCTCAAATGAGGTACTGGATATAAATCATTTTGCAAACCCTTAAATACTACATAAATATCAGTTATAATTATTGCTGGGAACAATGTACTGGCCAGAGTCCAAGGAGGGAACCTGAGGTTTTCTTACTTTGTTACTAACTTACTCTGTGATCTTAGGACAGATCATTTAACCTCTCTTCAGTCTCAGTTCCCTCATCTATAAAATGAGGATAAGCATTCTTCTCTTACCTACTCTATAAAGATTATTAGAATTAGACACCATAGCTTGGTGAAGTGATTTGCCCAGAGTCACACAGTAAAGTAAGATGAAGAACCAGAATTGAAAGCCTAGTTTCATATTCCGGGGCCATTTCTACTATATAGCAACTCTTCTCACTTCGTCACAATTCTCCGATTCCTAGCTGGACTCAACACGTGGAAAGTCTTCTCCCTGAAGAACAATAGTGTTCAGTGCTAGTCGTTTGCATAAGACTCTCCTCATTGGTAGAGAGAATGTTCAAAATTCCCCACCTACAAGGTACAGAGTTGGCCAAAGTTTAGGAGAGGTTAGTTGGTGAAATGGCTTCTAGTTTCCAGAGAGGACACATATGGTTCTAGGCTCTCCCCAAGAAGAAAGAACTGAGAGAACTTTGGTGAACAACTATCCTCTTCCAAACTCCCACCCACTTCTGCCCCTCATGCAGGCACAGAGCTTTGGGTGAGAAAAGTCTTATAATTCCAGTGCCTCGCCTAAAACTCCAGTTTATAATAGTATTCTATCTCCTGTCATTCACACAGCTTCTCATGTCCTCCAAGAAGTCTCTTTGGTTCTTCCTGAATTCTACACTTCAAACTTGCTCCATGATTCTTCCTCTCTATGAATTGATATTTCCTTTCCAATGAAAATGCCCTGGTCTGACATAAAAATACAGGCAACTCCTTTCTAACAAAAGTTTTTTAGGAGGAACCTAGTGTTGGAATCTAATCCTGTCACAGCAAGCTTTTGATATCTGCAGTATTTGCTGCCCTAACTCCCAAGCCTCCACAGCGCTAAAAAGGGCACAAGATTTGGAGTAAAAAACCCTTGGTGATCTATATTACCCTTCTGTGGGACTCAGTTTCCTTCTCTGTAAAATGAGGTTTTATATTAAATTGCCTCAAAGTTTCCTTCTAATTCTAAATCTTATAAGCCCATGATTTCAATGGTAGAGAAAAGGTCTTCTACATATACAAAAAAAGTCCAGTAGTTAGCATCTCAAATTCCTTTAGTTTGAGACTTTGTTTTTCTGAAATGTAATTACTGCTGACTCTATACCATTTTAAGTTTCAACAGTCATTTACACTTTAGTGGGAATGAGTTTTGATCCTTTCCTCAGCAATTATAACCCCATTTATATACTGCTTTTCTTTCTTCTCAAAAGTCCTATGATATAGGAAACTGAGACTTATAGAGGTGATATGACTTGCTCAAGCTCATACAGAAAATGGAAAGCCAAAATTTAGACAGAGGTCTTACTCTTGGTTTTTCCAATATACCACACTGCTTCTGAAGGACTAGTTTTGAAAGGAGGAAAGACAGGAGTAAGTCTTAATGGTATTGAATGCCTTGAAAGAGGGAACACCATCATGGAGAAAGTAAAAAGGAAGATAGAAAAACAAGTACATAAATTTGATTTTAAAATAATTTTTTAAAATATTTTGTTATTTTGGACTTGACCTATATCATAAAATATGAGTATTTCCAAATTCAGAAAAAAATAGAAAAAAAAGATTGTATATGAAATTGCCCATCTCCACTTCATATAGCTTTATTTTTTAAAAAAATCCTTTAACATATCAATGCCTTAAGCATATTAATACCAAACCTGTCCCATTTATTTATTTCCCTCTGACCCTCCTTCTGCTCTATTCTGTCATTTTTAAACAGCTTTTAAGGCTCTTATCAATTTTTTGCATCATATCATTATCTTCCCATTTTTCCCATTTCTTCATCCCTTGAATTTAAAAAGAAAATTCTTGTAACCAAAAAGCATAGTCAAACAAACAAAAAGCCACATATTACTCATGTCCAAAAATGTATATCTTACTCTTCACTTCTAATTTATCATGTCTCTGTTTGGAGGTGGCAGCTTCCTTTATCATTGGTCCTCTTGAGTCCTAGTTGGTTATTGCATTGGTCTGAGTTCTTAAGTTATTTTTCTTTTCAATATCACGGTGTAATTATTATTGGTTCTACTAACTTTGCTCTGCATCAGTACATATAAGTTCTCCCAAGGGTTTCTGAACACATCCCTCAAGTAACAGTCTATAGCACAATAAAATTCAACTATTATATTAATGCTGCAATAATTTCTTCAGTCTTTCCTTAGTTTCTAGTTGATTACTATAACAAAAAGTGCTGTTATATTTTTGTACATAAGTATTGTTTTCCTCTTGGTTTTTTAACACTTTAAGGTATTGCTAGGTTAAATGATATGCACAATTTAGAGATTTTTGAGATATATATATTTTTTTCATTGGGGTTAAATGACTTGCCCAGGGTCACACAGCTAGTAAGTGTTAAGTGTCTGAGGCCAGATTTGAACTCAGGTACTCCAGACTCCAGGGTTGGTGCTCTATCCACTGCACCACTTAGCTGCCCCCTTGAGATATATTTTCAAATTGCTTTCCAGAATGTCCTAGACCACCAAAATAGCTCCCCCAATAATGCATTAGTACATCTGTTCTCCCATATCCCATCCAACAATTATTTCCTCTTTTCATCATCTTTGTCAATCTGCTTTTTTAAATGAGGTACAATTTCAATGCTGTTTTAATTTTCATTTTCCTTATTAATAATGATTTGTAGAATTTTTATATGATTATTGATGGCTTGTTTTTCTTCTTTGGGGAACTATCTGTTCATATTCTTTGATCTAATTTATGAGAAATAAGAAGTCACTCTTCATTTCTTCCCTAGCATATTCCTTTTTCCCCCATTCCTTTCTTTTCCTAAGACCATCAAAACAGAACAGAACCATCTCCAGTTCATTGGTTTGTCTTATTTAATTCCTTGTATATCCCTTGAAGTTATTAGGATTCTAAGGAGACACTTTCAATTCTCCCCCAAATAGAATATAAAACCTTCATCATTATTTAGCTCTTTCTAGTTGCTTATATGTAGTTGACTTTCTAGGTTTCCCTTTATTCCTGTATTTATCTTTCAAAGTTTCTACTCAGCTTTGGCTTTTAATCAGGAATATTTTAAAGTCCTAAATGCCAATTCAAACCTATACCACCACCAGCACCACCACCCCGCCCCAACCCCCTGCAGAAACATACTCAGACCAGGATAAGTTATTCATTAAAAATCATTAGCTTTTAGGGGCAGCTAGGTGGTGCAGTGGATAGAGTGCCGGCCCTGGATTCAGGAGGACCTGAGTTCAAATCTAGCCGCAGACACTTAACACTTACTAGCTGTGTGACTCTGGGCATGTCACTTAGCCCCAATTGCCTCACCAAAAAAAAAAAAATCATTAGCTTTTGCCTTTTGGAACATAACTTTCTAAGATTTCCTCTTCTTTATAATAGTTGATGCTGGGTCTTGTGTAATCCTGACTCTTATTCATTTAGTACTTGAACCCTTTCTGTCTGGTTGCTTATGGTATTATTTCATTGAATTGAAAGCTTTAGACTGTGGCTATGAAATTCCTCAACATTTTCACACTGGGATAACTTTCAGGAGCTCATACATGGAGTCTTTCTATTTTTACCTTGCCCTCTGATTCTAATAAATCTTTTTTTGATTTCATGAAATAAGGTATCTAGGCTTTTTTCTTTCTTACTTTTGGACATTATTTTGAGGTATGGTCATTCCCTCTTTAATCTTCACCTTATTTTCCTGGGTTCCTTCTGTTGCTTTCACTTCCCTTGCAATATCTGCACTCAGAATTGTTGCAGACTTCAGTGTCCATGGTCACAATGCTGTGAGTGGCTTCACCTGATCAGTGCTCTGCCATAGTTTTCCATACCCTCCTGAGGCTCACCCAATCAGAGGTTGGGCTCACTTTCTATTTCCTCTTGGGCTTCCCCATTGTGAATGTTGCCTTGGTTTCCCACACTGATTCAGGGCTTTCCCAGTTTGGGCCCTGCTGATTCCTTCCCCTCAGGAAGATTTCAATCCCTGGGATCTCTCTAGTGGTTTTCTGGCCCCATAAGGATATTCTGTTCAAGGTCTGGGTAGTCTTCTGGGGCTTGGTTAGGTTCTGCCACTTGTGTCCCACCTGAAGCTCTCATGATCACCAGGTGACCTTCTGTCCTTCTGGGGATAACTTCATTGGGGGCATTAAATGGACTCGTGTGCCACCTGAGAATTATATCAACAAACTGCTAACCCTAACCCTAATCCTAATCCTCCCCAGAGCTTTCTTTTTCAAAATTCCAACTGGTCTTCTCTACCTTCTGAGTCTTTTCTTCTTCACAATTCTGGGGCTCTGTCCTTCCTTGATCAAGCTTCTTAGTGGTCTCTGTCAACCCTGGAACTGTCTTGATTAAGGAACCAAGTGGTCTTCAGTTCCCCTTGGGGTGTCCCTGATCACAATAATGGGTTGATTTCTGTCTCACCTGGGATTTTCTTGATGAGGGTTCTGGGTGGTCTTTTGTCTCACCTGGTTTTGGGTTTTTTTTTTTGTTTTTTTTTGTTAACCAGGTTGATGAGTGTTCTTTCCCCTCTCTTCATCTCTTTATTGGGTGATGTACTATCCTCCTGTGTCTTCCATGATAGGAGTGCTATATAGTCTCTATCCTCCCAAAGACTCCCTCGATGGGAGTGCCTATTGATATCTCATCTTACCCAGGTACTTCCTGGATCAGGGTCCTGAGTGACATATGTCCACCCTGGGGCTTCCCTAATAGAGGTAACTCATCATTTTCTGTCCCCCTTGGGGCTTCCTTGATCAGGGTGCTGAGTGGGCTGTTTTGTCCCTGGGACTTTCTTGATCAAATATTTGCTTTCTTTTGTCCTCCCTGTGGTATCTTTGATCATTGTACTGGGTGGGTTTCTATACTGCCTGAGTCTTCCTTGATCAGGATGCTGGATGTCCTCTGTTCCATCCTTGATCAAGGTGGTAGATAAGTCTTCGGTCCCTCCTGGGGCTTTCTTGATCAAGTTGCTAAGTGTTCTCTGCTCCCCCTGGGGTTTCCTTCCTTGCGATTCTGGATGTGCTTCTCTCTCTGTTAATTCTGTTAATTAGATGGTTGGATGGTTTCTGTCCTCCCAGAAGCTTCCTTAATTGGATTGTTGGGGGCTCTCTTTCCCCAAGGGCTTTCTTGATCAGGACACTGATTGGGTTTCTCTTCCACCTGAGACTTCCTTGAATAAGGTGCTAAGTATTCTTTTGTCCTATCTATAGCTTCCTTCATCAGAGTACAAGATTATCTTCTGCCCCCCTCTGCAGCTTTCTAGATCAGAATATCAGGTAGTATTCTATCCTACTTGGGTCTTCCCTCATCAGAATGCTAGGGTCTTCCTTAATTAAGGCTCTGCATACCCTCTCAGGTTTCCTTGATCAAGGTACTGGTTAATTTTCTGTCCTCCCCAATGGAACTTCCTTAATTAAAGTGATGGTTGGTTTTTGTTGCACTTGGGTTTCCCTTAGTTGGGGTGCCAGATTGCCTGTGTTGTACCTGGTGATTCCTTGGTAAAGGTGTTGAGCATTCTCTGTTTACTCCAGATATCCTATATCAAGGTCCTGGGGAACTTGTCCCCATGTGGCTACCTTGATAAGGTTGCACTGTGATCTTCTGTCCCTAGTGGGATTTCCTTGATCAGATTGCCAGGTGGGTTTGTCATCTGGGTCTTCCTTAAACAGTATACTAGGTGATCTGGGTTACCCCTTGGACTTTTCCTGAACAGGGTCTTAGGTAGCTTTCTGAACTCCCAAGTCTTTCTTGATAGAGACTCTGGGTCTCTGTTACCCTGGGGGTTCCTTGATCATGCCTGGTAGACTTGTATCCCTCCTGGGACTTCCTGGATCAGGGTGTTGGGTAGAAGAGAAGGAAGGAGGAAGGGAATAAACAATATACTGGGCACTGTAATAAACACTGAAACAAATAGTATCTTATCTGATACAATAATCCTGCAAGAAAGGTGATATCTCCATTTTATAGTTGAGGAAACTGAGGCAGGAGTTAAGACTTGATCAGGGACGCACACAGCTGGTAAGTATGAGAGTTCAAATTTGAACTCAGATCTTCCTGACTCCAGTTCCAGTTTTCTATTCACTGTGCCACCAGCTAAGTTTGTGTTTTCCTTGAATGAGGTCCTGCATGGTCAATATTCTCCTTGGGATATTCTTACTCAGTGTCGGGTTGTCTCAGTTCTCACTGGGACATTTTGGATCATGGTAAAGCTGTTTTCTTTCTATTCTCCACGGGACTTCCTTGATCAGGTTGCTATATGGGTTTCTGTCCCTCTTAGGTCTTCCTTGATGAGGGTATATGGTAGTCTTCATTCTATCCCTGGACCAATCTTGATCAGAGATCTGTGTACTCTCTTTCCTCATTAGAGCTTCCTTTTTCAGGGTTCTGGGTGAATTTCTGTGCCACCTAGAACTTCCTTGACTAGAATGCAGGGTGGCTTCTGTTCATCCTGTAGCTTCCTTGATCAAGGTGCTCCATCCTCACTTAGGCTTCCTCCAGCGGAAGACCCGGCAGTCTTCTGCCACCCCCAAGGCATCCTTGATAGGACTATTGAGTGGTTTCTGTCTTCCCTGGGGCTTTTTAAATTAGAACACTTCTGCCCCCACCTTCACCCCCAGAGCTTCCTCAATCCCTCAGTTAGATGTTATTTTTTCCCTTTCCCCCTCCTAGAGCTTCCAAACTCAGGATGTTAGTTGGATTTGTGTGTCTTCTGGGGCTTCCTTGATCGAGGTGGTTCAAAGACCTTTAGCCCCCTTGGGACATATTTTTTTCTTAGTGCTAAATGGTCTTTTTTACACTGTAGGCTTACTTAATGGAGGTTCTGAGTAGGCTTTTCAGCTCCATGAGGCTTCTTTGATTGGAGCATTGGGTGGTCTTCTGTCCTGACCAACCCAGGGGTGCTGGATCAGGGTGTCAGGCAATCTTCTGTCCTCCTGGGCCTTTCTTGATCTGGGGGCTAACTAAGATTTGGGGGATTCCTTTATTAGGTTTCTAGATGTTCCATTATCTCCCTGGGGCTTTCTTGATGAGGCTTCTGGGGTGTTCCGTCAAGGAAACATTTTGTTTCTTGAGGAACAACAGGGGGGACTGTAACGATTGGAATAATGCCACCTGCTGGATACTTACTGTAGAAGAGTTCTGCCCATGAAGCGAAGGTCTTTGAGGGCAAGACCAGGCATCAGGAAGTGACGCGGACGAGTGGGAGGAGGAAGGAAGAGACTGGCGCTCGGTCTCAGGCTCTTTCCTGAGGAGGCTGGCGGAGAAGGGAGCTAGAAATGTGCTCTCCCTTTAATAGATAGGAATTTAGGCCTTTTTCTCTCTCTTTACCAAATTCTTATTCTCCTTAATAAATGCTTAAAAGTCTAACTCTTGCTAAAGCTTATAATTTATTGGCGACCACTCATTAGATATTTTAGACAGACTAGCTAGAATTTTAGCCCTTAACAGGGGAGCTCTGTTTCTCTTATGTCTTCTTTTATTAAGGTGCTGAACAATATCTATACCCCAGTAGGGCTTCCTTGATAAGGATACTGGATTGTTGTCTTCCTGGGACATTCCTGATCAGGGTTCTGGGTGGTCTTTTGTCCTCCCTGAGGATTTATTGATTGGGGTATTAAGTAGTCTCCTGAACCACCTAGGGGTTTGCTTGAGTGGTTTGCTGAGTGGTGTCTGCAGCCCTGTGGTTTCTTTAATCAGGATGGATACAAACTGGTTTTGTGTCCCATCTGAGCCTGCTGGTAAGTTTTTGTCCTATCTGGGCCTTCATTAATTAAGATGTTGGGTGGCTCTTGTCCACCTCATCCCCAAGCTTTCTTGATCAGGGTGCTGAGGGTTCACTGCTTCCTTCCTCCAAGGTTCCCTTGATTGAATGCAGGGTATTCTTGTATCCCCCCCCCTGGGATTTCATTGATCAGTGTACTGGATGGTATGTTTCTCCCGGGACTTCGTTAATCCAGTTTCTGGGTGATCTTTTTGTCCTAGTTGGGTTTTCTTGATATCTTCCTCCCTCCCTCCCTCCCTCCTTCCTACCTTCCTTCCTTCCTTCCTTCATTTTCTTCTACTGGGAACTTCAAGTTGGAACTTGGAAATTGGAGTTCTGTCAAGTTCTTTTGGAACTTGAAGTTCACTGTGCTATTTGTTCATCTGTCACCTTGGGGTTTCCCGAAACTAGGTGACCTTTCATTTTTTTGTGACCTTTCATTTTCCTGGAAGCTTCCTTGATTAGGGTGTTGGATGGTCTCTCTATCCTATGAAGCTTCCTTTATCAGGGTGCAGGCTAGTCATATGTTCTGCGCCCCCCCCCCCCCCGGGACTTTATGGATCAGTATGTGCTCTCTTCCAGCTGAGGATTTCCTTATTATGGTACTGCATTTTCTTCTGTTCCCCATGAGCTTCCTTGGTCAGGCAGCTCAGTGATCTTCTGTCCCCCTGCTGCTTCTTGGATCAAGATTTCTGTCCCAACTGAACTTTTTTGGACCCAGACCTTCTGAATCGCCTCAGGCTTTTTAAATGAAGAAGCTGATTTGTCTTCTGTTCCTTGCGGCTTCCTTGATCAGTGAGCTAGGTGATCTCCATCCTTCATGGATCTTACTAGATCTGGGTTCTGAGTGTTCTCTTTCTAGCCTGGTGCCATCAATGATTAGGGTGCTGAGTGTTCTCTGTTTCCCCTGGAGCTTTCTTGATCAGGATACTTCATTTTTTTTCTATGCTTCCTGGAGCTTCTTTTATCAGCGTGTTTTGTGTTCTCCATCTGCTCTGGAGCCTTTTTGATCAGGGAGATGAGTGGTTTTATGTCCTCTGGGAGGTTTGAGAGGTGGGTGGCTTTTTCTTTTTTTGGTGAGGCAATTGAGGTTAAGTGACTTGCCTAGGGTCACACAGCTAGTAAGTGTTAAGTATCTGAAGCCAGATTTGAACTCAGGTCCTCCTAACTCTAGGGCTGGTGCTCTATCTATCCACTGTGCCACCTAGCTGCCCCAGGTGGGTGGCTTTTTGTTTCCTTTTTATAAGGGTGCTGGGGAGTATCCTCAATGGGACTTCATTGATCAGGGTGCTGAGTGAGTTTCTGTTCTATCTACTTCTTCCTTAAATGGAATGTTAGGTGGTCTTCCATCTCCCATCAAACTGCTTTGACCAGGTTCCTGTGTGCTTTCCTGGAGCTTCCTTCATCAGGGTGCTAGGTGTTGTTCTGTCTCCTCAAGGACATTATTATCATGATGCTCTCAACTCTCTGGGACTTTCAGTGATCAGGGAACTGGGTGGTCTCTATTCCCCCAGTATATCCTAGGTCAGTTCAGGGTACTTCCTAATTTGAGTCGTCACCATCCAGTGTTCAAAGGTTCTTTCTGTTTGTGCAGTCCTGTGCTGGATGAAGGAATTTACTTTGTTTCTCTTTGGCTATTGTTTAAATTGGTGCTCTCTCTAGATCATTACTAGAGTAAAAGCTTCTGGACTTAAGCTTCTGTGTGGCCCTTCACATGTCTATTTTAACCAGACAGAAAAATAATGGTTAGAGCCTGAGGCAGGCCTTGATTAAGTGAGGTACATTTTGTCTTGAAGACAAACAAAGCCATCCTCCCTGCTCCCATTTAACAACAATGGACATAGAAGGCCTGTTGAATGAATGTGGGAATGAGTAAGGTTCTATTGTGCTGTGTTGATTTACTCACGTATTATTGCGATTTTTATTGTATTTTTCTATGTAAAAAGCCCTTCTCCTCTCATTCTCTCTTCAATATAAATGAAAAAGAGCAGGGAAAAGATGATGCCTACGTAAGAATCTTCTGTGGGCTTGAAGACGGATGTTCACCTCCTCCCCCCTCCCTGACATTGCCATGTGGGATAGAAATAATCTCAGTCTCCTTCATTTTCTTCCTTAGAAGGATCACTTTTCCAACAGAATAGTGAATACTCTCTAGCCCTGACATCAGCACTATGATTCACTGGTACCAGAAATTACCTAAATATAGCACCATATTTATCACTAATATTAAGCTTTTCAGGAGTGGGGGGAGATTAATTAGCTAATAACTTTTCATAGCCCATGTCTCTGGGGCAGTCCATAGAGGGTTGGCCACTGAGCTATTGATGAATTTTGCAACTGTCAGGTAACAATGGAACTATGCAAACGAACAGAATCTGTTTGGGCAGCCACTGCTGGGTCAAAATCTATATAAACCAACCATTGCTTTATTTTAGAGAGTAAATCCTAAGGTAGAAAAGGAGAGTGTTTTGTTTCCATCAATCTGGCAAGGTACTATGGGTATATCATTTATTAAATCAGGCTCTGAAACTTCACCATATTCTTGCTCAAAGGTCTTCATTTGTGAATAAAGTAAAAGGAGGACATTCCCCTTGAGGGATAATACTATCATTTCATTCTGGGTGTTTGTTGGTGGCTGGTTGGGTTTTTAAAGAAGTATGTAATGATAATCTTTGACACATTTCCCAGGACAACCAGGCAAGAGTCTTTGTACAAACTGAAGGCAACCAGCAACCAATGTCCCCCTCTCTAAGACTTTCAGGGGAGGGAGGGTATTGGAGAACATACGTGGGGATGAGTTCATGGGAATTTCTCTATACCAGTTCTATCACATAAAATCTGTATAACCTTGAGAAGGGTATCTTATCTTTCAAGGCCTCAGTTTTCTCATATGTAATAAAATTATAAGGAAATATTAGGGAAGTTCAAGCAAGAGCTCTTCTTCCCTCCAGAGACATTGTTATAGAGATGGTAGAAGGTGGCTGTGCTAGACATAGAAGCCCAAGCCTCTTGCATTTTCCCGTGGCCTCAAGGGAAGCTTCTCTATAAGGAGAGAGGTAGAAAAGGACGAAATGATTGTACCTGGTTCTATGCTTCTCCTGCTCATGTTACAGAGGAGAGGCAGGAAAGGGGGAACTCAGTGCTGCCACTGAAAATCAAAAGTAGGAGATGCAGGAGAGCTTTTTTTTTTTTTTAGTGAGGCAATTGGGGTTAAGTGACTTGCCCAGGGTCACACAGCTAGTAAGTGTTAAGTGTCTGAGGCCAGATTTGAACTCAGGTACTCCTGACTCCAGGGTGGGTGCTCTATCCACTGCACCATCTAGCTGCCCAGATGGAGAGCTTTAACTAAAAGGTCTTTACAAAGATGGAAGTGGGGAGAGCAGAGGCTAGAGTAGGCAGAGAGCACAAAAGCCCAAGAGGGATCCAGGAAGGACTTGATCAGGATCTGCCCGCTATAGTAGCATCTGGTCCATAGCTTCTTTTCCCTGCTTTGACTAGAATAAACAAGGACAAGTTTCATCCAGGGTTTAAATCCATTTCCCTCCATTCCCATTTGACTGACTGAGAGGAGGGACTATGAAAAAGACAAAGTAAATGTCTAACAGTTGTGGTCATTAACAATGATCTTGTCTGATACTGTGAAGTTGGGGGTGTTCAGATGAAAAGGAAGCCATCCCAAGGGGGAACTGAGGGGTTCAAGTCAATCAAAAGGAGGCTGGCATAGCTGCTATTCTTTATGCATTTCTGGAATCCATGAACTTTCTCTAGGTGTCCCTCATGCCTAGACTGCTTTCTCTCCTCATCTCGACCTCCTGACTTCCTTCAAGGCTTACCTCAAATTCTGTCTTCTAAAAGAGTCATTTTCTTCCCTCCTCTAACTTCTATTTTTTTTTTAATTATTTTTATTAGACTTCCGGGGCAGAGCCAAAATGGCAGAGGAAAGGTAGTGAGCTCCCAAACTCATGACACGATCGCTCCAAAAAACATCCAAATAATGCCATAGGAAAATGCCCAGAGCAGCAAAACTCACATAAGAATGTGCTGAAATCATCTTCTAACCAAGAACGGCTTGGAAGGTCAGAAGGAGGGAGCTGCTGTGCTAATACAGGAGTTGAGGCAAATCCCACAGTCACCCTGACACAGATCCAGTTCCAGGAAGGCCTCATCAGAGAAGCCCCCAGAGCCTCTGAATCAGCTGAAGTGCCACTGTTGTCTGGAACTAAGCTCACAGTCTGGTGAGTGGGCTGAGCCCTGGGCAGGGGGGAGATTACAGGGGTCTATTCTGATGCTAAGGCAGAACTTGGATTTTACACCCCAGCTAAGAACCAGGAGGTAGGCTTGAGTAGCAGTGGCCCAGATTGGGGAGGGGCACAAGCTCGTCTGAGCTAACAACCACAACACACAAAGCTGGTTGATTAGCAAGTTGGCCTGGGGTCGAGTGAAGAACCTGATTCTCCTTAAATCATACCACCTGGGACTTCTTAAGCTTGGGATACTGCAGCCTGGAAACAGTGCCCCACTTTAAGGAGCTAAAAGTCAAGTAAAAGAAAGGCAAGATGAGCAGATAGAGAAAGGTGAGGACCATAGAAAGTTTCTTCAGTAACAAGAAAGACCAAGGGGCACCCTCAGAGGAAGATGTCAACATCAGGGCCCCTATACCTAAAGCTTCCAAGAAAAATATGAATTGGTCTCAGGCCATAGAGGTGCTCAAAAAGGACTTTGAAGATAAAATTAGAGAGCTAGAGGAAAAAATGGAAAGAGAAATGAGGGTAATGCAGGAAAGACATGAGAAAAAAGTCAACAGCTTGAAGTCAAATTGGCCAAATGGAAAAGGAGGTATAAAAGCTCTCTGATGAAAATAACTGCCTAAGAATTAGGACTGAACAAATGGAAGCCAGTGACTTTATAAAAAACCAAGACCCAATAAAGCAAATCCAAATGAATAAAAAAATAGAGGGCAATGTGAAATATCTTCTGGGAAAAACTGCTCACCTGGAAAATAGGTCCAGGAGAGATTATTTGAAAATTATTGGTCTACCTGAAAACCATGATCAAGGAAAGAGCTTAGACACCATCTTCCAAGATATTCTCAGGGAAAATTGCCCTGAAATTCTAGATGAAGAAGCTAAAATAGAAATTGAAAGAATCCATCGATCACCTCCAGAAAGAGATCCCAAAAGGAAAACTCCTAGGTATATTATAGCCAAATTCCAGAGCTCTCAGGTCAAGGAGAAAATATTGCAAGCTGCGCAAAAGAAAGAATTCAAGTACTGTGGAGCCCCAGTCAGGATAACACAAGATCTAGCAGCTTCTACATTAAAGGACTGGAGGGCATGGAATATGATATTCCAGAGGGCAAAGGAAATGGGATTACAACCAAGAATCACCTACCCAGCAAAACTCAGCATAATAAAAATTATTTTTATTTATTTCATTAAATGTTTCCCAATTACATGTAAAAAAATTATCAATGATTTTTTTAAAAAAATTGATTTCAAATTCTTTCCCTCCCTCTTGCCCCCCCATTCACTTGAAAAGGTAAGAAAATTGATAGAGATTATATGTATATGTGTATGTGTATATATATATATAGCCATACAAAACATTTCCACATTGGCCATATTGCAAAAGAAAACACAAACAAAACAAAATAAAGAAAAATAAATTTAAAAGTTATACTTCAATTTGTATTTAGAGTTTATCAATTTTCTCTTTCTCTCTCTGGAGGTGGGTAGTATTTTTCATCGTGGGTCTTTTAATCTTAGGTCATTGTCTTGAACAGAGTAGCTGTCTTTCACAGTTGATCATCCTTATGATATTGCTGTTACTTTATACAATTTTCTCTTGGTTTTGGTTGTTTTACTTTGCATGAGTTCAAATAAGCCTCAGGTTTTTCTGAAACTACCCTGCCCATCATTTCTTTCTTTCTTTCTTTCTTTCTTTCTTTCTTTCTTTCTTTCTTTCTTTCTTTCTTTCTTTCTTTCTTTCTTTCTTTCTTTCTTTCTTTCTTTCTTTCTTTCTTTCTTTCTTTCTTTCTTTCTTTTTAAAAAATTTTTGGGGGCAGGGCAATGGGGGTTAAGTGACTTGCCCAGGGTCACACAGCTAGTAAGAGTCAAGTGTCTGAGACCAGATTTGAACTCAGGTCCTCCTGAATCCAGGGCTGGTGCTTTATCCACTGTGCCACCTAGCTGCCCCATAATTTCTTATAGCATATTAGTATTCCATCACAATTATATACCACAATTTGTTTTGTATTTCCCCATTGATAGACATTTCCAATTCTTTGCCACCACAAAAAGAGCTGCTATAAATATTTTTATACAAATAGATCCTTTCCCCTTTTCTTTGATCTCTTTGGAATATAGACTTAGTAGTGGCTTTGCTGGGTCAAAGGATATACAAAGTTTGATAACCCTTTGGTCATAGTTCCATATTGTTCTCCAGAATGGTTGGATTAGTTCATAACTCCAACAGCTTTGCATTAATGTCCCATTTTTTCCACATCCTTTCCAGCATTTGTCATTTCCCTTTTTTGTCATTTTAGCCAATTTGATAGGCATGAGGTGATATTTCAGAGGTGTTTTAATTTGCATTTCTCTAATCAGTACTGATTTAAAGCATTTTTTCATATGACTATTGATAGCTTTGATTTCTTCTTCTTCTGAGAAACTACCTGTTCATATCCTTTGACCATTTATCAACTGTCAAATGTTGTTGTTGTTTTAAATAACTTTGGCTCAATTCCCTACATATTTAAGAAATGGGGCTTTAATTAAAGAAACTTGCTGTAAATTCCTTTCCATTTTCTTGTTTTCCTTCTAATGTTGACCACATTAGTTGTTTTTGTTTGTTTGTTTATTTGTTTTGCAAAAGCTTCGTAATTTCATATAATTAGAATTATCTATTTTACTTCCGGTAGTCCTCTTTATATCTTGTTTGGTCATAAACCTCTTATCCATAAACCTGATAGGTACATTTTTCCACATTCCCCCAATTTACTTATGCTATCACTGTTGTTGAGTCATTTTTCAGTTGTGTACAATTTTTTGTCACCCCATTTGGGTTGTGTTTTTGTTGGGGTTGTGGTTGTTTGGTTGGTTTTTATTGCAGGAGTGGTTTACCAATTGTTTCTCCAGCTCATTTTACAGATGAAGAAACTGAAGCAAACATGATTAAGGGACTTGCCCAGGGTCATACAGCTAGTAAGTGTCTGAGGCTGGATTTGAACTGGCTCCAGGTCAGAGATTTATTCATTGTTCCACCACCATTTATGTCTAAATCATATATGCATTTTGACCTTATCTTAGAATGCAGTATGAGATGTTGGTATATGCCTAGTTTCTGCTAAATTGCTTTCTTGATAATCTTGAACTTTTGATCTTCCAAGTTAATTGTTATTTTTTTCCCTAGCTCTATAAATTAAATCTTTGGGATTTTGATTGATATGGCAGGGAAAATCCTACCTTAGGTAGGACTGTCCTTTTTATTATATTGACACAGACCCAATTAATTAATATTTCTCCAATTGTTAAGATCTACCTTCATTAGTGTGAAAAGTATTTTGTAAGTAGTTTGCAGGTACACTACCAAGTATTTTATATTGTCTAAGGTTATTTTAAATGGAATTTCTCTTTCTCTTTCTTCCTGCTAGGTTTTGTTGATAGTATATAGAAATGCTAATGATTTATGTAGGTTAATTTTATACTCTGTAACTTTGCTGAAGTTGTTAAATATTTCAACTAGTTGTTTTTAGTTGATTCTCTAGGGTTCTCTAAGTATACCATCATCTGCAAAAAGTGATATTTTTGTTTCCTCATTGCCTATTTTATTCCTTCAATTTTTTCTTATCTTATTGATACAGCTAGTGTTTCTAGTACTATATTAAATAATAGTGGTGATAATGAACATCTTTACTTCACCCTTGATTTTATTTGGAAGGCTTAAAATTTATCCCCATTACAGATAATGCTTGCTATTGGTTTTAGATAGATATTGCTTATTTTAAGAAAGGTTCCACCGATTCCTATGCTTTCTACTGTTTTAATAAGTTGTAGTTTTAAAGGCTTTTTCTGCATCTATTGATACAATTATATTATTTTTCTGTTATTGAGATGGCTAATTATGCAGATAGTTTTCCTGACATTGTACCAGCCCTGCATTCCTGGCATAAATCCTATCTGTTCATAGTGTATGATCTTTGTGATATATTGATGTAATTTCCTTGCTAGTATTTTTTTTTTACATCAATACTCATTAAGGAAATTGCTCTATAGTTTTCTTTCTCCGTTTTTACTCTCCTTCGTTTGGGTATCAAAATCATTTGTGTCATAAAAGGATTTGGTAGGACTCCTTCTTTACCTATTTTTTCAAATAGTGTGTACAGTATTGGGATTAATTGTTCCTTAAATATTTACTAGAATTCACTTGTAAATCAATCTGGTCCTAGGGTTTTGTTTTTTTTTTTTCCTTAGGAAATACATTGTGGGCTTGTTAAGTTACTTTTTATAAGATAGGGTTATTTAAGTATCCTCTTTCCTCTTCTGTTAATCTGGGCAGTTATTACCATTTCATCTGTTTCACTTAAAATATCAATTTACTGGGATATAATTGGCAAAATAACTTTAAATTATTGCTTTAATTTCATCTTCATTGATGTTGCATTCACTCTTCATTTTTTTTATAATAAACATTTTTATTTAAAGTTTTGAGGTCCAAATTCTATCCCTCCTCCCTTCCCTCCCCTCCCCATTCCTGAGACATTAAGCAATCAGATATAGGTTATACATGTGCAATTATATAAAACATTACCATATTAGTCATTTTGTATAAGAAAATTTGAATAAAGAAAAAATAAGCAATGCTTCACAAATTTGCTCGTATCCTTGACAGGGGACATGCTAATTTTCTCTGTATCATTCCAATTTTAGTATATATGCTGCCAAAGCAAGAATCACTCTTCATTTTTGATGCTAGTAATTTGTTTTTCTCCCTTCTTTTCTTTTCTTTCTTTTTTTCCCATTTTTGTTTTGCAGGGCAATGAGGATTAAGTGACTTGGCCAGGGTCACAGTAAGTTTCAAATGTCTGAAGCTGGGTTTGAACTCAGGCCCTCCTGAATCCAGGGCTGGTGTTTTATCCATTCCTTTTTTTTTTTTTTTTTTTTTTTGCAGGGCAATGAGGATTAAGTGACTTGCCCAGGGTCACACAGCTAGTGTCAAGTGTCTGAGGCCAGATTTGAACTCAGGTCCTCCTGAATCCAGGGCTGGGGCTTTATCCACTGTTCCACCTAGCTGCCCCCATTCCTTTTTTTTTTAAGTGAGGCAATTGGGGTTAAGTGACTTGCCCGGGGTCACACAGCTAGTAAGTATTAACTGTCTGAGGCTGGATTTGAACTCAGGTACTCTCGACTCCAGGGCTGGTGCTCTATCCACTGTGCCACCTAGCTGCCCCATTCCTTTCTTTTTTTAAAAAAAATACAATTTAACAGTGTTTTATCTTTTTTTTTTCGTAAAATTAGCTCCTAGTTTTATCTATTCATTTTTTTTTACTTTCAATTTTACTAATCTCTACTTTGATTTTCAGGATTTCCATTTTAGCATGTAATTGTGGATTTTAAAATTTGTTCTTTCTTTAGTATTTTTTTTCCAAGTTTCATGCCCAATTCATTGATCTCCTGGTCTTTTCTTCAAGAATGCTTGAAAGTCCTCTATCTCATGAAATATCCATTTTTCCCCTTGAAAGACTATACTTGTTTTTCAGAGTACATTATTCTTGGTTGCAATTCCAGCTCTTTTGTCTTCTGGAATATCATATTCCAAGCCCTTGGCTCCTTTAATATGGTAGCTGCTAAATCTTATGTGATCCTGAATGTGGCTCCATGCTATTTGAATTTTTTCTGGCTGTTCGAAGTATTTTCTCTTTGAGCTGGAAGTTTTGGAATTTGGATATAATATTCCTAGGACTTTGCATTTTGGAATCTCTTTCAGGACCTGGTGATAATGTTGTTGTTGTTGTTTTTTTTCAATTTCGATTTTACCTTCTGGTTCTAGGGTAATGAGGCAGTGTTCTACAATAATTTCTTGGAATATGATTTCTAGGCTTCTTCTTTGATCATGATTTTCAGGTAATCCAATATTCCTTAAATTTTCTCTCCTTAATCTAATTGCCAGTTCAATTGTGTTTCCAATTAAATATTTCACATTTTCTTCTATTTTTTCTTCTTTTGACTTTGTTTTATTGTTTCTTGATGTTTCATGGAGTTATTAGCTTCTGTTTGCCCAATTCTAATTTTTAAAGAATTATTTTCTCCAGTGAGATGTTGTGCCTCTTTTACTATTTGGCCAATTCTGTTTTTTAAAGTGTTATTTTTTTCTCGGATTATTTTGTGCCTCTTTTACCAAAAGACAGTAAATGTCTTTTCATAGTTTCCTTCCTTTGCTTTCATCTCTTTACCTAATTTTTCATCTACCACTCTTATTTTATTTCAAAAATAATTTTTTAACTCTTCCAAGAATTCTTTTGCTTGTGTCCAATTCACATTCCCCAACCCCTCTCGCCTTGAGGGTTTGCTTGTAGCTGTTTCGACTTCATTGTTTTCTTTTGACCCTGTGTCTTGATCTTCCTTGTCACCATAGTAGCTTTTTATGGTCAGGTTCTGCTTTTTGTTGTTTGTTCATTTTCCCACCCTATGTCTTGATTTGGAACTAGATGTTAAGGTTCAGCTCTGTTCTCAAACTGGGGTTGGAGGAGGGCACTACCTTAAGTTTCAGGCTTTTCTGTACTGCTATTTTCACAGCTAGTTCTGGTGGTTTAGAAGTTTTCACTGTTTCCAAGGCATTATGATCTGGAGTAAGGTGTGGTCACTAGTCTTTTGGTCTGCACTCTGGTTTTTATCCAGGAAGAGACCCTGATCCCTTGGGATTACAACCAGTACTTCTCAGGGCCCCTCCTCCCACCTATAACTTCTAGTGCCTTCCTGCTTAGATTACTATCTAAATTCCCATTTATACTGTATCTTGTATGCACATAGTTATTTCTGTTTTCCCTCCTCTATTAGAATGTATATTCCTTGAGGACAGGGACTATGATTTTTTCTTCTCCATTTTTTTGTATCTCCAGCACCTGGTGCAATGTTTGACACATAGTATGCATTTAATCAATGTTTCTTAATTAATTTCAGAAGTATAGTATATGACCTATGGTAAGCACTCAATACTTTTCTAGGTTTATTATGTATCTTATTCACCTTCAGGTACTCAAGTCCATCAAAACATCCCATCTCCCATTTCTCTGGTTCTATACAGGTTCTCCTCCATGCTTGAAATATATTCCCTTATTTTCCTTGCTTCTTAGATGCCTTATTTTCCTTCAAAGCTAAACTCAAATTTCACTTATATGAAACTTTTCCTGATCTCTCAGATGCTAATACCACCCCACCATCAAAATTACCTGGTACTTATATATATATATATATATATATATTTATATATATTTATATATATATATAAAAATAATTGGAAAGATATCAATTGCTCATGGATAGGCAGAGCTAATATAGTAAAAATGACAATACTACCTAAATTAATTTACTTATTCAGTGCCATACCAATCAGACTACCTAAAAATTATTTAATAGAGCTAGAAAAAATAATAACAAAATTCATCTGGAAAAACAAAAAATCAAGAATATCCAGGGAAATAATGAAAAAAAATTCAAAGGAAGGTGGGTTAGTGGTACCAAACCTGTAGCTTTACTATAAAGCAGCAGTCATCAAAACTATCTGTTACTGGCTAAAAAATAGAGTGGTAGATCAATGGAATAGGCTAGGCACAGGAAATGCAGTAGTAAATGACACTAGTAATATAGTGTTTGATAAACCCAAAGACTCCAGCTTCTGGGATAGGAACTCAGTATTTGACAAAAACTGATGAGAAAACTGGAAGATAGAATGGCAGAAATTAGTCATAGACCAACATCTTATACCTTATAGTAAAATAAGGTGAATATGGATACAAGATTTAGACATAAGAGGTGATACCATAGGTAAATTAGGAGAGAAAGGAATAGTCGACCTATCAGATCTTTGGAAAGGAAAACAGTTTATGACCAAACAAGAGATAGAGTATATTATAAAATGCAAAATGGATGATTTTGATTATATTAAATTAAAAAATTTTTGTACAAGCAGAAGCAATGCATCCAAAATTGGAAGGGAGGCAGAAAGCTGGGAAACAATTTTTATGGCCAGTACTTCTGATAAAGGCCTCACCTCTAAAATATATAGGGAACTAAATCAAATTTTTAAGAATCCAAGTCATTCCCCAATTGAGAAATGATCAAAGGATATGAACAGGCAGTTTTCTGATGAAGAAACCAAAGCTATCTATTCCCATATGAAAAAAATGCTCTAAATCACTATTGATTAGAGAGATGCAAATAAAAACAACTCTGAGGTACCACCTGACACCTGTCAGATTGGCTACAATGACAAAAAAGGAAAATAATAAATGTTGGAGAAGCTGTGGGAAAATTGGAACACTAATGCATTGTTGGTGGAGCTGTGAACTGATCCAACCATTCTGGAGAGCAATTTGGAATTATGCCCAAAGGGTGATAAAGCTGTCCATACCCTTTGACCCAGCAATACCACTTTTGGGTCTTTTTTCCCAAAGAAATCATGGAAAGGGAAATGGGACCCACATGTACAAAAATATTTATAGCTGCTCTTTATGTGGTAGCAAAGGAATTGGAAGTTGAGGGGATGCCCATCAATTGGGGAATGACTGGACAAGTTGTGGTATATGAATACAATGGAATACTATTGTGCTGTAAGAAACGATGAGCAGGAGGAGTTCAGAGAAACCTGGAGGGTCTTGCATGGGCTGATGATGAGTGAGATGAGCAGAACCAGAAAAACATTGTACACAGTATGATCAACATTGAATGTTGATCTACTGTGATGGACTATATTCTTCTCACCAATGCAATGGTACAGAAGAGTTCCAGGGAACTTGTGATGGAAGAGGATCTCCAAATCCAAGAAAAGAAAAAAAAAAACTGTGGAGTATAGATGCTGAATGAACCATACTATTTCTTTTGGTTTTGGTGCTGTTGTTTTCTCTATTTTGAGGTTTTTCATCATTGCTCTAATTTTTCTCTTATAACATGACTAATGCAGAAATAGGATTAATGTTATTGTGTGTGTATATATATAACCTATATCAGATTGCCTGCTGTCTAGGGGAGGGGGGAGGGAGGGGAGGGAGGGAGAAAAATCTGAAATTGTAAAGCTTGTATAAACAAAAGTTGAGAACTATCTTTACATGTAACGGAAAAAATTAATTAATTGATTAATTAATTAAAAAAAAAAAGAGTGGGCTTAGTGTGCCCTGATGTTCCAGTACATTCAGCCCAGGCTCTGCAGCGCATCCTCAGATTCCTCCATTTCTCGTTCCCTTTCCTTTAAAGAAGTTAATGTTCTGGCAGATGGCATGCTCTGAAAATAAGCACTCAAAATTATGGCTTTTATATTAAGGTGGGGAGTGAAAGTCCCATCACCATGGAAATAGGTAGCTCCTCATAACAATAAAGTTCTTTGCCACCCCCAAAAGTTCCTGAGAAGCCTCAGGGGACCCAGAGGGATGGGAACTTCATCATTCCTTCTTTGGTGGCCAGGAACTCCAGTCATCATGATCGTGGTTATTCACCTAGGATTTCATGCTTCACCTGAATATTAAAAAGACTCTCTTTTCCCAAGGATATTGAATTAAATCCTCTTTTAAAGTCTTCCTCCTGCACTTCGTTGTGGTGTGGAGGGGACCCTGGATTATTGAAAAACATTCCAGTGGAGAACAAGCTCAGACTGGTCTTAATCAAGCAGAAGAGGCTCTGAGTATGAGCATGGTGATGGTTAAACTCACCTGTGTCTTCTAAGAACCAGCTGAAGAGGCTCACCACCTATTTGGCTGAAAGAATAGAACCTGTTAAGGACAGGAGATCTCAGAGATATTAAGTTTTAGAGGAGTTTTGGTCTCTTGGTCAGTAGAGTATTCACATTGATAAAATCATAGAACACTGGGTCTTGAGTCAAGAAGACTTAAATTCAAATATGGCTTCAAGGCATTTTGTAGTTGTGTGACCCTGAGAAAATCACTTAACCTCTGTTTGCCTCAGTTTCCTCAACTGTAAAGTGGGGGTCATAACACCTCCTATTTTGCTGGATTGTTGTGAGGATCAAATGTGCTTAGCGGAGTACCTGGCATACAGTAGATGCTATATAAATGCTTCCTGTCTCTCCTCTCTCTAGCTCCCCCTAATTAATGTTCCTGCTATCCCCTATGAGGGATGGAGCTTCCATATTGTTGTGCCTCTTTCTCTAGCATTCCTTGACATCCTGGTTTGGTTGTTTCATCTGGTTGAGCATGGGATTAATGAAGCCAAAGTTCTAGGTTTAGTCACTATTTGTGGATAGAATGCTGGGCCTAAACTCAGGAAGCTTTGAGTTCAAATCCAGCCTTAGACACTTACTAGCTGTATGACCTTGGGCAAGTCATTTAACCTCTCTTTGCCTAGGAAGCAGCTGGGTGGTTCAGTGGATAGAGCACTGGACCTAGAGTCGGGAAGACCTACATTCAAATCTAGCATCAGATACTTAAGTAGCTGGGTGACACTGGAAAAGTCATTTAGCCTGTTAGCCTTCACCCACCAAAGAAGAAAATGGCAAACCATTCTAGTATCTTTGCCAAGAAAACCTCATGTACGATATGGACCATGGGGTCTCAAAGAGTTGGACACAACTGAATGACTAAACAACAACAACATGGCCTAGTTAACTTTGCCAAAAGGAAAATCTCCTCCCCACAGATACAGATTATACCTCTCATTTGTGTACTTTTGTAATGACATGAAAAGAACCATGGTTCATAAGAAATAGCTTATAGCGGCAGCTAGGTGGCATAGTGGATAGAGCACTGGCCCTGGAGTCAGGAGTACCTGAGTTCAAATCCGGCCTCAGACACTTAACACTTACTAGCTGTGTGACCCTGGGCAAGTCACTTAACCCCAATTGCCTCGATAAAAAAAAGAAAAAAAAAGTTAAAAAAAAAAAAAAGAAATAGCTTATAAGGGTGGCTCTTTTCTCTTGGCCCTGAGAGTCTATTCTGTTCCAGTCATTGAGAGGAGAAAGGAACAAGTGAAAAAGATTCTTTTCTCCCTACTTCTCCCAAGGCCAGGGACCTTACACCTAAGCCAAGTAGGAAGTATAGTAAATTAAGGGATACCTCTGAAGGCATAATACCAAAATTATCTCTCCCATACTACCTGAAATCCTACCAATTAAAAGTTCATTTAATTTGTTCATATACTTGTGGGATAGTTAAGGAGTCTATCAGTTATTCATACTTAAGTGTGAATAAGTTTAATTTAATTACTTTCCTTCTAAAAGACACTGAAGGTATTTATAGTAGCTCTTATCATGGTGACAAAATATTGAAAATTGAGGGGATGCCCGTCAATTGGGGAATGGCTGAACAATTTGTGGTACATGAATGCAATGGAATACTATTGTGCAATAAGAAATGATGAGCAGGCAGATTTCAGAAAAACCTGGAAAGATTTGTATGAACTGATACAAAGTAAAATGAGAACCAAGAAAACATTGTACACTGTAACAGCAACATTGTGTGATGCTCAACTATGAATGACTTAGCTCTTCTCAGCAACATAATGACCAAAGATAATTACAAAAGACTCATGATGGAAAATGCTATCCATGTCCTGATAAAGAACTAATGGAGGGGGGCAGCTAGGTGGCACAGTGGATAAAGCACTGGCCCTGAGTTCAGGAGGACCTAAGTTCAAATCTGGCCTCAGACACTTAACACTTACTAACTGTGTGACCCTAGGCAAGTGACTTAACCCTCATTGCCCCGCAAAAAAAACAAAAAACAAAAACAAAAAAACAAACAAGAACTAATGGAGGGGGGCAGCTAGGTGGTACAGTGGATAAATCACTAGCCCTGGATTCAGAAGGACCTGAGTTCAAATCCGGCCTCAGACACTTGACACTTTCTAGCTGTGTGACCCTGGGCAAGTTACTTAAACCTCATTGCCCCCCCAAAACAAAACAAAACAAAAAACAAGAACTAATGGACTCTGAATGCATGTCAGAATATACTTTTTTCACTTTATTTTTTGCATGTTTTTTCCTTTTGGTATCTTTATTTTTTCACAACAGTGACTAATATGAAAATATGTTTTACATGAATGCACATATATAGCCTATATCAAGTTGCTTACCATTTTAGAAAGAGAGGAAGAGTGTGACCCTGGGCAAGTCACTTAACCCCAATTGCCTCACACACACAAAAAAAAAGAGGAAGGGAGGGAGAGAGAAAAATTTGGAATTCAAAATCTTGTAAAAATGAATGCTAAAAGTTTTCTTTACTTACAACTGTCAAAAAGTAAAACACTATTTTCAAATGACACTGGGGCAGCTAAGTGGTGCAGTGGATAAAGCACTGGCCTTGGATTCAGGAAGACCTGAGTTCAAATCCAACCTCAGACATTTGACACTTACTAGCTTTGTGACCGTTGGCAAGTCACTTAACTCTCATTGCCCCTAAAAAAAAAAAAAGACATTGAAGGGACAAATGTATTTGTTGGGTTTGGGGTAGGGAGGGAGTCAGGAACAAGGAGGTAACTATTGAAAGAAAGATACAATATGGGAGCATAAAACATTGAGGAAAAAAAAGGATGCTTGAAAAGGGAGCTGGAAAGGAGTGCTTTGTGTAGACAGAAGACAGATAGCATGAGAGCACTGGATACCTGAGGATGTCTTTGACTTCAATTTTTCAGAAACTGTTGTGTTCCATAGCTCACAGACAGACAGCATCACTGAAGAATATTAGTGTTTTAAAGATGGACTTTTGTTTCAGGGAACAGAGTTTGGGATTATTAAAAAAGAACTGTGCAATTTTCCAAAGGCAATCTAGCCTACCCTTCTCTTTCAGCTCAATTTTGTCCAGACACGCAGGAACAAGATAAGCAACTGGGGGAAAGTTCCAGAAAGAGGAAATAAGCAGGTAGTCAGATCATGGCATCAAACATAAGGCAGATAGATTTCAAATGAGCTTGACTACTTGGATCACAAGGTTCTGCATTCAGCCATAGGCATATAGCCATGGTAACTAGGGATAAAGGTTTGAGTCTATTGTTTGGCATTCAAATTTCTACATAACCTGGTTCTTTCTACACCTTCTAGCCTTCTTAAATGTTAATGTTATTATCTTTCACATACTCTGCAGTTCGGCCATCCTAGCCACCAACATTCCCATCTCCCATCTCTGTACCTTTGCATTGACTGTTACCAGTGTGCTCAGTGTGTTCTCTTCACCACTCTGTCTTGGAATACCTGGTTTCTTGTTTCTTTTCTTTTTCTTTTTTTTTTTGTGGGGCAATGAGGGTTAAGTGACTTGCCCAGAGTCACACAGCTATTAAGTGTCAAGTGTCTGAGGCCAGATTTGAACTCAGGTACTCCTGAATCCAGGGCTGGTACTTTTATCCCCTGTACCACCTAGCTGCCCACAGAATACCTAGTTTCTTTCAAGAAATGTAAAATGTCAATTTCTACTTGAAGCCTGTCCTGATTTCCCAACTACAAATTCAATCCTTCCCAACACATTTTTTTTTATATTTTGTATAGATTATGTATAGATTTGCATACAATGGTGTATGAATTATCTGGGATGAAGAAAAAAATATTGACAT
This sequence comes from Dromiciops gliroides, assembly GCF_019393635.1. Lineage (NCBI taxonomy): Eukaryota > Metazoa > Chordata > Mammalia > Microbiotheria > Microbiotheriidae > Dromiciops > Dromiciops gliroides. Next base: position 280,361,047 of record NC_057863.1, on the reverse strand, counting down.
ATAGCTTTTTCCAGTTTCAGAAAACTTTTTGATATTCATTATGCTGTCCTTTTTTTTTTTTTTTTTTTGCTGTGGCAATTGGGGTTAAGTGACTTGCCCAGGGCCACATAGCTAGTAAGTGTCAAGTATCTGAGGCTGGATTTGAACTCAGGTCCTCCTGAATCCAGGGGCAGTGCTTTATCCACTGGGCCACCTAGCTGCCCCATGCTGTCCTTTTGATAATCGCATTTCATTATGTACATACTACACTGTTCAGCCTAGCATGTTTGGGTTTTTTTTTTGGGGGGGGGTTGTTGTTTGTTTGTGTGGTTTGGGGGGTTTTTTTTGGTGAGGCAATTGGCATTAAGTGACTTGCCCAGGGTCACACAACTAGTAAGTGTCAAGTGTCTGAGGCCGGATTTGAACTCAGGTCCTCCTGAATCTAGGACCGGTGCTCTATCCACTGTGCCACCTAACTGCCCCCTAGCATGTTTAAAAAATAGATTTATATTTATTTCATTAAATGTTTCCCAATTACATGTAAACATTTTAGCATTCATTTTTTTTTTAATTTTGAGTTCCAAATTCCCTCCCCCATGCCTTGAGAAGATAAGCAATTGGATATCAATTATAAATGTGAAACATGACTAATATGGAAATGTTTTGCATGATTACACATGTATAACATATTGAATTGCTTGCCTTTTTAAAGGGGTGTGAGGAGGGAGAAAGGGAGAGAATTTGGAACACAAAGTTTTAAAAATGGATATTAAAAATTGTTTTATGTGTAATTGGGGAAAAATGAAATGCTAAATTTAAAAAATGTTACTTTTTTTGGAGAAAAAGATTTGTATATGCCAGGTTCACTCATTTGCTGATTGTTCTTCCCTTTTATTGTATATTGTCCGGGCTTTGCCATTCAGTTGTGCAGTATCTTCTTTCTTTATATCTCATCTAAATGGAGGTCTTTGGAGAAAAAACATTATAAATGTGAAGTCATGCAAAATATATTTCCATATCACCCATGTTGCAAAAGAAAAACACTGACAAAAAAGGCCCAAAACCAAAGTTTAAAAAGTACACTTCAATCTTAGCATGTTGAATATTAAGCATATTTTTGAAGAACAGTCCATTTTTTCAAGTCTAGTTTTGATAATAGCCCATTGATTTTTAGTGGGGTTTTAATTGGGCAATGTCCCAGGGCCCTTGAAGTGTGTTTATTGCCACATCTTGGAGAAATTTATTCTCCTTTCATAATGTGTGACAAGGTGCAAAGTCATTTTGAGTATTCTCTCTCTATTTGGGAATTTCTGTAATACTAAAACAATTCTGCTTCTCAGTATATCAACAATTTTTTAAGATTCCATCATTCCTGCAATGGGGATAAGACTCCTAAGTCCACTGGAAATAAAACAAACAAAAAACCCTACAAAATATTTTTGATTGGATATTTTCTAATTTGAAGATACCCAGACACTACAGACTCATTTACTTGTCATCTGGCTTCAGTTTTGGTACAGCCTTGAAAGAAAAAGTGGATTTTATCAATAAAATTTACCATTTTTTCCAGTCATTATTACTTTTTGTATTGTCTTGTTCATAACAAGTGTTTTTTTCTATCAACAGTAAGTTTTTACTATTGTAATTGTTCTTTCAATTTAAAAAAAGTTTAATGCTGCACTTTTGAGAAACTAATAATAATACCTCCAGGTGCTAAATCCCTCTGAAGGTCTTTGCTTGTTTTCATAGGCTTAAAAAAGCTTTTTTACATCAATAATTTGTCAGTTCTTGACATTTTTTTTGGTTTGTTTTCCATTATGCTTTTCTTTTCATTTCAGTGCAAATGATTTCATTTCATTGGAAGTTTGAATGATCCTTGACTTCCCTATACCAATAGCCACTGTGATGTCTCTAACAGTCATTGAAGTGTGCTCTTTAAAAAGCTAAAACTTTTGGATATTTCTTCCTCTTCCTCTCCTTCATGTCCTTCACATTCTCCCTCTCCCTCTCCTACCATCCAGGATTAAATTACATAGAATCAAATCACAGAATTAAAAACACAACAAAAGAGAACAATGAAACATGAATATGAAATCTAGCCCTCAAGTGGCAAAGAACTAACTAGAGGTGCTCAATGTGAGATGTTTTGAGTCAACCTAGTGTCAGTACAAGCATACATATTCATGACCATTACTGTCAGAAAACAAAACCATATAAAATTTTATTAGTTGTTTCAAGTAATTCACATACCACTGTATATATAGTTGTCTCCCCCATTGTAAAGAAAACTCCTGGAGGACACTTTGTTTTTGTATCCCTAGCACTTATCATAGTATCTGGAACATAGTAAGCCCTTAATAAATGCTTGTTGATTGATTCCCAGAGCCAGGTTCAACTCTCCATCTACCATACCACAGCTTCCTCTTTACTCAGCAGAAGCCACCATAGTAATTAATTGCCCCTAAAGTTCAATTGAATTTGTCTCAGTTGTGTTTGTAGCCTTTTGTACTGACTAGGTTTGAAGGCTTTTTCAATTAAAAGTGAAAACAAGGGGCAGCTAGATGGTGCAGTGGATAGAGCACTGGCCCTGGATTCAGGAGGACCTGAGTTGAAATCCAGTCTCAGACACTTGACATGTACTAGCTGTGTGACCCTGGGCAAGTCACTTAACCCCAATTGCCTCACCCCAAAAAATAAATAAATAAATAAAACAAAAAAAAACCCAACCAAACAAAAAAAGTGAAAACAAAAGGTTGGGGTACTCATTCTTTACTCTGGTCCCTATCCTTAGTAGATGGGCATTAACTAACCATATTCAGATACTCCTTCCCATCATTATCCATTCTCTAATCACTGCCTTCAATTCTACCCCACAGAGAGATTTCTCCAAGCATGTATGGGAAAAGGAGGTAGTATGATTGGACAATCCAGCCTTCTATCAAAAAGAAATGGTGATAGGGCAGCTAAGTGGCAAAGTGGATAAAGCACTGGCCTTGGATTCAGGAGGACCTGAGTTCAAATCCAGCCTCAGATACTTGACACTTAACTAGCTGTGTGACCCTGGGCAAGTAACTTAACCCTCATTGCCCTGCAAAAAACAAAAACAAAAACAAAACAAAAAAAGCAATGGTGATGGAGGCAGCTAGGTGGTGCAGTGAATAAAGTATCGGCCCTGGGTTCAGGAGGACCTGAATTCAAATCCAGTATCATGTGTAAAGATAATGGAATGTAATAGATGAGATTTAGCAGATATTCGGGGGCCCACCTGGAGACTGAGTTAAACTGATTGAATTGGATAAGGCAACTGACTGTTGACTGCTTACTAGATTATAAGCACATCAGGCTGGTACTTAAGGGTACTTAAGAAAGTAATTGTTCTCAGAAGCTAAGAACTTAGAACTTTGACCACCTTCGGCCCAGTGAACCAATCAGCTTGAAGAACCTCCCATTTCTGGAAGGGGAAGAGGAAGGAGGAAGCAGAGGCTATGGAGAGAGCTGAGCCTCTTTGGCTGCCAGAGATTGGTGTGGTGGCAGAGGACTTCAGAAGTGGAAGCTAGGGAAATTTAGGATCGCCAGGTTATAGGAACTCTGTTCTCAATCTTTCTCTTTCTTTTACTATTGTTCAATAAACCCTTAAAATACCTAAATTCATTTATCGGTGATTTTAGTCAGTTTCCCCCCAAACTGGGGGGACAGATTAGAACCCACATTTAGAATTTTAAATTACACACTCAGACACTTGACACTTACTAGCTGTGAGACCCTGGGCAAGTCACTTAACCCTCATTGCCCCACAAAAAAAAATAAAAAAGAAAAGCAATGGTGATTAACTCAGTTTTGCCTAAGGGGAAAAAAGCCCTAGACCTAGCTTTACCTGATATAAAAATTAATAAATCAATATTATTTTATCTAAAACTAGTCCCAAGCCCCTGGTCAGTATCCAGATCTACAGATGTTCTCTTTAACCTATATAACAAGACCAGTCACTCTTTTACAACCCCCAGTCACATATAATGAAGCATTTAAAAGATACTTATGAGCTACATATTTTTATATAAGGTAAACAACATTAAAGTATTAATTAAATCCAAAATTATGAACAAACTTAATGAACAGAAAGACTTTGGATTAGACATCTGCTCTCTAGGAAAGAAAGAGAGGAAAGAAGGAAAAGAGACACTTTGCTGTCTATGAGATGATCAGGGTGAATTAGACCATTCGTTAGGCAATCCTCTCGCTCTGATCTCAGCAGTTCCCATCTGTCTCTAGTGGATCAAAGTGGTGGCAGCCACAGTCCAGCTTGCCTTCTTACTCCATCTCTCCAGAGCCCGTCCCATCTCCTCTTTGTCCTTATTTGCCTAAATCCAATCAAATCTCTCTCCCAAGACTCTACGTATGTGTCAAGAGGGCAGCAGTGGTGGCCAGAAGAAAAAGAGTCCAAACGCCAAATGTTTGCTCATTTCTTGATCCTTGAGCTCCTCACTGCCTCCCCAGAGAGCTACTCCTTGAGGCAAGGACAAATAATGCCGTCTTTTTGAAAGTTAGGCCCCTCAGAGCCTAAAAAACGAAAGAATTTCAGGCTGACCAGCAGAGTTTTTATTTCCAAATGTATATATCCTCAGCAGAGGGGACAATATAGGCTACTTATTATTGTCTTATCATGAATTACAAAGTTTATTTTAAGACATGTTTCTTGCTGTTGTCCTAAATACCAATATTCTTAGTTGCTGTTCTGAAGTTGCCATAGGGGTTAATTGCTTCAACTTCTAAACTCTAACATGCCACTTCCTCAGTCTCAGGCATCCCCTCTTGCCCCTCCAGAATATTATATTAAATCATTTTTCCCTAAGAAATGATAAAATGGACATTTTTAGAGGAAATGAAAGAACTGTATGAACTAATAGAAAGGAGAACAATGTATGTAATGACAGCATTAATGTTAATAATAATTTAATAATAATAATAAAATGTTAATAAAATAATAATTTTATAAGACTTTAGAACTCCTCTGATCAATACCATCACAAACCATGAATTCATAGGACTGAAGATGAAGCACACTACTCCTCTACTGACAGAGAGGTGGTGGATTCGGTATGTGAAATCACACATACATTTTTGGACATGGCCAATGAAGAATTTTCTTTTGCATTATGAATATTTTATGAAGGTTTTCTTTCTATGACTCATTATTATTAAACTGGAAAGTTTAAAAATTTTTGTTAAACTGGAAATTGAAAGAGAAAAAAATATTTTCTTATTTTAAAAATAAGAAAATTAATTTTTTTTTGGTGAGGCAATTGGGGTTAAGTGACTTGGCCAGGGTCACACAGCTAGTAAGTGTTAAGTGTCTGAGGCCGGATTTGAACTCAGGTACTCCTGACTCCAGGGCCGGTGCTCTATCCCCTACGCCATCTAGCTGCCCCAGAAAATTAAATTTTAAAAAATATTTTATTTGGAGTCATTGCTTTGAATGTGAATAAGCTAGCACCATTTCAGCTTCAAACTAATATTCAATGATCTGACTTAATTAAGGGAGGAAGGTCAGTTTAGGTTATTAAAAGATCTAGATTTTAGAGTATTTTAAAATAAATTTATTTTTATTCATTTCAAGTGCTTTCAGTTTTCCAAATTAATAGCCAATGAAATGTTGCCCAAGTACTAAAACAGTCTAGCTTTAATGAATAAATAAGAAGCATTTGTAACCATCATGTGAATTTTTCCTATATAAGTGCTTGAAAAAAGCTCTGTTCCCCCTCTGTAGCACAGTTACAATAATTAGCCTAAGTGACAATATAATGGTCCCTAAAGTCCATTTGTTTCCTTCCTCTTCAGTGTTTGGGAGTTTAATTTAGATTAAAAGTTCTGATTTCAGTCATAATTCCTCCAAGCCCTCAGGTAGGAAAATTCCTAACACCTAGGCAGAGGTTAGACTCTCTACCCAACCCCCTCTTTGTGGCTGAGGAAAATTCCGTTTACTTGAAACATTTGGGTAACAAAACAGCAGGTTATAGATAGAAAGTTGGATAAGAAAAGTGAATATGTGGATAGAAGAGTGTGTGCAGTAGGGAGGAGAGTTGGGAAAAGAGCTGACATTTTCTTTTGATTTCCCTCAGGTCAGGTTCTTTGCTCTGAGATGCCAGTCCCCTCTTTGCTTCTCAGAGGTGCCCTGAAATACTTAGGCTGTGCTTGCTCCAACCTCCTGCATAAGGACCCTCAAAATCTTTCCCCCTGTTCTGAGACAGAACTTTGTTTCTTGGTACTTTGGCAGTTGTGACAATTAGATGTTCTATCTTCTTCCTTGTATACAAACTGCTTAGGGTGTGATCCAGTTTCTCACACAATTTCTTTGATTGATTCAAGTTGCTATACAGGCCTGGTTCATGGTACTTCTAGATTATTTGATTCAACAGAAAAGTGTTCTCACCTAGTTAAGGCATTGAAATTAAAATGGGGAAGTTTATTTCAACCACACCCATGTACTTTGAAAACTTATTTATACTAATTATTTTCTTAGCAAGCCCCTTTTTTTATGTTAGGTAAAACTAAATTTCAAATGAATCTTTGCCCAAAATGATTAAAATTCTGAAATCTTGATGTCTGGACCTTAGTTGTAAGGTTTTAATACATCTTGCTTTTCCAAATTCCTTGTCTCAAAACAGAAAATTTTGTGAGATATACAGGGAGTGATGGGTCCAGATAATCTTTTCTGATATATCTAACAGCAAAACACAATTTCCAGGGGCCTTGTGAGACTGAGGTATAGCACGATGGGGTGTTTATTAAGAGTGACTATTCTATAGTTCCTACACATAAGTGGGTTTTGGCAATTCAGTACTCCTCCACCCTGACCACACACACACACACACTTATTGTCACATTGAGGCGACATATTTGAAACCAATTTTTTGTGACCTTGTAAAATTATGCGACTCTGTTTGAGTTGCATTTGTAGCATCCAACTATAGCAGACACACAGGGTGATTGTGGTTGCTGGGTTACTCCTTGTAAGTTCAAACAGTTTCACAGGCTGAATGACAATATATTTGGTGTGACCTGGATAAATTACAGCAAAGCTTCCTGTCTAGATAGACCCTTACGTGATTCAGTACATCTGCTTTTGATGAAGGTAATGCCTTTATGAAATATGAAATAAAATACGTGAAGCTCTTTGACATTTTCTTTTTCCTTCCTTTTTTCTTTCTCTTTCTCCCTTCCTTTCTCTTTTTCTTTTTTCTTTCTCCCTCTCCCTTTCTTCCTTTCTCTCTTGCTGCCTCCCTTCTTTCCTTCTTTTTCTTTCTTTCTCTTTCTTTTTATCTCTTCCTTCCTTCTTTCCTTCCAGAGAGGAGAGGAAACTATAGTTATGATCCATCCTGAATAGAATTGTTATGGGGAAATTGATGGGGGTATGGGGCAGGGATCCTTAGAAATTCCTCTTTAAAGAATTACACCCTCCTGCACACAAATCCAATTAGAATAAAATAATACTTTATTTAGGTGCTAGGGAAAGGAATCCAAGAGAGAAGTCCTTGGACTTCTTCTCATGGGGAGAAGGCATGGCACAGAGGCATGGCTCCTTGAGATACCTTTCTCCTCCAGCAGGAGACAGGCAGATACTTTTATAGAGAATAAATGGTGGTCTGATGGGGTGATCATCTGACTGTGGAAAGTTCCCTTATTGGGTGGTGGGTTGGAAGCAGTCACTCCTAATAGGGTTATCTACTCAAGGGACCAGAATGAAGGGTGGTGGTCCTGGAGTTATCTCAGTCTAGATCAAGTGCTGCTTATCTCTTTAGGTATGTCGGTTTCTCAAGGAGAAGTTTCCTTGATTTCCTCCAGAAAACTTCTGAGGTACCCCAGGCCCATAACAGAATTGAACTACTCCATGGGATTTAGGGCAAATTCTACAATCTGTATAAATCAATAAAACAAGTGAAAAAGCATTTATTAAGCTCTTACTATGAGCAAAGCACTATGCTAAGCACTGGATATACAGTTAGAAAAGTAAGACAGGCAGCCACTCTTAAGGAGTTCACAGTCTAATAGAGGGAGACAAAACATATAGGTTTTAGCTACAAGTCAGATGGAAAGAAAGGCTCACTGGTCCTTAGGGTGTAGCAGCAAAGCGGTCAGTAATGAATCTTCTTCAGTGTCATTTCCATTAATAAAACCACATCCATTGAACCATTTGATGGCTCCAAGGGCTTTGGTGGTGAGAACTTTTTTTTTTGGTTCTTCAGCAGTTGTGACAACTGGATGTACACAACGGTGAATCCTGAGTCCAAATATAGGCCCTAAATCTTTCTGGGGCTGGAGAGAGGAAAAAGACTGATGTGTGTGTGTGTGTGTGTGTGTGTGTGTGTGTGTGTGCACACGCAAAGTCTCTACTGTTTAGAGAGAGTTCTTTTCTTGAAGGTTAAATTTCACATTTTAATTACATCATGCTGAGGCTTTTGTGAAGTGGGGGAGGGGAGTTCCTACAGTTGGTTTGGCAGTGGCCCTGACTTGCTGAGGTTCATGTCTCCAGCCCAGTGCCACAGTTCTTCAAGCTCCATTGGAGTTTTGTGTGCAGAAACTCTATAGAATTAAACAATGGACCAGTGTGAAGTGGTGCCAAGTTGCTTAGGGAAACTGGACTTTAAGCACAGCAACAGGCAAAATGCCAAGGACTGAGAAGGAACTACATACATACATACATACATGCATACATGCATACATACATACATGCATACATACACATATACATATACATACATACATATATACATATACATATATATATATATAATCTCTTGATTTGATTTGATTTGATTCAAACATCTTGATTTCTCCTAATTAAACATCTTAAACTAGATCTACTATGAATGACCTGAATGTAAAAAATGAGGATTTGGAGAGAGGATGAGATTTTGAATCTACAAGGGATATAGTTGTGTTTTTTTAAATTGTTGCTAATACAGTATTTGATAAATTAATTACTATTTCTATATTAATGGCTATTACACCTGTTTTGGCAGTAAGCATTTATTTTTAATTAATATCATATATACCAGTAAAGAATTGACCATGTGTCTCCCTAACTTCTCATAGTTTCAAGCCTTCATACCTACACTGTCTTAAGAGGAAGAGCAGACACCCAGAGACAGCATTCCAAGTCAAGGGAGCTGGTCAAGTGAGTGGAGAGAGGGATCCTAGGTGGTGGTCAAGGGTTTTATCCTTTTTTATAGAGGTGGGTCATTATACATTGATCAACGCTAATTCTTTAGCATTATTAAATTCCATTGGTTGACATGACTTGAGGCAGGTCCAAATTAAAATGAACTCTAGTGATGACATAAGGGGGGGGAGGGAACACCCTTGCTGAAGGGCAAAGGCAAGTCCAGTATCTATCCAGGTATGGTTTAATCCCATCAGTTCAATGAGCTAGACAAAAGAATCCATCTCCATTTTTTTGTTTGTTTTGTTCCCTTGGACTTGTCTCAGACAAGATTTGAACTTCCTCAAGAACTGGACTGACTGGAGTGGGGGGAAAAAAAATTGAAACTGATCTCTGGGTCCCCCTGCCAAGAAATTCATTATTAATAATTGTTTTCTCACATAATCCTTTATCATCTGTCAATTTAAAATTCTTAAGAATTTGATGAAGGCCACTTGGCACTGTATGGACTTTTGGATTTGGAATCAGGGAGACCTGTGTTCAAATCCTACCTCTGACACTTATTAGCTGTGTAAGCATGGCAAGTCATTGAAGATGCTCAGGTCTTAAACAGTCCTCTGACTATAATATAGATCGGTGACAATTTGCATCATGAAGTGATATAGAACTTGAGGTATTGATGGGGTAGAAAAAAAAAAAGGTTAAGGAACTTAATTTGCATTTGAAATCCTATGTAGAAAGTCTTTGAGTCTATGTCTTGTTGTTGTTGTTGTTGTTGTTTGTTGTTTGTTCTGAAAGAAGACCATGACATCAGGGAGGTGATGCCATGACTTGCAATGAATTTGATTTAAGTAAAGGAGGGCTTTGCAAAGTCACCAGCCTCCCTCTCTCCTCCAGAATCATCTGGGTCCCATGGCAAGACACAGGTCAGGATGACTGGAGATGGCCCAGGATGTTTGGAGTTTTTTAAGGCTATTGGAGTTGAGTGACTTGCCCAGGGGGGTCACACAGCTAGTAAGTGTCTGAAGTGAGATTTGAACTCAGATCCTCCCAATTTCAAAGACAGCGTTCTGTCCATTGCACCACCTAGCTTCCCTCTATGCCATATAAGAATAGATTGAAAGAAGCAGGGATTTTTAGCTTTGAGAAGTCTCAGAGGAAATGTGATAGTCTATCTTTAAGACCTTGAAAGGCCAACCTTGTTTGGTTTGGTCCTAGAAGGCAGAATTGGGGATAATGGGTAGAAGCTAAAGAGTAAATTTAACTTTGATGTTCCTGGAAAATAAAATTCCAAACTAGAAAGTCCCCAAAGGAAAACAGGTTACTTTGTGAAATGGTGCATTTCCTCTCACTTGGAGGCCTTCAAGCAGAAGCTACATGGCCCCTTGTCAGGTTTCTTGTAGTGTGGATACATTTTTCGGTGTGTGTTGGACTACACAGTGATTTGAATTACTTCTAGCTCTGAGATTCTGTGCAGAACATGGTGTTATTCCTTGATTTGTTATGTATTGTCATAAAAATGTAGAGATAGCATAGCATTGTGGTTAGAATTTATTATTGAATTCAAAAAGACCTAGGTTCAAATCCTGCCACTGATATTTACTAGAGGTGTGATCTCAATGTGACTTAGGAAACTTCCTAGAATTTATCTGCTAAATCATGAATTGTCTATGGCCTGCATTAGGGGAAGAAGTGGGGACATCTGCCTAGTTAGTCATTGCTAATCACACTGAATTAATTTATTTTTCTTTTCAGTCACAGTCTATTATTTTAGTTAAAACAAGTCCTCCACCCTACCCCACCCAACCCCACATACACTTCTTTGTTGATCTAGTGACAGACAGACATGTAAGTGCAAAGAATTCTGACCTGGGAATCAGAACACCTAAGTTTGCTATTAACTATCTATGTGACTGTGTGAGTTATCCCCTCCCTCTCCACCTCCCACTTCCCCTCCTTCTCTTTTTCTCTCTCCCTTCCCCCTCTTCCCCCTTCTCCCCATCTCTGTCTATCCCTGTTTTTCTTTTTCTTTTTCTCTCTCCCTCCCTCTCTCCTCCTTCTCTCTGTCTCTTTCTGTCTTCCTCATTCTTTCCTTTCCTCCCTTCACCCCTCCTCCCCTTCTCTCTGTCTCCCCTCACCCCTTCCTGTCTTTCTGTCTCCCTGGTTCAGTTTCCTCTTCACATAAAATGAAGGAGTTATATTCAAGAATTATGTAAGGAAAGTCACTCAACCATCCATACCCTTTGACTCAGCAATCCCACTCAGGCCATATATGCCAAGGAGGCTAATGAAAAAAAGATTCTATATATAACAGAATTTTTGTGGAAGCAACAAAACAGAACAAAACACATGGAAACAAATTGATAAAGGACTGAATGAGTTAAGTATATAAATGTAATGGATTATTAAGAAACAATGAGTCTCAAGAACTCAGAGAAATAAGCGAATGGCCTTGTATGAAGTGATGTAAAGCGAAGAGAGCAGAACCAGAAGAACAAGATGCTCGATGATCTCAAAATATAAATGATAGATTTTGAAAGGACTAGAGGAGGTGGTTTTTGAAAAAAGGCCCTACAGTGAATCCTTTTGTTAGGCAGAGAACATTTTTGTAAATGGAATAATCTTCCTATTAAGTTTTTCATATGAAGCTTTCTTTATGCAAGGCCTCCTGATACTCAAAATAAACAGCGATGAATCTTGAGGTTGTTGAGTTTACGTTGCTTACAGAGTTGAGTTGTAAGATCCTGGAGGACAAGGACAATTTCTCCTCATCCCAGGCTTAACAAAGTGTCTGGAAGCCAGGAAGTCAGGTATAAAACAAGCATTTATCAAGTGCTGACTATGTGCCCAGCACTGTGCTGTTCTGATAATACAAATATAGTTATCCCCCAGTACCCCCTTAAATTGGAAAATACACATGAAAGTTTTTGGCTCTCCCTTCATACCAGAGAAGAAGTATATAGATTCTTTCTCTTTCTTTTATGGGGTGTTTGCATACCTTAATGTAAAATTTGAGTTGATATTATACAATATTATGCATATATTTTATGGATTTCTGAGTTTCTAAAACTTTTCTGTATCATCTTCATATGTCATCTGCAGCTTCCACAAAACTCCCTCAAAATTCCCATTTAATTTCTTATGCCTGCCTGCAATACATCGAAACTACGATGGGAAAGTCTCATTGTGGAAGGGATAACTGTATAAGGAAAGAGACATTCTTTGCCCTCAGGGAGTTTGGTAAGAGAAAGTGGAGTGAGGATTGGAATAGTGACAAGTCAAACAAATTTTAACTTTGGACAGTGGATCATAAAAAGGGAGGTGAAAGGTAGAGAGAAATAAAATATAAGAACCAATGATTGTGATCTAGGCTAGATAAAGAGAAGAAGTACAGAGGAGCAGGCAGAATCAGATCACTTCAATTATAGATTTCTAGTATTGATCAAGTTCCTTTTCTCTTTCTCCTTTCTTTAATATAAATGGGGGAGATGAGAGAGGAAGAAAGTATAAGAGGATGTGATGGTAAGAAATGCACATTTGGGGCAGCTACATGGCGCAGTGGATAGAGCACCAGCCCTGAAGTCAGGAGGACCTGAGTTAAAATATGGCCTCAGACACTTAACACTTACTGGCTTTATGACCCTGGGCAAGTCACTTAACCCCAATTGCCTAACATAAAAAAAAAAAAAAGGAAAGAGAAATGCACATTTAACAATAATAACTATGAATGTGGATATCATGATGCCTTTTGGGATGCACTGGAGTCAACTCTAACTGACTTGCAAGAACCGATTGTGAAATTTTCAGAGGAAGTATTAACACCTCAGAAATCATCAATAGCTACAAATCAGGGCTTCATTTATTGTTTTTTCTGTTGTCTATACTTATGAAGGTAATAGCAAAAGTGGTGATATATGAACACTTACTAAGTAACATAAAATAACAAAATAAAATGCATACATTTTTGGGGGGAGGAACTGATTGTTCTTTTTTTTTTTAAACAAGAGTATTCTATTTTTTTTTTTACTTTTTTTTTTTTTTTGGTGAGGCAATTGGGGTTAAGTGACTTGCCCAGGGTCGCACAGCTAGTAAGTGTCAAGTGTCTGAGGCCGGATTTGAATTCAGGTCCTCCTGAATCCAAGGCCAGTGCTTTATCCACTGGGCCACCTAGCTGCCCCCGGAACTGATTGTTCTTAATAAAATGGAGGCTAGTAGAATGGATTAAAAAGCAAAATCTAATATGTTTTTTAAAAGAAACACAAAAAATGAAATCAAAATGGGTGATTGTAGAAGAATTTATTATCTTTTAGGCAAGTTTAAAAAAAAAAGGTAGCAATCCTGATCTCAGATAAAGAAACAGAAAGAATGGCCATGGTTAAAAGACATAAACAAGGAAACTACATTATTCTTAAAGGTACCATAAATTAAGAAATAGTACCAATACCCAACACATATGTACCAACCAGATAGCATTCAAGTACTTAAGGAAAAGTTTTAAATTATAAGGAAAAATAGACAGCAAATCTATAATAGTTAGAGAATCAATGTGCTCCCTTTCAGATCTAGAGAAATCTAATAAAAATATAAACAAGAAAGTTTAGATCCTCAATAGAAATTTTGAAAAGTTAGATCATGTCTCTGATGATTACTGAATGAAAATGGATATATGGATATATGTATGTATGTATGTTTATCAGTTATGAATAACATATATACAAAAATTGATCAAGTTTTAGGGTCAGGGTCAGCAAACTGTAACCAAAGGGCCAAATCCCAAACTTTATTTTAAAATATAACAATCGGGGTGGCTAGGTGGAGCAGTGGATAAAGCACCGGCCCTGGATTCAGGAGTACCTGAGTTCAAATCCGGCCTCAGACACTTGACACTTACTAGCTGTGTGACCCTGGGCAAGTCACTTAACCCCCATTGCCCTTAAAAAAAATAAAAAATAAAAAATATATATAACAATCATTTTTAGCTTGATGATTATACAACAATAACAACAAAAGGTGGTAGAGAGGATTTGGCTCATGGGCTATAATGTGCCTCCAGGGCTTGAAGAAAAATTTGATAAACAATACAGAAAATCAGAAATGTTAAATGCATCCTTCACTGAGTATTGCTTTCTTCTCTCTTAAGCAATACCATCTGAGGCCATGCCTGGGAAGAGTTAAATCCAATGTTTCAGCATTCCTTAGACCATGAATCCTCATCTCTTCACTTCTTCATCTTTTAGCCACTTTCCAAACTGATATACTTCCTAGAAATACTAGCTAAATTAATAAAACAACTGAAAGAAATTGGTGGAATAAACAAAATCATCACTTTTTGAAGATGATATGATGATTTACTTTGAGAACCCTAGACATTACATTGAAAATTAATAAAAACAACTAATAACTTTAATAAAGTAGCAGGATATAAAATAAATCCACAAAAATCAACAATCTTTCTATAAATTACCAATAAAGCCAACTGAAAAAAATGAAAAAGAAATTCAATCCAAAATTACTACAGAATGAATAATATATCTGGAAGCTCACTTTATAGGAATGAAACTATATGATGCTTTTTATTTAAAAAAATAATAAAATAAATGAAAATAAATTAATTCTTCATAGCTGAGCAGTGATAACTAAAATTATACCGCTACATAAATTAATTTATAGATTTTGTTATAACAATCAAATTACCAAAACATTACTTTATAAAGCCAGATGAAACTATAACATAATTTATTTAGAAGAACAAAATATCAAAAATCTCATGGGAAACAGTGAAAAAAAGTGGGAAAGAAAGGGGCCTAGAAGTACCAGAGGAGTAACCATAATAACTATTTAGTACTTGTTTTAAATAAGTAGAAAAGTTAAATAATGGAACAAATTAGATATACAAGACCCAGAGGAAACTGAACAGAGTAGCAAAGTGTTAAACATACCAAGGACAACAATTACTAAAGTAAGGACTTACTATTCAACAAAAATTTCTAGGAACACTGGAAAGCAGTCTGAGAGAAATTATGATGAGGTCAGCCACTCATTATGTGTACTACAATACACTCTAAATGGACACACAGCTAAGATACATAAGGTCATGACATTTTACAGGGGGTCTGAAAGATAATAACTTTTGCCACTATGGGTTGGGGAAGAGGTTTTTAATAAACAAGGAATAGAAAAGAGCTTATGAGAGAAAATGGACATTTTGATTATGCAAAATTAAACATTATTTTGAAGAAACAAAAGCAATGTAGTTAGATTGGGGAAATAATCTTTGCAACAAATTTCATGATAAAACTCTGATATCCAGATATATGAGAATTGATACAATTTTAAAAGAACAAGAATTATTTCTCCAATAAAGGATCAAAGGATATGAACATGCAATTCTCAAATGAAGAAAGCTGAGCTCTCAACAACCACATTTAAAATGCTCCAAATTATTAATAATAAGAGAAAGACAAATTAAAACTACTCTTCAGTTCTATTACACACTCGTCATTTTGGCAAAAATGAGAAAAAAGGAAAATGACAGTTTGGGAGGAGATGTGAGAGAACAGGCTTACTAATGCATTGTTGGTAGAAGTATGAATAGGTCCAGTCATTTTAGGAGACAATTTGGAACTATACCACCAAAATTATTACAGTATGCCAACCTTTTTGTTGTGGCAAATAACTGGAAACCAAATGTATACCCATCAATGTATAACCATTGAAATGATTGAGCAAATAATCTATAAGAAGGGTACTGCACTAGAACTATATTTTCCCTTCCCTCCCCAAATATTGCTGGTCTTGAAGTACAAGTCTGGTTCAGAGCAAAAGCTTCCCTAGTCTCTATCCTTTAGCTTACAGTTGCCACCTTGGTTTCTTCCCACCAGTGCTGGTTACACAAAAGATCTTCACAAATATGGTATAGAAGGCAAGCCCATTTATTCAAGCAAAACAGCAAATAGAAATTGAAGAAGTTCTACAGATTAGAATATGCCAGCAAATACACAAGAGTAAATGAGCTTTCCAGCTGGGACTCAGATATCTCAATTGAAATCAACAAAGATTTCTAGATCTCATCCAAGGGGAAATTCTCTCTCCAAAGTGTCAAGGGAAATTGGCCAGAAATTAGGGCTTTTTGAGAAGTGATCTTTCCCCACATATCTGAAGCTTCCAAAGTGTCTTTTCCTCCTCCAGAAAGAAAGTCTGGAACCATGCATGGTCTCCAACCAGCAGTTATGGCACTAACTCTTCTCTTAGCAGCATTATCTCAGCATTTTCTCAGTCAATTAGAAGTCACATCTGAAGTAAACAAATGCCCCAGGATTGGCTGGAAGCTAGGCTTATACTTGTTAACTAGGTGCTAAGCTTAATTGTTTCTACACTGCTGAAGTTCTAACACTATACTCTTACTGTTAGTGCCCTGGACAAAGGATTGTCCAACTCTGAGAGACATATACTGTCCAGGCACTGGAGAAAAGAGGAGATAAGAGGCTATTTATTCTTCATAAGCAGAAATGGAGTAGAAAACAGAGATATGTTTGAATGGACCAAGAAAGGGATATTCCAATAGCCACCTAAAAAGACCTTTTGTATATAGAGGAGGTCTGTGAGAGCCTATTATAAATCAGAAGATGGTTTATATAAGCCAGAAGTTCAAGATGTTTTGGAGGTGGGAAAAAGTTATAACCCTGTCAGCTGAGATTTCCTATATAATTGCTCTGAAGTCCATATGCTGAAAGCTAGCTCCTAGAGAAGAACTAACTTCTGGAGGGAACCAAATATCAGGAAGCAATGAAGCAAAATGAATATAGTAACAGCAGAGCAAACAACCTACAATACCTTCCAAGAATAGTGGTGGCGGCAAGCCATAGTGGAGCAGTAAAATGATGTCAGAAGGAAGGAAGGAAGGGAAAGAGAAAGAAAGAGAGAGAGAAAGGAAAGAAGGAAGGAAGGAAGGAAGGAAGGAAGGAAGGAAGGAAGGAAGGAAGGAAGGAAGGAAGGAAGGAAGGAAGGAAGGAAGGAAGGAAGGAAAAATAAGAGATTGGACTAGGCAACCTCTGACATCCCTTATAACTCCAGACTTGTGATTCCATGATTGTCTTTACTCCCTCCACTGTGTATTACAGGGTCATCATGAGTCACAGTGATTAAAACAACCCAGTCACATAGTGACCAATCTTCTTATTCTTGTTCTTCTTCGTGTTCTTCTTGTTCTTCTTCTTTTGTGGGGCGATTGGGGTTAAGTGACTTGCCCAAGGTCACACAGCTAGTAAGTATCAAGTGTCTGGAGCCAAATTTGAACTCAGGTCCTCCTAACTCCAGGGCCAGTGCTCTATCCACTGCGCCACCTACCTGCCCTTCTTTTTTTTTTAATGTAATAAACATTTTTATTTATAGTTTTGGGTTCCAATTTTTATTCCTCCTTCCCTTCCTCCCATCCTCCCTCCCTGAGGCAGTAAGCAATCAGATATGGGTTATATATGTGTGATTATACAAAGTATTGTCACCAGTCATCTAATCCTTAAATGACAGACACACAGTTTACCACCAGGCCTATTAGTATATGACCATTTCTGCTTAGTAGGCCTGCAGAGTTTGTGCTCTGATGGTATAGCTTCTGAGAGCCCAGGTCCCTCCAGGCTACAATGAGATTTCAGAAGAGTACTTTAAAAGGACACAATTCATTCTTAGAAAATGCCTGTCTCACACACCCCAAACAAAATATTAACCTTAGAAAAGAAATTTTTCATTAAAAAAGAAAAGATCAGGGGTGAAATTTTTCACAAATGTGAAAATAAATGCTAGCCACCTTACTCTCAAGCCTGAGCAAAGCGAGCTTCCTAAAGCAGTCAGTGTTACAGGTCAATGCCACATCTCTCTGGATTTTTTGGCATTTAACTAGATGCAAAATGTCAGCTTAGAAAATTACTTATTCAATGCAAATATTAACAATAGTAGAGTGTGTCAATATGCAAATGGAGCTTAAGGCAGTGAGGTCTTCCCCTGCCCATCTCCCATAACACATCCAGTCAATATGCGAAATTATTTTTGCTTATCCTCAACTCTCCACCCACCTTTTTAATTTTCCAGGGAGAATGTCAGTACACACATATGTTTAATAGAGGAATGTACAATTGAGCACATTGCACACTAATTGAGATCAAGAATCCCAAATTCTCTTGTTCTTCCTTCTCTTTAGATAATATTTAAATGGTAGCGGTCAGGGATATTGCTGGGTTTATGTGAGTCATGATAACATAGTGTAGAGAAAAGAGCCTTAGGCTAATGGCCAGATCGTGAATGGAACACTGGGTGCCTGGTATGCAGAGGGGAAAGCTCCTAATTGGTACCTTTGTACCTATAGCAAGTGGTTTTTTGAAGCCATCATCATATCATCTAATTTGCCTGAAAATTTTATGTCTGTATACTTTGGAGATTAATACCTCTACCTCATAGGAGGACTGCAGCCCTGTGCCACGAGTGTTGATATTTGTCCTTCCTTCTCAAAGAGGACCGTGACACTGGGAGGTGATGTCATGGCTTGCAGTGAATTGGATTTAAGTGAAGGGGGGGGCCGTGCAAGGTCACCAACTTCACTCTTTCCTCCAGAGCTATCTGGGTCCGGTGGCAAGATATACATCAGGGTGACTGGAAATGGCCCCGGATGTTTGAGACAATGGGGGTTAAGTGACTTGCCCAGGATCACACAGCTAGTAAATGTCTGAGGTGACATTTGAATTCAGGTCCTCCTGACTCTGGGGCCAGTGCTTTATCCACTGCACCACCTAGGGGCTCCCACCATGAGTTAGTCACACCTACAATAACTAAACTCAGAATACCTGGTTTCAAGTTGAAATTCAAGTACACTTGTTACTTTAGGTAAGTCACTTAACTTCCCTGAGGCTCATCTAAAACAAAAAATGAAGGTAATTATGTCTGCCCTTGCTAACCCTCAGAGTTGTCATGAGAATCAAATGTCTTGTGCTTCTAAGGTGCTATATAGAAAGAGGCTCTTGGCTCAGGAAATGCTTTCTTTGTTCTATATAACAGGGTATGTTTGACAGACAAAGACTGAGATTTCTTGGGTTCTCTGAATTAACCTCATTTCAGAAAAGGTAGAACACGGTTCCTAACCCAGCACACTTAGGATCCAAAATGTAGACCTAGAAGAAGCGCTAGAGGGCAACTCGTCCAACCCCCTTATTTTACGGATGTGAAAACTGAGGCCCAGAGAGGAAAAGTGATTTGCCTAGGATTACACAGGTGATAAATGGCAGATCAGGATTTGATCTCAGGTACCCTGTCTAGAAATAGTTTCTCTGAATTCTGCCACACATTGTGTGTGCCACCATGAAATGAGACTCCTGTGTTTGAGTCAGATAGCATAGATGAAAGTTTGCCTCTGAGCAAGGTTGATTCTTTTGAAGCTTAGCTAGGGATGATCCACTATCCAAGCAGAGATAAAATGAGTCATTTCTAAATGAACAAAGGGTATTCCTCCTCCCTTCTCCTCCTGAGGTAACTCCCAGAAAGCTGGTATGCTAATCCACTGTTGGTGGAGTTGTGAATGGATCCAACCATTCTGGAAAGCAATTTGGAACTATGCCCAAAGGGCTATAGAACTGTGCATACCCTTTGATCCATCAATACCACTGCTGGGCTTATATCCCAAAGATATCCCCCAAAAGATAAAAAGACAAAAAAATTTATAGCAGCTCTTTTTGTGGTGGCTAAGTATTGGAAATCAAAAGAATGCCCATTAATTGGGGAATAGCTAAACAAACTGTGGCATATGATGGTGATGGAATATTATTGTGCTATAAGAAATGATAAGCAGGATGACTTCAGAAAGGCCTGGAAAGACTTGTATGAACTGTGTATAGTGAAGGGAACAGAACCAAGAGAACACTGTATTGTGACAGCAATATTGCTTGATGAAGAACTGTTAATGACTTAACTATTCTCAGCAATACAATGATCCAAGATATTCTCAAAGGACAGAATTGATGAAGCATACTATCCAGCTCAAGAGAAAGAACTGATATTGATGGAACACAGACTGAAGAGTGCTATTTTCATTTTCTTTAATTTTTTTCTTATACAAAATGACTAATATAGCAATGTTTTACATAATTGTACATGTATAACCTATACCTGATTGCTTACTACCTCAGGGAGCAGGGTAGGGGAGGGAGGGAAGGAGGGATAGAATTTGGAAATCAAAACTTTAAATAAATATGTTTATTATTTTTTCAAAAAAAATTAACCCCCAAATGCACTGATTGTTTCCTACCAGGTGATGATGTCCCCTATGCTACCAGTTCAAAGCATCATATGAATTTGGGCTAATGGCAGGAATGGAAATTGAATAGCAGGGTACCCAATGTGTGGAAAGAAAAGCTCCTAATTGGTACCTTTGTCTTAAGGAGCCTTTAGCAAGGGATTCCTTGAAGCCAGCATCAGAAAGTATAACTTCCTGAAAAGTTTACGTTTGTATACTTTTGAGTGGGATGGGAAGTACACCCACTGAATCCTGTAATAGAGACTTGAGGAGAAAGGAGGCCAAAGCACTGATTTTATTTCTTTCGAAAGAAAGGTGTACCACACTCACTGGGACAACCAGGAGGTGTGACACACCGAGATTAGGAAACCAAGCAGTTTTTATACTCTTTACAGACATCTAACTTAAACAAAATGTGGTAATTGGGTTAATACTATATGTTCAGCAATAAATCTTTCTCCTGGGTTGTTCAACGATAAGTCTCTCTCCTGGGTAAGAGTGCCCCAACCCCAGGGGTTCAGCCATAGGTTATTTTGCAAAATTTCGTGTTTCAGCAACAATTTATCATATCTACATAATATCTCAGTGCGGACCCTATGAAGCAATTTTTAAGTTGATATGCCTATATTTAGAAAGGGGGATAGTAGCTTCCCATTATTGCCTCTCTCTAGAGAAAAAAACAGAGAGAGATAGAGAAATAGGGGGCTCTAAGGGGCTTTAAGACTTTGAGATCAGATCCATCTCAGTGGAGGGTCATATCCCTATGTCCCTCTCACTTTGGAATTAAAGACCCCTTACTCCATAGGAACACTGCAGCACTATGTCATGAGTTATCAAAAACCTGGGGCCGGGGTGCAGGAGAAGCTCTGGCACCCAGGATAAGACAGATGTCTATCTGTTCTCAAGAGGGCCAACTCCATTTTGTAAAGGTCACATGACTGGGGATTAGTAAAATATACTCAATTTCAGGAAGGAAATATGACTTTACAATAGGTGGAGGTTCAAAGCTAATTCTGATGAGGCAGATCTATTTATACCCCTTAGAATGATAAGCTGATGAAACCACACAGAGAGAAGTTTATCTGGGGTCACCCACTCTCCCAGGACATAGAAGACACAGCATTTCCCCAGCACTCCCCTCAGAAGGGTGGAACACATAATTTCCAGCATAAGAATCGTACTTTCTAGGGCTTGATCTCTTAGAGGAATAGGATTGGGCTATGGGCCATCAATGCCATCAGGTGACTAAACTTTATAGACTGAATATTGGCTCACCACTTGGTGACTGCTCTACTTTATTCTTTTTCTGTCTTCAAGGGCTTGGAGTTTCCTCTGGTAGCTACAGCCTTGAAAATAGAGTATCATAGTACCCCCTCACCATAGCCTCAAACCCTTGGCACTTTTCTTTGTTTCTGGAATCATTTTGTAGTAAATGATCACAACAGCATAACTCACATACGGATCACTTCATTAAGGTACAAATCACACTGGAATTAAACTCAGCTCCCTTTCTCAGCTTGCCCTCTTTTTCCTCTTGGTCCACTGAGAAAGGACTCAGTCTTCTGCCTTATTCCATTTGTTTATAAACTAGAAACATCAAATTTCTTCTGGGGAGACTAGCTGGTTTATCCAAAAATAGTTAATGGTCACAGTTATTAGCATATAATAAACTAGCTATAAACACTATTAGGCAACAGATTCAGGTAGTATGATAGCAAGAAACTTGCTAGCAATGGACACATTTCTCCTTATCTATACCAGTTGTTTTTGCGGAAGGAAGGAAGGAGGAAAGGAAGGAAAGAAGGAAGGAAGGAAGGAAGGAAGGAAGGAAGGAAGGAAGGAAGGAAGGAAGGAAGGAAGGAAGGAAGGAAGGAAGGAAGGAAGGAAGGAAGGAAAGAAGGGAGGAAGGAAGAGGAAGGGAAGAAGGGAGAAAAGGAGGGAGGGAAAGAAAGTAGAAAGGAAGGAAGGAAGGAAGGAAGGAAGGAAGGAAGGAAGGAAGGAAGGAAGGAAGGAAGGGAGGAAGGAAGAAAAAGGGAAGAAGGGAGGAAAGGAGGGAGGGAAAGAAAGTAGAAAGGAAGGAAGGGAGAGAGGGAGGAAGGAAGGAACATTTAGAATGTTAGAATTGGGAACATTTATATATGGGGAAACAGAGGCACAGACAGGGTTTTGCTCAAGGTCAGAGAGTCTCATCTGGAGGTTTTCTAAGACCTGATTCTTGTTACCATGGAACCAGACATAGTACCTTATCATGGTTGCAAGAGCTGGACTCTCCAAGGGATTCTCTATCCAAGTATGATTATGCCCAGTGTGATTATGGGGAGGTGAGGCAATTTCAGTGACCACTGACACTATGATTCCTATTCACAGCTTTGCTGATTACCTTACAACTTCGAACTTCTATAATGTACAAAGGATGCTTGTGTCCTGTACCAGCATATTCTATCACAGCCATCAATAAACATATATTGACTACCTGCTATGTGCAAGGCATCACATTATACCATGACTTTTCTTCTAAGAGCAAAAAAACCTCTAGATAATATTCTTATTCCGCTGTTCACAATATTGTGCCCCTTCATTTCATCAGCTTTTAGTGTAGGGAGGAAGGAATTTATTTTTTGTTGTTGTTCAGTTGTATCAGTTGTGTCCAACTCTCCGTGACCTCATTGGGGTTTTCTTGGCAAAGATACTAGAATGGTTTGCCATTTCCTTCTCCATCTCATTTTACAGATGAAAAGACTGAGGCAAACAGAGTTACATGACTTGCCCAGGGTCACACAGCTAGTATCTGAAGATGAGTCTTCCTAACTCTGGGCCTGGCTCTCTATCCACTGCACTACCTAGCTGCAATAAGAAATATCATTTCACGGAACATTTTGTCACCTCATATTGAAGTACTCAGGATGAATATTTGCAAAAAGACTTCCATTATAATAATTGAAGCTGATGTGCCAACATCTGCTGCAGACAATCTGAAGGTTCAAAAATTCTATCGGCATATACCTTGATCCTAGCTGACTTCAATGAAAAAATGCCACCAGGTAAGGACAACAAGATTTTTTTTTTTTGGAAAATAGAGATCATAAATAAGAAATGAGAAAATCCAAAGACTTAGAGACTATGCAGAAGATTCAAGTTTATATATCATGAATAGTTGCTTCTAGAAAAGAATTTGAAGGATGAAACATAATGACACTGAATAAAATCACAAAATATGAAATTAGTTAAATTTTCAACAGACAGGAAATGTTTCATGACTGATGGGGGTGGGGATTCCTGAATCAGCTGTCTGACTACTAATTTATTAAAGCAGAGCTTAGAATTAATAAAAATAATGAGAAAGAATAAAAAGAAAAATGGTATGGTATACAATCAAAATAACTCCAACCTAGCCAAAATAAACAAGTTATCCATGCCCCCAAAATGGAAGGATAGAGAAAGTGACATTGACATCAATTATAACAATTTTATGTTTAAATGGGTTCTACAGCAGTATCATCAGGTCTTGACTGAACTTTTATTTTGGACTTTGGTTACACTAAAGTCCATCACAAATAGTGACTAGTGAGTAAATCAATTTATATGAGCAAAGAACGGATGGAAATTGTAGAAGTCATACAAATTAGAATATATCAGGGGGAAAAAAGAGGAGTAAAATATAATTTAACCGAGAGAGGTATTGATTTCATGCAAGGGAAAGTTTTCTTTCCTACATCTCTTAGGAGTCAGATGGAAGTCAGGGACATCTTGAGGTCCTAGCTGCATCTTCCAAAGTTTTTCCATGTATATCTCTTCAAGACTGACTTAAATAAGTATATATCTCTTCCAAGAAGCTCCAATATTAATTAACTCCACTCTTTATGCAGGAACTCAGCATTGCATTGTGCTCAGCATTCCCTCCTCTGGTTATAGTCACATCACTTTTCAAATAAGCAGTAGCAAGCATTTCTTGGCAGGAAGTGTAAATACTTGTTGATTGCTTGATTGAAAGAGGTTCAAATCAGATAAAAAAGATGGCTCACAGGTTCTCCTTAGAAAAGTAAATAAAGCAGTTGGCAGAATTAGTTTTATCATGCTTCTAAAAGCAACAAGAAGTATCATTTCAAGTGATATTTGGTCAAAAGATGTGTAGAATAAACATAAGACTCATGCCATTGAGAAAAGAATCAGAAGGTCCTAGACATGGCCAAAACCAAATGATATAATCAAAAATGAAATTAAGTATACTTTAACAGAAATGAACAATAATTTATATAGGAATAATTTCTGAATAAGTTACTTGATTACAACAAGAATACTAACTTGTTAGATTAAAGGTCAGAATCGACACAAAGCTAGAAGAATAAGCATGAAAAAAGAAAAATGCATATAATTGTTTAAATTCCAATTTGACCTTTCAAAAGTTTTTGATGATTTTTTCCTAAATGGGCCATAGATTAATGAAAAGTCAGTGATCTGATCATAAAAAATTTCTTTGAAAAGTTTAACTAATGTAAGTTGATTGCCATTACAACAGCAACAATAAAAAACCTAAAAGCTGCCTTAATCAATCAAGCAACATGCATTTATTAAGCACTAATTGTATACCAGGTACCATGCTGCTGGGTGCTTGGAACACATACAAAAATGAGATAATCCCTGCCAGTGAAGGAGCTTACATTTAACTTACATGGCAGGTGAAGAGATATGGCAATGATGTAGCTCAGATTAATTTGCTTATAAAATCTTATGAAGGAGAGTGGAAAATTATCAGCCTTTTAAAACTGAGAAGAGCAGGTACAGGCAAAACTAGTTTAAAGAAAGCTTGGTGAAAGATCCAACTAAGTCATCTTGGGGATATTTAAGGAACCTAGCAGAACAACATATATCAAAATTTTTAAAAGATTGAAAAAATATTCAAAGATTTTTATTGCAACAAACTCTTTTCCCCACCAAGGGCAGTAGAGTCACAGTCTTAGATATACTTATAGAGAAGGTAGAAATGGCTCTAAAGAGAACAAAGAGAGGAAAAGCAGCTAGATTAGACCATGTGTACCCAGAGGATAAATGTGATGAAGCTGACAAAATTTGTGAGGGTTTTGAAAGGATCAAGTCACCAGGTATCTGGAGAAGGGGATGATAACAAAAGTGCAGGAAAATCTGACTTTATTAATACTGAAAAAAGGAGGAGGGGAACAAAATGGGAACATCAATAATGACTGACCTATATGCTTATTTTCCCAAATATAAAAAGTTTTGATGAGAATAATTTACATTTACCAAGAGGTCATCCTTAATGGATTTTTTTAAAGCAGGGAATAGACATGCTTTCAGAAATTATGTTCTATATTTTCTCCATTTCTACCAATTCATAGACCACATTTTTACTGAAAAAGAGAATACAAAATTTCATGGTACTTATTGACTGTTAAGACATGAGCCATAGTTACAGTGTGAGGGTATATTGAAATAAAGACAATTTTTTAAAAAATTACATTTGATTGAGTAGAACAAAAGCCCTTAAAGCAGGAACCCTTAGCCTCCTTTTGTGTCATGGATCTATTGAACACTCTGGCAAAACCTATGAAGTCCTTTATTAGAATAATATTTTTTAAAATAAATAAAATAATATACATATGATTGCAGAGGAGATCAATTATATAGAAATACAACTAAGATTTTTTTTAAGTTCATAATCTTCATAATAAGAATTCCCACCTTAAAAACTGTTTCCAATGGGGCAGCTAGGTGGCAAAGTGGATAAAGCACCGGCCCTGGATTCAGGAGGACCTGAGTTCAAATCCGGCCTCAGACACTTGACACTTACTAGTTATGTGACTTAATCCTCATTGCCCTGCAAAAAAAAAAAAAAACAAAAAAAAAACCTGTTTCCATTAAATGTCTCCTATCCATACATTAAAATTTTGCCACATTTCTTGAAAGATAAAAACCATAACTTTATTCAATGACCCTCTGATATGACTATCAGGTGAGTTATAAATCAGGGAGATTTATGCTGGAAAAAGATATTCACCTCTGTCATAGTATACATCCTCTGCAGAGTTTAAGTTAAAGAGGAAATCCCTAGAGATACTGAGATCCTCTAGATGTTTCTATTTGCAGATGACAGTATGCTGGTTGCTTCAAACCTTGGAACATTGCAAAGCCTCATGGATAAAATCCATAATGACTGGAATAAGTTTGGCCTCACCATCCACACAAAAAAACCCAAGTGGATGAATAATACCTATTGTCGAGATTATAACTTGATGTTAGATAGATGATCTATAGAACTCATTCATTAGCATAGATATATTGAATAGATGCTACAAATTGATGATGGATAGAGTCCAGAATTAAATAGGAAGAAAAAAGACTAGATTTTCTTTGGGAAATTGCAAAGCTCTTCCAAAGACCACAGACTTCCCCTAGAGAAAAAAAATCACGTTTTTAACACCAATATTCTAATCCTCGTGTTGTACAGCTTTAAATCTTGGAATGCTAGTCTCCAAATTTAAAAAAAAAAACAATTTACTCAAAAGGCAACAGAAGGGCAGATTGTGGTTTTGAGCAAGTTGAGACACATAACAAATAAGGAACTATGAAGAATCACCACAGTAAAGTATGACATTAAAGAAATGTGAAACCAAATAAGAAGATAGGTTGTTCATGTGGCAAGAATAATGGATACCAAACAAACTGTTCATGTGCATCCCAACTGTAGCAGGGTAGTTACCATATTGACTTGTAGGACAACCTCTAGACCTGTCACTTGACTTGTTCTTTTATCGAATCTTAGAAAAGATTATCTTCAAAGCGATCCAGGGGTTAAGTCTGGATATTCTCTTTCTCATCAGTAAAATTTCAATCTTCCTTATTAATTAATTTATTAGTGTGAGCCCCTTTTATACTTCATTAAATATTAGTAATTTAATAACCCAGAAAACCCTCCATTCTCAACAGTAAGTACTCTTATTTCTCTATCCTAAAATAACTCAATCTCTTATAATTAAATATTTAAAACTATTGAATGCATTCATTTTATAGGCAAATAAAATAATAAAACAGATACAAATAATTATTTATAATATGAGAAATGCCGCGGCCCAGGGTGACCTGAAACCCTCACTATAATGACAAATGACTTCTCTTTTCTTGCAAAAGCTCAGTCCTGCACCTTTCAATTTCTTTCAAGATACCAAGTAGAGTTTCTGCTCAGAAATGCTCTTTGCAGGTTAAAGATGCCCTTTCCAATATACCAACATGCCTCTCTTTCCTTTTAAAATTCTCTTGGATTTCAATCTTCTTCAATCCTTTGGAATTTCCCCAAAGTCCAAAATAAGTTCAACCAAACCTGACAGTGCTAAGGTGGAGCTCAAGACCTATGGTAAATATCACGTTCTTCACTGACGCTGAAGTAATTTCAGAAAAGTGGTTACATTATGCTTCCTAATTATATATCATCAACCTTCCGCTTGATGCCTAGCACCAAAATGGATGGATAAAAACTTGTCAATGACAAGTCTGTACCACTGAGAGTAGGGACCGTTTCATCCTTTGTATTTACATTCCCAATGTCCAGCCTGAGGGTAAATGATAGGCCTCAATCCCATCTGTGAGTTAGGGGGATGCTGACCCCAAGTCTTCCACCAATAGAATGGGTGGAGGAGAACAATTTATTCTAACAACCATGAAGGCAGCTAAAGCAGGTGCTGTGGAGTGCTTAGAGATTGGTTAGACATCAAAGATGCCAAGGTCGTCCAATGCATTCAAGTTATCTGGACTTTGATGACTTTGGAAAAGGGAGTAAGGCTGATGACTTTGTGCAACTTTGCCTCACTTAAATCCAATTCACCTGCAAGTCAAGCCATCACCCCAGGATGTCACTGGTCCTCTTCCAAAACAAAAGACAAATAAACAACTCCCAATGATTAGCAGCACAATGCCTGGCATATAGTAGGTACTTAAATGTCTATTGATTCAACAAGCAATCAACAAGCATTATAAACACTTACTATGTACTAGGCACCTTGCCTAGCTGAGAAAACAAAGACAGACATAAACAGACCCAGACTCTGCTCTCAGGGATCTTACATACTATAATGAAAAACAGCATATACACAACTAGAAACAACTTTTGTACAAAAAAAATCTAAAGATGATTTCAGGAAGGGGGCTAGCATTAGCAGCTAGAGATCAGGAAAGGAAGGTAGTGTTTAAATCAGGGTTTAAAGGTAGCTAGGAATTCTGAGGTGAAGGTGAAGAGGGAGTGCATTCCAGGCATGGGGGACAGCCTCAGCAAAGATGAGAGGTGGTGGTCCTATGAGTAGAGAAGAGAACAGATAGAAGAGGTGCTGAAGGGGTAGAATTACTAAGACTTGACAACTGATTACATATTATGTCATGTATCTTATCACATATATACACACACAAATACACACTCCTCCCTCCAAAAAGACTGAAAACTGTTTAAGTTGAGAGGCTGATGAAATCTGGCTAAACTCAGGCCTTCCTTCCCCATCTTGACCAGAATGACTGAGAGATCCATGAATATATCCCTTATGACACAAAGGAATTCTACCAATCCCTATATGCCTCCTTATTCAGCTTGCTTATTAATCAGTGTACTCAAAAGGTGCTTCAAAAAGTTTTATTTTACATCACGTTGGTGCATTTTTTTAAAGACTAAAGTTTCCTTGGGGACCTTGAGTATAAACACTGCTACCCATATCTGCTGACCTTGCTAGGAGGGGCTCATTTGTAGTTCCAGACAGGGCTGATGTTCCTGGAATTCCCATCCATGCTACTTGGCCTCCAGAAGATCAGGAAAGACAGCTGAAAAATTGGGTGTGTCAAGGAGCTACTCAGCACGTGAATCCTTATATCCTACTGTTAACGGCTAAAATTCTAGCTAAACTGTCTAAAATATTTAATGAGTGGTCGCCAATAAAATTATAAGCTTTAGCAAGAGTTAGACTTTTAAGCGTTTATTAAGAAGAATAAGAATTTAAGGAGAATAAGAATTTGGTAAAAAGAGAGAGAAAGGCCTAGATTCCTATCTATTAAAGGGAGAGCACATTTCTAGCTCTGCTCTCCACCAGAGTCCAGAGGAAAGAGCGCGAGACCGAGCGCCAATCTCTTCCTTCCTCCTCCCACTAGTCCGCGTCACTTCCTGATGCCAAAGAAAAGACTCCTGGTCTTGCCCTCAAAGACCTTCGCTTTATGGGCAGAACTCTTCTACAGTAAGTCTCCAGCAGGTGGCGTTATTCCAATCGTTACACTACGTAACCCAAAGAGTTAGATTTAAGAAACATGTGGCTCTGTTTCTGTTCCTTGAGGTAACTGGCCTAAATTAGAGACCACATTTCACATTTCTTCAGTGTCTCCCATGAAGTCTAGTGCTGAGTATGTAAAAGGGGTCCCAAAAACATATCTCAATATTTGACTAGAAGGAGCTAGGTGGCTTATTAGAGCCTAGAGCCAGGAAGACCTGATTACCAATTCAACTCAGACACTGGGCATGTCATTTAACCTCTGTCTGCTTCAGTTTCCTGTAAAATGGGAATAAACATGGCATGTACCTCCCAAAGCTGATGTAAAGATCCAATGAGATAATATTTGTAAAGTGATTAGCATAGTGCCTGGCAGTAGAAGTTGCTTAACACATGCTTGCTTGTTTCCTTCCTTCTAAATTGATTGGTTGAATGAAAAGGTTTAGAGGGATGCTGTAGTTTGTGTTGGCATTTCTAAATGCAGAAAGAGCAGCTCAGTAGATAAAACACTGGCCCTGGAGTCAGGAGGACCTGAGTTCAAATATCACCTCAGACACTAGCTGTGTGACCCTGGACAAGTCATTTAACCGCAGTTGCCTTAAAACAACCTGGGCCATCTCCAATCGTCCTGATCTATATCGTGCCACTGGACACAGATGGCTCTGGAGGAGAGAGTGAGGTTGGTGATCTTCACAGTCCTCCCTCACTTAAATCCAATTCTGTGCGAGTCATGACATCAGCCTGATGTCATGGTCTTCTTAGGGAACAAAGGAAAAACAACAACAACAACAACAAATGCAGAACAAAATTCTAAAGTAGGCCATGCTTACTTTCAAGGCCAACAAGTTGCCTTCTGAATCCATTTCTCATCTCTGTGACACCCCTAATCTCTCCACCTTCAGTGCCTAGTATTCCCATACTCTCTCCTCCTGCCTATAAATCCATTCATATAAAGATGAAAGTGACTGATGAAATGCCTTTTCTCTCCTGGGGATTTTGTATTTTAACACAAGAATTTTTTTTGTGTGTGCAGGGCAATGGGGGTTAAGTGACTTGCCCAGGGTCACACAACTAGTAAGTGTCAAGTGTCTGAGACCGGGTTTGAACTCAGGTACTCCTGAATCCAGGGCTGGTGCTTTATCCACTGCACCACCTAGCCGCCCCACAAGAAAAATTCTTAAGCCAAAAAAACCAGAATTTATAATTGTGGAATTAAGGATCATAATGGTGTACCTAGAGCTTACAGGGATCTTAGGGATCGAATGGTCCAGCTCTCTCATTTCAAAGATGAAGAAACTGAGGCCCAAGCAAATTAAGTGACTTTTCCAAGATGATACAGGTGGTAATCATCAGAGATGAGATCTGAAGTCAGGTCTTCTAACACCAGAGAAAAGCTCTTTTTCTTATACCAGGCTGCCTCCCTATTTTGTTTTTATTCTTGTATCCTCAGTACCTGACATAGTCGGTAATTAATAAGTGCTTGTGGAATCGATGAGTAAATGAATTCCAGACAGCAAGGAGATGGAGTGGTATGGAAGTATAAGGGGAAGAAACATCCCTTGTGGCACTAAAATCATACCAAATAAACAGCTGTCCAATTTACCTTTGTTCTTGGCTGTGTGTAAAGAAGAAAGCTTCCCTCCCAGGTCAATCTCAGGACCAAAGGAACCTGCCAAACCAGCAGCACTAGCATGGTGATAAAAGCACTGTGCTACAAGTCTGAAGACATGGGTTCTGGTCCTAACTCTGCCTATAACCAGTCATATGGCCTTGGGCAAATCATCTCGTTTCCTTGGACCAGTGTCCTCATCTGTAAAATCAGAGTTGGACCATATGACCCCAAGATCCTTCCAAATCTAACATTCAGCCATTCTACAAAATAATACATCTAGCACAACTCCCTTAACTCAGATGTGGAAACAAAATGAAAAATTCAGGCATTTGCCTGGGATCACACAGGAAAAGAAGTAGCAGAACCTGGATTTTAAACCAGATCCTCTCATTCTCTATCCAGACTGCTTGCAATTATGCCAGACTGCTTCCCCCAACTCCTTTTCAACTGGAAAATGAGTCAAAATACCCCCATACTCAGCACAACGCAGTGCCATCCCCAGAATAATGCTGATCATCATTATGATAATAACAGCAATGATGCAGCTGTTAGTGGGCAACATTTATCTTGGGAGTCTCTCGGGGATTGGTGCAATTCTAAGAATAGTGGGAACACCAGGACTTCAAACTGAGAGAATGCAAAATTCATTGCTCAGAAATGGAATCCTCTTCTTGCATCATTTGCTAAGTTCAAGGAGAGGAAGCTGGGATTCCTCGTCCATCCCCTCAGCTGCATGCAAGAGATGAATCAGAAGCTTGGATGTAGATTCAGGTTGGAGAGAAAATCCTGGATATGGGCCTATGGCAATCACTTCCAGATTATTGTAATAATAAAAGCTCTCACTGAAAAAGTGCTTATAGATTTGTCAAACACTTTCCTCATAACAACCCTATGGACGTATAGGTCAGGTGTTATCATCCCCTGCTTTATAGATGATAAATGTGAGGCTCCAAGGGTTGAAGAGTCTGAGCCAGATCTGGATTAGGTCTTCTGACTTAGTTCCAGAGACTGTACTATTCTTGGGGTGCACTTGTTATTCTATTATACTTGGATTTGTACTACCAATTTGGGGTGATTGTGGTGTTTATGGAGGACTAATACCTCTGGCATGATGATTTGCTGAGCCCATTTCAGGGCTTCTCATCCTTCTTTGGTGGCCTCCTCTTACGCAACTCCCATCTGTAGCTCCAAGAAGCTGCATTTTGTGCAGGGGTCACAGCCCCATAAATCCATCTCCAAAGATGAACTAAATCAGGTTGAGGATAACAACTCATTGGTGAATTAGGGGGATGTCTACCTCAAGCATGTGGAGACTTCCACCAGTGGAATGGGTAGATGAAAACAATTTATTCCAATGTCCATGAAGGCAGCTGAAGGAGGCTTAGAGCTTGGTCATCCACTGTGTCCCAGGCCATTACCAGTCATCCCAACTTTTGTCTTGCCATTGGACTTTGGTGACTCTGGAAGAGATAGTAAGGCCAGTGACTTTATGAAGCTCTGTCTCACAAATCCAATTCATCTGCAAATCAAGGCATCACCCCATGATGTTAATTGTCCTCTTTGAAAATGAAAGATGAAGGACTAGTGAAGAACTATGTTACCCACCTCCAAAGAAAGAATGCTATTTTTCACCTTCTTTCATTTTTTTTCTTTTTTTCGAGTCTTCTTATACAAAATGACTAATATGGAAGTGTTTTACATAATTGCACATGTATAACCTATATCTGATTGCTTACCACCTCAGGGAGAGGGAGAGGAGGGATAGAATCTGGAACTCTAAACTTTAAATAAAAATGTTCATTAAAAAAAGAAAAAGGATGAACAACAGTACTATTAACATGTATTGGGCATGCACCTACCTTTGGAGACTAGACTATAGAGTCTCCCTTTATAATGACTTGCCTGGAAGTATATATCCGTAGTGCGGGGAAGTGGATAGAAGCTTAGGAGGCAGTACAGAATAGTGAAAAGAATGGTGTATCAGAAGTCAGGAAAACCTAGAGATAACTTCCATCTCTGATACTCACAACATGACCCTGGGCAGAATGCTTGACCTCAGTTTTCTCAACTATAAAATGGGGATAATAACACCTCTAACACCCACTTTTAAGGTTCTGGTCCCGACTGCCAATAATGAAGCATCTGACTTTGGTCAAATGATCTCAGTCCCTTGCACTACTCCACAGGATTGTTTGAACCCCAGGCCTGGACATAGATAATGAGAGATAAAACACTTCTTAATCGTTCACTATATTCCAAGGGCTGAAACACAAATCCGACAAATAAATCCTTGTTGCCTTTTTCTTTTTTGTATCCCTAACCCTTAGAACAGGGTCTACCATATAGTAGGCACTTAATAAATACTTATTAACTGACTAAAATACAACAAAAAAGATAGTCTTAGCCTACAAAGAGCTTAGACTCTAATGGGGGAAGATGAAAAATAACACATAAAGGGAACTAAAAAAGGGATAAGGAAAAAAGTACCCATAGGGTAATTGAGGTCAAGTAGTCTGGAGAGCCATGGGGCTCAGCTGGGTTTGAAGAGAAACCAATTTTTCCTTGTACCCTAAGACTCTTGTCACAACTTTTCTCTGTTTCCACATCTATAAGATGGTTGACCTAGCATAAGCCACTCTGGATCTTTGGGCCTCAGTTTCCTTATTTGTAAAAGGAGAGATCTGGACGAGATGACCTCTAAGCTGTCTTTTGGGTATAAATCGTATTTTTTTTTATAAGTTAGTGACTAGAATGTAAAAGAGTTGGCGCTGGGCAAGGACAAAACGGTTGTGCTATTGCTATATCAGCTCCCTCGGCTTTAGGAGACCCTCCTGCCTCAAAACAAGTTGTTTTAAAAGTCCCTTAAAGACTTCTTTGATTTCTGAGTTGTTACAAAACATCCCTTTGATACAATTAGAGTAAACGTTTCCCTGTGAGTTATGGAGACAGCTTCTACAACCCCATATTTAATGGACTTTTTGTTGCTGTTATCTGACAAAGATATGCCTGCAGAATTTTCTTTATAAAACTGGTACGTGTGTGTGGAGGGGGGGGGGGTTCCTCCCTTCCCCTCCCCCTCTTTTTTTTTTTTTCTTGTTTAGAAAACCTTCTGGGTACATTTCACCGTCACAGTCACATGGTCTACGAGGTAATGGATATACGGTGCTGAAGGCCTCAGCTTAGAGAATATTCAAATAAAAGGGGAAAAAAAAGGACAAAAAGCGGTAAGAAGCCTAAGTGGAGGGACAGGGTTTCCTGGAGCTCTTTAAAAACCCCTCTGGTGTTTCCAGCTGGATTCCCCTTTAGTAAAGGAAAGGGTCATCTGGTTATGTTATTTTATGGCCCAAATGCAGATACGGTCTGCTGCCTCTGTTATACCCTGATAATTTTGTTTTCCTGATGAGTTGACCATCAATGATCTGACACGCTGTTAGGGTTTTATCTCTACTGCTGCTGCCCAAGGAGGAACAAGGGGTGTGTGTGTGTGTGTGTGTGTGTATGTGTGTGTGTGTGTGTGTGTGTGTGCTGAGGGGGCTGGGGGGTGGGAAACAGGCCTGGTTTTTATTAACGTTAGGCCAGCTGCATGAAAACTTAACACACATACACAACACACAGTCACACAGTTCATGACAGGGTTAGGAAAAGGAGGGGCTGAGGGACAGGGTTATTAGTTGTTTCTGATGTTTTCTTTGCTGGTGTGTGTCTGTCTGTATGGGGTGGGGGGAGGGAGGGGAAATTTTTTTCCTAGTGGATTTGGTCCCTTCCCTGGGAGAGAATTGGGGCAATTCCTGGGCGGGGCTCTATCCTGGGGGTGCCCAGGAAAAGAGGCTTTGCAATCATGACAAATTATCCGGGCTCATTTTGTGACATGAACTGTGGCCCATTAGGGAATGAGCTGACACCAGTAAATTCATTTCGCTTACAACCTCATGCTGCACTTGAATTGAAGTTCTAGAGGTGAAAGACATAAATTTGCCAGGTGGGCAGCCCCCCCTTACCACCAACCCCCCTCGTTTTCCCTCCCCTGCAGACGGTGCCATCACCTTTCCCAGCCCGGGCAGGCGCCGAATGGAGATCAGCTGCCTGCTCCAACAGCCGCCTGCTGCCAGCCCTTAATAGCTTCTGCTAATTATTTTCTAATCAAACGAAAAGAAGATGGGGGGAGGGGGACACATGGAGGAGAGTCAGGGAGAGATAGAGAGAATCGCAAGCCAATAGAGCTTTCTACTCCCAGACCTTCCCTTGCAACCAATGGGAGCTAAACATACACTGCACCTCCAATTCCCGGAGGCTTTTAATTGTGTCCAAGAATGCAAGCAGAGAAAGTCAGGGGGGTCAGGAAGGACCTAAGTTTATTATTCAGTTAATAATCTTCCTCTATGCTCCTTCTTAGGAAACATTGAGACATTATCACTCTGGTTTTGCCTTGGACCTACTCCTTCTTCCTTCTACTCTGCATTCTCCAAAATTTACAAGAGAAAATCTTCCTAATCCTTGGAATGAGATGGGGGTGGGGAGGAGAGACAGAGGAAAAATAGGAGAAAAAGAGAACAAGGAGAGGGGGAAAAGGAGGAAGGGATAAAGAAAGGAAGGGAGAAGGATGAGAAGGAAGGGGGGACAGAGAGAAAAAGAAAGGAGACAGCGAGACATACAGAGACAGAGAATAGATGAGGAGAGAGAGTGAGGAAGGGAAAGAAAAGAGAAGAGGGCCTGTCTCGGAGTTAAGGAGACCTAAACTCAAGCCTTACTCTTGACACATATATTAGTGTCACATGTGACCATCGACGAGTGACAAGCTCGCAGCATCCCAGGCACCTCTCTAAGACTCTAAGAGGCAAGTTGCTGATCTGTATCCATGGAAGCAGTTTCCATACCAAGAGTTCCCCCTCCACTGATAATTTTGGAGCTCCAGTTCCCCTCCCCCAGTACAAAAACAGCTACACCATATGTATGTGTGCATTTCTGTGTATGTTCACTAAGAATTTAGAAAAATCCCATCATCTGCTCCCAGGTAGTGTATCAGCAGAGTTAGCAGGTATTACATATTAGGGAACCATAAGTAAGGGCTTAGAAAATTTCAAACCACCAAATTCACACAAAATGCTCTCATAAGTGGAGGATTTTCCCCCCAACATTTTCTCATGCCTGGAAAGCTGGGAAAAACCATCTCAAATGAGCTTACCAGCCACAGCTGTTAACATAGACGAAAACATAGGACCCCTCTCCATCTTGCCAGGTGACATCTCTCCCCAACAGATGCCCTGTGCAGCTTAAGGTTTAAAGTTTTATAGAGTCCCTATATTAGTAAAGAATTTTTAAAATCCAACTGATTTGCAAAGCCAAAACCAAGTAGGGAACCATAAGTGCATGTTCAAAATGTCACCGATTAATCACAATGACTGATGAATTCAGGTCATCAGTACAATCAGGTACAGAGAAGAAAAGAAGCTCGTGAGGTTGGAGTGTGCCTCTGTAGAATTCATAATAAAGGGGCACTGGAGCTGAGCTGCCAAATAGGGAGCTGAGCATCTTTGAGAACAGTGCTGCTACCTAATACACCCAGTTCTGCAGTCTCTAAACACACCCCTACCTAATAACGGGAAACTGAAAGGAAACTTGGATTTCACCTAGTCTGGCTCTGTCGTTTTACAAGTTAAGGAAACTGAGGTCCAGCCGTCTGTCCAAAGGTTACATAGCTAGTAAGTATTAAAAAACTAGTGCTCTTTCTATTATACCAAGCTATTCTTCATACACCGTGATGATTATGCACCTCTAGGAGGCAATGAGACATTTTGCCTGGCACCGAATGGTAATGCATGGTTTTTATTTAACATTGAAGTCCTACTGCTTGGCCTACAGGGGCTGGAGGTACTGTGCCATTCCCTCCTCCACTAAAGATCCCCTGTGCTCCAGATCTAACATGTAGTTTGGACTGGTTTCAGTCCTAGGGGATCCTGGTCCTTTATGAGAACATGGCTGGGCTCCCTTGCTTCACACTCTTTAGCTTGTTAAATCTCCACCTGGCTATCCTGGGAAAATCTACTTATAGTTTAGGCAAGGGATTATGTCTAGGGTTTTGGCAAAAGGAGGAGTAGAAAGACACTCGATTTACAATATAAATCAAATAGTTAACTAGTACTTTATGCTTACAGTTCATAGAATGGTACAGCTGAAGGGGGCCTTTGAGTCAGGGGGTGTGCAGGTAAATGTTTAACAATTGGCTCTTCAGGGAGAAAAAGTAAACCTTTTAAGGTTTTTTTTTTTACTCTAAGTTTCATTTAATTAATCACAATTTTAAATTTAATCTTTTTATTTTAACATTTTCCCCATCACTTTAAGTCTAAACAATCAAGAAAACAATAAATCAAATCCGGATTTGTGGTTTTTGCTGATTTCCAAGGTGAAAATGTTCACAATGAAAATTTAACAATCAGCTCTTGACAGAGCTGGTTATATTACACTCCTATGAGATCTAGTTATAAGATCATAGGATTTAAAGTTGGAAAGTATATTAAAGATCCTTTTACAAAAGAGGAAACCAGGGCCCCCAAATTAAGTGACGCCCAGGATCAATCCAGGTCTTCTGACTCCAAACTTAGAGTCTTTATCCTATACCACATAAATTAAGAAACTGAGGCTCACCAAGGTGAAGTGACTTAACCAAATTAAAAAGGCTAATTAGTGGCAGAACCATAACTGAAACTCAGGTTAGCTGGGTCAGCCCTGTACTCTCACAAGACTCGTATATCCATAGTATTTGAAATTACAAAGTGCTTTCTTCATGCCTATGAAAGAATAGTGCAAATGCTATCACCCCCATTTTATAGATGAAGAATCAGATTTCTGGATAAGGAAACTGAAAAAAAGAGAGATTAAATGATCTACTTTCCCAGACTCAATATAGGTGGGAGTTTGAAATTAACTAGGTCCTCCTAACTCCAAGTGGTCTCTAAAACCCATTTCCCAAAACTGCCCATCTTGTTGAGACATAAACCATCCGAAGTATTATTGGGTAGGTATCCCAAGCCCCAGAGCCTTCCTATCCGATCCAGTGATGCTGCTCTGCTTAACAGCCCATTTGCTGCTGCTTTCTGGAAATTATCAATCATATGTATATGAAAAGACAGATTATATCTCCATGGAGTCACAACCAAACGTTCTATGTGGCCTTGGACAAATCACATTATATCTATGGGCCTCATTTTCACCTAGAAAATGAGGGAGTTGGACTAAGTGATTGCTAAGGTTACTGCTAGGTCTAACAGTAGAGTCTAGCATGGGAGATGTTGTATGACCTACCCAAAGTTATACAAGTAGAAGTGGCCAAGCTGAAATTGAACATCATGCCACTTTTGGTTCTCTAACTGATGTGGGTCACTTCTCCATTTGCTCCAACTACCTCATCAGCAAGAGAGGTAAGGGACTTGGTGACTATGTAGTGTGCAACTATAATTAAATGGCAGGGGATAGAAGGTGGAGAGGAGAGATCAGGTCTGGTGCTAAGAACAGAGAACCACAGCACAGATTCCCTACCCAGACTGAATGATAGGTAACCATCATCATTGTACTCCCCCATGCACAGGGAGAGGAGTGAAGGATCCAGGGGTGAGAGACTCCTACCTCCCCAAAATGTCAATAGTGATGAGAGAACTGCACATTCTAATGTCCAATGTTCCATTTACGAACTAGGTGGTGGAGTAGTAAGAGTGCTGGGTCTGGAGCCAGGAAGACCTGAGTTCAAATCTGATCTCAAACATTTACTAGCTGTGTGATCCAGGGCAAGTTACTTAACCCTATTTGCCTCAGTTTCCTCATCTGTAAAATGGAGATGATAACAATAATAGCACTTACCTGTCAGAGTTATCGTGAGGATCAAATGAGATGTGATTTGTAAAGCACTTAGCATGCTGCTTGGCTCTTAATAAATACTTGTTCTCTCTCCCAAGAGGAAATGGGCACTATTCTGTAAATTTCATGGAAGAGAAGGAAGGATGACAATGCCAAGAATAAAGTATTTTGGGCAGGTAGGGACAGGGGTGGTTTATTTCTGTCCCTGATCCCACCATACAGCTATGGAAATCATAAAGATATTATCAATGTAACAGTGATTACTTCATCCCCTACTGCCAAAAGGCCAGGTGTGTTTCTCTCTCTCTCTCTCTCTCTCTCTCTCTCTCTCTGTATCTGCTACCCTTAAGGACATTTTGGAGAAGTGCAGTCTGTCTGCCGTTATCTCCAGACCTCACTGTCTTCCCTCAGTCGTAAGGTTTCTCCTGTTCTCCAGTTCCATTTAACAATTTAACAGTTGGATTGGCTTTTACAAAGGTATATCAGGAACAAACATAAATATCAC
Source organism: Dromiciops gliroides (assembly GCF_019393635.1). Taxonomy (NCBI): domain Eukaryota; kingdom Metazoa; phylum Chordata; class Mammalia; order Microbiotheria; family Microbiotheriidae; genus Dromiciops; species Dromiciops gliroides. The sequence goes on along the minus strand of NC_057863.1, from coordinate 280,321,420 downwards.
ACACACGCACACACACACACACACACACGTGCGCACAAACGACACACACAAAACCCCTGAAGGCACAAACTCAGTCTCTGGGGAGGGGAGGAGGATTAGGTTCACAGATTAACTCAGTCCTTACATAGCCCAGTTCTACACATTTTCAAGTCCAAAGCCCTCCTTGGGCACCAGTCCCACGCACCCTGGTTCTCAGAATTTCCCCGATGGGCAAGCTGCAACATTCAGCCTGGAACTCTGCTTCTAAGGTCACCATGGCTTGAGTCCAGGTGTGGGGACTCTTCTGCCTAAACCTAGAACTGAAAAGGACAAACAAGGTATAAAAAGAAATCCCAAGTGATTCGTTTCTAAGGGCCCTAGAAGGGGAAGCAGAAGGTCATTCTTCACCCAGTTTAGTTCATGGTGCCCAGGCTGTGGGGCAACAAGACCTTCACTACCCTCAGATACGGCTTGAAAGAGACCATCCTAGTCTGGTAGTTATAAAGACAAAGCCACTTCCAGCTACAAAGGAAAGAGGCTATTCCTACCTACAAGGTAAGGGAATGCAGAATGTCTTCTCCCAGAAGCAGGTCCCTGGCATCTTGCTAATGAGTGCCTCCATGCTAGATGCTATGAGAAAGTGCAAGGTAAAATCTCATTACATTAAAAACAGCTACCACTTATATAAGGCTTAAAGGTTCGCAAAGCACTTTACATTTGTTCTCATTTGATCCTCACAACAACCCTGTAAAGTAAGTGCTATTGTGCCCATTTTACAGATGAAGAAACTGAGTCATTGAGAGGTGAAATGATTTGTCCAGGGTTATATAGCTAGAAAGATTAGATTAGATTAGATTAGAATTGAGGTCTTCTTGACTACAGGTTCAGTGCTCTAACCACCAAGCTACCAGGAGTGTGTATATGCTTGGAGAGTATGAAAAGGGGAGGGGAGTAGGGTGATTCTCTTAGCCCTTATTTAACAACAGGACATCCTAAGAAAACCACTGAGCTAAGATTTTGGAAAGCATGAACATGTTTGTGCATGCCAGCATGTATGAGAGTTGGAATGTGAACATGAATCATTGATAATGTGTTCAAGAAAGGATTAGGGTTAGTGTATACATGTTAGGATATGAGTGGTGACATACATGAGCCACAAGGGTTATGTAACTTTGAGGGTGGGGAAGGGGCAAAGTCAGAGTATTTGTGATTTGGCTTATTTTTTCTTTCCCCTGCAAAACTCTTTCATGCCATCTCAGATTAATAAGATGTATGCCCAAATGTAAGGAATGATTATCATGATTAATGATCCTGATTACTTCTAGTGTCACAGAGTACCCTAATAAATTAGAAGAAGAGAATCAAATTTGAACTCAGGTCCTTCTGAATCTAGGGCCAGTGTGTTATGCACATATGTGTGTATATAGAAGTATATATGTGCTACATGTTATATATATGTATATATGTTTTCTATATATGTATACATGCATATCTATTATAGATAATAATGTAACTTAGAGCTGGATATTCTCAAAATTTTCTCTGGCTTGTTAAGCAAACTAATCTGAACTGCAACAAAAGATAAGCTAAGGAGGTAAGATAATTGTTAAGCACCTACCTAGCCTAAATTCCTGTCTTCATTATGAATATCTCTCAGTAGTAAATCCAAATGCTTTGGTGTTTTATTTTGTCCATTGAAAAATCTCCGTCTCCCTTTATTTAAACACATGATTCTGTGCCAATGGTCAATCTGTAGACACATGACTAGAACACCTGAATTGTACCAGTCTTGATGTTCTCTTTTTCTCGAAACAAAAAGTCACAAGAAAGTTTCAGCTAAATAGAAGGATGACTTATTGATTCTCCTTGGAGAGAAAAATAAAAGAGTTGATGATTTTATTGTACACCCAGGAGCAACCAGAAATATCATTTCATTAGACACTTTGTCATCTTGCATTGTAGCACTCATGATAAGTATTTGGAAAAAAACACCATAAAAATAATTGTAGCTTATGCACTGATATTTCTTGCAGAGGCCATCTCGGATAGGTACTATAAATGGTCAATGAATTGGACCCAGATTTAAAAAGGAAGAGGGGAGTGGGGAGGGTTGTCTTCTGGAAATCACAAAGGTCATTTAATGAGTACAAATTCACCCCAGAAATAAAAGTCCAACTTTTTAATGCAATATTCTACCAGTCTTTTTGTGAACTGTGTAATAATAATCTCCAAAAAGTTCAAAATAAGCATTACTCACAGGGCATCAAGAGGCATATGGTAGGTATGAGCTGGCAGCAATGTTCAGAATATAAAGAACCATAAAGAATAATTGGAGTAAAGAATGTTATCAAAGAACTGTATCATTCCATAAATTCCAGGGGCTCCCTATTGCCTCCATTTGGCTTTTAGAGCCTTCATAAGCTAGTCCTTTTCTACCTTTCTTTTTACATCATACTTCCTGCTACACAATACGAAATTCAGTGAGTAGTGATCTCCTTGCTGTTCCTCAAGCAAAACATTGGATCTCCCAACTGTTCATTTCACTAGCTATCCTTCACACCTAGAATATCATCCTTCCTCATGTCTGCCTCCTGACCTCTCTGGTTTTCTTTTTTTTTTTTTTTTAATTTTCTTTATTATTTTTTTCCTCTCTGGTTTTCTTCAAGCCTCTGGTAAAATCTCCTCTTCTGCAAGAAACCTTCCTTGATCCTCCTTAATGCTAATAATGCCTTCCCTCTAACATTATCTACAATTTATCCTGCATACATCTTTTTAATACATACTCATTTGTCTCTCCTCATTAGAGTGTGAACTCCTTGAGGGCAGGGACAGTTTTTGCCTTTCTTTGTATCCTTGGAATTAAGCCTTCCATTGCCTGGAACACTGTAGGCACTTTTAAATCTTTCTTGACTTGCTTTTTAAAAGGCAAAAGATAATGGGGCAGCTAGGTGGTGCAGTGGATAGAGCACCGGCCCTGGATTCAGGAGTACCTGAGTTCAAGTCTGGCCTCAGACACTTAACACTTACTAGCTGTGTGACCCTGGGTAAGTCACTTAACCCCAATTGCCTCACCAAAAAAAAAAAAAAGGCAAAAGATAGGTTGGTCAAATGGCAAAAGTGAGAGACAACTAATAAATAGCCTTTATGTCCCATGAGTATCTTTGAAATGGCAGAGAAAGCAAAGAAAGCTCCTACTAATTTGGGTGGGCTCCATTTGGTGACTATATGGGAAGATATAGACAGGAGAGAAAGGTTTTGATCTGGATCATTGAAGGGAACATGCATATTGATGAGATTGTATATGGGAGGTGACATGGAATAAAGATAAGAAGACACTCTGTAATTACAATATATCCAACTTAACCTCATCGGACATGCTAGTGATGAAAAATAAAGGGGAAAGTCATCAAAACAGACTGTTACCATTGTTTACAGAAGTTTGGTTGATGTAAAGCAATCATCATTATGAGTTTAGAAGCTGCTTTAGCTTCCATTCACTGGATCTATTTGCCAGGCAAAAAGATTGAGTATCCAAAGACAACATCATTTTCAAACAGAAATCAATTGCGCAAGACTACAGTGGAGGATGGTAGAAGACTAGGAAGAGCATGGCCTCAGAAATCAGAAAATAACAGTGACCAAATCTGTAGGAAGCTTTGTGAACAAGCATTTATAGATAAAGCTTGAAGAGGGACAACAGACACACAAAAAATGGAACAGATCTGTCACAATTGCTAAAATCAACTATTTTTCACTATCAGTAACTTTAAAACAGTTGGACTAAACTCTTGAGAATCAAATATGTTGTATGTGGGAGCACAACTGACATAATGAAAGGTGAAAATGAAAGAGAAAGATGACATACAAGTTGGACCAAATATGCAAAAGACATTTGTGTTAAAGTTGACATAAATTTGCAATGCAGATTTTTCAAATTTCAAGATATCTGAAAAGGGGAAAATACTCAACTATTACAGGGAAATTATTAACTAAAAGGGACATTGATAAGTACTGATCAAATGATATATTTAAAATGCTTCATAAACTTAAGTGCTCTATGTAAATGTCAGCTGTACTTATTACTATGATTATTCTTACTGACCCATATCCTTATTTTTGTTGTTGTTGTTGTTGTTTTTAGTGAGGCAATTGGGGTTAAGTGACTTGCCCAGGGTCACAGAGCTAGTAAGTGTTAAGTGTCTGAGGCCGGATTTGAACTCAGGTACTCCTGAATCCAGGGCCGGTGCTCTATCCACTGCGCCACCTAGCTGCCCCTTAAAGTTTTTTTTTTTGTTTTGTTTTGTTTTGTTTTGTTTTGTGGGGCAATGGGGGTTAAGTGACTTTCCCAGGGTCACAGAGCTAGTAAGTGTCAAGTGTCTGAGGCCAGATTTGAACTCAGGTACTCCTGAATCCAGGGCCGGTGCTTTATCCACTGCACCACCTAGCTGACCCCCATATCCTTATTTTTTTAATTTTCATATAATCTTTAAAAGAATGATCTATACATAATCCAGGGCATCCCTGATGAAAATATTAGAGGGGAATAGACAGTTTTTCACAAAATTTCCTACAAAGCATCATCTATGTATATTCATACCATTTACTGAAAGGTATTGAGAATACAAGATTCTACTGTATCTATTTGTTCATAATTTTTTTTTAAAAAAAAGAAGAATTTGACTTGTTAGAGCAAAATACAACTTTAAAAGCTCTCCTCCAACAAAGTGTTTCCCATATGTATGTTAGAAGCATATAAGATTCTTTGATAGATGCAACTAAAGAGATCATTTTATTTATTGAGTCTGATCCTCAGTATTAGATGAGGTACAAAAGAGAGAGAGAGAGATGATCCCCAAAGCTATTCATGTCTGTCATGGAGGATATTATTTGCAGAGTTCAAATAAAAAAGATTTCCTATAAGGTCTTCCAGATACTACCATTTGAAACTGACATTGATCTTACTGCATCAAACTCCAGAATACTAAGAAATGATTGCTCCTCAGTGAGATCCATGGCCATTCAAAAGAGATATACCTAACAATCCACACAGAAAAAAACAAGTGGATGAAGAATTTCTACTGTCCAGAATGAAACATGTAGTTGGATGAGTAGCCTACTGAGTTAGTCAATAAATATAGACTGTCTTGTAAAGATATTCCAGATGGACCTAGCTGGGCCCAGAATTGCACAAGAGGAACCAAGCAGGCTACTTATGTTTGGGAAAGTCTACATACTATCCAACAATTTCAAGTTATTCCTTGACAGAAGACAGCTATGTTTCTAATCCTGATAGAGAAAGCTAAATGGATACAAAATGGCAACAAATATGTCACAATCAACTAACCAATAATTATTTATTAAGCAACCACTATATGTTGGGCTCTATGCTAGGTCTTAGAGACATAAAGGGGAAAAATAAAATAGTCCTTGCTCTTGAAGACCTTACATTATATCAGGGGAAACATATATGTGTGTAAGAAAATACAGAACAAATATAAGTAGAATAAATGCAAAATGAATAGAAGGTACTTAATGAAGAAGGAAACTGGCAGTTGGGGACATTAGGAATAATATCCCATAGAAGGTATTGCTTGAGCTGCTCAGAAAGAATCTCCAAACAATCTAAATTGCAAATGGTGTAAAAGAAGCCATCCAGGAAGTACACAACTCAAAAAAGGAGCTGTGTTTTGCATAGACGGAGAACAGACACCTCACATAACTGCTCTGTTAGAAGTGGAGAGTAGGGAGAGACGGAAGGGAAAGGGCAATAAGCATTTACTGAGCACCTACTATGTGCCAGAACTTTAAAAATTGTCTCTTTTTTGCTCTTCAGAACAACCCCAGGAGGTAGGTAGGTGCTATAGTTATTCCCATTTTACATATAAGGGAATTGAAGCAGATGGAAGTTAGTCAACTTGCTCAGGGTCACATAGTTAATTAACATCTTAGACTGGATTTGACCTCAGGTCTTTCTGACTCCATGCCCAGCAGTTTACCTACTGCACCACCTAGCTGCTTCAATGAAAAGTTCAGAACTAAGTTTTCAGGGTATTTTAACTGGCATCTGAATTTATGGTTAGACTTTTTTTTTATTTTTTTAGTGAGGCAATTGGGATTAAGTGACTTGCCCAGGGTCACACAGCTAGTAAGTGTTAAGTGTCTGAGGCCAGATTTGAACTCAAGTACTCCTGACTCCAGGGCCAGTGCTCTATCCACTGCACCACCTAGCTGCCCCATAGACTGTTTTTTTTAATAATTGTATTTCTATATAATTGGTTTCCTTTGCAATCCTATGTATTTTACTTTATTAATTTAAATGCGTTTTGAGAAAGGCTCCATAGGCTTCAACATGTTGGGTGAATCCCCAACGGAGTCTCAATGGGATCATTCAGACATGAATCACATAGCATGAGAAGACACTCTTATTGAATTATGGAAATATTTAATGATGTTTTATATAATGAAGGTGTTTAATAAAAGTCTGAAGGCTAAAAAAAAAAAGTGGGTCAATAACATACCAAGAGTGAGGAATTCCTCACGTACATCCTATTTTCTCTATTGCTCCACTATGTTTGGTGGAGTCTCTGTAGAAGGTTTGTTGTAGAAACATGAACAAGCATCCCTTAAGGTGGGAAGGTAATGATGAGATGAGTGAACCAGCAGAGAATGGAGTGTAGCATAATGAGAAGTGTCAGGAAACTTAGGATCAAACTCCAATGTGGCCACCTTCTGACTGACCTCATCTCTCTGGGCCTGAGCATCCTCCTTTGGAAAATGAAGATGGTAGCTTAGATGATCTCTAATGACACTTCTGGCCCTAAAGTCCTACAACTATAGTCACAGGATATGATAAAATTCAATATTGAGTCAATATATCTCAGGAAATTGGATCCAGGGTCTAATTGCAAATTTTCCACTGAGAGGAAAGCACACACAGTTCTACGGTTGGTGATGGTATCTACACACTCATAGGGCCCATTCTTAGGGAGAGGGATAGTACTTCATATTGCTGCTTAATTTTGTTTGCCCGGAGGAAGTTAGAGAGCAAGGACTGGAAGGTTAGAGTTGAAGGTTAGAGAGAGAGGGAGTATGGGAGAGATAAACAGGTGCCACAAGCAAATACTTGTTCTTAGAGTATGTAAGTTGTTTGCCTAGTACAGGGAGCCAATCTTTGACCAATCTCCCAGGCCAAAAAGCCCAGACGGTAAACTAAGGTGTTAACAAAGTGTCAGTACAGCACCATCAACGCCTTTAGCCCTTTGGGATATGTGAACACCTCTATCTCATAGAATTAAAAGGAGCAATCTCATTGACTCATTGACTTTTTTTTTTTCATGAAAAACATCTCTACATTAGCTAGGCTGTGAGAGAAAACAGATAAAAACAAGACTTGAGATTAAGGGGTTGTAAAAAAAATGTGTTTCAGTGTGTTTTCAGATACCATCAGTTCTTTCTCTGTAGGTGTATTGCAATTTTCATAAGTCCTTCAGAGTTATATTGGATCATTGCCTTGCTGAAAATAACCACATGCTTCCCAGCAGATCATCTTACACTATTGCTGTTATTTTGTATACAGTACATTTTTCTCTGCCTCAGTTCATGTGGGTCTTTCCAGGTTTTTCTGATAGCATCCTGTTCATCATAACTTTTATATAGTACTTTAAACTTGATAAAGAATTTTCTTCACAATAGCCCAGCAGTGTAGGTACCATACATTTTGCCATTGTAGTCAATCATCATAACTATTTCCCTCCATCTTATTCCTTTCCAATGATATTTACTCTATTTTCTATCTTATTTTGCCCTATTTCTCCTCAAAAGTGTTTTGCTACTGACTGTCCCCTCCCCTGCTCTATCCTCCCTTCATTCACTCTTCCCTCCTTATCCTCTTCCCCTCCTACTTTCCTATAGGGTTAAATAGATTACTCCTCCCAATTGGGTGTATATGTTATTCCCTCCTTGAGCCCACTCTGATGAGGTTAAGGTCTTTGAGCTAATTCTGTTTTCTTAAATTTTCTTCCTCCCTCCCTCCCTCCTCAACTCTCCCTATGAAATCAAACAATTCAATATATGTCATACATGTGCTGTTATGTAGAACATCTTCACCTTCTTCAAAAGTGTTTTGCTTTTTACAGCTCCCTCCCCCAAACTTCACTTCCCTCCTTCCCCTCTTCTCCCACCCCTTCTTATCTCCTACCCCACCCACTTTTCCACAGGACAAAAGTATATTACCATACCCACTTGAGTATGTATGTTATTCCCTCTTTGAGCCAATTATGATGATAGTAAGGTTCACTCACTGCGCTATTCCTTCCCCCTCTTCCCCTTCCCTCCATAAACTTTTTACTTGTTTCCTTTATGTGAGCTACCTCTCCCCAGTCCACCTTTCCCCTTTCCCCCTCCCCCAGTCTATTCCTCCTACCCCTCAACCCTATTTTAAAGATGTCATCATGGGTTAGCTAGGTGGCACAGTGGACAGAGCACCAGCCCTGGACCCAGAAGGCCCAAGACCAAATCCGGTCCCAGACATAAGACACCCCACCCTGTTTGCCGCACAAAGAACAAGGATAAACAAAAAATGAATACTTTACAGATATCATCCCTTCATATTCAATTCAGACCTTTGTCCTCTATGTATTCTTTTTTTTTTGGGGGGGGGGGGTGAGGCAATTGGGGTTAAGCGACTTGCCCAGGGTCACACAGCTAGTAAGTGTCAAGTGTCTGAGGTCAAATTTGAACTCAGGTCCTCCTGAATCCAGGTCCTGTGCTTTATACACTGCACCACCTAGATGCCCCTTTCTGTATAATCCTGACTGAAAAAGTTCTTATGAATTGGAAGTATTATCTTCTCATGTAAGAATGTAAACACTTTAACCTTTTCATGTCCCTCATGGTTTCTTTTTCCTGTTTACCTTTTTATGCTTCTCCAGGGTCTTGTATTCAAAAGTCAAATTTTCTATTCAGTTCAGGTCTTTTCATCACAAATGCCTGAAAGTCCTCTTTTTCATTGAAATTCCATTTTTTCCTCTGAAAGATTATACTCAGTTTTGCTGGGTACGTGATTTTTGCCTGTAGTCCCAGTTCTTTTGCCCTTCTGTCCTTTAATGTAGAAGCTGCTAGAGCTTGCTTTATCCTTATTGGAGCTCCACAGTATTGAATTCCTTTTTTCTAGCTGCTTGCAGTATTTTCTCCTTCACCTGGGAGTCCTGGAATTTGTCTATAATATTCCTGGAGGTTTTCCTTTTGGGATCTCTTTCAGGAGGTGATCTGTGGATTCTTTCAATTTCTATTTTACCTTCTGCTTCTAGAATATCAGGGCAATTTTCCCTTACAATTGCTTGGAAGATGATGTCTAGGCTTTTATTTTGGTCCTGGTTTTCAGGTAGTCCAATGATTTTCGAATTATCTCTCCTGGATTTATTTTCTAGGTCAGCTTTTTTTCCAAGGAGATATTTCACATTGCCCTCTATCTTTTCATTCAATTGGATTTGCTTTACTGTGTCTTGATTTCTCATAAGGTCACTAGCTTCCATTTGTTCAATCCTAATTCTTAGGCAATTATTTTCTTCAGACAGCTTTTTTATCTCCTTTTCCATTTTACTTTTCAAGTTGTTGACTTTTTTCTCATGACTTTCTTGCATCACTCTCATTTCCCTTTCCATTCTTTCCTCCCTCTCTCTACATCTTCCTTCTATCTCTCCTACTTTCTCTTCAAAGTCCCTTTTGAGAGCTTCCATGGCCTGAGACCAGTTCATATTTTTCTTAGAAGCTTTGGATGTAGGGGCCCTGAGGTTGTTATCCTCTTCTGAGGGTGCAGCTTGATCTTCCTTGTTGCTGATGAAACTTTCTATAATTCTCAATTTTCTTTGCTTGCTCATCTTGCTTTTACTTGACTTTTAACTCCCCACTGGGGGACCCTGCTTCTAGGCTACACTACTGTCTCCAGCTTCAGAGGGTCCCAGGTGTTTTGGCTTGAGGGAGGGAAGATTTTTCTCTTGCCTGGCCTGTTCTCTGGTCCAAAGATAACCTCAAGCCTACTTACTAAACAACCAACCAGCAAAGCTTTCTGTAATGTAGTTCTTAGCATTGACAAGCCTTTGCCCCTCCCCCACCTGGGCCTCTGGCTGCTCAGGATTTCTTCCTGCTTCCCTGCTGGGGAGAGACAGCCAAATTCCTCCCTAGGTCATGCTGACACCCTTGCACTTTCCCCCCTGGCTAGTCATTCAGCCCTCTCACCTGACCACAAGCTCAGTTCCAGAAGATGCTGGTGTGGTAGCTGATTTGGAGGCTCAGGGGTTAAGTTCCTCTGGTGTGGCATGCCTGGGGTCTCTGTTGGTGTGATCACGATGTTGGACTTTACTGGTAGCTCAGCACAGCCCCCTTTAATTTGTCTATGGCTGGAAAATAATCTCAGCCCATATTTTTGTGGGGTTTTCTGCTCCAGGGATTCTTTTATTACTGTTTTTAGGGTAATTGTATTAGGAGCTCTGTACGTTTAATGTCTTTCCTCCACCATCTTGGCTCCACCCCCCCCCCCCCGCCCCCCCCCCCCCCCGGACTCATTGACTTTAAAGAGCTAATCTCTAGGGATAGAGTTTAAAATTTCTGAGGGGTTGTAGGCTTGAGAGGTTTGTGGAAGGTCAAAGGGATTTCTCTTTCTTTTTTCTCTCCTCCTTTAGTCCTCCCCAACAAGCCATCGTCTCTAGCAGTAACTTACGCAGAGGGAGACAGTGCCTTGGCAGTTCCAGAGTTGCTCAGTTTGAGAAAATTCGAATCACTAGTGATGGAGTAGAGACACACTCCAGAGAGACACAGATAGAGAGGAGCAGTTATTCGAGAGAGGATGTAGTTTGGGGAAGAGGGACATGTCTTTGGAAATCAGAACAGAAAGCTATCAATGAAAAGAAGCACACACTGAGAATCCAGACAAACTCCTTGTCTAGCAGTGACACTATATCCAAGGGAAACTGTATGAGGACTCTACAGGAGAGAAAAAGGACATCCAGGCCCTTCAGTGCCAGGAGTTGTAAGTTGCCTTTGCCCAGGAGTGTGCCTGAGGCAGCTCAAACCTGCTGTAATTGTTAAATTTTCAACGTGAGCATTTACACCTTAGAAAAAAGCAGGGCTTGATTTATCATTTGTTGATTTTCAAGTCTTAAGAAAGTGAAGAAGAAAAAGTTAATAATGCAGATTAAACTTAAAAGTGTGTCATGAATACACCTTTTTTTGGAGAGCTGGTTGTTAAAGTTACCCACACATTCTTGCCTTTGCCCCATTTAAATTGTATACGTGCTTCATTACCATTGTACACTAAATTTTAACTCATTCTTTTTTTCTTTCCAAGGATAGCCTATGAGTCATCCTTCCTTCCATTTATTATTATTTTTTTTTTTGATACTTAAACAGCAGCTGGTTTATTTGAGGAGTGGGTGGGAGAGTTTCCTTTAATCATAGACCTATCATGTAACATCTAGCGTATCAGAGGAAGTGGAATCACTGGCAGATTGAAGCTCAGGCAGGCCATATTTGTAGTGGAGTGAAAGCAACAGACCTTTTTGTCCCAACCACAGATCATACTACCCATGGACAGCCCCATGCCTCGGTACTGGCACATCATGTTGGACAGCAGCTTGGAAGCAGCAGACACAGAGATGCGCTCCCCATTCCTAAGGAAGTACAACCTGAAGAGTGAGAGCTAGGTGAAGGGGATGTCAGTCAAGTCAATGGGCATTTATTAAGTGCCTGCCAGGTGCCAGGCATTGTGTCAAATGTTTAAGGCTAGAAGAAGATGGGGAGAGGGATGAAGAACAGGTCAGAACATTGTGCTTCAGCAGAGGGAGAGCTCAAAGTGGGTGAGGAGACAGTGGATGGAAATGCCTTTGGGGAGCTTGAATATCAGAGCAAATTTGGAAGCTAGATTTTGAAGCATCTCAGGCTTCAAAACCTCAGACAACTGGCCATGAGGGGATACCCTCAAAAGGGGCCCTGAGACTCCCAAACCATTTCAACTTTTTTTTAAAGCTCCTGCCTGTCCATTTTCAGAAAGGAAAAAAAAAGATGGTAAACTATACTCTTTTCAAGGTCCATATAGTTTGTATTTCTCCCTTTACAGATTTTACTAATCTGTGGGGCAGGCTGTGGGATTTGGGGAGGCTAGTGTCCTGTGGACAGGTAAGATTTGTGAGGCAGAGGTTTGTGGGTGGAGATAAGGACAACATGAGGAACAGTTAAGAGGTGAGGAATTCCATCTTGGTGGGAGTAGAAAGGAAGGAATCAAGAAGCTTAGGGTGAGGGTCCTGAATGCTCCAAACGTGTCAGGGCTCCCTTACCTACACTCTTTGGCCAAGAGACACTCCCAGTATTGACAGTCAGTTGCACAACCGGACATGGTGCCCAGAAGGTAAGGATTAATCTCAATGACTCTGTTCACATGCAGAGTGGCAATATAATTCCTGGCTGAGGCCCGGGAATCCACTGCCACAACCACACCGTGCTGGAACTTGAAGGCTAGTGTGGTGGTACCATGGGCCATCTCAATTCAGACTTGATGGGCAGCATCTGCCTCCAGGGAATGCAGGAACTCAGGAGGCTGCAGCCCGCGTGGGACGGCCAGTTGCGGGGTCCACAGGGAGAAGCTGTAGTGCCCGGGATCTTGGCGGTGTCCACTCCCCGTGCCACATGAGACCTGATGCCCCCAGGAAGCCCTGCACACTTCGAGTAGCGCCATGATCTTGCCCCTTCCCACTCGGCTCACAGACTTGACCTCCCATTTATTATTTTTAAATAATATTTTATTTATATTTACATGTTTAAAGCAATTTTTAAACTTTTTTAAAAAGTTTTTTGGGTTTTGTGGGGCAATGAGGGTTAAGTGACTTGCCCAGGGTCACACAGCTAGTGTCAAGGGTCTGAGGCTGGATTTGAACTCAGGTCCTCCTGAATCCAGGACTGGTGCTTTATCAACTGCGCCACCTAGCTGCCCCGTAAAAAAAGTTTTGAGTTACAAATTCTATCCCTCCCTCCCTCCGATTTCCCCCTCCCTGAAAATCTTAGCAATCCAATATAGTTTATACACTTGGACTCATTCTTACCAAGAGTTCTCTCAAGGTTTATAGAGGGAATGTTTAACAATAATAATAATCATAGCTGGTATTTATAAAGCCCCTATTATGTGCTAAGCACTTTACAAATATTATTTCATTTTATCCTCACAACAACCCTAGGAGGTAGTTGCTATTATTACCTCCATTTTACAGATGAGGAGAACTGAGGCAAATAGAAGTAAAGTGACTTGCTCAGGGTTACATAGCTAATAAGTCTCTGAAGCAAGCCTTTCTGACTCCAGGCCCAGAACTCTATCCACTGCACCACTGAACTGCCTATCAACTAATAATATTCTTACTACACCATTTTAGCAAGTCTCTTTGCTAAGAGTTAGTTATATCAAGAGGTTGATAGCACAGCTGGCACATAGGTGGAGGTTTGTGAGCTCTAGTGAACTGTAGTGCTAGAAGGGCAAACCCCTAATGTTCACCCCAGGACCCAAGAGTACCAGACACCCTCTAGGGGGGTCCAGCCGCTGAGTATGAGAACAAGAGAAGAGGTGGGAGACCAGAAGAAGCATTATACAACAAACACTCCTTTTTTTTTTTTTTTTAATGTTTTTAAGGAATTTTAACTCATGCAAGTCACAGGGGAAAAAGTAAAAGTAAATGTCTGAGGGAAAGAAAAATATTTTTCTTCTTTATGTTTTTCTTTCTGTTGAGCCAAGGCTCTCTAGAATGTATTGGAAAGGGCAGGACCTCTGGGTACCTGGAGAGAGCTTTGCTAAGCGTTAGCACTCATCCTCCTCCTTTGAAGCTGTAACTAGAGACTCTTTGTAAACACAAGTGGCTTTCTGACTTCTTGTGGCTATAATAATCATCAGATTGTGTGGGCTCCAAACTGGAGCTCAAAGAAAGAAAAGAAAGAAAGAAAAGAAATGAAGGGTTAATGAGAGGACAAAAGTTTAATCTGTTTTTTTTTTAAATAAACATATTCTGGCAAATTTGCCCAGCCGTGTCTTTTGTACTACATGAGAACTGTGATCAAATTTTCAGAACCTAAAATCCGGACTGACAAAGGATTGTATTCCTTTTTGTAAAGCCTGTTATCTTTCCTTGAAATCATCTAAAAGTCTGGGGTCTTGTTCTAACACTATGAATACCCTAAATTTATGGTGCATCCTTCAATCCAGCCCCCACTCTCACTCTAGAAGTTCAACTGTTTCCACAAATGCAGTCCTCAGGATCAGCATCTTTCCTCCAAAGCTGAAACATAGAGGGATCATAGGTTCATAGATTTAGAGATGCCTGAGACCTTCTTCACTCATTTTTATCCCCCCTTCCTACCTCACCCCAAACTCCCAGCCTAGACTGAGCTCTCTCTCAGTCCCAATAGTCCATGGTGGTATGAAGCCTTTTACTTCTGAACCCCTGTTCTCCCTTTGTGCTCAAGTTGAAAACTTGAAAACATCTCCTTGAAAACATCTCCCACTCTTCTCCCTCCCCCCTCCCTCTTTTTCCCTCCCCCCTCTCTCTCCCTCTCCCTCTTTTTCCCTCTCTCCTTCTCTCTCTTGCTCTTTCCTTCTCTCTCTCCCTTCCTTTCTCCCCCCACCTCCTGCCCAGCCTTTCCTCTAAGCTTCATGTATATATAACCCCATATAACATAAAACATCATTGTTGTGTTTGTCCAAGAAAACAGAGCCATAACTCACACAGGACTAGTGAGGCTCTGCCATGGTGTGGGGTGGAGAGAAGTGCTTCCAGAACATGGTGCCTTGCAACTTCCACCGACATGCCCCATGGCACTTCTTCCCCCCAAACCTTGTGTGATGGTGGGGGGTGGGGAGGGGAAGGACCAACCTGCCCTCCTTTGCCAAAATGGAGACAATGACTACATGGGTGGTCTGATTGTTTCTGCTATCTAGGTCCTTCCCCTCCTTACCCAAGGTTTCTTGCTGCTGGGTTTTGTTTTTAAAAGCCTGATCTTGTGCCATTATTGGTGGAGTGCTCCCTAGTATGGAAACTTCCTTTACCAATGGTGATCTAAAATTCTTCTGTGATCTTTACTCTTAGTGAGTCATCTGGAGGCTCTGAGAGTTCTAGTAACTTGCTCTTATCTAAAAGACAGGACTTGAACCATTTCTCCCTGACTCCAAGGCCAGCATTCTATCCACTTAGTCATTTTGTTGTTTAGCTGTTTCAGTCCTGTCTGACTTTTCATTTGGGGTTTTCATAGCAAAGATATCGGAGTGGTTCGCCATTTCCTTCTCCAACTCATTTCACAGATGAGGAAATTGAGGCAAATGGGAATAAATGACTTGCCCAGGGTCACACAGCCAATATGTGTCAGAGGCTGGATTTGAACTCACGAAGATGAGTCTTCCTGACTTCAGGCCTGGCACTCTATCCATTGCATCGCCTGACAGCCCCCACTATGCCATACTGCCTGTTATTTCTTTTACTCCTTCTTAAAAGTTCCCATTATGTTTTTTCTTTAAAAGTCCTCCTCCCATGATGGATCAGGGAGTAAGGGGGACTACAGAAGCTGTGTGGGAAGTGCCCTGAGTCTCCATTCGGTCCAACCTGTAACTGAAGGAGAATCACCCCTACCACATGCCAAACAAATTAGTCATCCAGCTGATGCCTGAAGTCTTTCAGTGAAGGAGTCTACACTGCCTCCCCAAAATAGCTTGCTTTCTTTGGGGGTTACTCTGATCATCAGGAAGTACTTCCTAACCTACAACCTAAACCTGCCTTTCTAGAGCCTTGTCTTTTACTCCTAAGCCCAGCACTTTGGGGCTAAGGCAAAGCATGGTGAATCTTTCTTCTGCATGAGTCTTTCAGATACTTAAAAGACAACCATAATCGATCATAGGCAGCTAGGCAGTACAAAAGATAGAGTACTGGATCTGAAGTCAGGGAGACCTGATTTCTTGACCCTGGACAAGTCACTTAACTGCTTCCTGTCTCAGTTTCCTCAACCATAAAATGGGGATGATAATAACACCTACTTCTTAGGGCTGTTGTGAGGATCTAATGAAATAATATTTGCAAAACACAGCACGGTGCTGGGCACATAGGAAGTGTTTAAGAAATGCTTATTCCTTCCCCCCTCCCTTTACTGACTGGGTGACTTTGGGCAAGTCACCCCCACCCTGACTACTGACCATACATCTAGTTAGAGCAGTGCAAGCAAAGATATATGGCCCAATCCTACAAAAACAAAAACTGTAAAATGGAGAAAGGTTAGTACCACATCTCCTCTGACTTCTTTCATCCCTTGGTGATTCACCCCCCTAATTAGGCCTGCTTTCCTACCGGATTTCCATTCCTAATATAGGCTCAGAGATCCCATCCTCCCCCTCTCAGGGAGGCACAGCTCACTAAGCCAGGTACATGATTAGCTTCTTTGAGAAATCCTCATTTAATCCATCTGCCTTTAATTATAGTGGAACTACCTTTGGCTCCAGTCAGGCTGACCACCCCCAAATCTACCGTGACTTTTTTGGAAAGCAGAGACCTGGGCTCCACAGCTTCCAAGATGAAGGACCTCATTCCCAGACTATCCTCATCGGCTCCCCCCCCCCCCCCCGCCATTAAAAACATACCTAAATATGACAAAATGATGGTGTCTCTTTTAGTGTGGTTTCACCAGTGTCTGAGCCTACTGCTTGGGCATAAACCATTACTTTTTTATGCTCTCATAGTGCAACAAGCCTACCACTCTCAGGTTAATGGTCTTAGGTTCACTGAAGCAAGCTTGCTACAGTCATAAGGATTTAGCAAAGTACAAACTATACATAGCCTGGCCTTTATGGACAGAGAGCAGAGATCTCCATCTTTGATTTCCTAAATGGAACGGTTCTAGTTACACACCCATGATTCTACAATCAAATACCATTTACTAGTCAGGAAGGCTACCCCAATGTCCTCTTCTCCTTGACTACTTAGAAATATCTTTCTTTTCTGAATTCTTGCCTATTTCTATCCTGGATCCAAGTTTGTTCATTCCCCAAGATATCCTGGCCATTGTTGAAACAAGTATCTCTAGGGTTTGCCTAATCTGTGGTAGCTTGAATAACATGATTTGAAGGTCTTCTCCCTCAAGTTCACTACCCCCAAAAAAACTTTTGAAATTACATCATTAGATAGCCATTCCTTAGAAGAAAAAGAAATTAAAGGAATTAGAATAGGTAATGAGGAAACAAAACTATCACTCTTTAGAGATGATATGATGTTATACTTAGAAAATCCTAGAGAATCAACTAAAAAACTACTTGAAATTATTAAAAACTTTAGCAAAGCTGTAGGATACAACATAGACCTACATAAAATCATCCTTTCTACATATTACCATTAAAGTCCAGCAACAACAGATAGAAAGGGAAATTCCATTTAAAATAACTGGCCGATATAAAATACTTGGAAGTCTACCTGCCAAGACAAACACAGCAACTATATGACCAGAACTACAAAACACTGTTCACAGAAATAGAGTCAGATCTAAACAATTGGGAAAATATTAATTGTTCATGGGTAGGCAGAGCCAATATAATAAAAATGACAATCCTACCTAAGTTAATTTTTTTATTTAGTGTTATACAAAACTATTCTTTTAAAATGCAAATATGCCTGAAATGGTTTAGACCCAGACCAAGAGATTTTTCACTTTTTTGCTTGTTATGGACCCCTTTGAAAACTGATGAAGCCCAAGGACCCTTTCTCAGAATAATTTTTTAAATGCATAAAATAAAATGTGCAGGATTATAAAGGAAGCCAATTATACTGAGATACAATTATCAATTTTTTTTTAATTACGGACCCCAGGTTAAGGCATCCCTTTTTTAGACTACAAATCAATCACATCTTAATATGATTTTCTTAATTTGTATGCTTTCCACCTAACATCTTGCAGAGATACTAGCACTATGGTGGCAATAACAGTAACTTTGGAGAATGGAGTATTGTCCATGGAGGAGAGAATTGGGGGCTGGGGGGTTCTGAGCCATTCATTTAGAGGTGAAAATGAAGATTCTGGGCACTGCAAGAGTGGAGGACATAGAAGAAATGAAAAGGCATCTCTGGAAGGGAGGAGGGAAGGTACCAAGGACAAACTTCCCCAATGTTAAATTCAGGTCTGACTATATTCAAGGCACTTTCCTGATTGTCCTGACTACATGTCTCAATCATAACCTTCTAACTTCTACAGAACTAATTAACTGATTCCTTCCTTATCTTTTTATTCAACATTCTCCAGGATACCTGGGCCTCATTCATATTTGATTCTTTCATTTGTTTTTTTAGTTCCTCCCAGGCATCCTCTTTGGACCTTGGCTTGCCCATTACAAGTTTGCATAAGCAAACATGTGAGTTGAAGACTACACAAAAGGACTATTTACAAAGATGAGGTATTCAAAGACATATATGCATGGGGGAGGTGGAGTGAGGTAGAGGGAAGGGAAGCTTTTCCAATCTCAGTCACTCACCAAGAAAAGATAAGAGAATTAAGAGTATAGGCCAGGGCAGCTAGGTGGTGAAGTGGATAGAGCACTGGCCCTGGAGTCAGGAGTACCTGAGTTCAAATCCGGCTTCAGACACTTAACACTTACTAGCTGTGTGACCCTGGGCAAGTCACTTAACCCCAATTGCCTCACTAAAAACAAAACAAAACAAAACAAAAAAAAGAGTATAGGCCATTAGCAAGAGATAGAGTCTACCAAGTAGCAATTCAGAAAGAGTAGTAGAAAACAAAATGGTGGGATCCATTTTCCCATACTCTTAAAAGAAACTAACATTTTGGTTGCATGGTCTTCCATAATAGATCATACAGGACAACAATTGGCAGCTGGGGGACAGGGGGGAGTCTAGTGGATAGAATATTAGAGACAGAGTCAAGAAGATCTGAGTCTAAATCATGCCTCAGACAAGTATAACTATGTGACCTTGAGCATCTCTCTCAGGCCCGGTTTCTTCATCTGTAAAGTGAGGAGAAGAACCACACCTATCTTCCATGAATTGTTGAGAGGTTCAGCTGAAATAACATATCTAAATCACTTTACAAACCTTGAAGCACTAAAGTAATTCAATGAACTCCTGGCATTCCTTTTTTTAAAATAGTATTTTAGTTTTTCCCATTCCATATAAAGATAGTTTTCAACATTCATTTTTTATAAGATTTAGAGTTCCAAATTTTTCTCCCACCCCTTCCCCAAGATGGCAAACAATCTGATATAGGTAATACATGTGAAATCATGTTAAACATATTTCCATATTAGTCATGTTGTGAAAGAAGAAACAGAACCAAAGGGAAAAATCACAAAAAAAATGAAAACAAAAAAAATAAAAATAATATGCTTCTATCTACACTCAGACTCCATAGTTCTTTCTCTGGATATAGAGAGCATTTTCCATCATGAGTCTTTTGGATCTGGTTTCCACTTTTGAAGCACTGACCAAAGTATGTGTTTTATTTACAACTATTCTGGTTTTTCTTTTCTATATTTTTTTTTCTTAGAAGGACATCCTATAACACTTTTCTTATAAGACTATCTACTTTATTCAGTATATTTCCTTTAACAGACAGTTATTAAATGCTTCCCATGTGTGAAGCACTGTCCTAGGTGCTTCCCTCAAAAAGTTTGTAATCTAAAAGGAAGGATATGCTGTATATACATCAGTGAGTATGATACAAAGTAGAATGTTCTCGGGGCAAAAGGAAATCTAAGAAGTTTGAGGAGAGGAAGGTCATTTTGAGCTGGAAGGACTAGAAAAGGCTTCATAGAAGAAGTGGCACTTGAAAAAAAAAAAGAAAGATGTAATAGGAGACAGAAGATTTAGGTTAAATCCTACCTCCAACATTTACTAACCATGGACGAGTCACTTAGAGTCTCTGAGCCAAATTTTCCTCATCCGTAAAATGGAGGAGGGATGTGGTGGTGGTGGTGGTGGTGGTGAAATAACTTATAGTACCAAACTCATTGTATTGTTGAGAGAAAAGTGTTTTGTAAAATTGTAAAGTTATAAATGTGTGCAATTAGAATTCTTCAGTTTTATACTCACATGATGTTGTTATCACAGCCCAAGCTTATAAAGAACCATCTCATCCATTCCTTAGTCTTCCTTTCTCTCTGGATGACATTAAAAAGCCCATATTTAATTCCTCATATTTTTTTTCTATTGGTTGTTCTATTGGTTCTAGTGTTTGACTGGGCATGGGTTTTTCAGATAGCTTAGATTTAATATTCAGGCTCAATCAGCTTGGTGACAAGAATGCAATAGAATCAACCTCTGCTTGATGACCTTTATAGTGAGGAAGGACCCACCACCCCTCTAGGTAAGTTATTTCAGCTCTGTACAACTGTAATTATTGAGAAGGTCTTCCTGAAGCCTGTTTTCCTCTTTGCCATTTCCACCTACTGCTCCAGGTTCTGCCTTCTAGGACACAACAGAACAAATCGAATCCCTCCGCCAACTGACAATCCTTCAAATATTTGAACACAATTGTCATGTTCCCTTTGTGTCTTATCTTATCCGAGAAAAACATCATTCCTGAAATCAATCAGAATAAGTCATGAACTCATGGACCTTCACCATCCGGGTTGCTCTCTGGACATTCTCCATTTTTTTTTTTAACAAACATTTATTTTATTTTCCATTTACATGTAAGGGTAGTTATCAACATTTGTTTTCACATGATTTAGAGTTCCAAATTTTTCTCCCTCCCTCCCTCCCTCCCTCCCTTTCCTCCCCCCTCCACAAGATCACAATCAGGTTATATATTCTTTCTATAGGGGTGCATAGTAAGCTTCCTCATTAATTCCTTGGGATTGTCTTGGATCATTGCACTGCTGAGAGCAGTTAAGTCATTCACAATTACTCATTGAATAATACTGCTGTCACTATGCACAATGTCCTCTCAGCTCTGCTCACTTCACTATACGTTGATGTTCATTAGTCTTTCAAGGTTTTCCGGGGATCATCCTGTTTGTCATTTCCTGTAGCACAAGTCCATTCCACTACAATCATATAACACAGCTTTTTCTATCATTCCTCAATTGATGGACATTCCCTTGATTCTCAATTCTTAGCCTCCACCAAGAGTTGCTATAAATATTTTTTGTACAATTTTCCCCCTTTTCTCTTTTTCATGATTACTATTGTTAACTGTTTCCCTTCCTTCCTATTCCCTTCCCCATGATATTTATTCTATTATCCATCTTCTTTCATCCTATCACTCTTCAAAAGGGATTTGCTTCTGTCTGTCCCCTCCCCCACTCTGCCCTTCCTTCTTTTGCCTCTCTCTCTTTATCCCTTTCCCCTCCTATTTTCCTGCAAGGTTATAGAGATTATTCCACCCAATTGAGTGTGTACATTATTCCCTCCTTGAGCCAATTCTAATGAGATTGAGGTCTTTGAGCCAATTTTCATGAATGTTAGGCTCATTTACTGCCCAGATTAAATAGATTACTCCACCCAGTTGGGTGTGTCTATTAGTCCCTCCTTGAGGCAGCTCTGATGAGTTTAAGATCTTTGAGCCTTTTCTGATGAGTGTAAAATTCATTTACTGCCCTGCTCCTCTCCCATCTCTTTCCCCACTCCATAAGCCTTTTGCTGTTACTTTCATGTAGGATTTCACCTCTGCTCTTCCCCCTCCCCCAGTGAATTCCCTTCACCCCTCAATTTAACCCTAAAGATGTTATCATCTAGCTAAGTGACACAGTGAACAAATCATCACCCCTGGACCCAGGGGGATCCCAGCCAAAACCTGGCCTCAGACATAAGACAGTCACCCACTGTATGACCCCAGGTATGTCCCCCAGCTCCAATTTTTTTTTTATGGTTCTCTAGGGTCTTGTATTTGAAAGTCAAATTTGCCATTCAGTTCAGTTTTCATCACAAATATCTGAAAGTATTCTTTTTCATTAAAGTCCCATTTTTTCCTCTGAAAGATAATGCTGAGTTTTGCTGGGTAGGTGATTCTTGGTTGTAATCCCATTTCCTTTGCCCTTTGGAATATCGTATTCCATGCCCTCCAGTCCTTTAATGTAGAAGCTGCTAGATCTTGTGCTATCCTGACTGGGGCTCCACAGTACTTGAATTCTTTCTTTTTGGCAGCTTGCAATATTTTCTCCTTGACCTGAGAGCTCTGGAATTTGGCTATAATATTCCTAGGAGTTTTCTTTTGGGGATCTCTTTCTGGAGGTGATCAGTGGATTCTTTCAATTTCTGTTTTAGCTTCTTCTGGAATTTCAGGGCAATTTTCCCTGAGAATATCTTGGAAGATGGTGTCTAAGCTCTTTCCTTGATCATGGTTTTCAGGTAGACCAATAATTTTCAAATTATCTCTCCTGGACCTATTTTCCAGGTTGGCAGTTTTCCCAGAAGATATTTCACATTTCCCTCTATTTTTTTTTTGTTTTTGTTTTGTTTTTTTTTTTTGTTTTTTGCGGGGCAATGGGGGTTAAGTGACTTGCCCAGGGTCACACAGCTAGTAAGTGTCAAGTGTCTGAGGCCGGATTTGAACTCAGGTACTCCTGAATCCAGGGCCGGTGCTTTAACCACTGCGCCATCTAGCTGCCCCCTCCCTCTATTTTTTTATTCATTTGGATTTGCTTTATTGTGTCTTGGTTTCTCATAAAGTCACTAGCTTCCACTTGTTCAATCCTAATTCTTAGGCAGTTATTTTCATCAGAGAGCTTTTGTACCTCCTTTTCCATTTGACTTTTCAAGCTGTTGACTTTTTTCTCATGTCTTTCCTGAATCACCCTCATTTCTCTTTCCATTTTTTCCTCTAGCTCTCTAATTTTATCTTCAAAGTCCTTTTTGAGCACCTCTATGGCCTGAGACCAATTCATATTATTCTTGGAAGCTTTAGATATAGGGGCCCTGATGTTGACATCTTCCTCTGAGGGTGCCCCTTGGTCTTTTTTGTTACTGAAGAAACTTTCTATGATCCTCACCTTTCTCTGTCGGATCATCTTGCCTTTCTTTTACTAGACTTTTAGCTCCTTAAAGTGGGGCACTGCTTCCAGGCTGCAGTATCCCAAGCTTAAGAAGTTCCAGGTGGTATGATTTAAGGAGAATCAGGTTCTTCCCTGGCCAGGCCTGTTTCCTGGTCCTAGATGACCCCAGACCAACTTGCCAATTAACCAGCTTTGTGTGTTGTGGTTGTTAGCTCCGACCTGTGCTTGTGCCTGTGCCCCTCCCCCACCTGGGCCACTTCTACTCGAGCCTACCACCTGGTTCTCACTAGGGGTGTAAAATCCAAGTTCTGCCTTGGCACTGGCATAAACCCCAGTAGTCTCTCCCCTGCCCAGGGCTCAGCCCACTCACCAGACTGTGAGCTTAGTTCCAGACAACACTGGTGCTTCAGCTGATTCAGAGGCTCTGGGGGTCTCCTTCTCTGGTGAGGACTTCCTGAGACTGGATCTGCATCAGGGTGACTGTAGGGTTGGGCCCAACTCCTGTATCAGCACAGCAGCTCCCTCCTTCTGATCTTCCAAGCTGTTCTTGGTTAGAAGATGATTTCAGCACATTCTTCTGTGAGTTTTGCTGCTCCAGGCATTTTCCTATGACCTTATTTGGATGTTTTTTGGAGCCATTCTCCATCTTTTTGATGTGTTTCTTAAACTATTCGTACCCAGAACTGTATACAAGACACCAAATGAGTCTAATGAAAAAAGAGTAAAATAGGATTATCACTTCCCCTTTCATGGAAGCTATGACCCTCTCAATGTAGCCACTAGATCATAGTAAGTTTTTCTTTTTTTTCCTTTGCTATGGATACCACATCACACTATTGACTCTGTGTTTGCAATCCACCAAAATCATAAGACCCCTTTTCAGAATAATTGATTTCTATATGTACCTCCACATCTTATCAATGTGAATTTGATTTTTGCACCAAATTCAACACTTTACATTTATCTGTACTGCATTTCATCTTGTCAGAGTCAATCCAATTTTCTATCCTGTGAAGATATATTTGGATCCTGATTCTGTCATCCAACATGTTAGCTCTGTATCATTTGAAATTGTGATCGCCATGCCATCTCTCCCTTTTATCCAAGTCACTGATAAAAATATTAAATGGCACAGGGCCAAAGTTCAGATCCCTATAGTATTTCACCAGAAATCCCTTTCCATACTGACACTGAACCATTAACAATGATTCTTTGACTCTGGTCATCCAGCCAGTTCTGAATTTATCTAATTGTATTGTCATCTAATTCATATTTCTCCATCTTTTCCACAAAATAGTAAATACGTTATCAAAAGCTTTGCTAAAATCTAGGTAAATTAAATATACAGTATTTTACTCCACATCAATTAATTCAGTATTCCTATTTTTAAAAAAAAAGGTTAGTCCAGAAAGATCTGTTCTTAATAAAGCCATGTTAGCTCTTTGAAATCACTGCTTCATTTTCTAAATGAATTCACTATCTCAAAGTTCTCTGACCTATAATTTGCAGACTCAGATTTCTGACCCATCTTTTTTTAAATAAGGCAAGGCAACATTTGCCTTTCTCTAGGATACATCTTCTATGTTATTTCAAATGTCATGACAGTCACTCAGCAATCACATCTACCAATTCTTTCTAGATGAGGATGCTGTCCACCTGGTCAAGGTGACTTGCGTTCACTGGGGTCAGCTAGGTGCTTTCTTATTTTCTCCTTACTCATTTGGGATATCAACTCCATGAGTTATTTTTGTACTGTCATCTCTATGGTTAAGTTCATTCTCCTCTGTGGAATAAATGGAAACAAAATAAGATTTAAGAAGCTCTCTTCCTTCCCTCTTTTGTCAGTTATCATTGTCTCATTTCCCCCTAGCAAATGTCCTTTCAACAATCAATCAATAAACACTTATTGAGCATCTGCTTTGTACCAAACACCATGCTGAGTATTAGGGATACAAAAAGAGACAAAAGATAGTCTCTGCCCTCAAGTGCTTACAGTCTAATAGATTGCAAGCTATCCCTCCTTTAAATCTCCTTTATCTCACAATTTAATTTTTTTTAAAGAACCTTTTTTTGTTGTTAGCTTCCTTCGTTCTGAACTTTAGCATTCTTGATACTTCTTGCGGTACCATATCATGCTATCCTCTGTACTTGGCCTTTCTTCCATCCTTTGTACATTTTTTAAAAATTCAGGTTCATTGATGAATTTCCTATGCATCCACAGCATAGCTCTTTTGAACAAATCTACCAGTTAATGAGAAATAGATCTAGAGCAGAATTTCCTGTTTTGATTTTTTTTATTCTTTTTCCTTTTTAAAGACAAAATTATCACTAAGGCAAGCCAAGACATTATTAGCTGCTTTGCTGCTGGAAGAGAGAGCTCCAACAAAGATCTGGATAATGTAAGTCCTGCACATCATGCCTCTCTGCCAGGCATGTGAACTGTTTCCCAAACTCCTCATTTATTCTTTCTTTCTGTCCAGGTGGTCTGTAGCATATTCTCATTATAAAATCACATCAGTTTCTGCCTCCTTTGACCTTCACTCAAATACTCTCCATCATGTTTTCCTCTTCTTGTTTCTGGATTTCCTCAGATGTATACCTTCTTATTACATAGTAGACATAGTCCAGTCATGAATTTCATCCCGTGAAGTCTCAGTGATACCTCAGAGGTCAACTATGCCTCCTTACTTTAGGACCGATAGTTCCCAGGAGGGGAAGCTCATATCTCAGACACTGCAAAAATCCAAATTAGTTACAGTAAGATTTCTGGCTTTTTCTTGCTGAGAGATAAATATGTCTCAGTCAGATCCATTATGTATTCTGGCTGTACACAATGGGTTTGTCTTCAGACATATTTATGCCCAAGAATATTATGTATTCTCTTTATATACCATGCAAGGTTAAATTTTTTGAAAATTTATATTTGCTTTTTATCATACAGACATGTAAGCGATTTATGGTCAAGCCTGATGAATCCGAATCAGTTGGTAAATGCTGGATTAACCCTATAAATTCTTGGGATCACTGGTTTATCCCTTGCTATTAATGAATAAGGTAAGAAATATTAGAATTATAAATTAAACCTATACATGTATAAGCAGAAATGTGTGTGTACATAAATGTATGCATATATGCACATATATCGGTATATCATTTTAGGAATTCAGACTCATAGCTATGTAATATTATTCTCAGCAATCCATTTTTTAAAAGGAAAACTCATTGAAAAATTTAAATGATAGATAATTTATGTGGATTGTTTTCTTATAGTTAAATCCATAGAAGTGTATTAAATAATCTACCTATGCTTATTGGTTATAAAAAGATCACAGGACACTGAGATTGCCTAATTTCTCCTCTTCAAAAATGCACTGGCTTAACCAGTCATAACGCCTTCATGCATCCTTTCTTCACTCTGTTCTTTAATGCCTCCAAAACCACATAAAAATATTGTCTGTGAATTAGAAGGCTTATGGATCACACACATATCTGGGGTAAGACAGTCTCCTAAACTGTACTCCTGGGTACTCGACAAGCTAAGGTGGATCTGATAGCATAGTATTGTGGGCTTGGTGCACCATTGTCCAATTTAGTACACATGCACACATGAGCCATTAGCCATATTAAGTCTATCAGGTGCAATTCCTAGCAAGACCTAGATATGTAGGTTCCATTCCAATTTCTGGTCAAGGGCACTTCCCATAGAGCTGCTCAGCATTCACCCAGGTGCAGAAGCCAGCCCAAGTATGAATTATTATTATTTTTTTAATCAAGTAACAGACACAGGTGGAGCAGCCGGGCTTTCTAATATTGCTGTGGCTTTGATAAATATGTTGCTGTTCCCTGATAACTTTGCCAAATCCTTTAATATCCTGCAGCTCAGTCCCTGATGTCTGGCTGTCGCAAAATGTGTGAAGGAAGACCAAATGTCAATAAAATCTCCCTGTCTGCCTCAACCCAATATATAATCAGCTTCAAGGGTAAATAAATGGTAAGTTAGTTATCCACTAGTAGGGAAGGGAGGGTCCTGTGCTCAGCCAGTTTCTACTTTTGTCTTCTGGTGGTATTGGACCAAAGCATGGGCTAGATTC
The DNA here is from genome assembly GCF_019393635.1 of Dromiciops gliroides. Classification (NCBI taxonomy): domain Eukaryota; kingdom Metazoa; phylum Chordata; class Mammalia; order Microbiotheria; family Microbiotheriidae; genus Dromiciops; species Dromiciops gliroides. The sequence goes on along the minus strand of NC_057863.1, from coordinate 280,294,345 downwards.
CTATCTATCCTGGTTTGGGTTGGGGGTAGGGAGGACATGTTTTTATCGTAGAGGGATAACTTGCAGTGCTTTTCTTATAAGACTGCCTGCCTGGCTTTCCAGCTATTGGTATCTTCCACTTGACTCCATTAAATATCCTCTTATCACACTGAATGCAGCCCTTCCCAGAGGTCTGGATGTTTTGCCCTGAGGGTGGATATTACAATCCAGGTGAGGTATGTGTCTGAGAAAACATTCTGGTGAGATTGGGATAGGGCCAGAAAGAATGCTAAAACAAAGAAGCATGGGTGTGTCTATTTATGCAACAGACAAGCAAGCAATCAAACAAGTATCAACCATGATTTGCTGGGCACTATGTTACAGAGACAAAGACAAAAAAAAGAAAAAAGAAACAGGCATGCCCTCAACAAGATTACAGTCACCAAGGAAAAGAAGTGTACATTTAAACATGGGCAGAATGGCCATCCACAAAATTAATATAGGTCTTGGGGTAAGGAGAAAGGCATTGTGAAAGAGAACTAAGAGACCATGTAATCCAACCCTACCAACCCTGTAACTCCACAGATATGAACATTAAAAACAGAATTTATCTACTTACAGTCACAGTGGTGAGTTAGTAGCAGAATAGAGACTAGAACATCTCCCAAGACCTCAGTTTCCATCAACTGGAAAATATGGGGATTGAGCTAGACAGACTCTAATGTTGCTTCCTGTTCTAAATCTAAGTCTCCTAAATCCCAAGGAAACAATCTTTCCATTGTATCAATCTTAAGGTGCTGTGTTAAAATAGAACTTTTGTAAATGAAATCATTTAAAATTTACTAGGGGAGCCTACTCACAGACACAGGAGGACACAGACTAGGAGAGAGTCTACATGCTGGGATTTTAGCAGCACCCAGCACCTCCAGATCCAAAATGTCTCCCCAATTCTGGTGCTAAAGGGTAGTGAATATCTGAAATTCCACTACCAGAGATTGATTCCTTTGGGTTAATCTTCTTTGTGTGTGTGTGTGTGTGTGTGTGTGTGTGTGTTTTAATGCTCTCATTTTAAAGAGCAAACATCCTCTGAAGGGTTAACACATTACTGTATTCAGTTGTCCCTAACACCTCAGGGTGAATTCATTGATTATATTCCTTTCCTCAGAAACAAGAGGGATAAGAAGCAGATTGAGAGATGAAGGGTATAGAGAGGATGCTGAGAAAAAAAAACTTAAAGGGAAAATAACTCCAAAAGGGGGAGGTAAGATATGCTGAGGGCAAGCTACACTGACTTCATAATTTGGCTATATAAAGGCATCTTTTGCTGAATCCTTTTGTAAAGTCTTCTCATGGATTTGACATGTATTTACTGAGTAACTAGTATAAGAAGGGTACAATGCTGGGACTATACAAGGATGTAAAGTGTAATAGGATTCCATCCTTGACCTCAATTTAATAAGGGAAATGGAGACACCTGTGAAATCCTCCAACTTAGCTGTTTTGTGAATTCAGATTTTTCCTACAGAAAGTGTGGGTTTTAAGGTGAAATATGCTTATCATAGTAATAACAATGGCATTATAAAGTGCTTTTTGCCAATGAGGATCCAAAGTGGAAAAACATTCTTTTGAGGGGGTGGTGGGGAGGCAAGATGATGACTTTTCTTTTTCTTTTTGAAAAACTAAATGTTTACTTGGTGGTTTGTTTTTTTGTTTTGTTTTGTTTTTTGTTTTTTTAACATCATTGTTTCTACCATGAAGTGGTTGTTGGAAGCCATCATTTCCCAATGATGCCTCCTTCCTCACCATAGAATCCTCCCCTACAATGAAAAGCTATAATTAAGCAAAACAAAGCAACATGTTGGCCATGGATGACATATGCCTCTTTCTGTACTGATGGCCTACCACCTGCATGCTAAGAGGAAGGAAGCATGCAGTCATTTGTCAGACCTCTGAAGTCACTGTGCTGATTAGAGTTATGGTCTTTCAGTGTTATTTTCCTTCACATTATTTTGGTCATTGTGTAAACTGTTTTCCTGGCTCTGCTTACTTTTTTCTGCATCAGCTCATACAAATCTTGAAAAAATGTTTTTGAGGGGAAAAAAGGTAAAGAGACTTTCTCTGAGTTATTTTTCTGTAACCTTATTTCAGGCCCCATGAACATTTCACAACTGGATTCTGGCTTAAGCTTGTACTGGGATTGACATGAACACCAGTTAAGTGCTAAAACTGAGCTATACCTTAAGGATTTGTACTCAGTAGTGTACATACTCCCTCCATGTCACAGCCAATACATGCTTTGGCTGAAGGCCTTTCCTGAGTCCCCGAATCCACAAAATTCATCAGAAATAGAAATTCTGGGAATGAACCAATTTAACAAGGACGGGACCAGTGATACAGAGGAAGACTGCTTGAATTAGAATGGGAGGACCTGGCATTAAATCCTAGTTCTGATACTTAAATTTTATGTGACCCTGGACAAGTCACCCAAATTTTCTGGGGCTGAAGTTTCTTATCTATATGTGATTACCCCCCCACCCCACCCCCCCCCAATTGCCAAACTCACACTGGAAAGTTGGGATACCTAGAAGATTACCACTTTAGGTCTGAGATACTCTTTGAGTCCTTGCTCTTAAAATTGTAGTTCATAAGCCCCGAGTGATGCCTTTAACCTTTAATAATCAATCAGAACACGTTTACTAAGACGGCATCATAAAACGGTTACAAAATATCCTTCCCATAAAACTGGAGCACAATATCCCAGAAGGGAGCAAGAGCTTCTCAAGAGCTGGGTTCTTCCATATCAGAGTTTTCCCCTGTCTCAGTTTACTCATTAGAGAGTCTACCTTGTTTTGTTTTTTTAAATCATCAGAGCTTGGCTGATCCTTCTGCTAATCGATGGCTATCCACTCTGTAATTCCATCAAATTTGACTAAAGAACTTTTTTCATTCCTCCTAAAGGAGGAATAAAGTATAAATAAACTCTTCATATTTCATCTAAGAACCTAACCCTTTGTCTATGTCATCTACCCCTTACATTTCTGTAATTTCATCAATCAAGTTGGGGGGGGGGCAGAGATTGATTATGGATTCCCTGATCAGTACCCACCCTCCCATTATATAAAAAATAAGGAGGTTAATTCTGTGACCCCATAATCTTTTCCAGCTTTGGTAGCACCTTCTAAAACTTGTGCTTTGTTAGTATGGTCTTCTTTTAGAACCAAGAGTCACCTGTATGCCACAGCAAAACATTAGAGCAGGACTTTAGGGGAGAAGAACTAAGTAAGTAAAACAAAAAGGAACCTATTACCAATGGCACACTCTGGTGGGAAGCACTATCAGATTTCAAACTAACACAGAAGCTGAGAATTCTAATTTTGTCGTCTTCCTATTTCCTAAGGCTAGGTGGATCCATAGTAATTCTTGACCCTTATGTCTGCTGAGCTATAAGACAGGAATAAAAATGGAGACTGGGCTTGTGATTTCCTTGGCTTAGAGAACTCTCATTTGAAGAAGCTCCCTCTACCAATACAAGTTGGCATCTTCTAAGCAACTTATAGTCTTGGAGAATTACAAAAAATACTGAGAGGTTAGATTACTTGCTCCAGGCCATACACCTTGGTTGTTGTCTTATGTTCTTGAAGAAGACTAAAAATAACCTCACTATGTTAGGGTAAAGGTATGGTGTGTCCAAATATGACTGAACTGAGCTCAGAAGCCTCTACCACACATCAGGCACAAATAGTCCATATGAACGTTTGGAGTGGAGATGTCTCTAAATTTGCATATTTTGCTTTTCTTTTGAGCTACTGCAATTCGTTTCATTCAGAGTACAGCCTTCTTTGATGTGGGCACATCATGTGGGATGGGTCTATGGCAGTGTCTCCCAGGTCTCACAATCTATTCCAAAATTCTTCAGAGAGAACTTGAGAGTGTCTTTGTATCCTTTCTTTTGACCACCATGCAAAGGCCTGCTTTCTGTGAGTTCTCCGTAAAATCATCTTTTAAACAAATGTGCCTTTGGCATTCAAACCAGGTGGCTAACCCATTGGAGTTGTGCTCTCTGCTGTAGAGTTTGAATGCTCGGCAGTTCGGCTCAAGAAAAGACCTTAGTGTCCATTGCTTTGCTTTGCCAGGTAATCTTCTGAATCTTCCTAAAACAATTTAAATGGAAGAGATTCCATTTCCTGGCATGGCACTGCTATATTATCCAGGTTTCACTGGCATACAACGAGGAGGAACTTCAATCATGGTCTTTCTGACTCTCCAGTCGCTAAGCCATGCTGTGTCCTAGGGGAACATAGGGAACATAGAGAAAGGATTTAAACCTTTTTCTGCTGTTACTCACTTACTTAATCATGATGTTCCTGCATATGACAGATAGATATACAGTATACAGGGGAAAAAAAGAAATTTGGAAGCTCAGTGAAAGGAAATTTATTCAAAGAATTTATTCACTAGCCAATGGGCTAGTGAAGTTCTTTATCCCCTGCTCAGGCAATGGGAAGGCAGAGAATAGTTCCTAATGAACAATTGTCTCTTGGTTCTGGCTCAGGTTGGTTATGGAGTTGAAATACTACACAGGGGAAAAAAGGGAGGGGGGAGAACTTCCAAGGATGAAGCAATTTAAGCTGTTCTGGCAGGTCTTGTTCAACCTTCAAAGGGTCCATTCTCCAGTTTCAACTTTTACCAATTCCCTCTGATTCTATTTGTGATGCAAGAAATGTGACAATATGATTTTAAGTGGGGCAAATGAGTCATCAGCCACTTGCCTCCAACAGTCCCTTGTCCATTGGGCAGAGGAGAGAACAAGAAGAAGAGGACCTAATATCCTATAAAGAAGCTTTCAAGGAAGCACTGGTGATTAGTGAGTATAACTTTGGAAAGCTCAACATATACCCAAGTAATATCCTTATAATACTGATTTACTCCTCTCTGTAATTGGATGTCACAATTAAAATAAATAGTTTTAATATTACACTTGAGTTTCCTATTAAAGTTCATGGTAGACGAGTCTTAATTGGAAAGTCATTAATGGCTCCATATCAGCTTTGCTGAATTTCTCCCCCAACCCAGCCCTTTCTTTCTTTTTTAAGCAGACCTGTTGTCATGGCCCTTAGTGAGTGCTGAGTAAAGGGATCCTAGATCTCTCCCTTGAGCTCTGGTCTTGCATTTCTAAATGCCTGCTAGACATTTTCAACTAAATGACCTGGTCAGCATCCCAAATTCATCATATCCAAAACTAAATTCATCATCTCCAACTACCCCATGACCCTTTATACCCTAGCCCAAATCAATCCCTCCTTTCTGGTTGGGCAGCCAGATGGCACAGTTGATACATTTGCCAGACCTGGAGTCAGGAAGAACAAAGTTCAAATCCAGCATCCAACACCGCAACTCACTTAACATCTGCCTGCCTCAGTTTCCTCAACTGTAAAATCGGGATAATAATAGCACCTACCTCCTGGAGTTGTTTCAAGGATCAAATGAAATAATAGTTGTAGGGGGCAGGTAGGTGGCACAATGGATAAAGTGCCAGCCCTGGATTCAGAAAGACCTAAGTTCAAATCTGGCCTCAGACACTTGACACTTACTAGCTCTGTGACCCTGGACAAGTCACTTAGTCCTCATTGCCCTGAAAAAAAAATGGAAAAAAAGAAAGAAATAATAGTTGTAGAGTGCTTAGTACAGTGCTTTGGCACATAGTAGGTGTTTAATAAATGCTTAGTCTTTTCCCTTTCCTTCCTTACCCCATTCCCTGTTACTATTGGGTTAACCTGATGATCCTATAAGATCTCAGCAGCTTTGGTATTCCACCTCATCATTACCATTACCTCTCTAATTGAAACTCCGATGAATTCCATGAACTCCAAATCTCCATTTAAGGGAGAGAAACCAGCTCAGACATCTCATTTCTCTCTGAATAACTTTTCTACCATGCTGGGTGGTTGAACACCTTCTCCCTCTACCTTTCCCCACTTTTTCATCTTCCTTTTGTGATTTGTCTTCTCCCATCAGATTATTAGTTCCTTGAGGGAAGGGTGTGTCTTTCTCTTTTTATATTTGTATCCCCAGAGGTTACTACAGTGCCTGGCACATAGTAGGTGCTTAATAAATGGTTACTGGCTATTGATTACTTGTCAGTGGCACCACTGTTTTCCTAGTCACTTATGTTGGAAACTATGAAATTATCTCTTACTTCTCTTTCTCCTTTGTCCTCCTCCTACATTTAATCATCAATTTGTCAATTCTTCCATAACAACCTTTCTTGCATCTGTCCTTTCCATTCTTTCTGCCACAACTTTGATCCCGGCTTTCATCCACTCACCAGGACTATATCAGTAGACTCCTAATAAGCATTCCCAACTCTTCTCCCTCCAATGAATCATGCAGGGTACCTCCTAGGAAAATGAATATTCCTAAAGGTCAGCTCTGATATCACTCCCATGTTAAAGAAATTTCATTGTCTCCTCATCATTTGGTATATTAAACTCATATTCTTTAATCCAGCATTCCATATCCTCCACTATATGGCCCCAACTTGCTTTTAAAGCCTTTACAACCTTTTATGATTAGACTATTCTTTCTTCCTTGAATAAATTCTATATTCTCCCACTTCTATGTCTTTGTTCCAACTGTTCACTATGCCTGGAATGACCACCCTTTCACCATGTTCACCTCTTGAAGGTCCAGCTCAAATACTGACTTCTCTCTGAATTTTTAGTTGGAAGTGGCTTCTCCATTGTCTGAACTCTTATGTTACTTTATACGACTCTCATGGTATTTATTTTCTACCTCCCTAATCTCTGCTACTAAGCTATTAAGGTGATTTTCCTAGAGCTTGGTCCAACCATGTTTCCCTGCTACTCAATAAATTTCCGTGGTTTCGTATGGCCTCCAGGATCAAGTAGAACATGCAAAGCCCTTCATTACCTACCCACTCCAACCTTTCCAGTCTTCTTTACAACTTGCTCCCAACATGCCCTCGATACAGTACTCCTGCCTGTTCTATAAACAAGACACTCCATCGCTTGGCTCCAGGCATTTTCTCTGGTTGTCTTCCATGCCTGGAATGTTCTCCCTCCCCCACCTCATGTACTGACCTCTCAGGCTTCCTTTAAGTCCCAACCGAAATCCTATCTTTTATTGCTAGCCTTCCATAAGTCCTCTTAATTCTAGCGCCTTCCCTGTGTTAATTATTTCCATTTATCCTGTATATAGCTCACTTTATATATTTATTTGCACATTATCCCCCTCATTAGACTGTAAGTTCCTTGAGTACAGGGATTGCCTTTTGTCTCTTTTTGTATAACCAGAGGTCAGTACAAGTGCCTGGCACATAGTAGAACTTAATAAATGTTTATTATTGATTGAGTGAAGTTCCTTGAAGAAATGGTATCTTATTCATCTTTGTATTATTCCCATCAACTAGTATATTATAGGTGCTTATTAATTCCTTGTGGATGGATGGCTAGGTTAAGGAAATGTATGGAATGGATGGAATACTGAGTTCCTAAGTCTTGGTAAGATTAACAAGGATCCCTGAAAAACTAGGAAGAATTAAGCCACAGGGCTGATCCTAACCACTGGGGAAATAGGTAGTTGTTAACAGTATGATTAAAGGAGCTCCACCCACCTCAGAATATCACCATTAGAGACCTATCATACCACCCTCCTAGTCTGTCCATCCTGAAATTCCTACCATTAACATCACTAATAGTTTATACAAAGGAGTGAAGTTGAAGAAGAAAAGGGAAGGGGAGAAATTCTCTCTGTTTAAAAATTCTCACTGGGAATTACCTGGGAGAAAGACCTTCCAAATCTCACCCATTAATACATTATTCTTTTTCTTCTTTTTTTTTTTTTTTAGTAAGGCAATTGGGGTTAAGTGACTTGCCCAGGGTCACACAGCTAGTAAGTGTTAAGTGTCTGAGGCTGGATTTGAACTCAGGTACTCCTGACTCCAAGGCCAGTGCTCTATCCACTGCGCCACCTAGCTGCCCCAATACATTATTCTTAATAATTACAATTCACACTTACATAGTGTCTTACAGTTACAAATTACTTTATATGCATTTTACTACTTGGTCTTCATAATGACCCTCTGAGGTAGACAGTGCGAGTATTATTATCCTCAGTTTCCACATGAGTAAGGCTTAGGGTGGTTGGGTTATTTGCCCAAAGTCACATGGCTTATAAATGATAAAGACTGGAGTCAAAGCCGGTTCTTCTAACTTTAAGTTCAGTTCCCTTTTCCATTTCAGGCAGCCTCTCATTACCATGGATTAGTTTAACAAATTAGCTAATTATCACAGCACTGAAAGTGAAAGATAAAATGCCTAATAGTTGGTAGAAGGAGTGCTAGGATGGAAAATGAAGGGAAGGGCAGCCACAAACCCTGAGTAGCAGCATAGGACATCTACTGGAGAGGGTAGGCCCTAAGGAGAGTCTCACTGAGTATCCTGGTCTGTTTGGGGAATTTAAAGGTGGGCTAAGGGGCACAATTGGTGTCTGGCCTATCAGATTGGCTAATATGACAAAAAAAGTAAAATAATAAATGTTGGAAAAGCTGTGGAAAAATTGGAACACTAATGCATTGTTGGTGGAGCTGTGAACTGATCCAACCATTCTGGAGACCAATTTGGAATTATGCCCAAAGGGCCATAAAGCTGTACATACCCTTTGACCCAGCAATACTACTTTTGGGTCTTTTTCCCAAAGAGATCATAAAAAAGGGGAAAGGACCCACATGTACAAAAATATTTATAGCTTCTCTTTTTGTGGTGGCAAGGAATTGGAAATTGAGGAGATGTCCATCAATTGACTGAACAAATTGTGGTATATGAATATAATGGAATTCTATTGTGCTGTAAGAAATGATGAGCAGGTGGAGTTCAGAGAAACCTGGAAGGACTTGCATGAACTGATGATGAATGAGATGAGCAGAACCAGAAGAACATTATACACAGTATCATCAACATTATGTGTTGATCAACTATGATAGACTAGATTCTTCTCACCAATCCAATGGAACAAGAAAGTTCCAAAGGACTCATGATGGAAAAGGCTCTCCAAATCCAGAAGAAAAAAAAAAGGAACTGTGGAATATGGATGCTGATCAGACCATACTATTTCTTTTGTTTTTGGTGCTGTTGGTTTTCTGATTTGAGCTTTTTCCTTTGTGCTCTGATCCTTCTCATATAACATGACTAATGCAGAGATATGTTTAATCTTATTATGTATATATAACCTATATCAGATTGCCTGCTATTTAGGGGAGGGGGGGAGGGAGGGGAGGGAGAGAGAAAAATTTGAAATTGGAAATCTTATATAAACAAATGTTGAAAATTATTTCTACATGTAACTGGAAAATAATAAAATAATTTTATTTAAAAAAACAATTGGTGTCTGGGATAAATATGTCAAAGGAAATGAAGATGGAATTTTTACAATAAAATGCTTGTATCAGGGTTCCCTTCTGATATGAAGGACCTAGTCATACTTTAGGGACCTCTGGTTTCTTGTGTAATTATCCAGAGCCATCTGATTTGGGAACTTCAGTATCTGGTACTCCTTATTTCCCCTTACAAGCATATGGGCCCACAAGGCCATAAAATTATTAAATGTTTTAAATAGTTTTATTGACAAGTTAATGAAAGTATATAGAATTCAGAGTTGAACTCACCACCAATGACCAACATTCTTTCAAAGACCAGTACATTCTTACAGTAGTGCCTTGTGGAGGGACAAAGTTGGGATAATTACCTTGATGCTCCTTTTCATGGTTCCTCCACCTGTGCCTCTTTGCTTGCCTTTAAAAGTACTCAATTGTCACTGATATCTGAAGCTCATTACTGCTCTCCATCAGTACTCTGACCTGTTGGCATCTTCTGTAGCCCCTAAAAAGCTCAGCTCTTCTCTGCCACTTTCCTTGTGTTCACATCTCTTCCAGCAGATGGTGCTCATCATCCATTTGCTTTCCATTGATTGACTTGCTCCACTGACCTCTCTGTGGTTTGGCTCTTCTCCAGCAGATGGTACTCATCATTCATGGGCTTTTCTGTCACTCAGCTTCTTACTTTTTGCAGTCCAGCTCTCTACCAGTAGGTGGCATTCATCCCTTTTCCCAGGGGACCAGCTCTTTCACCTCTTACATGGGACAATCTCTTAGTGACTGAAAAAAAGCATACATGCATCATTCTTTGGACTTCTTTTGTTTATTGTTCCTCATAGCTTTCACATGGTGAACTTCTTAAGGAAGGGTGAAGGGTAGTTGATGGTACTGATCTTTTTTTAAAAAACTATTCCAGTGATTCTCTGTCTTCAAACCCATGAAGGCTTGTGATGCTTCAGTACCATTTGCCTATTCTTTCCTTAGCAACTTAGTACTCTCTCTTCTGCCAGGGAACTAAAGAATTCAAGGGAACATCCCTCATTCACTTTTCAACTTTCTATTTCACCTTTTTTTTTTTTCCTGAGGGAGTTGGGTATTCAAAATACACAAGGCTTCTTCTAATGACCCAAGGTGAAATAGAACCAAATCCTGCATGTGCAGGTAACCCGATTCAGGGAAGGGTGAAAAATTTATAATATCCACTTTACTGATTTCACAGTTTTACCCAGAACCAGTCCTACTGGATTATGGTATATAAATACCTAATTGTGGTAAAATAGGTTGTTAACTTTTTACCATGGCCTGAGGCTGAAGGAAGAACAAACTGGCCTCAAAGAAGAGACATGAAAACAAAACTTCCCATGTTTCTCTGTAGAGGTTTGGGTACATGGACCTTTAAGAGATCCCAGTGTGATTTCTATAACCCTAATTTAAACCATGGAACTCTGCATCTTGTGTTCATATTCCCAAATAGTACTGGTTTCCTCATCTGTAAAATGAGGGAGTTGGACATCATCATCATCATCTAATATATGTACATAAATGTAAAATATTATGTGTGTATGTATGTGTATTATTTTGAGGTTTGCAACCTGCTTTACAACAGAGGTGTCAAACTCATGGCCTGTGGGCCAGCAGTCAAAGCTGGGCAAACCAGATTAAAATTTGACTATACATACTATGGATTTCATAAACTCCTCAATGAGAGGAAGGGGAAAAGTAGAACAGAGATTCTGTCTCTTTGGGAAACTATGGGGGACCTTTGGAGTCCCATCTATGATAAGCGTTCTTAGTTCAACACAGTGTCCTTAAGGAGCCCACCAAGGTTGTATTTCCTAGGAAAGGGGCCTAGTTTTTTTCTGGAAAAAAATAAAACACTTTAGAGGTTACTATAAAATCACATTCCTCTCCCTACCCCAGCCTAGACTTAATTGGAGTTCATATTCTGTTCTTGGCATTTATAAAGCACATTTCTGAGACTCTAATTACTAATTCTGTGACCTTATGAAAGCCACCTAACCTTTATGAGCCTCTGTTTCCTCCTCTGTAAAGTGGACAATCATAATACCTACCCTTGATATATTTCAGATTATTTTAAGGAATCATTTTGTGTGTGGTACTTGAATGTAATGGAATGTTGTTGTATTTTAAGAAACAATGAGGGGCAGCTAGGTGGCATAGTGGATAAAGCACCAGCTGCAGATTCAGGAGGGCCTGAGTTCAAATCCAGCCTCAGACACTTAACACTTACTAGCTGTATGACCCTGGGCAAGTCACTTAACCCTCATTGCCCCACAAACAAAAAGAAAGAAAGGAAGGAAGGAAGGAAGGAAGGAAGGAAGGAAGGAAGGAAGGAAGGAAGGAAGGAAGGAAGGAAGGAGGGAAGAAAGAAAGAAAAGAAAAAGAAAAAGAAACAATGAGCATGATGAATTCAGAGAAGCATGGGATGACTTACATGAACTAATGTGAAATGAAGTAAGCAGAACCAGGAAGACAATATGCACCATGGCTACAACAATGTAAATGGAAAGATTGATCAGCACAAAAGAATTGAAACTGAATATCATGAAATTATAAAGAATAAAACTGGCTATAAAGAAGTGATATAAAAAGATAACTTCCCTTGTTTCTCTAAAAGAGGTCAGGGTCCATGGACATAGAATATGCATATAAGATCAGGTTGGTTTTTAAAAAATTATTATTAGTTTTAATGCCTTTTCCCCTCTTCTTTTTGTAAAAAAAAATCTTTGTTATGGGGGATCATTCTCTGAGATGCAGAGGGCAGGGATAAAAAAAGGATCAAAGAAAAAAAATTTTTTAAGAGAAGAAATATCTTGTAAACCATGAAGTGTTGAAATATGAACTGTCACTATTATTATTACCAGGGAGTTGCAGCAGGCCATTTCTAATAATAATGTGGCAAAATGGCCAGGATGCCAATGAGTGTCCTCTCGACATTTTAGACATTCAACAAAACCCTGTCCTCTCACTGTGGACTCACAGATTTGATCTCAGCTTAGGAAACAAACTGAACTGTGAGATGGGAAACATTTAGCTATTTGATCTCTCAATTGTTCAATTTGTTTTGAAGTAAAAAAGTATCACTCTAGTCAGGTGACCTGGATTCTGTTGTTTTTTATCCTTCATTCTGGAAGAGAACCAATGATATCAGGAGGGTGATGCCTTAACTTGCAAGTGAATTGGATTTAAGTGAAGCAGAGCTGGGCAAAGTCATAAGCCTCACTCTCTCCTCCTGAGTCATTCAGAGTCCAGTGGCAAGACACTGGTCAGGATAACTGGCAATGGCCCCAGACCTGGATTCTAGTGTTTATCAAAACTTCAAATCAGTTTTGTGACCTTGGATAAATTAGTTAGCCAGTTTAGGTCTCAATTTCTTCATCTATAAAATAAGGTTAGATTTCCCAGGCTCTTTCTATCTCTGAAATGCCACGAGGCTTAATTTAATGTCCCTCTAATTGTAGTGTAAAACACCCACTGGTCAATGGACATGCAGAGGTTTGTTTGGGGGGGGGTTCCCCCATAATAGTACCGGCAGGTCTAGATTTTTAATTGTGTGTGTGCCGTAGGCAGCTGTCTAGTTACCACAATGAATAAAACAATGAAGTTGATCTGCCTGTCTGAAAGGTAGTGAATGCTGCCAATAGCCACGCCGAGGCTGACCATAGGCAGCTGATCAAAACAAGGAGAAGCAGTGTTTGAGGCAGATTCATTACGCTGCAGTTGTACGGAAAGGAGGCAAATCCAGAGAGCCACGTTATGCACAAGCGGATCCATGTAGCTCTAGGGGAGTGTGTGTGTGCGCGCGCGCCGAGTTGCTTCTGTGTGACTCTGTGTCCCCTTGCATGTGTCCTTGGGGAAATCATAAACCAGTTTGTGTTACAAACTGCCCAAATTATTGGGCAGAGGAAACACTAAAAGACTGGATGATAATTTCTGTTACAAGCTTGGCAACAGGTGCTTCTTGACAACACAGTGTGAGCCCTTGTCTCTTCCTGTGGGGGTGCCCGGGGCAGAGGTGACTGGACCTTTGCAGCCAGAGCTCAGGGGACCTCGGTGAGCTATGAGTAAGAAGAAAGCCTCACCCTAAACCCCAAATAGTTGCCGACCGCTGAAAATTCTCCCCTGAACGTAATGCGTAATCAGAAAGCTGCCCTTACCTGCCCCCTGTATAACCCTGTCTCGTATCCTTTAACCTAATGCTTTACCTTCCTGTTGAAATACGATTACCCCGGGTAAGGTATGCATTTAAACTGTTAACATATGTCATGCTGTAGGAAACAAGGGGTTAACGGCCTGCTGCTCTAGCCTGGGGCCGAGGGATATTGATCCACATGACCTGGTCCATAGGTGGAGACAGGACTGGAGGTCATGGATTTAGCAGGGTTCATGGTATGGCTTTTCAAAGAGCAAGAAACAGAAGCGGAACAGAGAGACAGAACAACATACCGATGGCTGGATTGTACCAATGGCTCCTACAAGGCCAGTTCAGTCAATTAGCTGGAAAAGGCCATAGGCAGAAAACACGGTATCGGGGAGCGACTGATGAACAGAACAGTCCGGCATGGCACTATGTCCCTCTGTCCTCGGAGTCATTCCTAGGACTTTTACCTTGGACAGACCGCGGATGAGAATGCTCCGGAGGATAGAATCTAGCAAAGAGAGGAGTCCTGGATCGCGGAGGGCTACAAAGAAGGGTTAGGCCACGCTGATTTCAGAGCCCGGCGAGATAGACCCACCAAATCTCCATAAATCGATTTATAAACATGAAGCTGTGTCATAAACCCCAACGTCCCAGCCCCGAACACGTTCACAAGAGCCAAAGTACAAGTTTGCGTCTTTGACCCCTTGCAGCCAGGGGTGTCCTACTCTGGGAGAAAATTATTTGAACATATTTTTCAAAGAGGTACATGAGAAACCTAGTGCCATTGGCCACTGGGTGCTGGGGACTTTGTTGGGCTGACAGCGAACGCTGTCTTCTTAAGTGGCTGCCGAGGCCCATGAAAGAGCCAAAGGCAAATGGGCTGTAGAGATGGAGAAATAGAAATTAGATCTCAAGATGGTTTTAATTCCACGCTCCTAAGTACTGGGAAGCAAGCCTGAGTGGGGGCGGCGGAGGTAGGGGGGATGATTTAGAACACTGAGATGTTTATGGTTGACTGTGCCCCTTTAAGCCTGAGCAGGCTGATTGAGAATTCCGTAAACAATCACCGAGAAGCCTTGAGATAAGGAGCTGAACCATCTAAAGGGAGAGGAATAATAGCACTGAAGACAAGAGAATCTCTCAGCCACATGGAAATTATTCAGTGCATAAAGGCCCCTATGCCCGCATGTGCTTCATAGCTGAACAAAAACATTCCCGGTGCACGAGAAAGTGGGTTTAGAACGAGAACAGGTTTTCTTAACTTGCCTTTCTGGTCTATAAATTAATGCTTCAGACCTCTGCTTTGGAGACAGCATCACCCCGTAGGTCCGATCAGAAGGAAGAGTCCAGTATTAGCATGAATGTTCAGAGTTGCCTGCCTGCCAATTGTCTATAGCCCTTTCACGACTCCCTCAGCAACAGTGTCCTTACAGGGTGCACCAGCCAGCAAGAAGCAAATAACAGTCAGAGCAGCGGCCCTGACCTTGGGGGCTGAGGGACAGCAGAGGAAGAGAGGAGAAGGGAGGGGGAAATATCTCCATAATGAGCAAGTTTATCCAGTGGCAAGACCTGTGAAGCAGATGGCAACTCGAATATCCCTTCAGAAAATATAGGGAAGACATCTCTCTGCCCTGTCCCTTTCCTCCTCTTCCCATACCTCCTAGCCCCATAGGGCAGTGGTTCTGCCCTGGGAATACAAGGAAAATTATTAACTCCCAGGACTTCTAAACTCTTGAGGAGCTCTGGAGAAGCCTAGTCAGAGACAGAAAGGGTTTTAAAGTACAATCTGAGGTGACAGGATTCAAATTAAAACAAATTTCGCCAAGTCTGCACCTCATTCTAAATACCTGTTGTAATAATAAATGTGATCAACAAAGCAACCAATAAGGCAGTTGACCAGGGCTTTCAGCTTATTTCTCCATTTGTTTTTTTTTTAAACAAATTTGTATTTTAAATTTGAGACTTTTTAAAAAGCATTTGGAATTAAGGGGGACTAAATCTTTTAGGAAATAATGATTTTTTTCTTTCCATCTTTATCATATTCTTCATGCACCATCCTAAGTTCCAGATGGAAAAATGAAAAGGCCTTTAGTAAGCACTTAGAATGTTGTGCAAGTTAATTGGGGGAAAAGTAAAATAATTTGACACATAATGAACCTCAAATCTTTCTATATCTCTAAAAATGTTTAATGTATAATAAGTTCTCATGCTGAAATCATTTGTTTTATACTATTGGGCAATGAGTTCATGATATTTTTAACATTTTTTAATTCCTCGTTGTGGAACTATGCTTTTGTCACATCAAATAGTAAGATACTTTTGACATATAGTCTGTTTTCTCCAAGTCTAGCCTTGATTATAGCCATAGGTTTTAAATCAGGCAAGTGCTCAGATTACTGAAGTATATTTATTGCCATCTCTTGGATAAATTTCTTAACCTTTTTTGATATGTGGCATGGTACAAAGTGGCATTGCAGCATTCCACTTGGGAATTTCTATAGTTTTGGAATAGTTCTGCTTCATAGTATATAATTATATTTATCAGAGTTCATCATTCCCTCAATGAGAGACAGGACTCCTGGATTCACTAGAAGTTAAAAAAAAAATCCCTAAAACATTTTGTGTGTGTGTGTGTGCAGATATTTTATAATCTCATAAAGATGTCCAAATCTTATAGCATCACCTGAACATTTTTTGACATTTTGGTATAGCCTTCAATGAAAAAGTGAATTTCCACCAGTAAAAACTACCTTTATCCCCAAAATTTAGTACTCTAATCTTTGTATTGTTTTATCTATAAGAAACTTTTTTAAAAATTCAGTCATAATTACTAGCTGCTTCTTTTTTTCCTCCTCCTCCTCCTCTTCCTCCCTGGTCTTCTTGCTGTTATTCCAAATCCCCCCCAAAATGGATTCCAATGACAATATATTGACTTAGAAAACCACAAATTAACATTATCTAAGTTGTAGTGCATTTTTCTTTGTTTTTTTAACAAACATTTCTTCCTTGCATTTTAATCTGTTTGTCTTGAGTTTGACACCCCTTCCATAGAAGAATCAGTAATAGTGTCTCCACCTACCAGGTCTCTGAAGAGCTTTGTTTATTTTCTTTTATTTTCCTTTTTTTAAAATTTTCATTTTTAATTACAACTGTACAACAGACCACTTTATTCTTGCATCTTCTCAATGGTTTCTTCTTGATATTTGCTCTTCTCCTTTACAACTTGTCGGGATTTGGCTTTACGCTCAAGAATCTTTTTACGATCTTTGTCCAGTTTTAGTCTGGTGATAACTATCATACTAGGGTGAATACCGACATGGACAGTTGTGCCGTTAGCTTTTTCACGCTGCACACGCTCAATGTAGATGACGTATTTCTTTCTGTAAACCTGCACTACCTTGCCAATTTGCTGGCCTTTGTAGTGTCCACGAACAACCTGGACCTCGTTGTCCTTCCAGATGGGCATGGAGCGGACGTTGTATTTCTGCCTCAGCTCCATGGAGAGTGGGGACGACATGATCTTGCGCCGGATGTGCGAGGGCGAGTTGAAGTGTCTCTTGCGGTTCTTGCTGCGGTCCGAGGTCACGAAGGGATTGAACTTCGTTTTGGCTGCACAAACTGGACCACCCGAAAAGGGACGCATTGCGCCGTCGCTTTGTTTATTTTCTGAGGACTGGGTGGATTTACAGCAACAAATTTTGAGTTCTTAGTGTTTGTGTTTTTCAATGTTGAGTGTGCATGTGCGTGCATACGTGTGTGTTTTAATTTTTTTAACAAATTTTGCTTTTTTCTCCAGTGCCTACATTTCATCATAGGCTTGAATGATCCCCGAAATATCAATAGTGGCTGCAGTATCTGCTACAGTTATTGAAGCATATTCTTTAAGAGTTTTTGGATGTTTCCTTGGAGTAATAGCCATCCTTAAAAACCAAAGAATTAAAAACACAATGAGAGAGAGCAATGAAAAACATGTGTATGCCATGAAATCCCACACTCAGATGACAGAGAACTAATGGTGGGGAAAACAATTGAATCAGATTTCATCCTGTCAAGGTCAGACATTCCGACTCAGTCTAGTGTCAGTAAAAGTACACACACACACACACACACACACACCCTCAGAAATGTTTATGTCAGAAAATGAAAATATATGAAAATAATTGCTTGTCTCAAACAATCCCATTCACCACTGTACCATGTGCCGAGCACTGTGCTAAGTAAATGTAGCCAGCACAAATAGGAAAAAACATAAAAGAATATAGTTACTGCTTTCAAGAAGCTCAGACTATAATTGGGGGAGACAACATATATATGTGTTGCTTAGAATACATGGGGGTTTCTGCCCCCACAGGAGTGTCCTTCTCTCATTAGGAAAGGGAAAATAGGCCTAATGGTTGGAGATGAGGAGAGTTTCTGTGTACAACCAGAGAGGAGAAAGGGGAAGATGGAATTGGTAGAAAGTTTGGGGGTAGGTCTTATGGAAGTGGGGGTAGCTAGGTAGCACAGTGGATAGAGTACTGGGCCTGAAGTCAGGGAGACTCATCTTCCTGAGTTCAAATCTGGCCTCAAACACTTACTAGCTGTGTCACTTAACCCACTTTGCCTCAGTTTGCTCATCTGTAAAATGGAAACACACCAGAGAAGGAAATGGCAAGTCGCTTTATTATCTTTGCCAAGAAAACCCCAAAGACTGTCCATGGGGTCACATAGAGTTGGACACCACTAAAAAAACAACAGTCTGGAACAGGGAAGTTGGGTCAGTCAGTCAATAAATATTTAAGCACCTCCTCCTATGTACTGACACTGTGCTAAGTATTGGACATGCCGTTACAGTGGTTCCCCAAATCCCTCCTTACTTTACTTTTCCTTTGCTTTTAGTCATGATGTTCCCTGGATCTGGAACACTCTTCCCCCAGGCCCATTATCCAGCTCTTCAAGGCTGAACTCATACATCATTAACTTCATGCACCCTTCCCTGATCCCTTCTAGCCAGAAATGTTGCTCTGTCCTCTCTTCATTCACATAGCTTTTACTTAGACCGGCAGATATAATTGTCACACTGTTTGGGACCTTAAGCTGGGACCTTAATGATAATCGATCCCAATTTTAGAGATGAAGAACTGAGACCCAAAGAGATGGGAGTGAATTGCCCATGCTAACATAAGTGTCAAATCCAGGATTCAAACCGAGGCCCTCAGATTTCTCTGACTCCAAATACAACACACTTTCCCTGGCACAGTGGCACTCGCCCTAGTGTAACAGTATTTGCATGGTTTTAAATAACTGTAATGTTTGCACTATTAAACAATATAAGTCCAAATTTTACCATCTTTTTCTTCTTTGCCTTTCCTTTGCCTAGCATGTGCTTTGCATGTAGTAAGCACTTAATAATTGCTTGTGAATAAATGAACAAATGAAAGCCAAAGGTTTCAGCCACATCAAGAATGTCAAACAAGGCTTTCTCTTTACTAACTCATGCACGTTTGATTTTTGCATTCTTACATGCTTGATTTTCCTCATGTCTAGACTGATTGCTGTACCCTTGGTTCCCTGATTTCAACTCAACAATCAAGGGTGTTTCTTTCAAATACCAGGTCCCTGGATTTTGCGATCTCTCCTGTCCTTTTGTGGTAGTATCTCTCCCCACCTGCAGCCCTTCCATTTGATATTCATTCAGCCATTAAAAGTGCACACGCTAAATGACAGGAGATTGGGGCAGAGACTATAGAAAGTCAATTTATTTATTTAGCATCTGCTATATGCCAGGCACTATTCTAAGTTCAGGGGATGTCCAAAAAAAAAAAAAAAGGCAAAAGATAGGCCCTACCTTCAAGGAGCTCA
This sequence comes from Dromiciops gliroides, assembly GCF_019393635.1. Lineage (NCBI taxonomy): Eukaryota > Metazoa > Chordata > Mammalia > Microbiotheria > Microbiotheriidae > Dromiciops > Dromiciops gliroides. The sequence continues at coordinate 280,274,972 of NC_057863.1, read as the reverse complement.
CAATCTAATGGAAGAGAAAATAAGCGAGAGAGAAAGAAAGAAAGAAAGAAAGAAAGAAAGAAAGAAAGAAAGAAAGAAAGAAAGAAAGAAAGAAAGAAAGAAAGAAAGAAAGAAAGAAAGAAAGAAAGAAAGAAGATGAGGGGAGGGGAAAGGAAGGGAAGGGAAGGGAAGGGAAGGGAAGGGAAGGGAAGGGAAGGGAAGGGAAGGGAAGGGAAGGGAAGGGAAGGGAAGGGAAGGGAAGGGAAGGGAAGGGAAGGGAAGGGAAGGGAAGGGAAGGGAAGGGAAGGGAAGGGAAGGGAAGGGAAGGGAAGGGAAGGGAAGGGAAGGGAAGGGAAGGGAAGAGAAGAGAAGAGAAGAGAAGAGAAGAGAAGAGAAGAGAAGAGAAGAGAAGAGAAGAGAAGAGAAGAGAAGAGAAGAGAAGAGAAGAGAAGAGAAGAGAAGAGAAGAGAGTATAAAAACCCACATACAGGAATTCATTAACAGAGGGAAAGTACTAGAATTGAGAGTAGTTGGGAAAGGTTTCCTATAGAAGATGGAAGCCATTGAAGAAAGTAGACAGAGATGAGGAGGGAAGGCATTGCAGACATGGGAGCAGTCAGAGAAAATGCCCTGGTGCCTAGGGATGGAGTATGTTGTTCATAGAAGATCAGAGAAGCCAGTAACACTGTATCAAAGAGTACATTTCAAGGAGTAAGGTGAAAGGAGACTGGAAAGGTAGGAGGGAGATAAGCTATGAAGCAAACAAAGCATATTGTATTTGATCCTGGAAGTGATAAGAAACCACCAGAGTTGTTAAGTGGTGTGTGTGTGTGTGTGTGTGTGTGAGAGAGAGAGAGAGAGAGAGAGAGAGAGAGAGAGAGAGAGAGAGAGAGAGAGAGAGAGAGAGAGAGGGAGGGAGGGAGGGAGGGAGGGAGGGAGGGAGGGAGAGAGAGAGAGAGAGAGAGAGAGAGAGAGAGAGAGAGAGAGAGAGAGAGAGAGAGAGAGAGAGAGGGTGGGGGGAAGTCCTGCACTTTAGGGAAATCACTTTAGTGGCTGCAAGGAGGGAGGATTGGAGGGAGGAGAGACTTGAGGCTGGCAGACCCACCAGTAGTAGGCTATTACAATAATCCAGTCATGAGGTGATAAGGACCAAAATACATACAATTTAAATATATTATAGTCACACAATCTCATGGTGCTCAGCTTTGCACATATTCAGTCTCCAGTTATCCTTATTAGTTCATCCTTTCTTCCAGTCCCCATCCAAGGGCAGACTCTTTCCCCCAATTCTCTTGATCCTTTAGTCAGAAAGGCTATTTCTGTCCGATCTAAAATTCACCTCTCTACCCCAGACAAAACTATTCTCTTCACAACTATTTGAACCCTAACTCCTTGATTTTCCTATGTTCTGAAACCCCCCCAAAATCTTTCTGAACTGGCCTTCCTTTTCCATTCTGCTTATCACCCCACTCCTATATTTACTCCTATTATTAAAACTGCCACCTCATTTCCCAGGACCCGTGAATTTTGTAAAGTTCAAGTTTCTTATCTACCTTCCACCATCACCATCAGAGGTTTCCAGTCTCTCCTGCAAACTTTTAGAGGAAGGATATGACGTCGGTCCCAGTGCCAAGTAGCTAACTCACAGAATTATTGTAAGGAGCAAATGAAATATTAGTGAAAGTGTTTTGCAAATTTCAATCATTCTTCTTTGAATAGACAACATGCAGTTGAAAAGTACCATTACCATCATCATCAGTGTGTCCCGAGCCTCCCTCAGAGCTAAAAGTAGCACGAGGCAAATAGGGATGAATCTTGGGGCACTACCATTGACAGAGGTGACATTCCCTGGGATAAGTCAAGGACAAAGCTTCTTCTCTATATAAATAATAGTGCCCCCTCCTTCACCTCTAGGTTTTTCACTGGCTCCATCTGCCTCCTGAACACAGATGTCCTGAGTCACTGCCCTCCTGCCTTGGGTCCCATAACTGTGTCATCCTTTTCAAAGGGCCTGCCTTCCCCCTCTGGGTAAAAGGTCTGGTCCCTCCGTCTATCTGTGAAAATGCATCTATGGTCAGACTGTCCTCTTTCTCCCTTCCTTAACTCGAACAATGTTTTGCCCCAGGTGAAAACCGTCCTAATTAAGCATCTCTTGGGACTGACTGTTGGCAGGGAAGGCACCATCCCTCTGGGATTCCCTGTGACAGTTAAGTTCCCTTTGGCAGGTTAGCCTTTTTCAGTAACGCCAGTCTCTCTCCTGTGAGCTCTGAGTCAGGGTGTAGTTTCCCCAGCCTTCCCAACAAGGCAATGAATGACAAGATTCCCGGTTGTCACATGTGAACTAACAGGTTCTGGCTTATACCAGCAAGTCCCATGTTCCAGAGGCATTTCAGGAATGGCAGCTTCAGTGTGTTCCCACTGAATCAACACCATCAAGGCTTGGCTCTGGAGACCTCACTGTGTCAGCAGCACATAGAGCAAGAGCACACTGGGACACGTACATGTGCCATGATTTTTTTGTAACCAAACCCATCTCTTACCCTCTCTGTTGTCAACAGCTATTTGGAATCCTGACTGAAGAGGCCCAAATTGCATGTGCACATCCACACTCTTCTGGTTCCTACTACACAGCAAGAGCCCTTAAAAACAGATTAGAACACACTCAACTCCCAGGAAGTCAATAAAATGCTTCTCTTGGTTTGTTTTTCCCATGCTGCAGCAAGATCTTCACTCACTGGTGTCTCGGCTGCTCGGGTGGGAGGTAGCTCCCATAACTCACAAGAATAAAACATGAACGTTTCTCCTCAGACGTGTATTCTATATGAAAATTTGGTTTATGGGTATCGGATCCACAAATCTAAAAGCCCAAGTAATTCTACCTATGACCATCAGTCATAGAGTCACGCTTACTGAGAATGAAAATTTACACCACCATAAGCTGTGCTGTATTGGCCTCGCTGATGCTATTGGAAGAGGGTTCCTTCTCTTTAGACTCAAGTCCTCATTCCTAGCCTTCCCCACCTGCTGCCACCACCACTGCCGCCACCTGCACCACCATTACCACCATCACTACCCCATCCCTCGGCTTCTAAGGTTTGGAAATGTTTCCTACAGGCTGGTTCCCACTCCACTGAAGCTGCCTCTCAAACATGAATACCATGGCATTCAAAAAAGTACATTTGTTTTATTGGGAGAAAATTGACATTAGCAAACTACGGGGCAGCTAGATAATGCAATGGATAAAATTCCAGGCCAAGAGTCAGGAAGATTTGACTTCAAATCCAGCCTCAGGCACTTTACAGTTATGTGAGCCCAGACCAGTCACATAACCTCTGTTTGCCTCAGTTTCTTCAACTGTAAAATGAATATAATAATAGCACCTACATCCCAAGATTGTTGTGAGGATCACATGAGGTAATAACTGTAAAGCACTTAGCACAATTCCTGGCACATAGTAAGTGATATAGATAGATAGAGATATAAATATATACACATACACACATATGTGTGTGCATGTGTGTATGTATGTGTATATGTGCGTGTATGTTAGCTATTACTATTATTACTTGTAATTCAGTATTAAATAATACATCATCAGTTAAAGGACACTGTCACACTAACTAATTAATGTCACACTAACTCTTTCACCTGACCAGCCCATGGCACCCCATGAGAGCCATGATAAGTGTCCTGAATAGCCCTAGCTGTGTCTGCATGGTCAGTCAATCAACAAGCATCTGTTAAGAACTTACTATGTACTAAGCACTCTGGTAAGTCCTGAAGACACAAAGAGAGTAAAAGGCCGACCCTCTGCTCTAGGAGAGCACAGTCTAATAGGGGAGACAACATGGAAACAGCTATGCATGAACAAGCTATAGACAGGATAAATTGGAGATAATCAATAGAAGAAAAGTATTAAACATTAGGAGGGATTGGGAAAAGCTTCTTATAGAAGGTGAGAATTATGCTGAGACTTGAAGGAAGCCAGAAAAATCAAGAGGCAGGGTTGAAGAGGGAGAGTATTGCAGGCACTGGGGACAGCCAGTGAGCGAGGAGGCAGGAGATAGAATGCCTTGTTTAAGGAAGAGTAAGAAGGCCAGAGTCATTGGACCAAAGAACAAATAGTGGAGTTTAATGTGTAAGAAAACTAGATAGGTGGTAGGCGGAGAAGAAAGGTTGTTAAAGGCTTTAAAAACCTAACAGGAAAAGGGAAAAGGACCCATATGTACAAAAATATTTATAGCTGCTCTTTTTGTGGTGGCAAGGAATTGGAAATTGAGGGGATGCCCATAAATTGGGGAATGGCTGAAGAAGTTGTGGTATATGAATGTAATGGAATTCTATTGTGCTGTAAGAAACAATGAGCAGGGGCAGCTAGGTGATACAGTCGTTAGAGCACCGGCCCTGGAGTCAGGAGTACCTGAGTTCAAATCCGGCCTCAGACACTTAACACTTACTAGCTGTGTGACCCTGGGCAAGTCACTTAACCCCAGTTGCCTCACTGAAAAAAAAAAGAAGAAGAAAAGAAACAATGAGCAGGAGGAGTTCAGAGAAACCTGGAAGGACTGGCATCAACTGATGATGAGTGAGATGAGCAGAACCAGAACATTGTACACAGTATCATCAACATTGAGTGTTGATCTACTGTGATGGACTAGATTCTTCTCACCAATGCAATGGTACAGGGGAATTCCAGGGGACTCATGATGGAAGGGGATCTCCAAATCCAGAAAAAAAAAGAACTGTGGAGTATAGATGCTGATTGAACCACAGTATTTCTTTTGTTTTTGGTGCTGTTGTTTTTCTATTTTGAGGTTTTTCATCATTGCTCTGATTCTTCTTTTATAACATGACTAATGCAGAAATAAGTTTAATGGTATTATATATATATATATATATATATATATATATATATATATATATATACATAAAACACCTATATCAGATTACCTGCTGTCTAGGGCAAGGGGGAGGGAGGAGAAGGAGGGAGAAAAATCTGAAATTGGAAAGCTTGTATAAACAAATGTTGAGAACTATCTTTACATGTAACTGGAAAAAAATACTTTTATCAGAAAAAAAAAACCTAACAGGATTTTCTATTTGATCCTGGAGGTGACAGATTTATTGAGTAGGAGGGTGGCATGATTAGACTTGTGCTTTAGGAAGATCACTTTGACAACTGAATGGAGGATGGATTGGAGTGGGGAGAGTCTTGTGGAAGGTAGACCAAGTAGCAGAATATTGCAATAGTCCAAGTGTGAGGTAATGAGGGCCTGTGCCAAAGTGGTAGCATTGTCAGAAGACAGAAGAAGGGGAGGGCTTGTCAAAGATATTACAAAGGTAAAAATCAACAGGCCTTGGTGGTAGATTAGAAATGAGGGGATGAGGGAGAATGAAGAGTCAAGGATGATACTTAAGTTATGAGCTGGGGTGAATGGAAGGATGATGGTACCCTTAATAGTAATAGGGAAGTTAGAAAGGAAGGTTTGGGAGGAGAGATAATGAATTGCTTTGGACATGTTGAGTTTAAGATGTCAATGGGTCATCGTTTGAGATATCCAATAGGGAGCTGGATATGAGAGACTAGAAGTCAGCAGAGAGGTGAAGGCTGGATAAATATATTTGAGAATGATCACAACTGGGATAATGATTGAATCTATGGGAACTGATGAGATCGCTAAATGAGATAGTATTGGAGAAAAGAACAGGGCCCAGGACAGAGCCCTGTGAAAGTGGATGTGTCCCGAATAAAGGTCTGGTAGAGACTGGCAAGGAGAGATCAGTCATGAAAAGAACCAGATGTAGGGTCATGAAAACCTGGAGAAAAGAAGAGCATCAAAGAGAAGATGATGATCAACAGTATGGAAGAGATGTCAAAAAAGGATGAAGACATAGGGTGGAGAAGCAATTAGTCAACACAGTCAAACCATGTGGTTGGCCAACTGTCTCCAAGACTAATATTTCACTGGATCCATCCTAATGATTTAGATTGGAAGTCATCTGTTCTGGTTCTTCCTGTGTGACTTGTGTTCATGCCCTTTCACAACTGTGCCACAGAGTTCACTCAATGTGCTAGAGGCCTTCCTTGAAGACCTCTGATATCCCAAAGATGCCCACTGAGACATGAGTGACATCCATCAGTCATCCCTTACCCTAGTCCATCTTCTTTTTAGATCGTATGTTTCTCTGATGACATCCCTTATACATTGCCCCATGCTGCATTAGAAATTGTTTCTCTTTTATTATTCCTTTCTTCTAAGATACTTCTCTTTAGCCCTCTGAGTAATCCTCCATTTAAGTTCTTCAGACACTGTAGTATTCCATGACTTTGGGCCTTATAACATCACTGGAACAATAAGAGTGGGTTTATTGTTTCTTTTATTATTTTTTTTTAATGCTGAAGAACCCTCAGTGGAGGAAAATCAGTTTGCTGAAGTTGAAATGCTGGGTCAGGTTGAGTGACTGAGTTGGTTACCCCACTCAGACATGGCCTGGATGTCTACCTCCCCTGAGGAGGTTATTTGGCTTATGTTATCTCCGGATGAGCAATGTACAGGGCTAAAATAAATTACTGCCACAAGTCAAGGGCTAACCCTGGTGTAGAGACTCATGCTTTCAACCCCTGGGAATTCCTATTAAATAAAGGGTCATCAAAGTTCTTCTGACCTCCTGCTTCATTCTGAAAAACATGAGTCAGCCTCTTTCTCACCATTTACAATGAGGCTGAGCTAATTTCTTTTCAGAGACCTTTAATCAGTGCATTCTTGTGCCTCTGTCTTGACCAAAGCTGCTTTCTATGCCTAAAATCTTCATCCTCCTCTTTACCTATTGAATTCCTGACCATCCTTTAAAGTTCAACCTAAATTTCACCTCCTTCAGAAAGTCGTCCCTGATTCCCTTAGGTTGGTAATCACCTTCCCCTTCAGATATCACAAAGCACTTGCCATGTAACATATCAATTATTCTTATCTGGGTTGGGGGGTTTTATTCCCCAATAGACTCAGAACATCCAGAAGAGCTAGCAAAAACCATATCTTATAAATACAACGCACCTAATACAGTGCTTTGAACACTGTGGTCAGTTAAAGTTTTGTTGTATTTTATTGTATTGTCAAGTACATTACACGGTCAGCCATCTCCTTTTATGCATCAGTGGCAAAGCAAGTTAGACCTCATACTTTATGGGGACCTTCACTAGTCTATGAAAGAATAGACACAGTTTTGCCAGTTCTGGGAAGATATCAGTATTTCTCCCTCCTCTTTTAGGGAGTCAAACCATGGGATAGATTGCTGGAGGCACAAATGGAATTGCTCAGCCTCTGAAATTACATCACTCTCTCTTTGTTCATTTTTTTATTGCTGGTATTTTTTTTTTCTGTACATAATTTCACCCATACCTGCCTGCTCTTCCTTCTTTGGACTGCTGCATCAGAAATAGTAGAGGCCTGATTCTTGGGGCCTGAGAATACTGAAGGTTGCCAGAAGAGATCACTTTACTATAGGAAATGGGTCTTTATTAAAATTATGAACTAGAAAAGCATCAAATAAACATGAACATATACAAAGAAGTTCAGAAAAAGGATTGTATATGAAACCATGAATCTATTATATACATAAGTATACTAAATATACATATTTTAAGGAATCTGTTTGAATTTAAAATGGTCATACCAATTTTACCCTGCTCATCAGTATTCCATTCTGAATTTTCTTTTGTTCATTTCTGTGTATTTTCAAATTTCATTGATGCATTTGTCTTTCTTTTACTTGTGTTTACTCATTATCCATAGGCACCCCCCCCCAACTATCCTTAACAAAGCTTTTCTACACAGATAAAATCTTTCCCTTGTAACACAGAAGTTTATGTAAGTGTGCAGCCTTTGACATTGTCCATCAGCTTCCTCTTCTTGATACCCTCTTTAGGTTTTCATGACAGGGGTTTTTTCTTTCCTATTTTCCTTTCCTTCCTTCCTTCCTTCCTTCCTTCCTTCCTTCCTTCCTTCCTTCCTTCCTTCCTTCCTTCCTTCCTTCCTTCCTTCCTTCCTTCCTTCCTTCCTTCCTTCCTTCCTTTCTTCCTTCCTTCCTTCCTTCCTTCCTTCCTTCCTTCCTTCCTTCCTTCCTTCCTTCCTTCCTTCCTTCCTTCCTTCCTTCCTTCCTTCCTTCCTTCCTTCCTTCCTTCCTTTCTTTCTTCCCACCTACCTACCTACCTATCAGATCTCTCCTTTTCAGTCTCCTTTACTTTATCTTCACCCAGGTCACACCTGCTAACCATGGGTGGCCCACAGGATGATGCCTGGGCCCTCTTCTCTTCTCCTTCTATATTATCTCACTTGGCAATCTCATTGGCTCCCATGGATTTGATGCATAGCTATATTGATAATTCTCATATCTACATATCCAGCCCTCATTTCTCTGCTAACTTCCAGCCTCATATGTGATGGACTTCTCTTATTGGATGTCCCATAGATCTCTTATACTCAACATGTCCAAAACTGAACTCATTGCCTATTTTATTTATTTATTTATTTGTTTATTTATTTGTTTATTTGTTTATTTATTTATTTATTTATCTATTTATTTATTTAATTTCCTTATTTATTATTATTTAATTTCCTTATTACTGCTAAGAGTACTACTGTCCTCCAAGTCATAGAGTCTCACAACCTCCTCATTCTCTCTCATTCTCCCACATCCTTTCTGTTGCCAAGGCCTATCGATTTTACCTTTGTAACATCTCTCATATATATGTTCTTCTCCTCTCTGTCATTGCCATCACCCTGGTGTAGGCCTCATGCCTGGACTACCATGATAGTCTACTGTGGGTCTGCCTGCCTCAAGTGTCTCCCCACTCCAGGGCATCCTCCACTCAGCTGTCAGTGATCTTCTGAAAGCACAGGTGTGACCATGTCATCCCCACCCCAACCCCTCTCACTCAGTAAATTCTAGTAGCTCTGTATCATTTCTAGGATCAAACATAACATCCTCACTTTGGTGTTCAACGCCATTGAAAAGCCACCCTTGCCCAAATTAGAAAGGTCCTCTTAGACCTTAACCCCTGCCTCTGACCCTCCTTGTGGTTCAGTGACATTAGCCTGCTTGGTGTTCCTTGAACAAGGCACTCTGTCTCTTCACTCCAGGCATTTTATCGGATTATTTGCCATGCCTCCTCATCTCCACCTCCCGGTTTCCCTGGCTTCTTTCAAGTCCCAGCTAAAATTCCACTTTCTATAGAGAGCCTTTCTTGATCACTCTTCATTAATCCTAGCACCTTCCCTCCATTGATTATTTCCAATTTATCCTGTATTTGACTTCTTTGTACCTAATTGTTTTGTTTGTTGGGTCCCCCTTTAGACTGTGAGCTCTTTGAGAGCAAGGACTGTCTTTCAACTTTATTTGGTAGTACTTGGACTGACACAAAGTAGCTACTTTTAGTAAATATATCTTGACTGACTAAGCGTATAAGTATAAATGATGAGCATAGAGGCAGAGAGACCTGAATTCAAATCCTGCCTCAGACATTTACTCACATTGTAACCCTATGCAAGTCACTTAATTGCTATCTGCCTCAGTTTCCTTATCTATGAAATGGGGACAATAATAGCACCTCCATAAACTGAGACCTAGGAAAGATCTTAGCTTAAAAAGGCAAGGTCTCCCACTGCATCTGGGGCCATTGTCGGTCATCTTGACCTACGTCCTGAAGGATTGAGGCTGATGACTTTGCCCAGCCCTGCATCACTTAAATCCAATTCACTTGTAAATCAAGAGATCATCCTCTAATGTCATTGATCCTCTTCAAGAATGAAGAACAAACAATATCATCAGGATAAAATGAGATCATATTTGTAAAGTGCTTTGCACACCTTAAAGCATTATAAAAATGCTTTTATTATCATCATTGATTATTCTAACAAGTAAAGTTTAATAATAATTTTTATTATTATCTAGCAAAACAAATTTGTTGCATTAATCATTTAAAAATGTCTTATGAAAATATATGTCTCACTTTATAAATATTATCTCATTTGATCCTCATAACAAGCCTGGAGGGTAGATACTATTATTAGTCTCATTTTATAGTTGAAGAAACTGAGGAAGACAGTAACTTGACTAAGGTCACATAGCTTATAAGTGCCTGAGGCTGGATTTGAACTTGGTCTTCCTGACTCCAAACCCATTGTTCTATCTACTAAACCCTTGAGCAAAGCAGATGATAATGCCACTTCTTTAATGTCATTTTGACTGATAAAATCATATCAGATATATTGAACCATTTGTCAGAGCCAATGCCTTAGGTGGCAAGAACTTGTATGTATGTATGTATGTATGTGTGTATGTATGTGTGTGTGCATATGTATGTATCTTAGATATCAGACATACATCAGAGAAATTCACTGTAAAAACTTTTCCACAGTTAACTATTTCCTTTCCAAATCAAACTGAATAGCTTTTGTGCAGAGACTTTTCAATTTTATATAACCAAAATTGTCTGCTTTATCTCTTTTAACCACATTTATCTCTTTTTTGGTCAAGAGGTTTTTTTCTAATCATAGCTGTGAAAGGAATCTCCTTTTATTACACAAGACTGTTCCCATAACCATAGAGAGGGGTGGCCAGGAAATATTGTCAAATAAGGGGAACACCTTGTGGTTTCATTAATGATGGTAAAATCATTGCTGTGGAGAAAGAATAAAGTTTGCAAGTCAGGGTTTGCTAGCTGAGTCCAATAACAGAATATGCTACCAACTTATATAAAGGCCTCACAATATCACAATATAGTGAGGGAATAGCATGCCCCAACTGAAGTTAAGAGGACCTGGGTTTGAAGGCCCATCAGATACTTGCTATCTGTGTGACAATGGGTAATCCCTTTCCTTTCTGAGGAAATCTCAGTTTCCTCATCAGTGAAAGGGAAATAATTCTTCTTGCAGCATATACCTTGAAGGATTGTTGTGAGGGGCAAATGAGATAATGTATATAAAGTGCTTTTCAAACCGTTATATTTCTACTATAGTGTATTTTGTTACTGTTGAGTTATTTCAGTCATGTCTGACTCTCTGTGCCCCCATTTTGGTGTTTTCTTGGCAAAGATACTGGGGGTAGTTTGTCATTTCCTTCTCCAGCTCCAGATAAGGACCCGAGGCAAATGGGGTTAAGTGACTTACCCAAGGTCACACAGCTAGTAAATATGTGAGGCCAGATTTGAACTCATCTTTATGAGCATGCCTGATTCAAGCTCTGTGCTCTATCCACTGTACCACTTAGTTGCCTATACTTCAGTATATAGATGCCAGTATTATTTTGGTAATGAGGGCTCTAACAGGACTGGAACAGAGCTCACCTTCCTGATTCTGACAGACCATACCTATGACTTATGGGCATTTCCACACTTCCTGATTTTTTCCGCTAGACTGTGCAGGTCATTCAGTACTGAAGTATTCTTGCACTTAGAGATATGAAGCATCTACTTACTGGCCACTGAGCAAGAAGAACTGATGACTTTGAAAATGGAGCAACTCCTATTGAATAGTGATATGCAAATTAAAATGACTTGGAAGTACCACATCATACCTATCAGACTGGCTAATATGACAGAAAAGGAAAATAACTATTGGTGGGGATGTGTGAAAAATGGGACACTATTGCACTGTTTGGTGGAGTTGTGAACTTAACCAACCATTCTGGAGCCCAAAGGGCTATAAAACTGAGCATACCCTTTGACTGAGCAATACTACTACTAGATCTGTATCCCAAAAAGATTTTTTTAAAAAGAGGCCAGGGTGGGGAAGGACCTATTTGTACAAAAATATTTATAGCATCTCTTTTTGTTTTGGCAAATAATAGGAAATTGAGGGGATGCCCATGAATTGGGGAATGGCTGAACAAGTTGTAGTATAAGATTTTGATGAAATACTACTGTGCTATAAGAAATGATGAGGGGGCACCTAGGTGGCGCAGTGGATAGAGCACCAGCCCTGGAGTCAGGAGTAACTGAGTTCAAATCTGGCCTCAGACACTTAACACTTACTAGCTGTGTGACCCTGGGCAAGTCACTTAACCCCAATTGCCTCACTAAAAAAAAAAAAAAAAGAAATGATGAGGCAGGTGATTTCAGAGGAACCTGAGAAGACTTATGGGAACTAATGCAAAGTGAACTGAGCAGAGCTAAGAGATCATTGTACAGAGTAACAGTAATATTGTACAATGATCAACTGTGAACAACTTAGCTATTCTCAACAATACAATGACACAAGACAATTACAAAGGGCTCATGATGGGAAAAAAATGCTATCTGCAGAGAAAGAGCTGATGGAGTCTGAATGCAGAATGAAGCATACTTATTTTACTTTTTTTTTCTTTTTTGGGTTAGGGGGTCTCTGTTCTCTTTTACAACATGGCTAATATGGAAATGTGTTTTGCATAACTACAAATGTATAATCTCTATCAAAGTGCTTGATTTCTCAAGGGGAGAGAGGGAGAGAACTTGGAACTCAAAAATTATAAAAAAACTAATGTTAAACATTGTTTTTACATGTAACTGAGCAAAAATAAAATAAAATAACATTTTAGAAAAAGAAAGAAAATGGAGTGTCTCAGCACCTGGCTCTCTCACTTTCTCTCCTGTTTTTCCAAATGCAGATCAGGTCAGAACTGTTGTCAGTCACTTCCCAGGAGGGGTAGCAGAAAGCCAGTTCCTCCTAGTCACTGAGCAGGGCACCATGCAGCCATAAGCCCATGGCATCTAAATCCCATGAACTTTCTAACCTACCCCACTCTTGGGTGTGGGCCTGCCTTTTCTGTGTTTGTAGTTTCTTCATCTTAGGTTAATGAGCCAAGGTGCCAACTTGGCAAGTGTTCTGGCCACAGTTTGCAAGTTAAGGAGGTTCAGAGATCCTGGGTCCTTTAAATGACTGACAACAAAGGGAGGGATTTCTAACAATGATTTTAGTGCTTCTTAGAGAAGATGACCACTGCAAATGAATGAACCCACTATCTGAGCTGACTTGCACAAAGACATTTACCATGATGGGGACAGTATTACAGAGCTTAAGTGAAATATGGAATGTCTCTTCAGTCACCCCAAACTGTTTCATGGCCTGAAGGTTGACTCAACCTCCCAGAAGATTATATATAACATATTCTATATGTATAACATATGTTATATATGTGTAGCATATACTTATATAATGACATATAATACATATAACATATAATATGCAGATAGGTGACAAAGTGGTTAGAGTGTCATGCTCTCATCTTCCTGAGATTCATCTTCCTGAGTTCAAATCTGTCCTCAGATACTTACTGGTGGTATGACCCTGGGATAATCACTTAATCCTGATTGCCTCAGTTTTCTCATCTCTAAAATGAACTAGAGAAAGAAATGCCAAACCACTCCAGTATCTTTGCTAAGAAAACCCCAAAATGGAGTCATTAAGAGTCAGATACAACTGAAACAACCTAATAACAGTAACAACATGTGTGTATATGTATGTGTATATATGCAAATGTGTTTGTATATGCACACATACACATACTTTATATGTAGATATATAATATATATACCTTGTAGATACATAAATATCTATATTATGTGACATATATGTTATTTGTTGTTCTCTCCCTACCCACTCCTTAAGAAAGCAAGCATATAACATATCATATACACAAAAATGTGTGTTATGTTATATGATAACTAAAAGTAGTTATGCTACTAGTTGCTTATCTTATTAATACTTGAGTCATGTGTAAGAAATAAATACCAGACCGATTCTTGATTTACATCATACATTAAGTACCTTTTTACTTCCTTTTTGGAGAGACCCTGAACATGAGCTATTAAGTAATTCTTTACTGAAATTACTGGAGTAGAGAATAATAAGCTAAAGAATATGAGAAAAGCCACCCCCTCCCCAATCTCTTTCATTAGAGGCATGGCTCTCTCAGAACTGACCCCATTCCAGACCATATACATGAGTCTAAAGCAGGTAGGTAGGTCTTTTAGTAGGAGAACGGGCCCAGTAGCAGCTAGTATGGTTAGACATGCATGGGTGGACTTTTCTCTGCCTACATCCTACCCCTACCCCTGAAATCAGCATTTTAGGCACATCAGTAGCAGCAAAGTCAATTTCTGGAATCTGGTCCTCATCATTTCCCTAAGGGAAAAGGGCTCTCTCTTCCTGCCCTCTTGGTTTTTAACCAGAAGAGATTCTGGGAAGCAGCTTTCCTATTCCAAGTCTTTGGGGAAGCAGAGAAACTTCCTTCTATAGCCAGACAAGCCTTCTGGCTAAGTGCCAGTCATTTCCCTACCTCCTGGGGCCTTCCCTAGGCTTCTCCATAATAGACTTCACCTGGCATTGTTCCTTAGGGGATCATAGGTCATTTAGAAAGAACCAGTGAAATCACAATAGGCAATTAGCCCCTAATATGCAGAGAGTCCCTTAATGGCAAACACACAGGCTCCCAGCTCCCACAGCTCACGTACACCATGTATTTCAACAGTAAGGCAATTAAACAGCAGTTTTGGCATTAGCTGGAAGAAGTTTTGCCCAGTTGTGGGATTCTTCTCCAAAGGAATGAGGAATTGGGGGATTTTTCCCCCTTAAAACCTAGTGCAACCTTTGAAGAAAGACAAAATATCTTCAAGGACATAGAGCTTTCCCCCCTCCCCCCCCCATTTTTCATCTGCTTTCCCCCTAATGAGGAGTGTCATAGAAATGACAGTTGGGTCTAGCTTCATCAAGCTTTAGTAAGTAAACTACATGAGCTATGGATCCCAGTGTTAATTTGACTTGACTTGCTCTCTCTTAGGCCTTGCCAAATTTCCATTTGGCCCTAAGTCTGAGGTCTTATGTTAATATATGTGGTTGAGTTAGGCAGAGTGATAAGTTGGGTTTTTCTTGTGCTTGGGATAAGCACCACAAACCACATACATGTGGGGGCAATTGATATGAAAGTCTCTGTCAGTTTAGAGAAAGGAGGGGGCCTTATTTTACCACATGCTTGAGAGACAGAGACCCCTGAACAGAGAGATACGGCCAATGTTCCCTTGATGGAGAGCAGAGCTTACCCCAACATACCATCTGGTAGTTTCCTGTTTTAACAATTGTTAAAACAGGAAGCTAGGAAATAAAAAGTCCTGAGCTTGTACTCACAGGACCCAAATTTAAATCTTGGCTCTGTCATTGATGACTTGTATAACTTTGAGCAAGTCAATTAGCCTCTGTGATCCTCAGTTTCCTCATCTGTAAAATGGGAGGATTGAACCAAATGGCCTCTCAGTCCCCTTCTGGCTTTATCTCTCCATGGTTTCCACATTACTAAAAGACTTACTAAAAGGGCAACAGAACCTTCTAAACATGGCACCCAAAAAACTTGACATAGTAACGGGAAAAGGCCTTGCGCAGATTCTAACTTTGGATTCAAACACTGTACAAAGTACTAGGCAAAGATATAACCAGCAATGCAATCATGTGGTATAGTAAGCAAAGAAGGATGAGGAACTGGAAGGTCTAGGTGTTTGAAGTGGGAAAGAGTTGGGTTGGAAAAAAAAAGACCATAAGATAGGTGCTGAACTTATTTGAGAAAAAAAAAAAAGAATACGTTCTACAAGAATCTGGAGAGGCTGAAATGATGTTAAAGGAGTAGAGATGCTTGCTGGGTAATATTTGCAAAGGTAAAGTCTAAAAGTAGGATTGTATAACAAATAATATATGAGCTCTCTCTCTCTCTCTGTTTTTCTGTCTCTCTGTTTATCTGTCTCTGCCTCTGCCTCTGTCTCTTTATCTCTCTCTGTCTCACTCTGTTTCTCTGTCTCTTTCTCTCTGATTCTGTCTCTCTGTTTCTCTGTCTCTGTCTCTGTGTCTCTGCCTCTCTCTCTCTTTCTGTCTCTCTGTTTCTCTCTCTGTCTCTCTCTGTTCTTCTGCCTATCTCTTTCTTTTTCTCTGTCTCTCTTTTTCTCTCTCTGTCTCTGTCTCTCTCTGTCTCACTCTGTTTCTCTGTCTCTTTCTCTCTGATTCTGTCTCTCTGTCTCTGTGTCTCTGCCTCTCTCTGTCTCTTTCTGTCTCTCTGTTTCTCTCTCTGTCTCTCTCTGTTCTTCTGCCTGTCTCTCTTTTTCTCTCTCTGTCTCTGTCTCTCTCTGTCTCACTCTGTTTCTCTGTCTCTCTCTCTCTGATTCTGTCTCTCCATCTCTGTCTGTTTCTCTGTCTCTGTCTCTCTGTCTCTGCCTCTCTCTGCCTCTTTCTGTCTCTCTGTTTCTCTCTCTGTCTTTCTTTTTCTCTCTGTCTCTGCCTCTGTCTCTCTATCTCTGTCTGTCTGTCTCTCTCTCTGTGTCTCTGTCTCTCTAATTCTCTGTCTCTCTGTCTCTCTCTCTCTGTGTCTCTCTCTCCACCTCCCACCCCCACATCTGTCAAGGGATATAAGAGAAGGAACAGCCAGCCTTGGAGAGGACACCATGAAATATGCTACCTCTTCAGGATAAAGTTAGGTTTCAATGGACACCAGAAGATGTTAGGAATGTGAGAGGAAGTGATCTAGAAGGAAGGGGAAATTTAACAATAGAGAAGCTTATGGAGGGCAGAGGAGTTACAGGACTTGAGAGGACAACAGCTAGAGCTGAGTTTTTTCTGTGGAGTCAGAGAGAGACTTGGACTGGCTGCCATTTTGAATGCTAATCCTTCCAGCTCTGTGCAGATTCTGCACTAGTCCCAGATGTCACACCTACATGGCAAGGATGCCCAGGCCAGATAGCTCATTGAGAGCAGTCTTCACCTGTGAGTAATAAGCAAATCCTACAAGAGTTGCCCTATTCTAGTGCCTTCTCTGGCATGGGCTATATAGCTATATAAGACCCTCCATTCAAACACTTAAAGCCTAGGATAATCTCATTTCTATTTATCTCTTTCCAGAAACTAGATGGCCCAAGAAATAGAATGCTAAACTTGGAGTCAGGAAGACTTGGGTTCAAATCTGGTTTAAGAAACTAGAGGGCAAGTCACTTAATCTCTCTCAGCCAGTGTTCCTCATCTGTAATATGGGGATAATAATAACAACTACTACTTAGGGTTATTGTGAGGACATTTGAGATGGTATTTGTAAAGTTATTTGTGAAGCCTTAAAATGTAATTATTATTATCATTAACATCATCATCATTAACATTATTATTACCACATTCCCTCTGGGACTACTCAAAGACATGAAAAGTACAGTCAGCACAGGATGATTACTCACAATCCTTCTATATACATTTAGCTTCCATTTTGTACCAACAGTGATACCAGGAACTTCAGAGAAGAGGAGGATGGGTTAAATAGGTTTATTAATTTAATTCAATAGTCATGTTAGTTACCTGTTTGACTTAGAATAGAAAATCATATAGTTTGGTCTGTAAGGCGTAATTCCCATTTTTTTCAATTTTTAAAATAAATGTTTATTGGTGTTTTTTCTACATTTCACAATTCCCCCCACCCCAGTATCTGCCTCCTTACACCTCTCAAAGAGCTCTACCATAGAACAAAAAATATTTTTAAAGAAAAATAGGAAAACAAAGAATCAGTAAAATAAATCAGTATAGTGAAAGAGTCTGAGAACATATTCAATGTCCTTCAATGACCATAGACTTCCCATTTATGCAAAGGACTGAGGTGGAGTGTCTTCTCATTTCTTGTCTTTGGGTCATAATTATTCTTTGTAATTTTACAGCATTCACTTTCAATTACTTTGTGGGTTTTCTTTCCATTTAAATTGGTATAGTTGTTTTATTGGTTCTACTTCATTCTGCATCAGTTAATGTTGATCTTTCCATGCTTCTCTTTATTCATCATATTCATAATTTCTTACAACATCTCTTACAACATTCCATTACATTCCTGTGCCATGATTCTTTGAGCCATTTCCAAATCCATCAATACTTTGTTTCCAATTCTCTGCTGCTATAAATATTTTAGTGTACATGGACTTTTTAATATACAAAAGATTCTCTCCTCATCAATCACCTCCTTGGGGTATATGCCTGATAGTGGAATTTCTGGATCAAGAGCTGTGGATATTTAACTTTATTTGCATAATTCTAAATTGCTTTCCAAAATGGTTATACTGATGCTCCACCAGCAATGCACTAGTGTACCCATCTTTCTACAATTCCTCCAAAATTTTCTTATTTCCCCTCTTTGTCATCTTTGTCACTTTGCAGGGTATGAGGTGAAACCTTGGGGTAGTTGTGATTTATGTTTCTTTAAATAGGAGTGATTTGAAGTATTCCATCATGGAGTTGCTATTCCTACTAACTCTAAATAGAGGCAAGGTGGTATAATGGGAAGATCATTATGCTTCCTGGATATTGCTTATTACTATGAATAGTAATTACTAATTAAATAGCAATTAGTGATCACTAACAGTAATAGCTATGTGAACTTCAGCAAGTGATATTACTTCTTTGGGCTTCCATTCCTTCATCGAAAAAATGAGGGTGTTGGACTGAGTAGTTTCTAAGTTCTTTCTAGTCCTAATATTTGATTAGTGTATGATTAAATATATAACAGTTCCCAGAAGGTACCAGAAACCATAAATGGCTCAAGAAATAGGAGAGATGGACCCTGTGTATGAGCTAAGAAGCGAGTTATTTTGCATATGTGAAGCATCTAGAGAACAATTGGAAGGCAACAAAAAAATCAAGTGTGAGATTGCTTAACAGCTGAAAATGTGCTTTTAGAAGACCAGGTAATGAGGAACCAGCTATTCTTGGAAGGCTAAAAGAAGGAGGAAAACAAGCCTGTGGTGTGTCAGGCACTTTACTGAGTACTTTGCAAATGTTCTATCATTTGATTTTCAGGCTAATAACTGAGGAAACTGAGTCAGACAAAGGCTAAGTGAACTACCCAAAGTCACCTAGCTAATAAATGTATGAGGTCAGACTTGAACTCAAATCTTCCTGACTCATGACTAGAGCTCTATTCATAGCACCACCTAACAGCCTTTAAAGGGAATGAGTCTTGAGGAAGACCTTTAGTTAGTGTAAGATTTGGGCTGGCAGAGATGACAGGGTAATTCATCCAGGTGAAAACAAAAACATAAGCTGTTGACATGTCACACAATCCTTCATGTGACCTCTATTGACGGTCTCCTAAACAGTTAATTAGGGCAGCTCAGTGATTAGAGCACCAGGCCTCAAGTCAGGAAGACCTGAATTCAAATCTAGCCTCAGACACTTACTAACTGTGTTACCTGGACTAGTCACTTAACCCTGTTTGCCTCAGTTTCCTCATCTGTAAAGCTGGGGAAGGAAATGGCAAACCACTCCAGTATCTTTACCAAGAAAACCCCAAATGGTGTCACAAAGAGTCAGACACAGCTGAAATGAGTCATCCACCAAAAAAAAAGTTAATGATAGCTGGGGCAGATGAGGCAGACAAGATGTGAGATGGGTGGATGGATTTTTTTTTCCTAACTATTGATAGCAAATAAAAAAAGCACACTAGGGGCAGCTAGGTGGCATAGTGGATAGAGCACTGGCCCTGGAGTCAGGAGTACCTGAGTTCAAATCCAGCCTCAGACACTTAACACTTACTAGCTGTGTGACCCCGGGCAAGTCACAACCCCAACTACCTCACTAAAAACAAAACAAACAAAAAAAAAACCACTGAGATGAAAGGGAAGGATCTAGTGAAGAGTACTGGGTTTGCAGATAGAGAACCTTGATTTGAATCTTGGCTTTCTTATTTCCCATCTTCTAGCAAGACTCGCCAGAGTTATATGGCCTTGGACAAATCCCTAAACTTTTCAGTTTCCTCATCAGTAAAACAAGGGGCCTGGGGGGTTGAAACTCTAAGTTGTTATTAAAGTCCCATGTCCTATGCTCGGTTTAATGTTTTGGTTTTTTCCAGAGGGTACTGTACTGAGAATGAGACCCCCACCCCAGACCAAGGAAGAGTGCCAACACTCCAGAGACCCTTTAAGCATAGCTTCAAATCTCTCTTCTTCTCTTCTCCTCTCCACCTCTGCTCCCCTTCTCACACCCTGTCCCGCCTAGATGTTTTCCCAGGGAGACCATTTTTAAAGGTAGACCAGAAACCAGATGCATGTATAGGCATTTCTGCTGTTTTGGCTCAGTCTGGCAGCAGGGGATTTGAGGGGTGGTTTTTGCGATTTGTACAGCTGTCATTAGGGTAATTGTACTGTGTTTTCTTAAATCTTTACTGCAGCTTCAAACTGTGCTCCCTCCCTTCTTGTCCTAAAATTCTTTTTTGTGAAGCAGTGGTACAACTGTTGGGCTTCCCCTGGGAGGTGGCACTCCTCCGGCACCATCCTGGAGCAGAAAAGTCACTTTTGCCTCAGTGGGCTTGGAGAAAGTGTGTGTGTGGTGGCGCTGGGGTGGGAGCTGGGGGGGGGGGACCAGTTAAGCTTTTAAAATTAGAAGTTTTTGTTAAAAGTGTAATGTTATTCCTTCTAGGGTCAAAGTTTTAAGGGCCAGAAGAGTCCCAACAGGTGGTCATCTGGTCTAGCCTTCTCATTCTATAGGGGAGATGAGAAAATTGAGTCTCAGGGTAGTTCAGTGACTTTCCTAAGGTCACACAGGTAGAAAGTGACTGAGCAAGTAATTAATGATAAACAGGCAGGATTTATGGAAAGAATTCTAGATTTAAAAGTCAAAAGATCAGAAGTTAAGTCTTAGTTCTAATGTATTCTGTATGATTATAAGCAAGTTATTTAAACCTCTATAAGCCTTGACTTCCTAATCCATAAAATGAAAATAGTAATCTTGATACTATTTACCTTACAAGGTTGGAATTGTTTTTTCACTAAGTGTTGTTGTTCTTCAATCATTTTCCGTTTGTGTGTGACTCTTCATGACCCCATTTGGGGTTACCTTGGCAAAAATACTGGAGTGGTTTGCCATTTCCTTCTCCAGCTTTACAGATGAGGAAAGTGAAGCAAACAGGGTTTAGTGACTTGTCCAGGGTCACACAACTAGTGTCTGAGGCAGAGATGAAGTGTCTTGGCAGAGAGGAGAACCAGGTAATTCAACCAGATGAAGGCAAAAACATGAGCTGTTGATATGTCATACAATCCCTCAAGTGACCTCTATTAATGGTCTCCTCAACAGTTAATCAGAACAGCTCAGGGCAGCTAGGTGGTGCAGTGGATAAAGCACTGGCCCTGGATTCAGGAGGATATGAATTCAAATCCGGCTTCAGACACTTGACATTTACTATCTGGACAAGTCACTTAACCCTCTTTGTCCCAGAGAGAGAGAGAGCGCGAGAGCGAGAGCGAGCAAGCGAGCGAGCGAGCGAGCGAGAGAGAGAGAGAGAGAGAGAGAGAGAGAGAGAGCGAGCGAGAGAGAGGGGGCGGGGAGGGAGAAACAGGCCTGAAGAAGTCAGGAAGACCCGAGTTCAAATCCTGTAAAATGAGTACTTAATGCCAAGGAGACAATGCATAATAATAAACAATAAGCAAACACTTGCCATTTTTCTAGACTCTGAAAGTCTCCCCAAGACATAGGATTGTTTCAGGACCAAGATTTCTAAGCAATGTACAGTTTGTGTCCTCTCTCAATTAGGCAATGGATGGTAACAACACAGATCCCATAGGATGCCATACTCACTTCCCACAAGACTGGTAATTGGTCACTAGAGTATAGATCAGAGGATTCAGTGTAAACCAGAATTTAGGAGAGGTAGCACTTCTTCTTCTTTGATATCTGCTTACTTGTGGGGACCTCTGACCTTATCTAGTCACATCTATAGCATCCCAAAGAAGGGAAAGTAGAACTGGAAGCCAACCCCAGCAAAGAGCAAAGCTACTGTCTCAAGCCCTTGTGTCCTTCTTCCTTTGATTTTGGCCACCACCTTCTGTGGTCATATCACGTTCTCATTTGTTTCTGTGGCTTCCAAACTCCTGATATTCCTTGTAGCCAGAAGGAGGGGCAGCTTAAAAGTAAAGGGACATTACATTGAATCTTCAAATGACAAAAAGCCAGAGGGGGCTCATTAACAGTCATGATCCAGAGAGATCAGGTTAGAATATTGGGCTGAATTCAGTAAGCTGAAATTCAGTAGGGATAAACATAAAGACATACACTTGGGCACAAAAAAAAAAAAAGCCTACTTCACAAGTATAAGATAATGAAAGCATGTTGAGGTGGCAATTTTCCAAACAATAGCTAAGGTTTTTAGTGGACTGAAAGCTTAATATAATTATGACACAATGGCCAAAATATATCTCATCATGGATCTATGTATCACCCCTACTTTTCTCCTGAGCCCCAGTCCTGCAATGCCAACCAAATCCTTGACATTTCTACTTGGCAATTCTAGCACCATCTCAAAATCAACATGTCAAAAAGAACTCCTTGCCTTTCTCCTCAAACCCACCCCTCCTCTTAAAATCCCTATTTCTTTTGAGGGCAAAACATTCTTCCCTTTACTCAAGATTACCCAGATTTCATCCTCAATTCTTTATTCTCCGTCATCTCTCATATCTGATCAGTGATCAACTCATTCATTTCATCTCCCTAATATTTCTCACATCCAAGGGTGTGCTGAAGCCAGCCCAAGCTGGCTCACAATAGTGTATTATTAAATTTTCAATGTGAGGGTTTATGCCTCTGAAATTAGCAATAGTCCTGAAAAGTAGGTACAATTACTATTCCCATTTTACAGAAGAGAAAACTGAGACAGATGGAGGGCAAATGACTTGCCTAGGGTCACAAAGCTGGTGTCTGAAGTGAGATTTGAACTCAGTCTTTCCTGACTGCAGATTCCGGTTTCTACCCTGGATTTCCAACTGCCTACCCAACACCTTTACCTAGATGTTCTATAGTTATTTCCCATTCAATATATTTAATGCTATCTTCTGCCTTGTATCTGTCTACCATCCCAGATTATTTATGTTGAAGCCACACCTACCATACCGGTCACCCAGGCCCATCTTTGATTCTTCCTTATCTCTCAGAGGCTATGTCCTATCCTTTCATCTGCCTCCACAATTTCTTTTGCACCTGCCTCTTCTCCACTCCCACTGCCATGACTGAGTACATATGTTCATTACTTCTCACCTTGGCTAATGCAATAGCATCCGAACTCAGTCCCCCTGTCTCTAGTCTCTTCCTTCTCCATCTATCTTTCACACAAGTGCCAAGATCATCTTCCTAATGTACATCGCCTCTGGGATAAAATGCCAACTCCTTTACCTGATACAAACTATAATTTCAACCTATTTGGAGGCAGGTGGTTATCTCAGTGGATCAAGCAATGGGCCTGGAGTCAGAGACACCTGAGTTCAAACCTAGCCTCATATACTTACTAGCTGTGTCACCCTGCATTAGTCACTGGACCACTATCTGCCTCAGGTTCCTCAGCTATCAAATGGGAGGAATAATAGCACCTACCTCCCAGGGTTGTTGTAAGGCTCAAATGAGATAATCTTTGTAACAAGCACTTAGCCCATAGTAAGCACTACAGAATGTTAGCTATTATTATTATCAAAGTCCAAGAAGTATACCCAAAAGAAGATGATAACTCCATCACAAGTCCAAGTAAAGCCTCAAAGGCCCTCCACTGCTAGTGCCTTCCCTTTGGGAATGTCTCCAATTTATCTTGCTCATGTCTTGTTTGCACATAATTGTTTCCATATTCTCTTTCCCATTAGAATGTGAATTCCTTGAGCACGGGGATTGTTTTTACCTTCCTTTATATTCCCAGTGTTTTGCACAGTTTCTGGCATATAGTAAGTGCTTAATAAATGTTTATTACCTGACTATATGTTTTAGGCAGGTGTCTAGAGCCCTGAGAGGTTAAATGCTTGCTAGGGTCCACACTGCCAATATAGATTTGCACCCAGATCCTGGCCCCAAGGCTGAAACTATATCCACCAGGGAGGTATTATGCACTTAATATACTTTTAAAAATTAAATTAAGATCTTTAGCCAAATATAAATGTGAGCTTGTATTACACTACTATGTTATTTCCCTACCTGTGGAACTTCTCCCAAAATGAAAAATAACAAGGTCGACTTTTTTTTTCATTTAAAAGGATAAGCATTTCAAGCATAAATTTAAATTCAAAGGTTTTCAGACACAGAACCTACTCAAGAATGAATGAAGGTGGGGTCTTTAGTCCTGTCCCACTTCAGAACAGGCAAAGATGTCTTCTGATGGCTTCCCATTGGCCATATTGACTCTCAGCAATGGCTACTCAACCAGAACTCTCAGAGCTCATGACCTCCTAGGCAAATCTACATCCTAGATAGGACTGTCTCTTCTTTGTTTTTTCCTTTGCTATTGGGCCTGGTGAAATCTCAAAAAAAAGTAGCTGGCATCTTCCCCTTCAAAGGCACCTGAGCAATAGAATATTAGCTACCACAGTGGTTGTGGTGGAAATAGCAGCAGAGTCAGACCGATTGAGAAGGAAGGAGTCACCCATAGACAGACAGACAGACAGGCTGGCAGGCTGGCAGGCAGACAGACAGACAGACAGACAGAGGCAGACAGACAGGCAGGCAGGCAGGCAGAGATTATGGGGGAAAAAAATCCCACTTTGTGTTGTTAGGATTGTTCCTTATTGCTAATGTCGCCCAAAAGACTTGAAGACTAGCTGCTCTTTTGATTGTAATCATCCTATGCTTAGCTCATCCTTTCCTGCATGAGACTGAAAGTGCCTGTTCCATTAGCTGCTCTGTGTCCACCCTCTGGGTGCCTTTTTTTTAACTTCTCACTCCCCCATTTGGGGAAGAACATCTAAACTGAGGCCAAAATTAGAATGATTCCCCAGAAATGTGAAGTGGAGGTAGAATTGAGGCTATGGAATACCATTTCCTCTTCTGACGATATAGGCAACACTGAAGCAGTGAACCCAGGGCACACATCTCAAGAGCAGGTAAAGGAAAGGGACTGGCAAAGGTTGCCAGCCCCTCTGGCCTCAGAGCTGTGTGGCTGCCCACTCTTCTGGAAAAGTATCTGTGATCCTCCTCCTGGGTAGTTTTATCAACACAGACATAGGGGACTCTAAGTCTCAGAAACTGGTTCCATCCACATCCTTGGGAAAGCTCATAGGTAGGTAATAATCATAGGTACCTGGTCTAATTGGTTAATCTGGTGATTTTGGGGGTGGGAGGAAGAAATGAATAAATGAGTGAATGAATGAATGAATGAATGAATGTCTGGGTTGGCAGGGAAACTAAGTCACATCGAGCATTCCAAAGGCCAGCTTTTGGTCTTCCCTCTTGAATGGCTTTCAAGCCTCCCACTATTCTCATCCATTAAGTATCGTTAATGCTCCTGGAGTATCCTCCCAATACTCTGGCTTCCCAGAAAGGTAAGGAGAGGAGCGCTCCGTCATTCTGGGTATCAGCGAGGGGTTATCGTTAACTTCTTCATCCTTTAAAGTCTCCCTCAAAGCCACGAAATGAAAACGGAACCTGCCCTACTGAGGACTGATGCAGACTATCTGGACACAGCATACGAGCCCAGGAAAGTTCTGCTTGGGAAACGATCGAATCATTTCCTGAAATCGGAACTTTTGACATCACCATGCAGATCTGCTCGCCCCAGGCAACGGGCTTCTGTTCATTTTGACCAAGGAGCAGGATGCACAATGGCAAGTCATGTCACTTAGCATTGCGTCTGCTTAGACAGGATGCCTCCGAGTAATGTAATTTATATTTCATGCACAATTGAAGCAGCTAATGGTATAATTCTCCAAGGGGGAAACAAGTTGTTACAGTGTTAATTACATTGCAGCCTCATTCCCCGCTCAGTACTGTCCCCCACCCTCCCTTCCCCCCAAAGCTTGGAGGTTATCAGGTAGCATAATGTAGTATGTCTCCCATATTGTGGCACCAATGGATTTTCTAAACAGCGCATGGCTTGGAGGGGGGGGCGGTGGTAGAAGAGAAAGAAGCAGTGTCTGGTTCCTCCCCACCCCCACCCCCCCAACCGCCACCGTGAATAACAATTTAATCAATATTTTGTTTAAACCCCTATTGGTCTTGAACTTATTTCCCAGCATGTTCCATCTCCCTCCCAGTATGGAATGCCTCTTTTGTCATTATCAAGAAACTAAGGGAATAGGAAGATAAAGGGGCAGAATTTGGAATAGGAGCCAAAACATACAAAACAGAAGTAAACAAAAGCTTAAATTCAGTGAACGACAAGTAGCCTTGGATTTGGTAGCATTTGATCTACTAGGCACAGGCAAATGATCTCCGTTTTTCAAAAAGGGCAGAAAAAGTAGATCCTAAAAATGACATCACCTAATGTAATGACTCTCTGACTGTAAGTATCAAATGAAGCCAAACAGAAGAAATGTATGCTTTCAAAAGGGTTTAATATTGTCATGGAAGAGGTCCAATGTATTGAGAGGTCCTCCAAAGGACATTACGCTGATTGAATTAAATTCTAGAATATTGTAGAACCTTTGAAATGAGAAACAAAATCCCTCAAAAAAAAGTTTGTCCTGACTATCCGTAGGAAACACTAAATAAATGAAGAAAACCTACTGTCTAAACTATTGCATGCTGATCAATGGACAACTTACAAGACTCATCTATCAGTCTATATCTATATCTACATCTTTATCTATTTCCATCTGCACCTATGTCATCACATATCTGTATCATTTCCTCTATATATCTATTATCTTCATCTATTGATATCTATATCTTAGCCATCTACATCTATATCATCTATATCTATATCTGCATCTATACCTATACGGTTAATAACAGCACCTGCAATTGCAACCGTGTAGGGAATTCCTGGATAATGAAATTCCCTCTACCACTGAAGATTGGTATCTTCTCAGCAACTTAAAATCTTAATATTGTCTAGACACTGAGAGATTAAGTGTCTTGTCCAGGCTCATGTAGCCAGTAGACTGTGAGAGGAAGGACCTGCATCCCAAGCCTTCCTAGCTCTGAGGCTGGATCTCTATACACCATATCCCATTTCTTCTTTCTAAATCTATCTGTCTGTCAATCTATCTCTCATATATTATTTTTACAAACATATACATATATGTATATGTATTTCACCTATTTCTACATGGAATCACATGCCCAGTTCCTATTTCTTTGTTTCTGTGTACATAGATATAGATATACACACATACACATACATACATGCATATATATATATACACACACACATATATATATATATATATACACACACGCAGAGACAACATATGTATATATACTTATTGTTCATCCTTGGGTTTTGTTTGTTTGTTTGTTTTTTTGGTGAGGCAATTGGAGTTAAGTGACTTGCCCAGGGTCACACAGCTAGTGTTAAGTGTCTGAGGCCAGATTTGAACTCAGGTCCTCCTGAATCCAGGGCCAGTGCTCTATCCACGGCGCCACCTAGCTGCCCCCCATCCTTTCTTTTTTAAGAGGATCAGTGACATTATGGACTGATGTCTTGATTTGTTCATGAATTAGATTTAAGTGAGACAGAGTTATGCCAAGTTGTGGGCCTCACTTTCTCTTCCAGGGTCATCAAGTACAATGGTAGGGCAAAAGTCAAGATTACTGGCTGTAACCCAGGATGCAGTGGATGATCTTGGCATCTTTAATGTCCAAGCTCTAAGAGCTCCACAGTGCCTGCTTTAGCCACCTTTGTGGCCTTTGGAACAAATTGTTCTCATCCCCACATTCTACCGGAGAGAAAACTTTAACATGATTAGGGTAAACATCCCCCTAATTCACTAGCAGGTTTGAGGCCTAATTGTATGCATATATATAAGAAATAGGGACTGGAGGGGCAGCTGGGTGGCACAGTGGATAAAGCACTGGCCCTGGATTCAGGAGTACCTGAGTTCAAATCCCACCTCAAACACTTGACACTTACTAGCTGTGTGACCCTGGGCAAGTCACTTAACCCCCATAGCCCTGCAAAAAAAAAAAAAAAGAAAGAAAAGAAAAGAAAAAATAAACAGGGACTGGAATTGGGATTTCCCTTGTATAGGGGTCTCTTTAGTTAAGAAAACTTCCACTCCCAAAGGAGGTTGGGACCTTCTTTACAGCTAACTGTCAGGGAATTGCCTAGCGTACTAAAAGGTTAAATGATTTGCCCAGGGTTACACAGCCAATATGTCAGAGTGGGGACTTAAATCTAGGTCTTCCATGCTCAGAGACTGATGTCATGGTATCTCTCATCATATTTACATTTATATGTGTGTATACACAGACACATATAATGCAAGTATATGGCATACACTGCAACAGGACAATGAGATGGGCCTAGAGTTGAGTCATAGGGCGAGCAGCCTTGCCTTTAAGAAATTAAAAAGTTATTTTAATGATCCAACGCTTCTTCCTGAAATTAAAGTCAATTTTTTTAACACCAATATTCTTACTATGTTGGCATATATCTTTAAACCATGGAACCCTTCAGTCTTTGAAGAACTGAAGATGAGGATTGCCCATGAGCAAGGAGGAGGCACGTGGTGGGGGTGGCAGGCTGCAACATGCTACAGAAAAGCAATTACACTGGAGAATCAATGTAGAGGTTTTTGTCAGTAAAACATATGAAGGAAAAAGAAGATAGGCCTGTCACTTAGCAAGATTGAAGATTAATTGATGGACAGCCCGAATGTTCTATTGGTATCCTATAGATGTCAAGAGAAGGTGAAGAAGGTCCGCGTGTTGTATGAACTCCCTGTGCTGAACGTATGGGAGGGCATAATTGAGAGTTGTACTGGACAGGCAGATCTTGACAGGAAACAATCTGCCTTGTGGTAGAAAATACTCTCTTAGATCCACTGATGTACTGAAATATGAATAACCTCCTTCTTTGCCTCATCTCTGTCTTAAGTCCTTTTAAGTTCAGAACAACAGAAATAAAGATCAAGAAAAGCTGAGGGGATTTTTAAAATTTTCATTTTTTAAGTGAATTAATAGGCCCAACAGAGGGTACAGGTGGTAGAATCCAGGGAGGTTTATTTCCAAAGGTAAAGCTTTCGCAAGACATACATTTCACTGTTTTTAATGTAAGAGAATTAAGACCACTACCGCATGTTCTGGGCTCTCAGGAAGAAATTAGCCACCCTCACAGGAAGTGGGCAAGACAGCCAGGAGTGAAAACTGGGACTCAAATTGAGGAAGTGAGTGACTAAACATCGCTTATCTGGTTTAGAAAAAGAGAGGGTGGGGAGGGAGGGGAGGGCTTAAACTGTCTTGTCTGACTTGCTGGGAGGGCCCCTGATTTTTGTACCTTTGGAGGCGAGATGAAAGAAGGAAGCAGTGTTTGCATCAGAAGGACCTGAGGCCACCTCCAAGAAGAATTAGGGGAAGCAGGGCTGGTTTTCTTATACCAGGCAAAAAATTGACTATCCCCAAGGGCAGGCAAAGATCCAGGGCAGCAGTTTTAGGCCTGCTTTTCTGTGTGTGAGTAGGCTATGTAGGGTGTATGTTTTCAGCATGCCTGAGATAGCTAAAACCCTGGAGCCAGCAGCAGCAGCAGCAGCAGCAGCAGCAGCAGAATAGGACTGAAAGGATGGATGTAAAAATAGAAAGGCAGCGAGGAGAGTGGCCAGCCAGGCAGTCTGAAAGTAGCCTTAATTGCTATTGTTATGAGAGAAAGGACTAGGAGAAAGGGTAAAGAGCAGAGGCAGAGGCTGAGGCCTGGGTGGGATTGCAAATTTCAGCAAAGCTACTTAGCTGGAAGAAAAGGAATTAAAATGAAAATGATGTGTATTCACTGACTCCAGGAGATCCATTCGGATGTGCCAGTGAGAGAGATTGAGAGAGACAGACAGACTCCCCGAAAGAAAGGGAAGAAACACAAAGCGGGGAGGGAGATGAGAGAAAGAAAAAGAACCAGGAGCAGGAACCAGGTGGAAATGATGGCCTTAGTCTCTCAAGGACGAAAGCCAGGGGTCAGTGTGAACTGCAGGGAGAACATCTCCCCGTGGCTTGAGCCCAGAACTGCTTTGAAAAGTGGGCAGGCAAATGTTCAAAGAAAACTAGTGTGGGAGGAAAGAGGGAGGGGGGAAGGGAGGGAGAAAAGGGGCAGGAGAGCAAAGAGGGTAAAGTAGCTCACAGTTTCTTTGCCTGTGTTAATTGGGTTGAAAGATGAAAATTAATGGGCAAACCCGGACCTACTGGTTGTAATGCCTAGGCTCCCTGCCCTAAAAAAGATGGCTCCAGGCTATCTAGAGCCATATGGAAAATGCTCCAAATCACCACTAATTAGAGAAATGCAAATTAAAGCAAATCTGAGATTGTACCTCGCACCCATCAGATTGGCAAAAAGAGGAAAATGATAAATATTCTAGGGACTGTGAGGGAAAGGCACATGGATGCACTGTTGGCAGACCTGTAAATGGATACCAGCATTCTGGAAAGCAATTAGGAATTACACGCAAAAAGTTACTAAACGGTGGGTGTCTTTTGACCCAGCTATGCCACTGCTAGCCCTTTACCTCCCCCTTACCCCACCCCCCAAAAAAGATCAAGGAAATAGGAAAAGATCCAACATGTAAAAAAAACATAGTAGCTCTTTTTTTATGGTGGTAAAAAACTGGAAACTGAAGGGATGTTGATCAATTAAGGAATGGTTGACTAAGTTGTGGTATGTGAATGTGATGGAATATTATTGTGTGGTAAGAAATGAAGTAATAGATGATTTCAAAGAGACATGGAAAGACATATGACCAAAGTAAAGTAAGCAGAATCAGAAGAATAATTTAGACTATCACATTGTTATTATAAAAATGAGCAATTTGAAAGATTTTTATAAACTGATGAAGAATATAATGAGAACTGGAAGAGTGATTTATGCAGACAATAGCATTGTAAAGACTAAACTGAGATATCTGTAAGAACTGCAGTCAATACAAAGGTCATCCATGATTCCAGAAGATGGATGATGAAATAGACTATCTACCTCCTGACAGAGAGAGATGAGACAGATTTAGGGTTTGAGGTTAAAACTGCACTAGGATTTTTGGGGACACCCAAATATAATCCTATATACATCAATGAGGGAATTTGTTTTGCTGGACTATGCATATTTGTTAAAAGGAATTTCTTTTTCTTATCCTTTTTTTTCCCCCAAAGGAAGTAGTAAGTAGGAGGGAGAAAAATAGATTTTTTTAATCTTTTTTTTTTTTAATTGAGAGGTAGAGGAGAGATGTGGAATGTTGCCTTCACTTTCAGATGAGATCCCTATACTGTTAGTTTTATTTGATCATTTTACTTTATTACAAGAGACCTCTCAAGGTATAGGGACTGCAATTGTAATATAAAACAAAAATATATTAATACATTTTTAAAAATGGAAACAAAATGCTTGCAGAGTGGACTTGTACATAGTATGTTTAAATATTCTTCTCCTTTCTTCTTTTTTTTGTTTGTTTGTTCTTTTGTGTTTTGTTTTGGTGAGGCAATTGGGGTTAAGTGACTTGCCCAGGGTCACACAGCTAGTAAGTGTTAAGTGTCTGAGGCCGAGTTTGAACTCAGGTCTTCCAGGGCCGGTGCTCTATCCACTGTGTCACATCACCTAGCTGCCCCCTCCTCCTTTCTTCTGATAGACCATGTGCTGCTCTGGGGGTCCCTGTATGATTCATAGCTGAGGAGTTTGCATTGTAGATGGCAAAGAGACCCCTGATTGGCTACTGATCTAGAAGAGATGATGATTCAGTAGCCCTTTTAAAGGGTTTCCAGTTAATTGCCCTCTCATCTATGACTCTCCAAATGTTAAGATACATGAGGGGTAAGGAAGCACAGAATCCTCCCTCTGTCCTCCAAGCTCATAGTGATCCTAACCCAAATGGCAGCTGCAGCTAGGGGCAACAACTAGGTGTGCCATGGACTCTGGGTCCCCCACAGCCCTTGCCTCTATTGTGTTTCTTCCCTTGAGTCAGGGACCTTTGCACTGTGCCTGGTACATAGTAGGTATTTAATAAATGCTGGTCCACCAACAAACTAATTAACCAAAAGGTCTGCAGTATAGAAGGCTTCAATCAGTGACAGGAGCCATCTATTGAAATAGTTACAGTTGCAACATTTATAGGAATGGGCTGGCATCAGGAGGAATGTGTTGGGGCCAATTTTGGTGTGAGCATTGGAAATCTTGAAAATCTTGAACACAAATCAGAGCTTGATTTATTGTTTTGTTTATTGCCTAAGTTTCAGAAAGTGATGGAGAAATATTGATAATGCAGATTAAACTTAAAAGTCTGTGGGCTTTTGTTTTGTTTTGTTTTTGGAGAGCCATTTGTTCAATATTTACCAGAACACCACTGGCTGACATAAAGAGAATGATATATATTAGAGAGACAATCTTCCAGAAGACCAAATTTGGCTGTTTAACAGACAGTGCCTGGTGCAAGGTGAAATGTGAAATGCCTAATTCACAGCATGTCATTTCTCATTAAAATGAGACTCAAAATATTAGTCTCCCAACTGATTGTAATCAGTTAAAAATTGCTGCTGAATGCTGTTCTAATCGTTCTGTTAATGCACACTAATTCTCATGCTAGGCTTTCCTTTTTTTCCTAGTGAATAGGAATAAATTACCTGCCCCATAATTGGTTTATATTGTTTATTGGGCACCTTTTTTACTTACCCCTTTGGGGAGACCCAGACACTAGACTTAACTTTTATCATAAGTAAAATTGCTCCTGGGTCAGGAGGGTAGGGGTTTCACAGTGAGGCAATGAATGTGAGAATGGAGAACCTGAACCCCCTGTTGTAGGCAGGACTCTAAAACTAACACTCTTTTAGTTCAAGTTCAATATTGGGCTAAAATGAGTCATTTGCTGAATATTTAACAAAGGAAGAAGTTTCCTTTACCCTAATATGGCAAAAATGTGCAACAAGGCCCGGGAACTTAACTCCTCTAGATGTGCCCCACCCTGTTTCCATCTTGAAACACCATCTGGTCAATAAATTCTCAGGGTATGGTGACTCATGTGATTTCAGGTACCCACCAAGTCTGAACTTCTGACTACATGTGACTTGTGAATGGGACCTTTTATGCTCCCCCGAGCAAGATGTTCCATCAGGGAAGTGAGTGGTGTCAGAGAAGCTGTGGCAATTGAATGCTGGTCCTATCACACCCCTTCATTGGAGGTCAGGCTTCCCCAGAAGTGAACTGAGCAAAGAAATGTTATCTCCAGCAGCAATGCCTCTATGTTTGATAATATTTATACTATCATTACAAAAGCATTTAGTCCAACTCTAGAGAAGGCAGATACTCCCTTACTTCAGAAAGATGCAGAAATAAGAGGAGTTCCCAATCTCAGCAGCAGCTGAAATAAAAGCAAGGTATTAAAAAGATGGGGGGAGGGAAAAGGATTTCATTTTTGTCTTTCTGTCCCCAGTGCCTAGTACAATGCTTTGACATAGCAGGCACATAATCAACTTGGTGAACTGGATTGACTCAAATTGCAATTGACAAACCATGCAGTATTTTTGATGATCAAAGGATGCTTTTAAGATCCTTCTTCTTACACCATGGTACAACATGGTTGCAAACCTCAAACTCCAGATCCTTGAAAAATCAGTAGTGAGGGAGATCAAAAAGGTGATGGAAAGGCACATACTAGGTATAAGCTGGCTGCAGCCTATTGCCAGTGATGACATTTGTCAAAGAAATGTTGTACACATCAAGGACTTATGGCTATAAATAAAGTGGAGGAGCGAGAACAAAGGACAATTATAGCTAGTATTTACAAAGTACTTTAAGGTTTGTAAAGCACTGTACACATATTGTGCCATTTGATCCTCCAGATAATACTTTGAGATAAAATTATCACCATTTTACAGTTAAAGAAACCGAGGCTGCCAGAGGTTAAGCGACTTGTTCAGGGTCACACAGTTAGCAAGTATCTGAGCAAGACTTGAATTTGGGTCTTCCTAACTACAAGTCTAATGCTCTTAGCTGCCTAGGATGAAAGATGGACAAGTTCATAAGCATGCTGTATTAAAGTCTCATCTCAAATGTCATGTTCTTCCAGTAGTCTTTCCTGACCCTACTTGCCCCACATAAGTTATTAAATCTCTTGGAAGTCTTATAATTACTTTGTATTAATTATAAGTTGCATTCCCCTAGCAGCAGGAATGACATTCTTTTTGTCTTTGTAGCCCAAAGTTTAGCACTATGACTTGTAAATAGAAGGGTTTTAAGTAAATATTTTTTGTCTTTTTTTTTTTGAGGGGCAATGAGGGTTAAGTGACTTGCCCAGGGTCACACAGCTAGTAAGTGTCAAGTGTCTGAAGCTGGATTTGAACTCAGGTCCTCCTGAATCTAGGGCTGGTGCTTTATCCACTGTGCCACCTAGCTGCCCTAAATAAATATTTATTAAATGGAATTGAATTGAACTCAGTGAACACCAACACATTCATTAGATTCTGTATAGAAGCATATTAACAAAATGACATCAGAGGAGAAAGCTTGAAGAAGGGATTAGCACCAAGGAAGGGAGCGTCCACACAAGGGCTATCTTGGATCCATTAAAAATACTGACTTTGGTGGGGGGCAGCTAGGTGATGCAGTGGATAAAGCACTGGTCCTGGATTCAGGAGGACCTGAGTTCAAATCCAGCCTCAGACACTTGACACTTACTAGCTGTGTGGGGTATGTTTGGTACAAGTGACATTTGTTTTCCAGAGATTCTTCTTGGCTATTCAGTTGTGCTCTGAGTAATTACTATGTTTTTTTGTTTGGCTAACATTGATCAAATATTCTGTCAAAGCTCTTTCTGAGATTAAAAGTTAGGTTGCTATAAATTTAAACAAACAAACACTCCATGTTAAACTTAGGGAGACAACAGGGATATTGCTGAATGAACCTTCAAAGAGGCCAGGACTGAAAGAGAAGCAGTGCTGTGTAACCTTTGTTTAATACTGCTGAGGTCTCTCCAACCAATTCAGACAAATAATTGATTTTTTTCTGATAAAAGTATTTTATCATTTTCCAGTTACATGTAGAGATAGTTTTAAACATTTGTTTATATAAGATTTCCAATTTCCAATTTTTCTCCCTCCCTCCCCTAAATAGCAGGGAATCTGATATTGGTTATGTATATGTATATATATATATATATATATATATATATATATATATACACACACACATATATATATACACACACATATATACACATATATATAATAACATTAAACATATTTCTGCATTAGTC
Source organism: Dromiciops gliroides (assembly GCF_019393635.1). Classification (NCBI taxonomy): domain Eukaryota; kingdom Metazoa; phylum Chordata; class Mammalia; order Microbiotheria; family Microbiotheriidae; genus Dromiciops; species Dromiciops gliroides. Next base: position 280,239,850 of record NC_057863.1, on the reverse strand, counting down.
ATTTTATAAGATAAGAATCAGAGCAAAAGGGGGAAAAAACTCAAAAAAGAAAAACAATAGCTCCAAAACCAAAAGAAATAGTATGGTTCAATCAGCTTCCATATTCCACAGTTGTTGTTTTTTTTTTTTCCTGGATTTAGAGAGCCTTTTCCATCATGAGTCCTTTGGAACTTTCTTGTACTGTTGGGTGGGTGAGAAGAATCTAGGCTATCACAGTTGATCAACACATAATGTTGATGATACTGTGTATAATGTTCTTCTGGTTCTGCTCATCTCACTCATCATCAGTTCATGCAAGTCCTTCCAAGTTTCTCCAAATAATTGATTTTTAAAAATGATGCTTGATCTTCCTTGCTAGTAATTATTATTGCCTTAAAAGCTTAGCCTGCTATAGCACTGGACTGAGAATTAGGATTCCTGAATTCTAGTCCTGGTTCTAACACACACTGGCTGTGTGAGCCTCTTATAGTCTCATTATTATCATCTGTAAGATAAAGGAGGGGCAAATAGATGACCCAGCCTAGCTGAAGCAGCAAAGCACCCCAAAGAGAGACAAAAGGACATTTATGTCAGTTAAATCAAGTTACTACCATGATATTGGCTACCATCTCCCAAAGATCCTATTAAATATAGCCCAGACTCTTGAACCCAAGAACCTAGGGAATAGCAGTGCCCTCCCAAGCCACCAGACTTGCTCCTAGACCCATAATCAAGAGGAGAAATAATTGTGGAGAAGGAGCTCAATGTCCTCATCACCACCAGCAATAACTGCTTACCAGCTACTGACCGACAGGCAAATAAACACAAGATCCCTCAGAATGGTATCACCCCATCTACCTGTCCCAACCCCCCATACCACTAGTCCTGCTTTCAACCCAACCCTTATGATCATCATCCTAAGAAGCAACTTTAGTGAAGAAGGGACCAGTTATCCCTACCAGCTGCCAACCAACTGCCCCTCATAGGACAGGCAATCAGCCTAGATGGGGAAGCAAAGCCCTCTGAAGAAGAGACAGGAGACAGCATGTGCCAGACAAGTCAAACCACCACTATCAGCTTGGCCAGTATCTCTCTTCAGACCCCACTGGAGACATCCCAAGCCTTGGGAATAGCAATGCATCAATAGCACAGCCATGATCCTCAGAGGCACCCCTTGATGAGATGTAGTTTTGCCACTTCAGGGGCTACAGCTACCTCTATTAAAGATCCAGAAAAGAAAGTTCTTGACACCAAAGTCTTTGGCACTGTCAAATGGTTTAACATCAGAAACATATATGATTTTTATTAGTGGAGATACTATTAAAGAAGAGTCATTTGCCATATTTATTTTCCACATGCCCTAAGGAACATGGTACCTTTCCATTTGATTTGTAGCTCAAACCTTCCACATGCGTTGTCTCTCCCATTAGAATGTGAGCTTGTTGAGAGCAGGGATGATTCTACTTTTCTGCTGTAACTTGTGTTTAGTACTGTATGCTTTGCATATAGTAAGTGTTTAATAAATGCATGGTCCATTCATGATATCTAAAGTTTGTTCCAACTCTATCAAGATTTGTAAGGTACAGGTAGAGTATACTTCCTTCCCCAGTGATCTTGTGGCTTTCTCTAATTCTTTTTTTAAGTATTTTATTATTTTCCAGCTACATATAAGGATAGTTTTCAACATTTGTTTTCACAGGATTTTTAGTTACAAATTTTTCTCCCACCCTCCCTTCCCTCCCTCTTCCCCAAGAAGGAAAGCAGTCTGATATAGGTAGTATATATACAATCACATTAAGCATATTTCTATATTAGTCATCTTGTGAAAGAAGAATCAGAGCACAAGGGAAAAACCTCAAAAAAGAAGTAAAAAAAAAAATAGTCCAAGGCCTTCTCTAATTCTTACCATTTTCCACTAGTCCTTTGCCTTAGTTCCCTATATCTTTGACAAGACCCCCTCATCAATCTCTGGGCTACCATCCTGTGATAGGAGTAACAGCTACTAGGGCCCATGCTACATAGACAGGGCTAGTTTTTTCTCAAGTCCCTACTCCATGCAGGCTAGGCTAGTTTTTCCTATTGAAACCTTCCTTGAGACTCAACTGGTCCATGGAGCTAAGATTCAGATCATTGGTAAAGATTCCTGGTGGTGAAGTGCATGATCAATCAGAGCTTCTCCCTAGTCATTGACCAGCCCTCACTGTGTAGTGGTAGGTGTGGTATAGAGTGTGGACAGTATGTGGAGAGGGTTTTGCAAAGAATTATTAAAGATTTTAGGTACAGTAAGTTGCTTAGAATCATGATCTTTTTTTTTTTTTTTTTTAGTGAGGCAATTGGGGTTAAGTGACTTGCCCAGGGTCACATAGCTAGTAAGTGTTAAGTGTCTCAGGCCGGATTGGAACTCAGGTACTCCTGACTCCAAGGCCGGTGCTCTATCCACTGCGCCACCTAGCTGCCCCTAGAATCATGATCTTGCTCAGTCAATTCTTAATTATTCAGAGGTTGATGATTCATTTTGTGACTTATCTGGGCCATTTGCTCCCTCTCTTGCTACTATTTGCTCCCTTCCTACAATCATTCCACTTGGATTTCCACCAAAGGGTGGTCCAGGAAAATAAAAAATGACTGCCAGTCTACTTATTAACAGATCTGGCAGAAATAGTTTGGGTGCATGGTAAGCATTGATGAGATTGAGGAAGTTCCATTTTTTTTTTATTCAGGGCAATGAGGGTTAAGTGACTTGCCCAGGGTCACACAGCTAGTAAGTATTGTGTCTGAGGCCGGATTTGAACTCAGGTCCTCCTGAATCCAGGACTGGTGCTCTATCCATTGCACCACCTAGCTGCCCCCCAAAGTTCCATTTTTGAAACCTCGGCTGCTGCTAATAATCTATTAGAAGAAGCCAGAGTCATGGGCAGGGTCAGACTTTCCTGTAGGTGAAGGTTAGGTTATCCTAATATGAGGCACACCACAAGATTTGGCCTGAAACCTACCATTAGGGCTGTCCCCTTTGGTTAAATGACAAAGAACAAGAGTTATTTTATCATACAATTGGATGGTGTCAGTAGCATCCTTAACATATCAGCCTAGATTCTTATATCATATTAGCTTGACCCTCACTTTGAAAAATTAAGACAGCATCTCTGAGAGACATGAGGCCTAGATTAGATTTGGCAGAATACCAAGAAACCCTCTGCTGTGCTATAGTGGATTGCCCAGACTGGGGACAGAGAGTTCAGATGATAGGAGGCAAGGAAAAGTAGCCAGGGTCAAGGGTTGGGCCCATCTCCACCCCACTACTCCCCGTGGCTGTCCTCTCTAATGCAGAAACTATTCCTGATGCCAGTCACCTCTAGTCAGGAGCTTTGACCTCTTCAGTTGATGAAACTGGAAATGTTCATCTCAGTTTGGTCACTTTCTGTTCAGGGAAAAAAAAAAAAAGGAACACAACTGAAAAGACATAAGACCCAAGCTTAGCTTATCCAAGTCAAAACCCCTGTCTTTGGCTGACATGTGCTTGAAGCTTGAAGATTGCCTAGCAATCTCTCCCAGCTAGTCTCCCCTACATAGGCTGGTCAGTCAAACCATCCTGTCCTAGAAGGCAGAATGATTTCCTGCTAGGCCTTTGTTTCCAAGATTCAAGCTTGTGCTTTGTGTAGAATTTAGGATAGACCAGGAAGCTATGGGGAAGGCAAGACCGGTCCCTCCCCTTGTCAGTTCTTCCTTCTCAGCTATATGGGGAGAAGACTCCATCCTTCCCCCTCCAAGAGGAACAAGCTTCATGGAGGCAGAAATGGTCTCTGGTACCAAACAACCAGGTCCAGGGCCCACCAGAGACCATGTTCTGGTGGATCAGAAACCCTGTGCAAGACAACTGGCTTCCTGGGATATTACTTCAAGAAAGCCCCAATTATCTCACCTCACACCCTCTGGCCACAGGCAGATGCCATTTTCTCTCTTGCTCCCAATCTGGTTCTGGAAGCATGAACCTCAATTAAAACAGTTCTTCTATAGTTCTGGTATGGAGTGTGTCCATCTACTTCTTTCTGTCCTTCCCCAGTAACTCTCCAGAGTCAAATGCCCTTTCTCTAGACACCCCTCCCCTCCTCTGTGTGTTGTTTTCCTCCATTAAAGTATAAGTTCTTGGAAAGCAAGGAATTTTTATTTGAAACCCCGGTGCTTAGAACAGAGTTAAGCACTTGATAAAATAATAATAACAATACTATTTTTTCATTTTTTCATGTCTCTACTGGTACCATGTTTCCAAGGTGAGGAAAGGATGTCACTCCTTCCCCTCCTTCATTCCCTGAGGAGAAGTCTAGAGAGAAAGGGTTCCTGACACGTGGGAGAGGCAAATGAAGAGGGAAAAGCAGAAATGATCTCACCTTTTTAACATTGCAACCTGGCCCCTAGTAGCTCGGGAAAAGGACCAAGGGATCACCCAACCTTTCTTTCCTTGTACCAAAGTGCCATTTCCTTTCAGTTTGGAGATAGGTGTTTCACTGAAAATGGCCAGACTCCATGGTGTGTTCTCTGTCCTGATTGGAACTTCCCTATCATACTTGTATTTGAGTTCCTTCAGACTCTTTGTGACACCATTTGGGGTCTTCTTGGCAGAGATACTGGGATGGTTTGTCATTTCCTTCTCCAGCTCATTTTACAGATGACAAAACTGAGACAAACAGGGTTCAGTGACTTTCCCAGGGTCGCACAGTAGTGTCTGAGGCCAGATTTGAAATCAGGAAAATGAATCTTCCTAAGTCCAAGATCGGCACTCTATCCACTCCACCACCTAGCTGCCCCTGTATTGCAGTAGCCCAGCATAAAGTGTTATACATAGACAATATGCAAATACTTCTTGGATGGATAGGATAGCTGACTTAAGTGAGGGGCAAGAGATGTTTTGTAGGAGGGTATTTATGGAAGTCTACTGCTCTAGAATTATTTTTTTAAAAACCTCTCTCTCTTCCTTCTGTTATTTAGAAACTAAAGTGGAACTACAGAGGGTAGAGCTTTTGCAAAGTGACTCATTTTGAAGTTACAGCATATCAGTCACTAAAATACCAGCCATAGGGGCAGCTAGGTGGCGCAGTGGATAAAACACTGGCTCTGGATTCAGGAGGACCTGAGTTCAAATCCGACCTCAAAACTTGACACGTAGGGGCAGTTAGGTGGCGAAGTGGATAGAGCATTGGCCCTGGAGTCAGGAGTACCTCAGTTCAAATCTGGCCTTAGACACTTAACACTCACCAGCTGTGTGACCCTGGGCAAGTCACTTAACCCCAATTGCCTCACCAAAAACAAACAAACAAACAAAAAACTTGACAGGTACTAGCTGTGTGACCCTGGGCAAGTCACTTAACCCTCATTGCCCCGCAAAACCAAACCAAAACAAACCCATCCATTTTGCTCCTTTGGTCAGGTCAGAAATCCCTTCTTCCCTCTCCCTGTCCTACCCCAGGACCACATGAATGCATCCTTAGTGTTTGCCATGGGTGGTAACTTGTTCTCTTCTGTCAAATGAGGAGTTTCTCTTGGAAATTCATTCATTTCTTCTTTCTCACTCACAAATGCAGGCTTATGATTAAAGCTGTTCTTTACCATGCACATTCAAAATAAAAAATAACATGCATGTTCAAAATAAAAAAATAACATTTCACAGTCTCCAGAGGAGAACAGGACGTTATCCTTATGGAAGTGGATAGAACGTATACCTTGGGACATTTCTGTCATCACTGTAAGGCAGGAAACCACAGCTTCTCACAGGACCATGGAGAGTCGTGCTATGCAGTTCTTCTGAAGTACTCCAAGGCTACAGACTTAATTTCTTACCCACTAAGTTTCTTGTGTCTGACTCGGATTTTTTGGACATTCACATAGTTCCCTTAAGGCAAGAAAACTTTGCATTTCAGACAAGGAGGCAAGGATGGAGAGCCAGTGACCACCATGAAAAATTCACACACACACACACACACACACACACACACACACACACACACACACACACACATTCCCTCTCAAAGAAAAATGAGTTGCTGCCCATGCTGTCTTGTGGCAACTGCAATCCCTGGTGACTCTGGCTTTTGCAATGTTTACCTCGTGGCTGATAATTCTGGACAAGTTTCTTTTCCCTGAACACCAGAAAAACCATAGAAGTTTCAAGTAACACTCACTCAACCCCTCGAAACAGAGTTCTAATGTGTCAAACAAAAAGATTGTCCCCGACTCCATAAGCTGGTTGTTAAAAAATGTCAAGAAGTGAACAAACCACACACGTGAAATATGTTTGATCAAGGGGAATGTTTGGCTCTTAACCTCCATGTCTTCCTTAACTCTTCACTTTAATTCATCCCATATATCCAATCCATTGTCAAAGCTCATTATCTGTTTTTCTTTCACAATATCTCCCACACATCCTATAATATACTCTGTTTCTGTCTTCATCTCTTCGTGTGTATGTTCTCTCTGTCTGTCTCTGACTCTGTCTCTGTCTCTCTCCATGTCTTTCTCTGTCTCTCTCTATATATATACATATATATAGATCTAGATGTATCAATAGCTCCTATACTCACACTGCTGACACTGAAGTATAAACCCTCATCATTTGTAGGCTTGATTATAGCAATATCTTTCTAATTGGCCCACCTGCCTCAAATTGCTCCCTAAAATCTATAAAATGCAGATCTTATAAGTTTGCTACCCCTACCTCCAATTCAATAAACTCCATTTAATCTCTGTTACCACCAGTAGCAAATATTTTTCATTTAAAGCTCTTCACAGGGGCAGCTAGGTGGTATAGTGGATAAAGCACTGGCCCTGGATTCAGGAGGATCTGAGTTCAAATCCAGCCTCAGACACTTGACACTTACTAGCTGTGTGACCCTGGGCAAGTCACTTAACCCTTGTTGCCCTACCCCCCCCCCAAAAAAAAAAGCTCTTCACAACCTGGTCCCTTTCCTACCTTTCTAGTCTTTTTTCTACTTTATTCCTTTTATTTGTTCTATGGTATAGTTATGCTTGCCTGCTTGTTCCTCACATACCTCAAGCCAGTTCCTGACTCTACACACTTTACTCCGGCTGGCTCCCATGCCTAGAATGGTCTCTCTCCTCACTCCTGGCTCTGACTTTCCCAGACTTCCTTCAAAATTCAGCTCAGATTCTACTCTTCTTTCTCTATCCAATCACTTGCTATTGTTTTCCCTTCCATCTATATTGCAAGTATTTCCCATGTACCTAGTTATTAACATAGTGTCCCCTTTGTTAGAATGGAAATGATCTGTTTTATTGTACTGTTATGGAAATTATTTTATTCCATAAAAATAAAAATAAAATTTAAATATAAAAATATATTTTAAATTTAAATATAAAAATAAATTTAAAAAAAAATTTAAATGTGAGTTTCTGGAGGATGGGGTCTGGTTTTTGCCTTTCATTGTATTCCCAGCACTTAGCACAAGGCTTGACACATGGTAAGTACCTCATAAATACTTGTTGATTGATGGTTGCCCCTTAAATGTGATAGAACCCCCAGTTTCTATCCCAGGCCTTCTTCTATTCTCACTTAACAGTCCTCTTGGTGATTTCAGCATCTCCTGTGGATTCAATGATGAGCCCTGTGCCGATCTATACAGCCAGGTCTAGCCTTTCTGCCTTAATCTAGTTCTTTTTGTTTTGTTTTTTAGTGAGGCAATTGGGGTTAAGTGACTTGCCCAGGGTCACACAGCTAGTAAGTGTTAAGTGTCTGATGCCAGATTTGAACTCAGGTACTCCTGACTCCAGGGCTAGTGCTCTATCTACTGTACCACCTAGCTGCCCCCTTGATCTAGTTCTAATAGACATTTTCAACTGGCTTTCCCATAGACATCTCAAACTCACTATGTTCAAAATAGGAGTCCTTATTTTTCCCCTAAAAAAGCCTACTCTTCTTTCTACCCTTCATGTTCAGGTTGAAAGCAGGGGCCTCCTTGCAGTCATACAGGTTCATAACCCCAGTGTCATCCCTCACTCCTGACTCTCCTTTAAATTCCATCCAATTGACTGTCAATTCTTCTTGGTTCTACCCCCAAGACATCTTTGCCATTTATTCCCATCTCTCTACCCACACAGATGCCACATTAGGGCAGGCCCACGTTGCCTCTCTCCTTGACTATTACAACAGTCTCCTAAACTGGTCTCTTTGCCTCAAGCCTCTTCCTTTTCTAATTCATTGTCTTTCACACTCCTGCCCAAGTAATTCCTAAAGGAAAAGTCTTTCCTGCTCAAAAAGTTCTATTGTCTCACTATTGCATCTAGGATATAACATAATCACCCTCTAGAAGTAAAAGCCTTTCACAGTCTGGCTCTAGCCAATTTTTACAGCTCGTGTTTGGGCCTGGAGTTAGAAAGAACTAAGTTCAAATCCAATCTCAGACATTTGCTAGCTTTATGTCTCTAGGCAAGTCATCTAACTTCTGCTTGTCTCAGCTTCTTCAAACATAAAATGGGTGTAATACAAGATTAGTGTGAGGCTCAAATGAGTTAATATTTATAAAGCACTTAGCACTGTGCCTGGCACATAGTAGGCATTTAATAACTGCTTGTTTCCTTTCTTATTAGACATCATTACCCAACCCACCCACACACCCTCTCTAACCAAACTGGCTTCACTGGGGTGAGAATAATTTGCTATTCATCAAATACAACCTTCCATCTGCCATCTCCATGCCTTTGTATAGTATATGTCTATCATAGTCTCCTTTTCCCAGAACCCCTCATTTCCTTCGTAGTTCAATTTTTTCAAGTGCCACCTCCTTTATGAGGCCTTTCTTAATGCCTCCAGCAGCTACTGCCTCTCCATGCCAAATTTCCTGATATTTATTTATACATTTACATATAATTTCCAAGATAAAATAAGCTCTTTGAAGGCCGGCATTGCTCAGTTTTGTGTGTTTTTATCCACAGTATCTGGGACAGTGCCTGGTACATTAGTAAATGCTTGATAGATGCTTTTAAAATTATTTTTTAAATCGAAATTAAGGAACAGAAATTAGATGAACAGAATTCACAGGATGCCAATGGGGACAAACCCAATTCAACTCACCTAAATGCCATAATAATGACAGAGAGATGATTTGAGAATTGGCAAAGAAGAGAAACACCAAACATCTCAGAATACCAATTCAAATAGCACAGGATTTTTTTTAACCCAAGACAAAGCACGGCAGAGTTAGATACTACTATAATACTCATTAAATGGGCAAAGAGAGTTAACAATTATAAAATCCAATGCTGGTATGACTGTGGAAAAATAGGAATTCAATTTCACTGGTGGTAAAGCTGTGAACTAGAATAATCTTTTTTTGAAAGTAATATGGAAGTATACAATAAAAACTCTAAAACCATTTATTAAGGATGTTATGGGGGAGAGGAGACTATGCATACAAAAAACAAAAGCACTATTCATAATAGCCAAAAATTGGTAATGATAATAGATGGCAGTTAGGTAGCACTCTCATATTTATAGAGTGCTTTACATATATTAGATACCCAGTGGATTATAAGAGAAGTTATAAATTTAGTTACTGAACTCTACTTTTAGATGTCCTGTTAATATGTGCTGCAAGTATTTTATGTTTAGTGTTTCTTTTATGTATAGGAATAAAATACCTGTCCCATGGCTGACATATTATACATTGAGTTCCATTCTACTTCCTTTTTGAAGAAAATCTAGACATGAGCCATAACCTAAGCTATCAGTAAATTTTCCCAGGATAGCCAGGGGGTTTAATGAGCTGAAGAGTGTGAGAAAAGGGAACCTAGTCCTTTATCTTCTTAGAGACTGGGCTCCTCTAAGACTGAAGAAGCAAGCCCCAGTTATCCCATATGGTGGAAACGAACCAGGGAGGTCAAGTCTGAGCATGTTTCATGATGTGGCCCTTTTTTTCTACACATAGAGGAACAAAAGAAAAAAAGAGAGAGAAGCAAATGCCTACAAATAAAACTGTAAATTTCATTTTTCATAATTTGAGGTTTTTGAATGAGTACACGTCATTCTGATTTCCGTGCCCTCTTCTGTATTTTTTTGTGTATTTACCTAGTTTTTATTGTGGTTGTTATTGGTATTATTTATTTAGTCATGGTCATTTTATATATAGTAAATTTGTTCCCAGGGCACTGAGGTTCAGGTATAATGAGCTGAAGAACACAAGAAAAGGGAACTTAGCCCCTCCTCTTGTTAAAGGCCAGGCTCTCCAGGAATAAACCTGGTTCAAATTGCATTCTTGGGTACAGAACAAGGAATGGACTCAGTAGGGCTCAGTATCCCAGTCCCTGTGGACCCAGTAGCAGTTTCTTATTGTTGTATATGTTTATTGATATCGAATTTAATAAACAATTATGGCCAACTTTCAGGTGATAAGCATCTCTGAACTTACTTAGGCTGGTCCTCAGAAAGCAGTCCATCCCTAGATCTGTATTTAAAGCCTTTCTTTCTAATTTGTTAGTGTCTATCAGAGTCCAGTGTCCCCTCTACATCTAGACAAAGGATTTGGGGTAGGTTTTTTGTGAAGAGAATCAAAACAGGTAATCAAGTTGAAGGTATACAGTTTAATTAGCAAGTATGGCTTTTCCAAATTAATGAATATATTTGGTTTCTCTTAATTCCACTGTGTTTCATGTCCCCAGTCTAATTAGACTTTCTTTCTCAGTCCCCTCGTCCTTAATAAAACAGGTTTCTTTTGTCTGGTACTGGCATAAGGCCGAAGCTGATCCCAGACTGCTCTTATAGAAATCCTGTAAAATACAGAACTGGTTACACTCTCTTTCCCATATCCAGAAATTATTCTCCACTCATTTAATCAGTTAATCACTAAATAAATAATAAACATTTATTAAATGACTACCATGTACCAGATCCTGTGCTACGTGCTAGGCATACAAAAAGAAGCAAAAGACAGTCCCTGTCCTCAAGGAGCTTACAATCTAATGGCGAAGACAACAAAATATCCAAAGTAAGGTACATACAGGATAATTAGAAAATAATTAAAAGAGAGAAGGCAGTAGAAGTTCATCCATTCTAAGCTACCATCTATAAGCTGAACCCTCCAGCTCCTAAACTTTATTAATTCAAGCCTTTTCCCTCAGTTGATTCAAAATTCTTCCTTTGTTTCCAATTATCTCTAGATTCACCCTTTGTGGTGAAATTAGTTGGAGAAGTGGAGAATATATGATTATAGTTATATCATGGTCTGGTACTATGATTTCATCTGTACAGAGAGTTTTCAGTATGAAAACTCCCCCATTATGTGGAAATGTTTTGCATGGCTACTGATGTATAACTTATATTGAATTGCTCGAGTTCTTGGGGGTGGGGTGAGGAGGGAGGAAGAGAATTTGGAACATAAAGTTTTAAAAACTTGATGTAAAAATTCTAAATAAATAAATAACATAACTCCTCCACTAATAAATATGGGTTACTCCTCTTACAGTCTTAGAAAGTTGCCTCAGTCAATGAAAGGTTAAATAGTCATACATCTAGTGTGTGTCAAAAGCCAAATATTGAAACCCAGTCTTCCTGGCTCCAAGGTCATCCCTATATCTACTACCCCAAAGTTGTCTTTCCTAAATATAAATTATATAGGTTTCGTGAAGGTTCACTTAGGAGCCAATGGCAGTACTTGGGAAGTTGCTGGATTCCTATCTAAAGAAAATAAAATGTTCAGTTTCTATAAACTTTCCAAATTTGGGCATTAAGAGGAGCAGGACACATGGGAACACTAGTTCAGAATAGCAGATTCAGACAGGCAGAATCATGAGATTCATGGGGTCATAGATTTAGAGCCAGGGAGGACCTTCTACGTCATCTGATCCAATCCCCTCATTTTATAGAGGAGAAGCCTCAATTGCAGAGATGTTGAATTGTCCAGTGTCCCAAGGTAGGTAAGGAGCAGAACCAGGATTTTTTTTTATCCCTTTCTGTTTTGTTGATGTGTTTTGTTATTATATTACATACATTTATGGATCACTCTAATTTTGCAAGAGGTCTCTTCTAACAAGGCAAAAAAGCAGTTAAGTAAAACTAATAAATAATAACAATGACTTGATCAGAAAGAACATGCACCATTTTACTTCTGAATCATGACCCCCCACACACCCACCTCTTAATTAATAAAAAATAAAACAGAAATCTATTTTCTCTCTCACACACCCTCACACCCAACTGGGAAAAAAAAAAGAAAAAGAGAAACAAATTTTATAACACATATGGATAGGGGCAGCTAGGTGGCACAATGGATGAAACACCAGACCTGGATTCAGGAGGACCTGAGTTCAAATTCAGCCTCAGACACTTGACACTTACTAGCTGTTTGACCCTGGGCAAGTCACTTAACCCTCATTGCTCCACCCAAAATCAAACAAACAAACAAAAACCACATATGGATAGTCAAGCAGAACAAATTTCTACAATGCATATATACAAAAATGTATATGTCTCATTCCATACACTAAATATATCACCTCTCTGAAATAGATAGCATATTTCATCATCTACCCTCTCAAATCATGAACAGTCATTGTATCAATCACTGCGGGCAGCTAGGTGGTAAAGTGCCTAGAGCACTGGTCCTGGAATCCAGAAGACTTATTATCTTCTGAGTTCAAATCCAGCCTCAGACACTTATTAGCTGTGTGACCCTGGGCAAGTCACTTAACCCTGCTTGCCTCAGTTTCTTCATTTGTAAAACAAGCTGGAGAATGAAATGGAAAACCACTCCAATATCTTTGCCAAGAAAACCCCAAATGGGGACATGACTGAAACAACCGAATAACAATTATTGATATTTTTCCAGATTTCAAAGATGTTTTTTTTTAAACAGAGGTGCAATTGTATTGTGATGTTTAAAATCTATATTGTGTGATCCTCTTAAATTAGAAGCTTTAGCACCAGTCTTTGGGCATTAAACATTTATTAAAGCATACAGATATTTACAAGGAGTTCAGAAAGTTAAGAAAAAGAAGTCCTACCTAGCCTAGAATTCCAGCCTGGTTGGGTTCTTCCTGAAGTCCTCCTCCATGAGCCTACTTTAATCAGGAACTCCCTAGCAAGCTGATTGTGGAAGCTTTTTATAGGTCTGGAACAGAGGCAGTTGAGTTCACAGTCTAGCTTCTGAAAACAATACCTTCTTAAGGGATAGCCAGGTGTGATTACAATCCAGTTAACTTGAAGTAGGCTAATCAGTAGTCAATCACTCTCACTTGATTCAATCAGTCTAGATTAATCTCCAGGTGGGTCTTTGAGTATCTGCTAAATCCCATTATTTCATCACAGTATACATTGTTCTTATTTCATTCTTTACCAGTTTCAAAAGTCCTTAAACTTTTTTATTTTTGTAATATTTATGTTATAGTTAAATCATTCTGATTCTATTCACTTCACTCAGCATCAGTTCATTTAAGTCTTCCCAAGTTTTTCTGAAATCTATTTCCTCATATATTACAGCAAAATGGTGTTCCATCATATTCCTATAATACAACTCATTCAGCCATTTCTCGGTAGATGGGCATCCTCTTAGTTTCCAACTTTTTGCCACCACAGAAAGAGCTGCCACAAATGTTTTGGTACCAATAGGACCTTTTCTTCTTTCTTTAATCCCTTTCCCATATTGGCCTAGCAATGGAAGAGATAGGTAGGTCAAAGGCCATGCCCTAGGATTAGAATTTATCTCTTCTAACCTGAAATCCATTGTTCCTTCTCCAGTAGCATATCTATCAGTGATTCTATAACTCATTCAAAACCAGAGATAGAAATACTTTTTCTTTTCTTTTTTCTTTTTTTAAAGGCAGATATAAGACTTCAATGAGCCTTAAAACAATCTAGGATATGTTGCAAAGTGTTTCTGGTAGGTTTAGCAAAGAATTTCACTTTATGACAAATGAGATAATATTTGTAAAATGCTTAGCTCAGTGCCTAGCATGCTATATCAATAGTAGTTATTATTATTATCATTGTGTTGTTGTTATTATCATTATTATATCACATCCTGAGAGCCCCCCAGAATTTCAGCTCTTGAATGGCTTTTTGCGTAGTCACCGCCCAAATTCAATCTTCCCAGTCTTACTTTTGCTATATCTTCTAGGCTACAGATTGCCCTGTATCTTCTTCCCTAGGAGACCATGCCTCTTCTGTAGGAAATGCTCATTAGGAACATGCCTAAAGCCATGTGGCATCCCAGCCGTCTTTAGGCTGGAGAATTTGGACAGGTGGGCAGGACCAGAGAACCTTCCTGCTATGGTATTAAAACACCCTACAAAGGGCAACTGGAGCTTTTTCTCAAATGGTCTGAGGCACAGTTAACTGACTTGGGGCCTTCTAACTGTACTTCTAAGGTGACATTTGCTACCCCAGCTCTGGGGCTGGAGTGGAAACCCAAGCTCAGAGGCCTGGGGCCTGAGTAGAAGAAAACAAAGTAGTTTTACTGTCAGGGACTGAACCAATCCAAAAGGAATCTGACTGATAGAATCTATTTCAGCAAATGAGCCAGAACAGAGAAAAGTGGAGAAAGAGAAGAGAGGAAGAACAACTGTCATAAGTTCTCCATAGTGATGTCTCCCAGAGGAAGGAGGAAAAGGTAGAAGCTAAAACCTAAGGGGGTGGAGTGGCGGGTAGAAAACAGAGGAAGGTAGATTTTGGTGTGAGAAAGAGACAGACAGAGAGAGAGAGACAGACAGACAGACAGAGACAGAGACAGAGATAGAAAGACAGAGATACAGAGAGAGAGAGAAAGAGACAGAAACAGAGACAGAGTTCTTCCTTGAAGGAAGTTTGAAGAGATAGGAAATATTTTCCTAGACTATGGATTGTGGATACGGATAAGGTTTCTTGAGACAGCAGCCCAAACCCCCAACAAAATCAAAAGATTTTCAAAGTATATTTTAGATCACCTTTTTTGTATATGTGTCATGCACTCTTTTGTTATTCTGGTGATGCCTTTGGACCCCTTCTCAGAATTATGTTTTTAAATCCATAAAATATATAGATTTACAAAGGAAACACAGTTATTGAAATATTTTTTTAAAATGCACAGATCACCTGACATTTATCAACAGATCCCTTGGGTATCCATGAAACCTAAGCTAGGAACCCCTATAGGAAGACTCAGGATCCCTTACTACCATCATCATTATCATCATCATTGCATTTGTAATGGGCTTTGAGATTTGCAAAGCAATGTCCATATACTATGAAGTAGGTGCTAGTATTATCCCATTTTATAGTGGAGGAAACCAAGACTGAGAGAAGCTAAATGACTTGCCCAAGGTCACACAGCTAGTAAGTGTCAAGTATCTGAGTCTGGATTTGAACTCAGGTCCTCCTGAATCCAAGACCAGTACTTTATCCACTGTGCCACCTAGCTGCCCCCTAAGTACATTCTTGGTAAAGGAATTGAAATTCTATTCAATTTGGCCAGCTTATATTAAACACCTTCTATGTGTAAGGCACTGTGCCAGGGACTAGGAAATAGAAGGATAAAAAAGGAACTAGTCCCTGACCTCAAGAAGTTCATATTCTACCAGATACTTAGAGCTATGACGCCTATATTCTACAAGAAAAAGAGACATGGAGGGAGTCCTGTCCACATCTTCTAGGCCGCTAAGTTGGAGAATACACCAAAGTGTAATAATATCCTTCCTGATCTGATTCTCTGTGGTCTAGTCTTAAAAGGAAGGAAGTTTGCACATTGACTTTGCTGCCACCCTGGGCCAACCAATTCATCCTTTGAGCCTTGTTCCCTCAGCCTGCTGTGTGCTGAATTGCTACAGTTACATGTGCCTGAATGTGTGATGTATTTTCTTTAATGATGCTGATGCCTTCTGTGTATATGTTAAATGATTCTAGCAGTTAATTGTTTGTGGGTAAACAGGAGATGCCTCTCTTTCTTCCCCAAGAGAGACTAAATAGTTCTGGGGTTAGAAAATAAGATCAAAGAGAAAAGCATAAGAGTGATGAGAAAAATGTTTGCATTCAGAAGAGAGTGGAGACCCATGTTAAATGAGAATCTTCTCAGGTGGCCGAAGAAGAGTGAGTAAATGGGGGGTGAGCTTACTCAGACTTTGTCAGAAAGCTGGTTTGAACCTAATAAGAAATGTGTTCTAAGGTGGTCAAATCTGAACCTTGTGTCTCTTTTATATGCCTATAAATGCTTGCAGCCTTGTGGAATATCGGAAAGAGCCATCAAAGAACTAGAGTCAGGAGGATCGGGATTAGAGGTCCAGCACTGTAGCATATTAGGGTTTCCAGGAATTAAACAAGAAAACTGAAGGAAAGCTGGATTGCCTTTAGGAAATTGCAAGGCTCCTTGAGTTTCTCTCTCCAACAAAGGCCCATTTTTTAATTTTATTTATTTATTTTTTTGCAGGGCAATGGGGTTAAGTGACTTGCCCAGGGTCACACACCTAGTAAGTGTCAAGTTTCTGAGGTCAGATTTGAACTCAGGTCCTCCTGAATCCAGGGCCAGTGCTCTATCCCCTGCGCCACCTAGCTGCCCCAAAGGCCCATTTTTTAATATCAATATTCTACTGGAGTTGTTTTATAGCTGTGAGACATAGAACACAACAACAGTCTCTGAAGAATTAAAAATTAATATCACTCGGGTGGGAGGGGTAATTGAAAGGAGCTTTGAGCAAGAACTGCAGTAAAAAATGTTATCAAGACAAAATATGAAAGTAAGATGGTAGGGCCATGCGGTGAGGTAGATAATGGATAGATAACTCAAATATTCCACTGATGTCCTCTCAAAGTCAAGAGAACTCAAAGAAGGTCTCTAATATGTTTGGTAGACACTCTGCAGCAAATTTTCTGGGAGTCTCCTAGTATGGGTAAGCATAGACATCATCAGAGGGAAAATGAAATCAAGACTACAGAGTCATTCAAACATTTGAGAGTTGCTATGGGTAAATCACTTAGCCTATCTCAGCCTCACTTTCTTAAGCTGTAAAATGGAGGTCATTATATTTAAATGGCCTATGTCAGAGGGCAGTTTTGTGGAAAGCACTTTGAAGACTATTATAATTTGCACATTAATATATCCTCCCCACCTAGAGAATAGAATGCCTGAGAACTGTTTCTCTTTCTATTATACCTTCTACTCTTACTATTATACCTTCCTACAAGCTTGTGGAGGATGAACTACAAGGCTGAACTTCCAAGGATATGGGAAAAGGGAGGAGCTAGTGAGCATGGAAGAGGCTGGGGAGACTGATTCTGGAAAGGAATTCCCGTTTGGAGTATATGAAGGCATCTTGTAACTGAATTCTGGTCAGCCAATCATAGTGAAGAGATGGACTGGGGATTGGCTGAAGGAGCCAAAACTGGAGTGCATTCTGAAGACACTGATGGGTCAAGACTAGATCTCTTCCTCTCCCCTGCCTATCTGTGTTTGAGTGGAGAGGCATCAAGGTCTGAGTCCTCTTTCCTCACTTGATGGCTTTATAATATTGTGGAAAAGTTGGACTAAGTGACCTATGAGACCCCTTTCAGTTCTAATGTCTTTGATTCCAAATTCCAGGTCAGCCTTGAAAAATAAAACAAGTTCATGAAAGGACAACAGGTAGCATCAGGGGTGTGTGGGAAAGGTGAGGAGGGGCAGTCACACCTTCCTTGGTTTAGAGAGGGTAATGGAAAGAATTTAAAGGGAATCTTAGGCTGAATCTTTGTATATAAGCCTCAATTCTTTTTTTTTCTTTTCTTTTTGTATCAGCTTAAGGAATCATCTCCTCTTTTCACTTCCATGGGCTTCCAAACATTTGGCCCTAGGAAAGCCAAGAGGATACCAAGGCTTGGGTTATTGGGGAATTGGCAAACAAATGAATTTTTATTTGATTCTAGAAATTATAGGGAGCCATTGGAGTTGATTGGGTAGGAGATGAAATGGTCAGAACTGTGTTATGGGGCTGGAATTATTTTATTTTTGTCTTTTTTTTGCCATCGTCTCACATGGTAGCTTATACATGTTGTTGTCAAGTTGTATTTCAGTTGTGTCCAACTCTTCCTGAATTCATTTGGGTTTTCAAGGCAAAGATACTGGAGTGATTTGCCATTTCCTTCTCCAGCTCATTTTACAGATGAGGAAACTTAAGCAAACAGGGTTAAGTGACTTGCCATGGGTTGCATAACTAGTAAGTGACTGAGGCTAGATTTGAGCTCACAAAGATTAGTTTTGCTGACTCCAAGGTCCAGCACTCTATCCACAGAGCCACAATGCTGCCCTTGGCTTCTACATAGTAGAATCTTAATAAATGATCATTAATTAATTGATTAAAGAATTGAAGAATGGATGGATGTTTCCTGGGCAATAGATTTTCCATAAACTTGGAATGACTGGCATGCCAGCCATATCATGATGGATATGTGTACCTTATATTCCTAAGTACACAGAATCCTTGGGGATAAGGATTATATCTTATATACTTTTGTATCTCCCTCAAAAGCTAACACAGTGCTCTGAACACAGTAAGGATTCAATAAATATTTATTAGATAGATCCCACATAGCCAATCAGTTCCCAAATCCTGTCAATTCTACCTCCTTTATATCCTTCATATCCATCTTCTTCTCTCTACTCCCATACTCACGATCTTAGTTCAGAAACTTATTACTCCTCCATTAGAAAATTATAGAATCTTTCTAACTGGTTTTCTTCCCTCAAGTCTGTCCATTTCCAATCATCTACTACACAGCTGCTGAAAATGATTTTTAATTGAATTTCATTTTAAATTAACATTATTTTAATTGACTTAATTTAATTTCTCTCTTCTACGCCCCGCACCATTTGACAAAGAAAAAGAAAATCTTTATAACAAATAAGGATAGTCAAGCAAGACAAATTCCATCATTAGCCATGCCCCCAAAATATATGTCTTATACTGTGCCCTTCACCTTCTCCATCAAGAGTTAGGTAGCATCAGTCCTCTGGAATTGTGGATGGTCATTGGGTTGACCAGAGAGTTCTTACAGTATTCAAAGTTGGTTTTTTTCAGTCTTGTTATATAAATGGTTCTCCTGATTTGCTCATTTCATTCATCATCTATTTGAACATCTTCAAAACGGTTTGTTCTTATAATAGTAATGTTGAAGTATAAATTATTCTTATCCTATTCACTTTATTCTACATTAGTTCATAAAAGTCTTTCCATATCACTTTGAAATCATCTTTTTCATGCTCTCCACCTTCAGAAAGAGATCTCCAAGTGCAGATTGAATCATACCCTTTTCACTTTCTTTGTGTTTCTTTCTTTTTATTGTTTTTAACATAATATGGAAATACGTTTTACATAACTTCACATGTATACCTGATATCATATTGCTTGCCTTCTCAATGGATAACGGAGTTAGGGATGGAGGGAGAAAGTTGGGAATAAAAATTTTGAACAAATAAATCCCTAAAACTAAATAAATGAACAAAGAAAAAACAAAGAAAAGAAAAAAGAAAAAATCATCCCCACCACCGAGTTCTTACATTACATTACTCAACAGTATATGCCCTTTGACTCAGTTATACCACTGCTAGACAAATGAGAACAATTTGTTCCAACAGCAATAAAGACAGGCTGAAACAGGCACTGTGGAACACTTAGAGTTTGGTCACACATTGAAGATGCTAAGGTTATCCACTACATCCTAGGCCGTTGTCAGTCATCTTGACTTTTGTCTTACCATTGGACCTCAATGACTCTGGAACAGAGAGAGAGAGACCGACAACTTTGTGTAGCTCTTTCTTACTTAAATCCAATTCACACATAAATCAAGACATTACCCTGTGAGGTCATTGGTCCTCTTCAAAAATGAAGGATGAACAATAACGTCCTAAAGAAATCAAAGAGAGAGGAAAGGGTCTTATATATACAACAAAACTAATAGCAGCTTTTTCTGGTGGCTAAAACCCTGAAAAATATGCAGATCTCTATCAAAGTCATTTTCATAAACTCACAACCTGACTCCATTTTAAGTTTCATTGCTACAATCACATTAAACATATTTCTGCATTAGTCATGTTGTGAAAGAAGAATCAGAACACAAGAGAAAAACCTCAAAAAAGAAAAAAAAAGCAACCAAAAAGTAGAAAGAGTATGGTTCAACCTGCATTCAGAATCCACAGTTCTTTTTTTCTGGATGGGGAGAACATTTTCCATCATGAGTTCTTTGGAATTGTCTTAGATCATTGCACTGCTGAGAAGAGCCAAGTCTATCACAGTTGATCATTACACAATGTTGCTGTTACTATATACAATGTTCTTCTGGTTCTGCTCACTTCACTCAGCATCCGTCCCCTTAAGTCTTTCCAGGTTTTTCTGAAATCTGCCTGCTCATCATTTCTTACAACACAATAGTATTATATTACATCCAAATACCACAACTTATTCAGCCATTCCCCTATTGATTTATTTGTTTTATTTAATTTTTTGCAGGACAATGAGGGTTAAGTAACTTCCCCAGGGTCACACAGCTAGTAAGTGTCAAGTGTCTGAGGCCTGATTGGAATTCAGATCCTCCTGAATCCAGGGCCCATGCTTCATCCACTGTGCCACCTAGCTAACCCCCAATTGATTTTTCTCCCTAGGTATGCATGTCTGCTTATGTCAGTCCTCTGTTCAAAGATATCCAGTGACCATAGCCCTGTTGCCCACTGAGAAAATGTCAGACTCTTATACCTCGATTTCAAAGTCCTCTCAATTTCCAATTCTTTGCCACCACAAAGAGAGCTGCTATAAGTTATTTGTCTTTATAATGCTATTGTATAAATTGTTCTGTTTCAGCTCATTTTATTTGTCATCAGTCAGTATCAGTTCAAAATTGTTCATTTTTACAATGTTGATGTTATCTACATTGTCTGAATATGAAAAAAGGGGGTGGAGGGGAATGTCTGTGAAATTAGTCTAGCCCTCAAAGCAAGGAAGCTAGGCTGGAGCAATTAGTCATTCAGCAGTGACTGAATAGAGCCACACACAACCCTAAAAGTTCCCGTGTACCCATTTGGTGGCCCCTGACCTTTCAGAAAGACACAATAACTTCCCTCTGAGTTACCCACACAGAATACAACCCACATGGGATAGCCTACTCTTAGATCTCATATGTAACAATTTGGAAGGAACCTTGGAAACCTTAGTCATTTCTTCTATATTATAGATGTATTATAGTATAGCATCCCATATTATAGATGAGGAAATTGCAATCTCAAGTCAAGCCAACAACCATTCTATTAAGCACCTACTATGCACCAGGCATTGCCCTAAATGATGGGGATGAAAAGAAAGACAAACATTTCTTTCTGACCTCAATGTTAAGTAACTTGTCCAAGGTCATACCAGCACTATGTGATCCACTAAGCAAAAGAAGGAGACAATAAATAAGGTTATATGGTCATGAGGTGGACAGGTGATGTCATGTGAAACTGACTTTATCTCTCTCATTTGCTTCATCCCCTCTATCTCTACTGCTACTAGGATAGGCCTTCATTACTATCTAGACTATAGACAGTTAGTGAAGAGGTCTCCTAAATGGTCTTCACATCTCTGTTCTCTTACTCTTTGAATCCACCCTTTGTGTCATTGCTGGAGCCATCTCCAGTTGTCCTAACCTATGTCTTACCACTGGTCCCAGAAAACTGTGGAAGAGAAAGCGAGGCTGGTCACTTTGCACAGCTCTGCCTCATTTAAATCCAATTCACTTGCAAGTCAAAACACCACCTTCCTGGTCCTTGTTCCCCTTCAAGAATGAATGATGACCAATGTATCACTGCCAGATTTTTCTCCCTAGGTATGCATGTCTGCTTATGCCAGTCCTCTGTTCAAAGATATCCAGTGACCATAGCCCTGTTGCCTACTGAGAAAATGTCAGACTCTTCTGCCTAAATTTCAAGGTCCTCCACAACCTGGTGTCCCCTATGAACACTCTGGTCAGAGTGGAACACTCATGGTTTTTTGTGTGGACCTGTAATCTCATTGTTGTTGGGAACTCTGGGGAAATTCTATAAATATCAGTCTGAAATTGTTCTGAAACTTAGAGTCTCAGAATCTTCTGGAGCACTGAGGCTTGCCAAGAGGCACAAAGCAAGTGTGTCAGAAGTCAAATTGGAACATGTAGGCGGCTAGGTGGCACTATAAGTACACATCCATCCCCCCACCTCCCACTCACAAAGATTATTTCAATAGCCTTCTAATTGTTGTCTGCCTCAAGCCTCTTCCTACTCCATCCTTCACCTTGTTGCCAAAGTCATTTTCCTTGAGCCTATATAGATAGATCTAAGCATGTCACTCTCCTACTCTAGAAACTCCAGTGACTCCCTATTGCTACTCTTCTGTTTAGCTCTTAAAGTCCTTTGCAAATTTGACCATAACTTATCTTTACAGCTATACTGTACATTATACTGTATGTGACCCAGCCAAACTGGTCTTCTCTCTGTTCTTTACATATAACCCTCAGTCTCCCACTTCCATACTTTTGTACTGGCCATTCCCTGTGCTTGGAATGCACTCTTTCCTCATCAGATCCCTCTCTTCCTTCTAGACTTAGCTCAAGCACCCCTACTACATGCAACCTTACCTGATTCCCCCACAAACTGCTAATATCCTTCCCCAAATTATCTTGTATTAAACTACTTTATTATTTTATATTATTTTATATTATATTATATTTTATATTATATTCTATGTATTACCTCTCTCTGTGCATATTTATGTACTTGACTTTCCCATTAAAATGTAACTTCCTTGGGGGCAGCTAGGTGGCACCATGGATAAAGCACAGGCCCTGGATTCAGGAGGACCTGAGTTTAAATCCGGCCTCAGACACTTGACATTTACTAGCTGTGTGACCCTGGTCAAGTCACTTAACTCTCATGGCCCTGCAAAAAATTAAAATAAAATAAAATAAAATGTAACCTCCTTGCAAAAGGGCATTATTTCATTTTTCATGTATATGTCCCTGGCACCCAACATAGTAAGTGGCATATATTGGGCACTTAATAAGTGCTTATTGATTGATTAGGTAATTTTATATCACCACCACTCCTCGGCATATGACAGTGTTTCATACACAGTAAACACTTAATACATATATCTTTTGTTATAAATTTTAAGGGAAATCTAGACTGGAGTGAGAGTGGTAAGGAAAAATAAGTAAAAACAATCACAAACATTGTTAAACATCTACTGTATACAAAACAGATCCAGAATTGAATAGAAAGAAAAAAGCAGGCTGGATGGCATTTGGGAAATTGAAAGTACTTTAAATGACTCCAGTCTTTTGCATGAACAAAAAAAAAATCTCTTTATCACCAGCATTCTCTAGGTAATGCCATTTGGCTGCAAATCATAAAGTCTCTAAAGAATCAAAATTGTGGATGTGATCATAGAGTCATCAAAATATTAAATTGTGCAGAATTCTTTGCTAGTTACTATAGAAAGATGGAAAGTTCAGATAATACACAGCTCCTGACAGCATGGGACTTAACAAGTAGAGGGAGTTAAAAGCATCTTAGAAAATAGGGGTGTATGTAAATAATAACAGTAATAGTGATGCACATTAATAGCTAGAAAAGACTCTTTACTCCAACTGCAGAAATCCATCAGAACTACAGTCTGTTTCATCTCCTTGCTAAAAGTTAATAAAAGATTCATTGGTACCACTACTTGGACAGGGGGAAAACAGGAACATCTAATCACTACTTTTAGACTGAAACAGGCTCTCCCTAATGGATTAGTCCACTAGAAAATATACTAGAATTCCTGGATTCTTTCTATCCATTCTTTTGTTTTGTTTTTGCAGGGCAATGAGGGTTAAGTGACTTGCCCAGGGTCACACAGCTAGTAAGTGTCAAGTGTCTGAGGCCGATTGGAACTCAGGTCCCCCTGAATCCAGGGCCAGTGCTTTATCCACTGTACTACCTAGCTGCACCCTGTCCATTCTTTTAAAGAACAAATGTCCCTACCTCCTTCAGGCCATCAGGGACTAGAAAAGAAAAGAATGAGAGAATTGGGAGGAGATTAAAAGAATATTCATTTATGTATGATCCATCACTAATCCAAATGTGTATAGTTCCACTATCATCAATAATGACATAGTTTGTTATCCTATGAGGTTGTGGGACTCTGTTCCATTTTTTTGTTTATTTGTTATTCTTCTAGTTTCATCCATAAATTTTCTTAGGACATCTGGTTTAATTGTGTCTAAAGTGAAGATTTAGATAGTCTTGTTTTTGCTGGATTTGGAAGATTTTCCTCCATAGAATGTAAGATCCTTGTGAATAAGAATTGTTTCATTCTTTGTATTTCTATCTTCAGCACCTAGTATAGTGCCCAGCACATTATAGTAGGGTCTTGATAAATGCTTGTTGACTGATCTTATTGAAATCCTTATAAAATTTCTCAGCTTTTTTTGAGGAAATCAGGATTAAGTGAGTTGCCCAGAGCAACTGTAAGTATCTAGTGAGTGTCTAGTTAGCTAGTAAGTGTCTGAAGCTGGATTTGAACTCAGGTCCTCCCGACTCCAGGGTCTATTCTCTATCCACTCTAATTTCTCATCTTCTGCATCAGATGTTTTTACATAAGCTGCAATTTTCTTCATGGTAGTCATTTTGATTATTCTCATCATGAGCACTGAAATGTGTGATAAGCAACTGTCCCATGAAATGATATTTCTAGTTATCTTTGGATGAACAATGAAGTCAACTCAACCAACTCCTTTATTTACCTCACTAAGGATGACGTTTGAACTATTCTTCCTTCTGATTCCAGCTTCTTTTTTGTCCTCATTTTAATTTATATAGCAAGAATGCCAATATTGATATCATTCACTTCTGGTAATGTATCCTTGTTACTAGAAAAAGACTTCACATTTAGAACGCCATCAGTTAAGTTTATGATTTTATTATTTATAGACAGACTAAAATCTGAGTCATTCATAGCACCATCTATTCCCCACCTATACCACCATTTTACCAACATCACAACAAAAGCAGAAGGGGACCCTATAGTATTAGAGGTCATTTTGAATTTCATGGATTGCCATGGACAAATTATTCACCACTTACTGCCCAATACGCTTTCCGACCTTTCTATTATTTAGTATAGTTCTACTTCTGAGCTCTCCCCCATCTCCCAATTTACATTCACATATTTATCCCTCAGGGGGCAATCTTTTTCAGGTTCTTGGTACCCTGTAGGTCCACACTCCTAAAATTATAGTTCACAAGCCACCACTGGTGAGCTTAAAGGCATTGACTGAAATGATATAGTAAGAACAATAACTGTAATGTATTCCCTTTATTAAACTTCAGGTATTCTCTCCTACAAATACATATAATATCAGTGTTCTCACTGAGTTCCCATTAGTGAAAATTTACATAGAGTTTACTAGTAGTAAGATATACACAATTCACACAGGTCTTTTCTCTTCTTATGGAGTCCTCATGTTGCTCCTCTAGATATACATCTCCGCTGATTGTGTCATTCAGCTGGGCTCTTTGGGATTGCTGATCCTCTCTTGAATTTATAGCTTGCTCTCCTCTTTGCTGCCAAGGGTGAATTTATGCTGGCTCCTTTCTCTGCTGCCAAAGGTCACATAAGTCAGAGTGGCTTCATCTTACTGGACCTACTTTTTTCTGGGCATAGTGTCTCCTATTGGGTGAGTAGTTCTGCTTCAAGATAAGATGCTATGTCTGATAGGAGGAGGGGGTGGAGAGAAAAATTCTCCCTCCATACCATGTCCTCTTATAGAGGCACAAGGAAAAGGCAAAGGGAAATATCTTCTAAAAAGATAGGCTCTTCTTCCAAAGCTAACTCTCTTCTCAATTGTTAGCAACTACAGCTATTTCCTGCTTCAACTGTGTCTCCTTAGAATGTATATCTTGATTCTTTTTTGGTATATTTCAAGTTTAACAAGGTAGTTCCAACTTGCTTCCAGTTTCCCTTCAAAGCCCTGCTACCTGAATCCATTTCTGAATTTCCTCCTGCTTTCTTTTGTTTGTTTTTAATGATTCATTGATCAAATGAGATGTTTGTAAAGTAGCTTATTAGTTATTATTTTCTTTTTTTCCTGTCTTCCTTTTTTTATAATATCATTATCACTACCCTTCCCCTTCCCCCTAACAAAAAAAAAAAAACAAAGAAGTATAATCACACTCAAAAAAAAATCTCCACTTTGGTCACATCTGAGAATGTACATCTCATTCTGCACCTTCAGTCTATCATTTCTCTCTCAACAGTTAGGAAGTATGCGTCATCATCAGTCCTCTGGAGTAGTGATTGGTCACTGCTCTGATCATAAGTCTTTCACAGTTTTACTTTCCAATGTTATAGTCATTGCAAATGTTTTCCTGTTTCTTCTCACTATGCCAGTTCATAAAGCATTGCCAAGTTTCTCTGAATCTGTTCCTTTCACCATTTCTTACAGTACAATAAAAATCTGCTACATTCAGATTACATAATTTCTCCAGCCATTTACCAATTCATGAGCACCTACTTTGCTTCCCAGTTCTCTATTACAACAAAACGTACTGCTATAAATATTTTTGTATATATTAGTCCTTTTCTTTTTTCTTTGATCTCTTTGATGTAAAAGCCTAGTATTGGTATCACCAGATCAGAAGGTCAAGCACAATTGAGTGACTTTTGGAGTACAGTTCCAAATTGCTTTTCAAAATGGTTGGACTGTTTCACAGCTTCACCAACAGCACCTACACATGTCTGTCCTCCAGAAGTCTCTCTAACAATCACCATTTTACTTTTTTAAAATCATCTTTGTCATTCTGAATTAGAGGTGGAACCTCAGGGTTTTGATATTTTTATTTCTCTTATTATTAATGGTTTGGAGTCTTTTTTATATAGTTGACATTAGCTTGAATTTCTTTTCTTTTCTTTTCTTTTTTTTTGAGAATGCCTCATTCATATGCTTTGGCCATTTATTTATTGGGGGACCAATTCACTATATCTTGGATGTTAAACCTTTATCAGAGCAATTTGATATAAAGATTTTCTTCCAGGTTAACTGTTTCCCTTCTAATTTTAACTGAATTAATTTTGAGTAAAAACTCCTCAATTTTATGTAGTAAATATCATGAATTTTTTTATCCTGTGGTAATCCTTATACCTAGTTTAGTCACAAACTATTTGTAATTGTGAAAAATACTTCCTTCCTCTAATTTATTTATGCTATAACCTATATATGATATAATATGATATAGGCATTTGATATAATATAATTGTAATTATGTATGACATAATTATAAGTTACAACTTATTTATGATGTTTGACCTATCTAGAATCATGTATCCATTTGGAGCTTATTATAGTATATGGAGTGAAATATTGGTCAAAGCCTAATTTCTGCCAGTCTGAGTTCCATCATTCATATCAAAGTGAGGTTAGGAGATATTTGCTTCCTCTATGCCCCTCTTCCATGTTTGTATACAAGTTTTCCCATACATCCCATTCATGTGAAATAATAAATTCCAGCCCTGCTTCCTCCTTTCTTCCCTAGTGTATTCCTTTTCCTCTGCCTTTTCTTTATATTTTAAAACAAACAAAATGGAATAAAACCACTCCCATGCCCTGTGGTTGTCTTTCTTAACTCCCTCTGTGACACTTGAACACATCTGGACTCTAAAGGGAGCGCCTGTCTTTCCCTCCTCCCCCATTAGAAAACAAGCATTTCATCATTGTGTAGCCCTTTTTAGTTGTTTGAAATATTTACCTTTCTTAGTTTTTCTTGACTCCTGCATTTGCATTTCAGAATTGGTCCTCAGTTCTGGTCTTTTCATCAGAAGAACACCAAAGTATTCTATTCTACTCTCTTTGGCAGGATTATACTCACTTTTGTCGGGTGTAAGCTTTTGCTGTAAGCCTTTGTCCTTTGACTTCGGGAATATCATTTTGCAAAATTTTCTCTCCTTTTATAGAAGTTGCTGGTCAGTTTTATGTGATCCTAACTGTAGTTTCTTGGTATTTGAACTCTTTCTTTATGGATGTTTGCAATGTTTTTCTTTTAATTTGGATGCTGTGGACTTGGGGTGTTGCCATTGCTGGAGTTTGGGAGTGACTAGTAGATTCATTCTTTTTTCTTTTACTTTGTCTTCTGGTTCCAATAGATGTCGACAGTCATATTTTATAATTTCTTAAAATTAAGACTATGTATTTGTTTGGCCATTGTTTTCAAAGATCTGGAATGATTCTTAAATTGTTTTGTCAACTTGTTGCCCATATCAATTGTTTTCGATAGCATATGCTTTACATTTCTTCTAGTGTTTTAATCTTTTGATTTTGTCTATTATTTTTTTGTTGTTTCCTGAAGTCGTTGAGTCCTGTTTGCCTCACCCTATTTTTTTAGAAAGTCCACTATTTGGACCAAGTTTTCCATATTCTGTTCAAAGCTATTTATTCTCCTTTGAATTTTTTCTTCCTAAACTAGTTTCATTTTCCACTTTTGCTTTTTTCATCCAGATACTTTTGGAATCCTTGTCATAAAGTCATTTCCCTCCTCTGAGGTTCCTTTTGTAGTTGTGGGACTACTTTATTTTGGGGGGGGTTGCCTTTTGTGCTTCTCCTAACCCAGAGTATTTCATTTTATTTGGAGTTTTCCTCAATTTCCTATTTTCAGCCTCAGTTCTTGGATTATTATTATATTTTTTTGGATTGAGACAGTTCCTTCCCTCTCCCCTACCCCCACCCCCACCCCAACACTGTCAGATGGGTTGGTAGTCTTTGCTCTTGTATCCTCTGTAGTGCAGATACCATTATTGTTACCGGTATGGATAGGGTGGCTGTATTGGGACCCACGCTGTGACTCAACATCTAGCTTCTATCTCAGACTGCTGATGACCCATCTTGGGTTCTGGCCTTTATTAGTATTTGTCTTCTCCTTACATTGTCAAAGTCACCTATTGCATTTAAGGCCATCTCCATTCCTCCTGATGTATATCTTGCCACTGGACCAAGATAGCTCTGGAGGAGAGAGTGAGGCAGGTGACTTTGCACAGCCCTCCCTCATTTAAATCCAATTCACTGTAAGTCATGACATCACCTCCCGATGTCATGGTTCTCTTCCAGAAAGAAGGACAAACAACAAACAACAGTCTGTGAGTAAGAGTTGCTCTACTGGGGACAATAACTGGCAATCTCCAGGTGGACAACGAAGCTCCCTCTCCCCCTGTCTCTCCTCCATTCACATAGGGAATCCTATAAAGCACCTGCAGGTGCTTTGCCCAAATGAATATAAGTTTTGATTGCTTAAACCTCACACAATGTCCTGGGATTTAGGGCCCCAATAGTTTTTAAGGACCATGCATTAACCCCAAAACATTCTGACCCCAAATAGTTTGTCCAAGAATAGGTCCCAGCCCAATCCTCATTGGCCATTGTTTGGCCTCTTAATGACTCAGAGTGAGGGTGAATAGCAATTGATTTTGTATTGGCCTTCCCCTCCCAGACTTTCTTTCTGTTACTTAACCCTGTTAACCTTAGTTCCTCATCTATAAAATGAGCTGGAGAAGAAAATGGAAAACCACTCCAGTTTCTTTTCCAAGAAAACCCCAAATGGAGTCCCAAAGAGTTGGACATGACTGAACAACCACAAAATCATTGGTTTTTCTGGAACATTTTCCAGAGTAAATTTGGGATACTTGGGCTTCTCTGTGACCTTTCAGATTACCATATTAACCAGAAATCTATGTCCTGCTTTTTAAAGGCTCCCAAGGCTGGGTCCTATCCAGATCCATAGAATGGCTAACTGTTTGCTGACTGCATCAAGAAATCATTCACACTTCCTAAAGGGGTAACACAGAATATAAACACGTTCTTTACACTTCATTTAACATATTAACACCTTCTTGTTTCTGTTACCTGCCAACCCCCTCTGAGCTAGAGTAAGGAATCAATAGATCAGAGGTATCCTGACCTACTCCCCCAACTCCTACATTAGTGAGGCTGGTCTTTGGACAGCAGGCCTCCTACTACCCCTAGGATCATGCTCAAAGCACTTCTGGCTTAGTAAAAACCTGTCAGAGTCACTCTTTACAGACATAGCCTTTGAAAGCATAGGCTCACCTCCACACCATGATGAAGCATCAAAGTAGGATTTTTGTGGAGCCAGGATAAGAAGTCTGGATTTTATTCAGTAGATAATAGGAAAGAATTTAAAAGGTGTTCTGGAGGGGCTATGGGAGGACAGGCATACCAGTCCACTGCTGGTGGAACTTTGAAATGGTCCAGTCATTCTGGAAAGCAATTTAGAACTATGTCCAAAGAGTCACTAACTAAACTGTGCGTATACTTTGACCTAGTGATACTACCACTGGGCTATACCCCAAAGATATAGCAAAGAAAGGACTCATATGTCTATAAAAAGAATGGTTGATTATTGTGAAATGATGAAAGGGACTATTTCAGAGAAACCAGGCAAGATTTGTTTGAACCAATGTGGAGTGAAGTGAGCAGAACCAGGAGAACAATTTACACAGTGAAAACAATAGTTTAAAAAAATGCAAAAGAACTATGATCAGTGCAATGACAAACTATGACTCTAGAGGACTGATAGTACAAAATGAGATGTTTCTTTTTTGATATGGTAAATGTGTGGATTTGCTTTGTTTTACTACGTTTATTTGTTACAAGGATTGTGATTTTCATGTGAATATTCAGGAAGGGATAGGGGAGCTACCAACACTTGAAGGAAAGAAAGGAAGGAAGGAAGGAAGGAAGGAAGGAAGGAAGGAAGGAAGGAAGGAAGGAAGGAAGGAAGGAAGGAAGGAAGGAAGGAAGGAAGGAAGGAAGGAAGGAAGGAAGGAAGGAAGGAAGGAAAGAGGAAGGAGGAAGGAAAGAAAGGAAGGAAGGAAGGAAGGAAGGAAGGAAGGAAGGAAGGAAGGAAGGAAGGAAGGAAGGAAGGAAAGAGGAAGGAGGAAGGAAAGGAAGGAAGGAAGGAAGGAAAGAGGAAGGAGGAAGGAAGGAAGGAAAGGAAGGAAGGAAGGAAGGAAGGAAGGAAGGAAGGAAAGAAAGAAGGAAGGAAAGAGGAAGGAGGAAGGAAGGAAGGAAAGAAAGAAGGAAGGAAAGAGGAAGGAGGAAGGAAGGAAGGAAGGAAGGAAGGAAGGAAGGAAGGAAGGAAGGAAGGAAGGAAGGAAAGAGGAAGGAGGAAGGAAGGAAGGAAGGAAGGAAAGAAAGAAGGAAGGAAAGAAGAAGGAGGAAGGAAGGAAGGAAGGAAAGAAAGAAGGAAGGAAAGAGGAAGGAGGAAGGAAGGAAGGAAGGAAGGAAGGAAGGAAGGAAGGAAGGAAGGAAGGAAGGAAGGAAGGAAGGAAGGAAGGAAGGAAGGAAGGAAAGAGGAAGGAGGAAGGAAAGAAAGAAAGGAAGGAAGGAAGGAAGGAAGGAAGGAAGGAAGGAAGGAAGGAAAGAAGGAAGGAAAGAGGAAGGAGGAAGGAAAGGAAGGAAGGAAGGAAGGAAAGAGGAAGGAGGAAGGAAGGAAGGAAGGAAGGAAGGAAGGAAGGAAGGAAGGAAGGAAGGAAGGAAGGAAGGAAGGAAGGTTCTTGAAGCATTTTTAATGAACAGACGATTAGGATGTATAAGAAAACATGGACAAGAAGGACAGCTTTGAAAGTAACATGTTAAATTTATTAAACAGCAAGCTGTACAAAATAGAGATTTGATGTATCATAGATTTTCTCCCTTTTCTATTCTACCATGTATATAAAAATGTTCTTTCTTGGGTATTTAAGATAAGAACAAAATGCTATATTTAAAAGGGGGATTGATATGATTAGATGCACTTTAGAAAGACTAATTTTGCAGCGGTGCGAAGGATGGATTAGAGATGAGATGAAGATGATGGTTATGATGATGACAATGATGAAGGTAGGGATGATTCTAATGGTGATGATGATTATGGTGAAGGATTTGAAGCCTCTAGGGGACCTGGGAATAGAATCATTGTTCCTGTTCTTGAAGAATTCCTAGCAGGAGCCTCCCAAATACAACCTTCCCAAGGAAACAGAGATTTCTCTGGGACACACAAACGCTCATGTATATCTCCATGCACAAGAGGCACAGTTACTCATTCACACTCAGCTTTTTCCTAGATTGGAATATACTGGTTCCAATCATAACATGAAATTCCTGGAGCAGATAGGGGATAGGAGAAGGGAGGAAAGGAGGCTGGTCCAGCAGGAAGCCGTGGTTTCAACTGTCCTGGAACCCTTTGGAAAGGGATATGAGTACAATTCATCAGAGCCTGGATGCTTGGAAAGTCCCAGTCTCTTCCTGCTGGCAGGACTGGGGATGCTTCATACCCAGATGTCACCACTAATGCTTTGATAAACAGGGTCGATGCTTGGAATGTGTCTGTTAATTGGGAGTAAAGCTGCAGTCTTTAGCTCCTAGAGCAATGGTTAATGATGAGCCTGCTGAGGGGGGAGGGGAGGGAAGATGGGGTAGAGAGATGCAGACGTTCGTCACTGCCCATGTTCTGTTTTCTCTGCTTCGTAGACAACAGTTTATCTAAAAATTGAAAACATTTTTCAGGGAATAATTATTTCTTGGAAGCTACAATACTGCTATGTTTCACTGTCATTCCAGAGTGTGTGTGTGTGTGTGTGTGTGTAATACTGGTGACCTTATTTAGGGGAAGGAAAAAGGCTTCTTTCTGGCGAGCAGCTTCATTTCTTAGAGAATGATAGTTTGGGAAGGGACTTTAGGAATCATCTAATCCTGTCTGATTTTATAGAAGAGGAAACTGAGTCCAAGAGAGTTGGAGTGATTTTCCCAAGGTCATCAAATAAGGACACTTATTTGATACAGAGACAGATAAGGGAGGGGACACACAGAGACAGAGACAACAGAATAAGCGACAGAGAGACAGAAAATAAGATACAGAGAAAGAGACAGAGGGACAGAGCCAGATGGATGTAAAGAGGCTGAAACACAGGGACAGAAATAAATACAGAGGTTAAATGACTAGTCCAAGATCACACCGATGGTGAATGTCCGACAACCCTGAAACAGGATTTGAATCCTGGTCTCCCAAATCCCGAGTCTAGTGATCACCGGACTACTACCGCCCCCCCCACCCCCACCCCCGCCCCTGTCATTCACTGCTGTCTCTTTCCTGGGTACTGAATGTATTGCCACTGCTGGAATGTTTTAACGTTTCCCAGTTCTCAGCCTAAGCTAGAGATTCATTCTGTGGGCTTGTAAAGACAAAGTATATCCTCTAGGGAGGTTGCAGCTTGCATTTCCACCCTCCACTCCCACCCCTCAGCACTGTGTCTACCCATCCCCCCAGCCTCAATCATTTTATCTCTAGTTAGCAAGGATTAATTAGTAGCTTAGGCTGAGCTTCGGTCCCAATGGTAGGAGCTTGTGAGGGGATCGGGGAGGGATGGGGAAGAAGGACCTTCTCAAGCTGTTCCCTTCTCCAAGGAAAGCCTCTCTTCATTCCCGCCCTCCCACCTAGGGCCAGGGCCCTTGGGGGAACGGAGCGAGGGTGAGCAGAAGGCCATTGAGCCATTTCAACATAACTCAGAGGGATTGGTCCTGCCAGAGCAAATTGAGGTAATGCTGCAGGGGGCGGGGTGAGTGCATCAGAAGTGGCCTTCTACTTTCAGCATTTCAGCCTGGAAACAGGCTCCCCAGCCCCCCAGGCTGGGACCACGGGTCAGGAACACTTAGAGAGCCCCGCGCTGCTGGCTGGCTCTGCGTCTGTGGGCTCGGAGCTCTGGGGGAGGCCGCTCGCTCCGGGTGAGCTCAGATTAGACCGCAGGGCACTGTCCAGAAGAGCAGCGGTGGTTTAGCTCTGATCGTTTACCAGGGAAACATCACCGCCGGCAGCGTCATCCTTGGATGTGGAGGGCAATGACACATGCGGTTAAATTTAATGTGTTGGCCACCTTCCAGCCTTCCAGCTTGGCCAATTACACACTGTCTACCTCCGCCTCGCCCGCCTCTCCCCCTCCCCCTCCCCCTCCCCTTCATCTCTCTGTCATGCAGCTTTAATGCCAGCTCTTCGCTTCCTGTCAGTAAATGTTTGTGTGTGTTGTTGCCTGGCGACCGGTTAAACAGTGTCTGCATTTCAATGGCACTCAGCATCACTGACAGCATCATCCTTATTATGACTTAACACGCCTCGAGTGCCAACAGTGTGCTAGGAGCATATAGGATTAGACCAGGGGGAGAGACAGACAGACAGACAGACAGACAGACAGACAGACAGACAGACAGATACAGAGAGAGAGAGAGAGAGAGAGAGAGAGAGAGAGACAAAGAGAGACACAGAGAGAGAGACAGAGAGAGAGAAAGAGACAAAGACAGAGACACACAGAGAAAGAGACAGAGAGAGATGGAAAGAGGCAGAAATAGATACAGAGACAGAAACAAAGACAGAGACAAAGGCACAGAGAGAGGGAGAGAGACATAGACAAGAGGAAGGAGCCAGAATTGGAATTCTCTAGTAAGAAAGGGAATTGTTTGAAAGGCTGATGCTTGTTAATAGAGTTAATTCATTCTGCAAACGTTAAGTATCTACAGCTCTATAGGCTGAAGCACTTAAGAGATGAAGAAGGTACAAAGTTTAGAGAAAGTATCTTGTCCTGCCCTCACAAGAGACACAAACAGCTCTGTTATGAAAAATATGATCTACTCAGTGATGTTATAACAGCTTTAAGAGATGCAGAGCACCTTACATACATTATCCCATTTTGTCAAGGGACTTGGGTTCAAATTCAGCCTCTGATATGTACTATCCAAGTAACCTTGGACAAACCTCAATGGGCCCATTTTGTCATGTATGTAGGAAGAGGAAGGACAATTCAGAGCAAAAGGCAAAAGGTAGCCCAGGGCACTCTCCTGGTGAGGTGGAGAGATAAGCAGAGTGGTTTAGCTTGACTGGAGCATAGAACATATGGCAAGACTTAACAGAATAAAAGGTAGGATGGTGTAAAATGTTGGAAGGCCTTGAACATCAGGCAAAGGAGTCTGAACTTTTACCCAGTAAACAATAGAAAGTCACAGGAAAATGTTGAGCTCAAGACATAAGCATATCTATATACAATCAAAATTAGTGTGGCAAAAGTGTGAAGGATGGATTTGAAGGCAGAGAAAGTAGAGGTGGGGAAACAATAGGTTGGGATGGGGGGAGATAAGGGCTGTCTCTAGAAGAAAAACCCTGGATTCAGAGCCTACTTCAGGGGCTTACTACCTGCATATTCTTGTGTAAATCATTTTTTAACTTTCCTGGGTTTCCATTTCTTTTTCTGTAAATTGAGGGGTTGAACTCTATGGACTTCCATCTCTAAATCTAAGACCATATGAGGGTAGAACCAGGAGAAAAATATGCACAATTACTATAATAATGTAAGTGAAAACACCAAAAAAATCAAAATTCAGATCATATGCAATATCTAATCTTCCTTCCAGAGAATTCATGATGAAAGACATTTCCCTCCTCTTGGACCTCATAAAGGCATAGCTCATTACATATTGCTCTCATTTGCAGACCCTGTGTTTGGTTTGTTTTGCTTAACTATTTCTCTTGGTTCAAAGAGGGGGTTCTAAGGTGAGGTGGGTTTATTAGGAACTGACTGAGGTATTTTAAAACATCAACCAAAAATTTAAACAGGAGCTATTGCAATTGTCCAGTTAAGAATTAATGAGGGTGGCAGCAGTGGATTGGGAATAGAAAGGTGAGTACATATTCAAGAGATAGCATGTAAATAGACTCTCCAGGACTTGGGAATTGAATCTGAGAGGGGAGTCGGGGATGGAAGAGTCAAAGAAGCCAAAGGTTGCTAACACATGAGCTGGGGTGAGTTCTGGCTTCACTGACAGAAGGAGTAACTCAGAAGAAGGAGCAGGTTTAACCAGAAAGATAATGAGCTGTGTTTTGCATAGCTTGAATATGAGGTGTCAGTGGTTATCCATTTGGAACTCAGAAGAAAGGGCTAGAGATAAAGGTTTGGATTTCACACGCATAGAGGTGATAGATACAACCTCAGCAGTGACTGAGGTTGCCAGGTGAGCGAGCATTTAGGAAGTAACTCATGTAACTCTCCAGCCCTAGCAGTATTATTTTATGTTGCCTGTTTCTATAGTCATATTTGGTAGTAGTTCTTGGTACAGATTTACCATAGCAAAAAATAAAAGGAAAAGGAACTCGATTTCTTCATGATATAACAAGCCGAGTTTAATAATCATCTCACTGCCTGTGTAAATTTGGCCAGTGTATTCAGCTGGCTGAGCATTTTAGGTCTATGTCATATTGGGGGTGGGGGTATGGAGATTTTTATCCCCCAAATTTGCCTGTCAAATTAGTGTGGCTTTTACCCAACCATCTTCCCAGGATTCTACATATCGAGACATAATTCCCTGACCTCAGGGAATGGAAATGTAGTTCTGGGAGCAGGAGAGTAAATATTTTTATGTATGTGGATATTAGGGAGAAAAGAGGAAATCAGAAAGGAGATTTTTTTCATGGTAAAAAAAAATAATTTTTCCAGAAATGTAATACAGAATAGATCTATCAGAGGTGATGTGGGAGAGAAGCGCAAGTGAGGAGAGGGGAACTGGGGCTGGGATTTGTCTGTGCTAAAATAAAAATGCCTTTCTTCGTCCTGATTGGTGCTTTCATTGATGAACGAAATCCCCAGTGAGGAAATTCCCTCTACCAAAGCATATCACTAACTGTTCTGCAACCAAGAGTATGCCTGAGTAGCTAAATGACTTGCCCATATCAAAATATCTGGTACTTTTCAAAGACAAGACTAGAAGTCAGTTTCTCTAGCCAGTATACCACACTGCCTCACATAGGTAATTAAAGTCTTAAGTACTTTAAAACTATTCTGGAGAGGCAGCTAGGTGAGGCAGTGGATAGAGCACCGGCCCTGGATTCAGGAGGACCTGAGTTCAAATCCAGCTTCAGACACTTAACAACTTACTAGCTGTGTGACCCTGGGCAAGTCACTTAACCCCCATTGCCTCACAATCC
The DNA here is from genome assembly GCF_019393635.1 of Dromiciops gliroides. Lineage (NCBI taxonomy): Eukaryota > Metazoa > Chordata > Mammalia > Microbiotheria > Microbiotheriidae > Dromiciops > Dromiciops gliroides. Next base: position 280,202,882 of record NC_057863.1, on the reverse strand, counting down.
CCCCAAAACCCCCAAAACCCCAAAACAAAACAAAAAACAAACAAAAAAACTATTCTGGAAGTCAGTCCTCTCCCCAAATCCTGCTCTGATGCCTCATCACAGCATTAAGAAGGCCTCTTTGGTTTCTCAAAGACAAAGCAAGCAGAACACAAGCTCAGCCAAGTTCTAACAAGCCAAAAAGACTTCAAGTGTAGGTCTAGGGATGGACTGTATCTTCTTTGTCCATCTAGGGAGCACAGTGGATAGAGTGCCAAGCTTGGGGTCAGGAAGACTCATCTTCCTAAATTCAAATCTAGCTTCAGACACTTACTAGCTGTGTGACCCTGTACAAGTCACTTGCCTCAGCTCCTCATCTGTAAAATGAGGTAGAGAAGGAAATGGCCAATCACTCCAGTATCTTCTCCAAGAAAATCCCAAACGCAGGATGAAGTCACAAAAAATCGGACATGATTGAAATGAGTGAACAACATATCCAAGAGCCAACTAGATAAATTAAGAAAGGATAAAAGATGAGAAATGTTGTCCATTCGTGGCCATTCATGGAGACCATTTACCAAGTTGGAAAGGAAATCATTCCAACTATGTTGGAGAGAATCTCTAATCAGTGTCAAGGGAATACCCACACTGATGAAGTTAATCATCCTTGAAATACTACAGTAGGTAGAAACCAATAGTGATGGGTGGTGAAGCCAAAAGCACAAAGGAGTAGAGTAGTTTGAAACTGAGGTGGGGAGAATGGGGGAAGGACACAGCTAGGTGGTACAGTGAATCTAGAGTCAGGAGGACCTGAACTGAAATCTGGCCTCAGACACTTACTTAGCTGTGTGACTCTGTGCAAGCCACTTAACCCCAACTTCCAGAGAGAGAGAGAGAGGGAGAGAGAGAGAGAGAGAGAGAGAGAGAGAGAGAGAGAGAGAGAGAGAGAGAGAGAGAGAGACTGAGTGATAGGAGTATAGTATTCCATATGCTCAGGTCCTCAGGCAGGAAAAACACACTCTAGAAATTTTTTATGTTATAGGCCAGAGGCAGGTGACAAAGACACCTAGAAATAGATGTATGAAAGAGTGATCTTCCTCCACCCTTTCTCCCTAATCTTTGAGGTCACTTGTATATCTCTAGAGAAATATCCAGAATGGGGTTGGAGTTGTTTCAGCTCCTATGTAAATGTGGGTCTTATGTAGAAATAAAAATATAATAAAAGGTTTGGTGGAGCAAGGAGGGCAGAGGAGAAAGGCTGATGCAAATGTATACGGCAAAAGTGATAGGAATTCCAGTTCAGCCACCACTTCCTTAATATGTTTAACATGATTGTAATTTATATTCTATATCAAATTGTTTGCTGTCCTTAGGAGGAGGGAGGGAAGGAAGGGTGGGAGAAAAATCTGGAACTCAAAACAAAATCTTTGCATATAATTGGAAAAATAATTAAAATAAATATTTTTTTTAAAAACAGAGAGAATCACTTCCTTTTCATGGGTCTGAGGGTTTTTTTTGGGGGGGGGCGGTGGGTTGCCTGTAAAATAAAGGAGTTGGACTAGTCTTTGCTTTTTTATGTTGTAGACCTCTGGCTGTCTGGTGAAACCTATGAACCTCTTCTGTTTTAAAAGGCTGAAAATGGGGCGGCTAGATAGCACAGTGGATAAAGTACCGGCCCTGGATTCAGGAGGACCTGAGTTCAAATCTGGCCTCAGACACTTGACACTTACTAGCTGTGTGACCCTGGGCAAGTCACTTAACCCCCATTGCCCCACAAAAAAAAAAAAAGAAAAAAAAGGCTGAAAATAAAACATACAGGATTATAAAGGAAAACAATTATATAGAAATAAAGATGAAACTTTTTCTCATCCAAGTTCACAGACCCCCTGAAATCTACCCATGGATCTCCCCAACCCATTTTCAGTTCTAATAATCCATGAGTCTACAAAGCATACTGTTTCAGTAGGAACTAAGTATGGGCAGAGCTTGTGAAGCCTCAGACCTCCAGCTGTTTGCCTTGGTGGATGTTTTTCAGAAAGAAGAACGGCATTGTAACAGGAACCCATAAACAACGAAGATCAGAAGACAAGGTGTCTCCACTGTATGTTACAAAATCATATAAGAGTCCTTGAAAGATGTATCATATCTTTGTTGGACAACCTTCTGATTATTACTATCAAGCAAGGCATAAAGCAGGGAGACATATGCTCACCAGAGGTGCTCACCACTGTGATGGAGCATGTTGAGCACTGATTCCACATGGAAGAAGGATGCCCTGTAGATAGTATGGTGCTCCAGATGCTCCTGTTTGCAGATGACAATGTGGTGATTGCATCAAGCCCCCAAACACTGTGGAACCTCCTAAATGAGATCCATAATCACTCAGACATTCTGCTTTACTATGCAAACAGGAAAAGAAAAGTGGATAAAGAGTGCCTGACTGTGATCAAGGACATGGTACAGTACTTGGAAATGACCCCAAGGCTTCTCCCTGAAACAGAGGCCCATCTTTTTAACATCAGTTTTCTTCCAGGGAAGTAGTAGGCCTGTGAGTCATAGAATAGTAATAATACCCTAGTCTCTGAAGTCACCCAAAGGGCCAATGGAGAGATGCATGGTAGGCACGAGTAGGCTGCAACATATTGCAAATGAAGAAGTGTTCAGGAGAAGCTTTACGAATGAAGGATGTCATCAGAGAGATGTATGATCAGAGGAAAAAGCAAGCTGGCCATGTGACAGGAACAAGGGATAACTGACCAATGTTGTTGTTTGTCCTTAGTGCTCGAAGACCACCACAATAACATCACAAAGTTGGGGTCAATGTGCAGCATGACCAGCTGGGGTTGATCAGACCAATGTGAGCTCAGAAGGCTCTACTACAGGTCAGATACAAATAGGCCTTGCAACCATTTGGGAGGGAAATTGATGGGACTTATTCCATAGGCCTTATGGGGTCAAAATTTCAAACTTAAAGAGATCCCCTAGGTCATCTCATGCCTGCGATGTCAAGAGATCTGGAGGAAGGGCCACAGTGCAAATCCTAGGGAGGATTTGTAAGAAGACATATACAACAGTCACACAAGATAAGATGCCGATGTGTTGCAAACTACACCATTGAAGGGAAATACCTGCATAGATGAGTCCTGCTGCTTCCCACCTGCCTCAGGAATCCTGCTAGAATAGCTCAGAGAGACAAAAGAGAGAAAGAAGAATAAAAGATCCAGGAAGTATTGAGGAAGATGAACAGGGCATGAGCCTCACTTTACCAAGAGAAGAGATAATGGTCTTCAGGATTTCCAGGGGCAGAGCCCAGGCAAGATCAGCCTCATTGGGGAAAAGATAACCACAAGTGTTAGCATGTTTTTTTGTCCAGTAGTTGAGGTGTCAAATAAGAGATAGACTAAGAAAGAATCCTTTTTGTTTCTGAAACCGGAAATGGTGCTAAAGACTATAATGACTCACTTTTAAAAAGCATTTTAAGGTGAGCAAAGTGTTTTACATATATTATCTTTTTTTATCCTCAAAGCAACCCTGTGAAATGATGCTATTATGCTGCTTTGACAGATCAGAAGACTAAGCCTAAGAAAGGTTAAGGGACTTACCCGGGGTCATAAAGCCACTAAGTGCCTGAGGCAGGATTTGAATTCAGGTCTTCCTAAGTCTAGCCACTATACCACCTAGCTGCCTTACCTAGGTCTTGAGGCAAGGTGAGAGATGGACTAAAAGGTTATGAGACCAGGAGGCATCTGAACGAGACTGTTAAATGCTGTTTTAAAACATGAGCTTCTGCCAGAGGGTTGATTGAGTACGTTTATATTGGAGCTAAGCCAACAGAGTATACTGGAACTATACTTGTAATATACCTCTACAGTATATATAGCCTGTGCCCTATAATTCCCTTGCTTGGCAATAAAAGCCGTGCCTAGAGCCATTGTAGTAACCTAGAATCTAAGCATCCTAGAATACCACTCCCCCACCCCCAATTCCCACCGTTTCTGACCTGAGTCCTCATGCTCCGCTAACCCTTCCCCACCAATATGATCTCTCTATTCTTGCTCTCCGAATGTTGAGCTTTGGAGAAAACAGTGAAATTGAACTGATTTTTCCTACTCCAAATTCATGGCACATAACATCAGCTGTGTCCATGCCGCAGCTCGCTCGCTCGCTCTCTCTCTCTCTCCCTCCCTCCCTCCCTCTCCCCCCTCTCTCTGTCTCCCTCCCTCCCTCTCTGTTTCTCTCTGTCTCTGTCTCTGTGTGTGTCTCTGTCTCCCTCCCTCCCTTTATGTCTTTCTCCCTCCCTCTCTGTTTCTCTGTCTCTCTCTGTCTTTCTATCTCTTTCTGTCTCTCTGTCTGTCTGTGTCTGTGTCTCTCTTTCTCTGTCTCTCTCTGTCTCTCTCTCTGACTCTGTCTCTCTCTGTCTCTGTCTCTCTGTCTCTGTCTCTCTGTCTCTGTTTGTCTCTGTCTCTCTGTCTCTCTGTCTCTGTCTCTCTCTCCTTACAAGCTCACTTTTCATCTCCCTAATTCCCCTCAGTACCTGTTCTAAGTCTTCAGTCATGTAATACAGGAAACCCAACACCAGAGGGTACTCTGGGGGTATCCTACAAGTTCCCTGTGCTTCCCCTTGTTCTCTCCCTACAATTGACTTTCACTCACCCCTTGGCTTCGCCCCTTCGTTGATGTTGTTCAGATGCTTACCTGTGTGTAGGGTAAGGTTCTCTAACCTTTCTGTATGTGTTATGGAGCACTTTGGTCATCTGGTGAAGGCTATGAGCCCCTTCACAGAATAATGTTTTTTAAATGTGTAAAATAAAACACGTAGGATTATGAAGAAAACCAATTATACTGAAATAAAAATATAAATTTTTCCCCATGCAAATTGACAGATACCACCCAATCTATCCACAGACGTATGGACCCCAGCTTAAGAACTCCTGGCCTATGGTGCAGTGTCTCCATCCTTCAAGAGCTCCATCTCACTGGCCAGATTCCCATTCCTCCCTAACTTGCTGTTTGCTTCATTTGAGGTCACTTACAATGACATACTCTTTGAAGGCTTTAATCAGTAGAGGATAAAATTAATCATAATCCGTTAGTATCAATGTACCCAGGATGCACCTTAATAGCCCATGACCCGTCCAGGCCCCACATAAATCTCCCAAGTGGCAGACAGGGCAAAACCTGGAAGCTCAGTTCTCAGCTCAGCTCCCAGCAGTAAAAAGGTTTTTCACTCCTGAATTGGGTGATAGTTGTGTCTGCGCTCGTGACGCAGAAATCACAGAGCAGCTGGTGTCTTTCCTGCAGGCCACATATGCTCATTGCAGCTGCCAGGGCAAATGGGACAAGAGAATGCCAGCTTCAGGCATTGCAGTTTCCTAGACATTAAAACCTTACTGGACTGTATTTTCAACGACCCTCTACCCCACCAACACTGAAATAGGGTGCAAGTAAAATACTCCAAAGCTATGCCAATGTAGGGCAGCCTATTGGGCAGAAATCCAGCAAACATCATGTAACAGGGACTGATGTGGTCCCAGGTGCATTAAGTCCTTTCCCTGTTCCTATTTTTCATCCTCCAAAACCAGGCTTCAGACAGATATCATCACTTTCCATTGATAGTTCCTTCAGAAGCTATGAGCATTGAGAGAACTCTGGGTAAATAAAGCTATAACAGAGCATCAGAGTATTGGCAACCGTGCCATCTTTCTCTCACTGCTCCCCCCCCACCACTGAACAATGCTTACAACAGATAACCTAGCCTCTTTACCTTCCGTCCCCCTTTTCCCTTCCCTTCCCTTCCCTTCCCTTCCCTTCCCTTCCCTTCCCTTCCCTTCCCTTCCCTTCCCTTCCCTTCCCTTCCCTTCCCTTCCCTTCCCTTCCCTTCCCTTCCCTTCCCTTCCCTTCCCTTCCCTTCCCTTCCCTTCCCTTCCCTTCCCTTCCCTTCTCTTCTTTATGATGTCACTGTTTCCATCTGTGGCACCACCATTTACTACCCCCCATGCTTGCAACCTAAAACTTACCTTTGGCTCTTCCCTCTTCCTCACCATTCATATCCAATCATTTACCAAGTCCTATTGATTTCACCACTTTAAATCCATTACTTCCTCTTAATTTCTACTCTCTCAACCCTAGTCCAGGCAGGCCCTCATCATCACCTGCCTCAAGTACTATGACATCTTCAGCACAAATGTCTTCCCACCTTTAACACCCTCCCACGCTCCATTTTTCTCACTGTTTCAGATGATTTCTTTATGTGTGCATATCCTGCTCATGTCATTTGGCTGTTTAAAATCATTCAGTGGCTTTCTTTAGGATTCTAGGCCTTTCATAATTTGGGATTACACAACACATTTTGTTCACCCTGTGTCTGAAATGTCCTCTACTCCCTCATCTTCTTTGCTCATTGAATTCCTCTCTAGCTTTTAAAACCTAACTTGTAAATCACTTACCCAAAGAGGCCTTCCAGGGTCCCTGGTCATTAATGACCTTTCCTTCTTAGACCTTACATAGCACTTTGTGTTTTTTGCCTCTCTATCAATCAACAAAAACCAAGCAAGTATTAATCAAATCTCTAATATGTGCCAGACACCCAGCAAGGTGCTGAGTATACAAACACAAAAGTTAACCAGTCTCCATTGCCTCTATCATTTATAATTGTGTATTATAGTTATCTGTGTACATGTTCTATTCCCCTTCTAAACTATTAGCTTCATGAGAACAAGGACTGTCCTTTCAATTTTGTATTTCCTTTCAGCATCTAGCATAATAACCCCATTACCCCAAGATTAAGAAAAAACACCTCCAACTGAAAAAAAAAAGAATAACCAAGCATTGCATGCCTTAAATTCCTGTCTCTCCCAAACTCCCTTGACTCCAACCAAATCATAAACCTTGGGTTTGCCTCATTGTATCCTTTTCAAATGTTGTCCATGGGCATAATGTTCTTTCTCAGAAGCCAGTCTAGCAACAGAATTCAAGGACTTCTCAACTTTGACTTTTAAATTGTTGCCCCTAATTACTTCCCCCGTTTTGGCTTGTGTTTACAGCAGAGACCAGGCAAAAGTAATGCTTCCTTATGGTGTACTGATGAGAAAAATGTTTGAAGGGATTAGTTCTTTGGCCCAGTGAGTGTCTCCTGCCCTTTGACTAGAGAAAGTGAATCTGATTGGGGCTTAACACCGCTCCTTCTAGCTTTGAGTAATGGTCTCTCTGAGACCAGGTTGATGCCTTAGGGACAAGTTTTCCTCTGAAACTACCCAAGGGGGGCTTTATCAGTATTTCTCTTTGTTTTTCCCTGAAGCCCATCCCCCCCTACATATATACCTCTAGCACCAGTTGGGCCACTTGTCAGTGGGAAATAGCTTCAGGCTGCAGAAAGCTATAGGGGTTATGAATTTCAGCCTCACTGTGGATCTGCATATTTACCTGAGCTTCAAGTTGTCCCTGGTCCCATTTTTCCTTCATCTCTTGACTGATTTCCTTTCCCTACCCCACCTCCCCTTGCCCCCCAACACACACATCCCTTAATATTGTTCCTTTAACTCCTCCACTCCTTACCCTAACTAAGAATGGCTGCTTAGGGTTTTTTTGTTTTGTTTTTGTTTTGTTTTGGTGAGGCAATTGAGGTTAAGTGGCTTGCCCAGGGTCACACAGCTAGTAAGTGTTAAGTGTCTGAGGCCGGATTTGAACTCAGGTCCTCCTGAATCCAGGGCCAGTGCTCTATCCACTGCACCACTAGCTGCCCCGGAATGGCTGGTTAAAAAACTTGTCTTGGGGGCAGCTAGGTGGCACAAATTCTACCACACTGTATTTCCTGTCTACACTTAATTTTTATAAGTGTGTTTGTCTATAATTACATAGGTATAGATTCCTGTTAATTTTATCAAAAGGGACTGGGTGGCAATTCCAGAACATAGAAAAACCTATGTTTCTATAATTACTACTAGCTTTCTGACCCTGGGCAAGTCACTTAACCCCTCATTGCCTTGCCAAAAACAAAATAAAACAAAACAAAAGAAAACACACCTTGTCTTTATAGGGGGTAGCTAGCAAAGCATCTCTCCAAAGTATCTTGGTACTCAAATATGAAGTTCACAGTAAGGATCATAAAAGATTCTCTAAAGGGAAAAAATTTTGGAAAACAATATTTTAAAAACATAAAAAACCCCTTCAAATAAGAATAACTTACTCTGAAAGACTGAGTATAATCCTAAAGAGAAATATGTGCCTTGTATGGAATAGAAGACTTTCAAGCAATCTGATTTCAAAGACTAAAACTGAGTAGAAACTCTGAACTGCAAGCACAGGAATCAAGAGAAACCTAGAATGATAAATTTTGTTGTTGGTGAGTCATGTCCAACTCTTTATGACCCCATTTGGGTTTTGTTTTTTGGGGTTTTTGGGGCAGAATTACTGAACAACAAAGGCAAACAGGGTTAAGTGACTTGTCCAGGGACACACAGCTAGTAAGTGTATGAGGCTAGATTTGAACTCAGGAAGATGAGTCTTTCTTTTTTTTTTTCTTTTTTTTTTTTAGGCAATGGGGGTTAAGTGACTTCCCCAGGGTCACACAGCAAGAAAGTGTCAAGTGTCTGAGGCCGGACCTGAACTCAGGTACTCCTGAATCCAGGGCCGGTGCTCTAACCACTGCGCCATCTAGCTGCCCCAAGATGAGTCTTTCTGACTCCAGGCCCAGCACTCTATCCATTTAGCCACACAGCTGCCCAAGAAAGAGAAATACATTTGAGCAATTATGATAAAAAGCTGAGGGTCTAACAGGGAGATGAAACAAGTGTTCCTTCAGAACTCTGACAGCCTCAAGGGTCACAGAGGAGTTAAATAAAACAAACAGAAGGCCCAAGGAGGGGGAATCTGTTCCAATTTGTTTTTTTTTCAGAATAGAAATAAAAGGAATCCATTAGGGAAGAAAGAAAGCAAACTTACTAATTCATATATTATATGTATATATGTGTACAGATATGTGTATATATATATACATACTATATATGATATAGTATACTGTATATACTAAATGCACTATACTATATAGTTTACTATATATAGTTTGCAAACATGAAGGATAAATTGGGGATGGGAAGGGAGCATTATAGGAACCTGACTCTTCTGAACCAGACAAAGGAGAGTTGAACACATACTCAGAGTATGATATGAAAATACACTAGGCTCAACATAGGAAAAGGTGGAGACAGGGAAGAAAGGAGAGGAGGATTTAAAGGAATGGTAGATTTAGGAAGGGAAATCATAAACAAAGTAAACTATTACTTCAGAGAGTAGATGGTGAACCTGGGGCTTAAAAGGAAAAAAAGAAAAAGATAAGATCCAGTGACTGGAATCTGGGTTCAGGGACTAGAGGAGGGGCAATGGAACAGAAGTAAACTGCTTCGATTTCAGACCACTAGTGTTGCCCACACTCCTCTTTCAGCATTTTCTTTTTTTCTAAAGAGAGGGTAGGGTAGCAAAGAGAAGAAACATATAAAAGAATGTGATAGGGAGAAATATACAACAGTCATGGTCAGAAACAGGAATAAGATGAACTTGTCCACAGAAGAGAAGGGGATGGCAGAATGGATTAGCAAGCTGAATCCATCAAAGTGTTATTTACAAGAAACATACCTGAAACATAAATGTATACAAAGATTTTAAATGAATAGCTAGAGCAAACTTTATAATGCTTTAGACAAACTGAAACAAGGGTCACAATCATGATCTCAGACAAGGCAACAATAAATATGAACATAAAAGTACACATGGTTAAAATAGATAAACAATGAAGCTAAATGTAGTTTAATGTTTAAAGGCACCACAAAATGAAATCATGTCAACACTTAGTATACATGCACTTAATGACTTAGAATTTAAGCATTCAGAGGAAAAATTACTTAATAATAAGGAGATGTAGACAGCAAAACTATAATAGTTGGGAATGTCAATATCCCCCTTTTAGACATAGACAAATCCATCAAAAAGATAAGAAAGAAGTTAAGGACATGAATAGAATTTTAGAAAAGCTATATCTAGCAAGTGCTTAATAAGAATACAAAAAAGGATATGTAGTTTTCAAATATACATGAACAAAAATTGGTAATGGACTAGTGCAAAAACCCATCATAAGCAAACTCAGAAAAGCAGAAATATTAGATCCATCTTTTACTAAATAAGAAAAAATATAATCAATAAAGTGTTCAAACTTAAATGGAGTCTAACTAGTTTAATGCCAAAGAATTGATGGTCAAAGAACAAATAATAGAAACAAAAAATAATTTAATAAAAAAAGACATGTGTGTGTGTGTGTGTGTGTACCAAATATACCAAAACTCTTGAGATTCAGCCGAAGCAGTCCAGAGGGGAAAATTCATATCTCTGAGCACTCATCGACAAATTAAAGAAAATAAATTAATTGGAATGCCACAAAGAAACTAGAAAAGTCACAAATTAAAAAAAAAACCCTCAAATTAGAAATTCTGAAAATTAAAGAAGAGATTAATGGTCGTGCAAGGAAAAAAAAGCACTGAATTAATAAGTAGAACTAGAAGCTGCTTCGGGGTAGGTAGGTGGGGAACTTATATAATGTTTACTGTTAGCTAGTCTTATTTTTTACTTATTCATCTTTAGGGGGCATCTAGGTGGCATTGTAGGTAAAGCACCAGCCTTGGATTCAGGAGTACCTGAGTTAAAATCTGGCCTCAGACATTTGACACTTCCTAGCTGTGTGACCCTGGGTAAATCACTTAACCTTCATTGCCCTGCCAAAACAAAACAAAACAAAACCTTATTCATCTTTAACATTTAAAAAAAATTGAATTCCAAACTCTCTCTTTCCCTCTCATCCATTGAGAAGGCAAGTTATATGATATCAGTTATATATGTGAAATCATCAAAACACATTTCCATATTATCAATGTTAAAAAAGCAAGAAAATTTAAAAAGTAAAAAAATATATACTTCAATTTGCACTCATGGTTCATTAATTCTCGCTCTGGAAGTGAATAGCATTTTTCATCACCAGTCCTTTGGAATTGTCTTGGATCATTGTATTGGTCAAAGTAGCTAAATCATTCACAGTTGATCATCATTAAATGTGACTCTTACTGTGTACAATGATCTCCTAGTTCTACTCACTTCATTAAGCATTAATTCATATAAGTCTTACCAGATTTTTCTGAAATCATTCTACTCATCATTTCTTATAGCACAATAGTATTCCATCACAATCATATTCAACAATTTGTTCAGCTATTCCTCAGTTGATGGGCATCCCCACAGTTTCCAATTCGTTGCCACCACAAAAATAGCTGTTATAAATATCTTCATATATACGGGTCTTTTTTATCTCTTTGGGATACAGACTTAGTTTTGGTATTGCTTGGTCAAAGGATACATGAAGTTTTATAGCCCTTTGGGTATATTTCAATTGTTCTCCAGAATAGTAGAACCAGTTTACAATTCTACCAAGAATACAGTAGTGTCCCTACCTGACTTTTTTTAAGAGAGGGAAACAAATTGTCAATATCAAAAAATTAAAGAGGACAATTCACAACTAACAAAGAGGAAACAAAAGAAGATATTTTTTGCCCAATTATGCAGCAAAAACCCAATAACATAAAAAGGCATTAATATTTACAAAATATAAAATAACCGCATTAACTGAATATAAATGGAGACTTTATGTCTAAAAGGGGGATATTGACATTCCCAGCATTCACTGCATAAGCCATAAATGTTATAAATAAGTCATAAAATACCAGGATTAGATGGATTTAAAAGTGAATTTCATCAAACATTCAAAAAACAAAAAGAACAAAGAATTCTAAATTACATAAACTTTGGTTTGGTTTGGTTTTTGCAGGGCAAAGAGGGTTAAGTGACTTGCCTAGGGTCAGACAGCTAGTAAGTGTCAAGTGTTTGAGGTCAGATTTAAATTCAGGTCCTCTTGAATCCAGGGCCAGTGCTCTATCCACTGCGCCACCTAGCTGCCCCTGTTATATAAACTTTGTGCAAAAATAGGAAAGGAAGAGGTCCTGCTAAATTTCCCTATGTTAGAAAAATGGTGTTGGCATTTAAACCAAAAAGAGACAAAGCAGAGAAAGAAAACTATAAATTAATATGCCTGATGAATATAGATGTGAAAATGTTAGTAAAGAGAATACAGTAATAAATCTAAAATATTATATTCTATGACCAGTTTGGATTTATACTAGAAATATAAGATTGCTTTAAAATTAGGAATAATTTAAACATAATACATTGCATTAATGACAAAATAACAAAAATGACATGCTTATATCACTAAATGCAGGAAAAGCTTTTGGTAAAATATGATACCTATTTCTGTTAATACTAAAAAATTGAAATAAATTAAGCTTTCCTAAATATGGTAGATTTAGGAAAATATCTGTCAAAAAACAAAAGTGAACATTATATGTATTGGAGAAACACTAAAGGACTTTCCAATATCATAAAGGGCAAAACTAATTATGTCCATTACTATCACCAAATTTAATCAAGATAATAATTTCAGCAAGGTAGCAAGATATGAAAAAAATTGGACTTTTGTGTGTATTACCAACAAAGAACAGCTGGAAGAGACAGAAAGAGACATTCCATTCAAATTAAAAATAAAATGTTTTGGAATCCACTAAGACATATTCCTGAATTCTCTCAATACTCTTTACAGAAATGATGACCTAAATAATTGGAGAAATGCTCATTGATCATGGTTGGGCTGTGCCAACATGATAAACATGATGACACTCTCTAAACTAATTTACTTATTCAGTGGAATACCAATGAAACTACCAAAGGGTTATTTTATAGAGCTAGAAAAATAACAAAATTCATCTGAAAAATAGGGGGGTAGAAGAGAGAAGGGAGAGAGAAAAATGGTGGTCAGAGGGCAGTATGGGATAGTAGATGACTGATCTTGAAATCAAAGAGAGATGGGTTTTGAGTTCTTTCTCTGACACATAAGCTATGAGATGGTCAATAAGTCACTTTTAATGCCCAGGCTTCTTTTTAAATAATGTTACAGAGGAGTTGCTACATCAGTAGAGTTTCCACAGTGGATACTATTCATATGAATGAAAAACATCATTAGCAGAGCATCATTCAGCATTTGCTTGAAGACCTCCTGGCTTTTACTAAATAAATCAATAAAGTATTCTCCACCCCCTTTTTAAATCCTTGATTGACAACAGAAAAGATGACACCCAGGTTCATCCTAGGAATGATGATATTGGTTACTCCTATTCTGGGTGCTACAGACCTCTCTTATTGCAGAAATTTTTCTATTTGACTCTGCTCTACCTCAGTACAACCACTTCCATCCCAACACCAGTGACTTATAAGGGGAAAACAATGTCTCTTCTAAGAAGGACAGTGGTAACTGCTACTCTGTCACTTTAGTTCTCAGAGATGTGTAGAGGCCTCAACGTGGTTGGCCATAGTTCAGCAACTATTTGGCAGTTCTCTCCTAGGAACATCCTGAATCAATACGCTCAGAGAAGCGAGAGTAAATTGGAGAGGTCATTCCCCTTCACATGAAAAGAAGGTGAGAAAGTTCAGACTCAATAACATCTTTACTTCTTAACACACACACTAAATAACAACTCACATTTATGTAGTTTTCCAGGATTTACAAAGTTTTCCTCATAACAACTCCATGAGGTAGATAGCACATATATTATTTCACCCTTTTTACAGATGGGGAACTGAGGTTCAGAGAGATTGATTTGTCCATAGTGAAACAAGAAATATTGGATCTGGGATTCAAACCCAAGGTTCCTAAATCCAGGTCCAGAATACTTTGCATTAAACCATACTGCCTACCAACATACACACACATACAAATACACTTTTTGTTATTTATTTTATTTCATTCAACACATAAGTTGAATCAGGTTACAAAAATGTGGAAGGAGTTCTTTAATTAATTCTTTATATTAGTTCTTAAACATTTCAATTTGTTTTATATTTTAAAATCTTACCCACCTTTGAACAGTAGAAAGCCTGGTAATCATCAGTGACATATTTCAGGGGTGGCAGATCTCTGGTCTGCAAGTTGAGTCTGCCTCAAGGCTTCATTCCATCCAGCCCATAAGCAAGCAAATCTCCAAAAATTAAGCATCTGTTGATATCTTCCTGACACCTGCCACTAAGATCAACAAATCCAATCGTGTATATTTCTACAGTAAGATGCAGGTGCTGCCTCCCACATCTGGAACAGCCTTTCCACGGTAATCCCCTAGGGACAAGCATGGTCAGAGAAAAACAACACTAGGTAGATTACCAAAGGTAGGTCCTTGCCAGGGCCTGTCCAGTGGCCTGTTTGGGCCCTCTTTAACCTCACTGCTGCATTTGATATTGTTGACCACTCTCTCCTCCTGGATACTCTCTTTTCTATGGACTTTTGTGACCCTACTCTCTCTTGGTCCTCCTTTTTGCCTAGCTAACTATCTTTTTCAGTCTTTGCTAGTTCATCATCCATATCATGCCATACACTCTCTCAATGACCTCATCAATTGTAATTGGTTTAATTTAACAATTCCTAGATCTACATACCCAGCCTCAGTCTTTCCCCTGAGCTTAAATCCTGAATAACCAACTGCCTATTTGGACATCTTAAATTGTATGTCCCGGAGACATTTCAAACTCAGCGTGCCCAAAACTAAACTCGTTATCTTTTCCCCCAACTTTGCTCCTCTTCCAAATTTTTCAATTTCTACCAAAGGCTATAATACCATTCTTGAAGTCTCCCAGCCTCATAACCTTGGTGTTACTCTCAACTCCTCATTCTCCATTGTCCAACTTATACAATCAACCGCCAAATATTTCTATTTCTACCTCAACAATATCTCTCATATCTGATCTTTTCTCTTTGCTCAAAAAAGAAAAGACTGGACCCTCATCATCTCACCTAGATTATTGCAACAGATTCCTAATTTCTCTTCCTCTGCATGTCAGTCTCCCATTTAAGAAATTCCAGTGACTCCTTATTGCCTCCAGGTTTAAACTATACCTTCTCTATTTACTTTCTCTAGCCCTTCCCAACCTGGCCCCAACTTATTTTCCAGTCCTGTTGTATATTATCTTTTCCCCCTCTTTGATCCAGCCAATCTGACCTTCTCTTTGTTCTTTGCACATGACAATCCACCTCCCATCTCTGTGCTTTTGGATACTGAAAAATACTTTTCTTTTCTCAAGATGCAGCTCAAGCACTACCTTCTTCTACATAAAGCCTTTCCTAATGCCACAAACGGCTGGTGCCTTCCCTTTCAAAATACCTTTTATTGAACTGTTTTGTATTTATTTATCTTTATTCATTTTATATTTATTCATGACATACTTATATATGATCTTATCTCCCCTGTTAGAATATAAGCTCCTTGGGAGTAAGTATTATAGTCATAGTCTTCATGTGGTAGGTGCTTAATAAATGTTCATTGATTGGTTAATCTAGGGCCATATTAGTACAGAAGCATCTTGTAGTAGGAAGCGCACTGGACTTGTGGTAGAAATCCTGACTCTGCTATTTAGTAGCAGGGGGACAAGTCAGTTCTCTGGGCCTCAGTTTTTCTTATCTGTAAAGTGAGCACATTTGACTGGGTGATTGGCCAAAACCTTAGCTCTAAATCCTATTATTTCAGATTTTAAGTTGAGCCCTGAGTTAACAGGAGGGATATTTAGACCATTGGGCAGAGCATATGGATCATGAAGCTGTAGCCCAAACCTAAAGAGAAAAAAGGACGGGCTGTTAGGAAAGACCGACCTCTCTTGCCATCCTTTTTCCTCTATTCCTTTCTCCTCCTTTTGTTGTTTTCTCCCTACTTCCCCTGCTTCCTCTCTCTGTCTCCTTTTATCTCAATGGAGGTTTCCCTCCTTTTTCTTTATTAAAGGGAGACAATTGAGACTGAATAAAAATTTGAATACGCCAACAAATGCAAAAAAAAATTTTAAATGTTGTTACCCATTCTTAATTTGAAAAGTAGATGAACTGAACATCGTATGTTTCACTTTTTCTCTCAAAACGACAACAATAAAATCTTAGTTTTAAATTGTATGTAGTTTTCTATTATTTTTGGTTTGAGCTTTGTATTTCCTGTGAATGAGTGATCATTGATAGAAAAATGGTTCCTCAGCTTTGGACTAATAGTTAACTATCTTCTTCATATTCTCTGACCAAGAATTCAAGGATCTAAGGAAATACTTTCTCCTTATCCTCCTTCCTCTCATCCTCTTCTTCACTGTCCTTGGTCCCCAAATTGCCCTCTAGACAGAACACTTAAGATTCAAATGACATTCTAACTATAATAGGTCAAGCATTATTTCAATCATTGGAATCTTGTCATTCATTAGAATGGATAATTAGGTATCCACTGAATCTCCATTTGTTAGGAATAAATATCTACAGGAATGCCCTTTATAGCAGACCACAGGTTTCTGGGATTCTACAGCATAACCTCAGAAACCACCTCATCTGTATTGAACTGAAGAAGCTAGAGAGATGAGTCAAGGATGAAGTATGTACTCCAATGGGCAAAAACAGAACCATAAGTAGGGTGGAGTGACTAGACCTTTGCCCCAGGGTGACAAAATTTTGAGGGTGACATCAGTACTTAGAATCCTTTAGCAGCATAGAACTGGGCTTGCATATAGTTAGCAAGAATAATAAGTTAAAATATTGGCTTGTTAAATAGATATTTGTTGAATTGGATTGGGTTCGCTTGGATTGGCTTCTTTTTTAAAAAATCTTTTTGATGAGGCAATTGGGGTTAAGTGACTTGCCCAGGGTCACACAGCTAGTAAGTGTCAAGTGTCTGAGGCTGGATTTGAACTCAGGTCCGCCTGAATCCAGGGCCGGTGCTCTATCCACTACGCCACCTAGCTGCCCCAGATTGTCTTCTTTTTGAAGGTATTAAATGGTTTACTTCATATCCTAGGTGACCTTTGTCCTGGTCTGGTACTTCCTTATTCCTAAATCCATTCTGATTTTCCAGGAGAATTTTGGGTCACTTCTCCCAAAATTGCTAGTTACAATTCTGAACAAAGGACTCAGCTAAGAGTTCAATATCTCAGATGTCCTTGAGTTCCAAAAGAATTTGATTTTCTTGATCTGTAGCAAACTGTTCCCAAAACATAAGGTATCTAATCCTTTTGTCACCCTTTCCCTACCTGACTTTAAATATGCCATTTTTGCCTTTCTAAGACTCAGTGTCTTTATCCATGTATATATAGTTTCTAAATTACAAATAGATTGTGCTCCAAAATCTCATTTGTAATTTGTTTGTTTGGAAATCCAAGCAGTCCATCACTTCGTCATTATAGCACACAGTTGGGCTGGTGGTTAGGCTTTAAGGCTAGCCCACAAAAACCTATTTAACTTAAAATAGTTGATATGTAGTACTAATAGTGCTAATGTACTTTCTGGATTTCAGAAGCAGAAGGACCATGTGGCACAAAAATAGAAGATGATGAAGATAAGGTAAGAGGTTTTTTTTCCCCTTTCTTGAGTACAAGTCAGAGCCTTGGAAAAGTTTCGACACTAGTGAGATTTGTCTTTGACACCTTTTACCTTACCCCCAGTCTTGTCCCCTCTCCCACCTCCTAGTTCCCATATTCACTGCCCCCCTCCTTTGCAATTCACATCCCCTTTACTGTCATTTTTTTTCAGTGAATGAATGGGTGCAAAAGAACTTATCAAGCACCTGCTATAGGCCGAGGGCAGGAGGAGGTACAGTGGATAGAGTGACAGGCCTGGAGTCAAGAAGACTCATCTTCCTGAGTTCAAATCTGGACCCAGACACTTATTAGCTTTGTGACCCTGGACATGTCACTTATCCCTGTTTGCCTCAGTTTCCTCATCTATAAAATAAGCTGGAGAAGGAAATAGCAAACCACTGGAGTATCTCTGCCAACGAAACCCAAAATAGGGTCATCAAGAATTGGATAAAACTGAAAAATGGCTGAACAACAACAACAACAACTATATGCCAGATACTGTGCTAAGCACTAAAAGTACAAATAGAAAAATGAGACTGTCCCAACTCTCATGGAGTTTACATTCTAATAAAGACAACAAATATAGGGGAATGGTGGCCAAGGAAAGGAAGGTTTGTTGTTGTTGTTGTTGTTTTCTGGAGCCACAGGGTTTGTAAGTAGAGCCCCAAACTCAGTACATGGTTATGGCCTTCCCAGTAGCAGTAACAGTATCAGTTTAATTACTAGTCCCACAACAAGAGGGAAAGAAGGAAGAAAGGAAAAAGGTAAGATGCCCAGGTTGTCCCCATTTCCTGGTACATGGCTGGAAGGGATATGGTTTGAGTCTGGTTAGAAATCATGTATTGTTTGAGTTTGTACTCAATCACTCACCAATCAAGACAGTTCAATGCCAGGGCAGATTTTTTAAAATTAGTGAACTAATTAATTCCATAAGGAAAGTGGGGAGGGTAGGAGGATTTGGTATTTGGTGGTCAATCAGGAGGGTGGCTGTTACAGATGAAGGGAAAGGAAGTGTAAGGGCAGGTGAAAAGTCACCTGGATAGGCCCCAGTTTCTCTTCTTCTTTCTTTACTTTACTTTTTTTTTTTGGGGGGGGGGGGTCAATGAGGATTAAGTGACTTGCCCAAAGTCACAAGCCAGTAAGTGTCAAATGTCTGAGGCTGGATTTGAACTCAGGACCTCCTGAATCCAGTGTCAGTGCTTTATCCACTGCGCCACCTAGCTGCCCCCATAGGCCCCAGTTTCATCCTGATTGGCTGGCTGGGATGGGAAGAATAGTCTGGAGCAGGCTAGATATGGTGAGTTAGGTGAATTTGTGCTCTTTCACCCACCAATCAAGACAGCTCAGCCCTGGGGGTAGAGCAAATGATCTTTGCTAGATGTTAAGAGGAAAATAATATAATTAGTTTGTCATTCACTCCTTAGTGTGAATTAATTCATAGTCATTAAATGATAGAGCTTGAAGGGACCTTAGAGATCATTGATTCCAAATGCTTCTTTCATTTCACACATGAGGAAATTAAAGCTCAGGGAAGAAGGAACTTGGACAAAGTCACATCCCTTCCTAAGATATTTGCCTTTAATAAAAAAAGAACTTCTTAATCCAAATGAAGACATCTCAGTTGGATTTGTCAGCACAGGACCTAAGTTAGCATCATAGATTTTACTTACTCTCTGTCCGGCCCTAGGCAAATTGCAGTAGCTCTCCAGGTTTCCCGTCCTCTCCTATAAGATAGAAGGTTTGGCTTAGGTGACCCACAAGTTCCCTTCAAGCTCTAAATCTATGATCTTAGGAATCTCTAGACTGGTGAAATTTTCAGCCAGCAGAACAAAGTAGAAAAAAAAATCAAGCTGTGTAAGGGGCAGGTATCTGGGGGCAGAGGTCAGCCTTGCCTCAGAGTCAGTGTCTGCATTCAGCTCCCCTAAAGCGTTCCAGTTTTTCACAGTTCCTTACATTCCTTTCTTTCTGGATTTCCGGGTTCTAAAAACTCTGAGTTTGTTTTTGTTGTTGTTCTACTAATCAACTCCTATGGCAGCAGGAAGGAGTGTGTGTAGGGGAGGGGCGGGGACAGAGCAGAAATAGGGACAGAGGCCATTTGTTTGTATGGGTCATTTGAATGTTGAATGTCTAAGCCAGGAACTTCATGTACTGGGAATAACAATATCCTGCCCGTGCCTGTTTCAGCCAGAATGTTCTAACAATGAATGAATGACAGCGCCTGTACAGCAATCTGGCATCCTTGGAGAGGGAAATCCTCTCTAAGAGTAAGGGAGAACAGGAGGGTGTTTTTATTATTATAATATTATTCCTAAAAAAAAAAAACTGTGCCACAGAACATGAAATCTTGTCATAGCCCCTTGAAAATGGGCATTTCCCATCCTGCCTGGGACTACGACCCCTTCTGCTACCCAGAAAACGCTTTCTGCAGAAAGGCAGGCTGAGGGCATTTCCTCCATTGCCTTCCTGCAGGGCTAGGCTAGAACTCAGGAAAGCTGCCAAGTTCAAATGAACTTTGATATATATATATATATTTTTTTTTATTCAGCATCTTATCTGCAAGTTTTGAAAAGGGTTCAGAAGTCTAGTTCAGTGGGTCAAATAATTCATTCTCCCCAGAATCTGATCTAAGGCGCCTGGTTCTTCACACCTGTGCTAATCCTGATGACCCACAATTTCTGCTTCTGCTAATTCAAGATTTCAGTTTCTACACACTAAAAAAAAAAAAGACTTGCTTATAGCTATTTTTTCATGCATGAATCAAATTATTCCAGCTGAGTTTTACTAACACATAGGCAATCAAAGCTTACTTTTACTTGCTGTTTTATTCCTTATTTACTAGTTCTATAAATACTAAGATGTGTCCTAAAATATTTATTTATTTATTTTAATATACAAAGGCAGGAGATCTATTGGAATCATTCCATATGCACCAGGCCCATCTCATTGCTTGCTCTGATCTTTACGACACACTAGTTCGGTGGCAAGCTTTCCATTTATCATACCTTTAAGAAACACTTCCCATGTGGAATGAGAGGGCCAATCTGATTTCTCAAACAAGACAGCCAAGCCTGGTGTGAATGAATTCCATGCAAAACCAGTGGGGGAAACGGACAAACCTGAATTATAGAGATTTTCAGTCAAGGCTGTTACATCCAGGAGATATATCTGGAAGAGCAGGAAAGGGGAGGAAAAAGTGCAATATCCCAGGCCTTGCAAAGAACTGTACATTTGTACCCTAACTCTTTGTCCTGGAGAGATTGCATTGTGGCTATAGAAAGTGACAATCTGTATCTTTCCTTACAACAGGTCACTCCTGTTGGCTAGCATGGAGACACTTGAACAAGTCTTAGAGATCATTAAGTAAAAAGGAATGGGGGTGAATGTATCCATAGGGGGATAGTAAGTAATCTGAAAAACACGTTTAAAATAAAACTAGATTAAAACAGCTGTGGGGTTAAGATTCCTTCCACTAATTCAAAGATGAAGTCAGGTAAAGAAAAAAAAATATTATCACATGAGTTGTGAAGACAGTTTTATACCCCATTTCCAAAAGTCTTTTCATTCTCATCCTCTCAGAGTCCTGCAGACATGCTTTTCAAGCAAAAGAACTATTTTACGCAATCAGGACAGAACCTCAAAGCAAGGAAATGTCATGGCAGGTATTATACAAAACCTTTGCCAGTTGAAAAGCGTGGTGAGAAGTCATCTATGTGATTGGTTAGCAAAGCCTGGTGAGTGAGAAGGGTTTGGGAGAGAGATGGGACAGAATGGTGGTGCTAAGGGGCTCTCTAACATAATTTCTGACCATCTTGTAACTCTTGATTCTGAGTATTTACATTCACTTTTCCTGGCAGTGAGTGCTAGAAACAGAGTTTGGGGAGAGTCCAACTAATCTACCTCAAGTGTAGATCTGATCAAAGCACTCCATCCCTGTGATCTCTAAGATTAATTATAAAATTCTCCTTTTGCCTTTCAAAGTCTTTCATGACCTGGCCTCTTCCAAGCTTTCTAGTCTTCTTAAACCTTACTCCTTTCCATGTTCTCTGAGATCCAGTGACATTTGCCTCCTGGCTAGTCTTCATGCACCACATTCTATCTCTGGGCATTTTCAATAACTCCCATGGCTGGAATGATCTTATTCTTCATCTCTACCTTCCCAATTTCCTTGGCTTCCTCCAAGTCTAAGTCAAAGTCTCCCCTTCCTCAAGAAGGCTTTCCCAGATCTCCTTAGTCTT